>NW_023425531.1:4262660-4862660 GCF_014108245.1 Pipistrellus kuhlii
CTAAGGAAGAGTCTCTTCCAGCTCCAGGAGATGCCTGTCCATTTGATTACATAGGGGCTCCCATGTAATAATGCACCTCAAATTGGTCTCATGTAGATCAAATTGGCAAGATCAGCAAGGTCTGTACACACCACGGGACTTGTCTCAGGTTTAACGGCTTGCTCTTGAGCATGATCTCAGGAACAGCCTTTAAATGGGAGTCCCCTGCAGCATGGAGAGACATGGAAAAGAGCAGGAGCCACTTACACTCACCTGTGTGCTCAGAGAGGCACAGTGAGAATACTAAACACATATCAGGAAGTAGCTCCTAGACGTAACGACCTATTTGTCAGAATAGAAGTTAACCCAATAAAAAAGTTGGGAAATTAGACCTGGGAAAATTTCAGAAGTAGACAGAAACACAAGATGGAAAGCATGAGGAAGCAGCACAGAGGGTCAACGCAGGAGCATTCAATAGCCGACCAAGAGACAAATGGCTGGGGAAGCATCAAAGACATCATGGCATTAATTGGAACTGAAGGACTTTAGGCTCAGACTGAAAATGTGCACGCAGTGCCCAGCACAATGAATTACAACACAACAAACCTCGCCTAACCCATGACCATAACACGTCGCAACAACAAGGATAAGAGGAAATCCTAACAGCAAAAAAGAGAAAAATATCCAAAGTGAAAACAGTAAGTCAACATCAATCTGTACTCATCAGCAACCCTAGAAATTAAGAGCTTTTGGCTTTTTGAGGGAAAGTCAATCAATTGAGGCTCAACACATAGCTAAAGTATCAATAAATAGGATGGTAGAATGAAGACATTAGCAGGCTTGTGAGGCTCAGAAGGGATTCTCCAGAGAAACAGTAGGGCTCAACAGAATGCTAAATTTGTAAGAGAAGTTGAACAAAATTAAAAATATGTCAAAAGTAATTAGTTCCAAAATAATTGAACTCCAGGCAAAAAGTCATAGGAGAAAGAACATTTCATCAGAAAATGCCAAGGCTGTGCAGTGAGAATTAAGAACCACCTTTAAACAGTCAGAATCATGAAATCACTATCGATTTCAGAATCAACCTACTGATAAAGCTCAGAAGACTAATTGCCATTATAGAACACAATGTAAGGGTTGTAATTTTGACAGCGTGAAAGTACAATTCAGGAAGTAGAAACAGGAGCAAAACTGAAATTGGCACCTGCAGTCTCATGTTTGAAAGTAGGAAGTGCCCTGGCCAGTGTGGCTCAGTTGGTTGACCATTGCCCCACGCACCTAGAAATCACTGGTTTGATTCCCAGTCAGGGCACATGGCCAGGATGTGGGCACCATCTCAAAACAGGAGTAGGTGGCAGAAGGATGTTTCTCTCTGTCATTGATGTTTCTTTCTCTCCCTCTCCCTCTTCCTTCCTTTCTGGCTCTAGAATCAATAAAACATATTAAAAAAATAAAAAGAAAGCAGGAAGTAAAGATGCATTGTTGTGATAGAAGAAAAAATAAAAATCTTATAAAATAATTTAAAAAAATTAACCGACAACAAAATGACACACACTTTCGCATCTTCTGGTTCTTGTATCCATTTAGAAGTATTTTGGCAGGAATAAAACTAAAGAGTCCCCTTTGAAACCGAAAAATATTTTCATGAAAGATTTTTAGCTTTTGATGTTATGATTAATCAAGATTTTGATTTGTCATTACAAAAGCAAAGAGATTGTCACCAGATGTCACAGGCTAATGCCAACAGAAGGGAGGTGAGCGTAACAAATAAAGGGTGCCCTTGGAGCAAGTGGAGGCAGGGCTCTGTCACGTGCGCTGTGCAGACGGATGCCACTCACTGCAACCTCGCATTGCCAAGTCAAAAAGAAACCTGGCCTTCGCCATTTACATCCTGTTCATGTCATGGGTGCTCATTTGCCACAAGATTGCACACGTTGGATGAATGTGAAAAAAGTAATTTTATTAGCTTTGCGGTTTTGCTTCTATTTGATGTGCATTTTTAAAACATTGCGTCATTTGTTACTACATTGAAAGCAATGTAGCTCCACTTGGAGAACTCAGGAGAGACGTGTGTGGATGGCAGCGGGGCCTCAGGTCCAGGCCGCTGAGCCTTTCCTAAAAGAGCAGCTTGTGGGCTCAGCGGAGTGAGCTGGCTCGGTGGCCAACAGGCTGAGCCCAGGCCTACAGCTTCCAAGCAGGTCACCCTCCAACTACAAGCTCCATTGCTAAAGCTGCCCAGATCCGGCTACTCCTAAAGTGATGGGACCCTTCCTTGGGGACAAACCGTCGGCACTTCTAACTGACCCCCAGGTGACCTGTGTGCATTGAAGTCTGGGAGGCCCTGTCCTGCCCTTTCTCTGGGACTTGGCGAGTATGGGAGCAGCATTCACCTCGGGGGAACCCTTGCCCACCCAGGACGAGCAGCATCAGTGCTCAGGGATACTGTGAGCCTCCGGTTTCCAGCATGTGGTGATGTTTGCAGTCTCCAGGTGCCCAGACTCCAGTCTGTAAATCACAGCAGTGATAGTATTTGTTTCATGGAGTTGCCGTGGGGCTCACAGGTAATAACCCGTATGAAGCGCTCAGCACCGAGTAACATCTCAGTAAATGGGGTTGTAATGCTGAGCCACAGCCAGAGCCTGGGTGATAACACCAGCAGCAAAGGCTGATGTGTAGCGGTCTCAGCCTGGCTGTCATCAGGCCCATTTCCCTCATCAATAGCTCATTACTGGGTTGTCAAGTCACAGATGCTGTAAGCCACATGCCATCACTCCGAATAATAGCAATTATTGCAGGCCTTGAGTGTAAAGCATTGCAGAGCCTGTACCCTCTGTTCCTGAGAGAGGTGTCCACAGGAGGGGGTGGTGAGGAATAGGGTCACTGCCTGCTAGAGGGGGTGGTACGGAGCATGGGGCACTGCCCTCCGGAGGGGATGATGAGAAGAAGAGGCATTGCCAGCTGGAGGGGGTGTGAGGAGCAGAGGCACTGCCCGTGGAAGATTGTCTCTCACCCTAACAGTCCAGTCCAGTTTGTCTCATGAGATTCCAAGCGTTCTTCCATGTGTCCCAAAGTTTAACAAAGCCCGCGTTCCTGTTTCTCATTTCCTGATGTATCGCCTCTCCTTAGAAAGCTGGACACACACAGCTGTGCTCCCAAGAGCCTTTCCTCACTCCCACCTTCCTTTTTAGTTAATTGCCAGCATCTAAAAATTGGTAGATTTTACCCACATTCAGATTCAAAACTTGGGAAACAGGGAAACTTGGCCATTCCCACATGTCTGCTGGCAGCAGCTGAGTGGTGGCTGGTTCCGCAGGCAGGGCACTGCCCTCGCTCGCAGGCTCCACCACCTGACATGGCCCTGACCTTCGGTCTTCTCTTGGGTTCTCTGCCTGGACTCTGACGATAACCAGCACAATTGATATTCCTGCTGCCACGGGGAAGGAGCACAGCTCAGAGACTGGCTGCTCATATCGGACATCCCACGGACTCATGCTCCCTCGGGGTCTGACTTGAAGTTGCCATATCCAGAGTATGCATGCCAGCCATTAGGATATTTGCCGTCATGCAGAATAATGACTAAGTGACAGGTAGAACCTTTTCCAGCAGTGAACCACGCCAGCCACTGAGCAATGAAGTGGGTTCATTAAACAGTGGATGAAACCAAGACAGGCAAAGACTAGGGCACACATGCCCTGCCCGGATGCTCAATGGTTACAGCATCGGCCCACAGACTAAAGGATTGTGGTTCAATCCCTAGCTCTAGTTGGGGTGTGTATGGGAGGCAACTGATTGTCTCTCTCATGACAATGTTTCTCCCTCTCTTTTTCTCTCTCTTCACTCTCTCTTCCCCTCTCCCTTCCACTCTCTCTACAAAATCAATGGAAGAAAAATATATTGGGCACATGTATTCCTAGCCACTGATGCCTGAGAATTACATCAATACCCTAATGAGATAAAGTACATTAAAATTGTACTTTAAATATTCCTGATTGTGGGGTGGGGTTCAGAGAGAGAGAAACTAAGAAAGCGTGAAATGTTTTCTATGGCTTGCCTTCAGTTATTTTCAACTAGTTGTTTTACTGTTTTTATCAAAATTATTAAAAAAAAACACACACAAAAAACACACACAACCAAACCACCCAGGTTTCAGTAAGATGAGCTATACAAGCCAACTGAGTGGCCAGAGAGAGGCTGAACAGAGCTCCAAAGTCAGTGGAGGTTCTTTGCTCTCTAGCAACAAAAGCTGCCATCAGAACCCAAAAATAAAAGAGTGTTTCACTGGTGGTGCATTGGTGCTCATGGAATTGATGGGAAGCTGGAAATGAATATAGATAAAAGTAAGCAGCCAGTAGTCCCTGTGGGTAGAAATTTGAGCAATTCCAGGGCCCAAGAATCAGAGACTTCTTATACCTCACAGGGAGCCACACTTGCATAGATGAGGCCAGTCCTTTTTAACTATTGGGTCATCTTATATAATAAAAGGCTAATATGCAAATTGACCAAACAGCAGAATGACCATTTTCTATGGTGTGCGCTGACCACCAGGTGGTAGACGCTCAATACAGGAGCTGCCCCCTGGTGGTCAGTGTGTTTCCACAGTGAGAGTACCCCTCAGCCAGAAGCCGGACTCACAGCTGGTGAGCACAGTGGCAGTGGTAGGAGCCTCTCCTGCCTCTGCAGCAGCACTGAGGATGTCTGACTGCTGGCTTAGGCCCACTCCCTGAGGGATCCTGGAACTTTGTGCGCTAGGCCTCTAGTTCTGTATAAGTTCCTATTCCAGAGAGGGAGCTTACCAATTAGCCAAGCTTAGGTCAAGGGAAACTGGGTTGCACACCAGTGTGTAAGCACTATAACTAGCAATCTTTGTTTTCAGCACCAAGGACAGAGTTTGAGACAAAGCAGATGCTCAGTGAGTATTTATGAGATGGACCCATGTAGGAATGACAGATGTTTTTCCTCTTTGGCTAGAGTTAAATAGAGAATCTGGAAAACTAGCCTCAAAAGCCCAAAGCCAATTGGAGAAGAGATAACTTTCCAAAAGGAAATCAGGATGACATTGCTAAGAGGAGTAAGTGGGCGCGGGCAGCCAGTGGAGTGGGCACGCAGGGCATTCCCAGCAAGGCATATATAACACACACGGGAAACACCAGATCGCTCCTGTATTTCCCACTTCAACATAGAGGCAGGGAGCCAGGGTCCAAATGCACCAAAGTCTACCCTGTTTTCTTATACACACAATGGTAAGCAGATTTGGGGTGCTGTTGACTGGTGACCCGAAGTCCCATGTCCCCTGTTCTGGTTCTGATGGGGAAGGCCATCTGCTGGTGCCAGCCCTGCCCTGAGTGCTTCCCTGAGATGCAGGCACGTCTCCTCCAAGAACACGCCACATGCACAAGAGGCTGTTCCAAGGAGAAGCAAGCTTGCACATCCCACTCAAAGGGGCAAAGGCAAGAATGGATGCGAGGAGCCTTGACTTTCTGCTTTCCCTCTAACGACTCCCTTTAAGGATCCAGGGGAGAATGCCCCTGGGAGTGGGGTGGTCAGGAAGTCTCTGACCATGAAGCAGCCTTAGTTCAGTTGGCAATGAAGCCACGTCCTTCTTATGCTGATCTGATGGATCATTGCGATTACGGCCCAGCCCACTCACTGCCAGCTGGTCATATACAGTTTAGCTCCTAATTGTAAGTCTTCCTGTGAGGGCCTCAGAGCGTGAGCCCCACCCAGGCTGCTGGAACACAGACTTTGAAAGGCTTTCCAAGGTGCAGCAAGAGCAGCTCACTCTCCAGCCCCCGCCCCAGCCCCAGCTGGAGACTTCCGTGGGATTTCTGTGGTACTTGGGTTGGAAGCGTGGATGCTGAGTATTTGGGTGAACTTGTTTGGAGAAGAAGGGGGACAATATGCCCTCAGAGAGTTATGAGGGCCCGTGCATCTAATCTGACTACATGCATTTTGTTTCAACCTTCATATGATTAACTTTTTCAAATATTATTTTTCTATAAAATAAGGAAGCTTTCCATTCAAATCTGGATTCCCAACTAGTCTTGATTCCAGGTACAGTCTCATGGTCCTAGGCCTGTTTCCCATGAGGCAGTGGGCATGGGGCTGGCCAAGTGGTGACAGCTCCCTTGGCCAGGACCTAGGCTGCCCACTAAGCTCTGGTGATAACACAGTGTGTGTGTGTGGGTGGTGGTGGGGGGGTGGGGAGCACAGTGTTGGGACGTGAGTATGCAACTTCAGGCCTACAGTTTTACTTCTAATCAGCTGTGCCTAGATCTTAACATGTTCAAAGTCTCTCCCTGCTCTTCGGACCTGGCTAATAACCGTTAGGGCTACATGGGGGGACGGGGGAGTAACTTGGAGTGGCTGGAGGATGCTGGGACCCGGAGCCAGGACTCCGCGCCGGGGGAAAAGGCCACCACACCTTGGCTTCCTGCTTTCCGGTGTTTAAGCAGTTTGGCTTCTAGAGAAAGCCCATGTCACCTCATTACATGATATGCCAGATCATAAAAAGCCTTGCATGCCACGCTAAGGGTTGCTATGGAAACAGTAGGTTTGAAAACACCAAAGCACCCGAGTCCTGAGTCCCACGGGCACTGAGCGGGTCCCCGTGTGCAGGGCTGCCTGTCTCTCCAGCTCCCAGGTCGGAGTCCCCTGCTCCCCGCAGAGCCCGCAAGCCCTGTCAGGGCCCTCTTGCTTTGGGGGTCGCACGGAAGCACATTCATTAAAAAACAAATACAAAATCTTTATAGTTTCATATCTTTTGACCCCTAGTCTTTTTTTTTGGTGAATTTATGTCACAGATATTAGAGTATGTGACCATGACATATGCGTGACCTGCTTCGCTAGCTGGAGAGGACGACTGCAGGGCCTGCCAGCAGGGAGAGAGGCAGAACCAGCAAAGGCCCAGCCCCAGATCCCCCCAGGGACAGGGAAGACGGGCCTATGGCTGACGCAGAGTGCAGCCAGGCAAATAGCAGGTGCTGAGGGCTTCTAACGTGCTTTCTCCATGTAGAAATAGCTGACTTTCACTTATTCTTACGTCAGGTGGATACTTTAGGAGGTGACAGCTTCCAGGAGGGGGCAGCCTGGGCCCACGGGGAGGGAAATGCACTCTGCATTGCACATCACCCTGTAGTGGTGGCTGATGGCATCCTGTGTCTAAGTGCTATTTGTTATCTATCTATCTATCTATCTATCTATCTATCTATCTACCTATCTATCTATCATCTAGCTAATCTATAATATATCTATCTTATCTATCATCTATCTATCTATCTATCTAATTTATCATCTATCTATCTTATCTATCATCTATCTATCTATCTATTTATTACAGTTGTGATACAGTATACATAAGAGAATAGAGCAGGGGGCTGTGTGCCCTTAATTCTGAGCTTTCCTTCTGGAGGCAGCTTCATTCCTTTTAAGAAAAGGTCCCCCAGTCCAGCCCAGTGATGCCCCACAGAGCAGTCTTTCCCCAGGAGTCACCAGTTCTGTCTGTCTAGCAGCTCACCTGGCTTCTGCGGAGACTGATACTCTTTTCGTGGCTGCTGTTCGAGGAGGCTCTCAGGTGTGACATGGTGCCAGGGATCTGGGGAGAGTGAGCAGAGCCAGCTCTGTGCCTCCCTCCTCGCCTCACTTTGCTGACCCTCCCTCTTCCCCCTACCGAATTCACATGACGAATCTGTCCTTTCCATGTGGGGAGCTGCCCAAGCCCTAAATAGTGGGGATAAAACTACCTCAGAGAACTGGGTCCTTCTGCAGCCTCCAAAGGGCAGGTGACATACCCAGCCCCACACTAAGGACCGAGGTAGAGTGAGGTGGGTGAGTGGGACCACGTGTGAGACCAGGAAGGACTGTAGAGGATCATGGAAGACATGCAGCCAAAGGCGGAAGGAATTCAGGGAGAGGGAAGCTAAGGCACATGAGCTCCTGGGATGAGAGGCCTCTAGAGCAGCCAGAAGCCCATTGTGGCTGGGCACAGGGGAGATAGGACAAGTAGCAGGGGTGCAATTGGCTAATTCTCTAAGGAATGTAGACTTTATTCTACATTCTAGAATAAAGTCTTTATTCTAGACTTTATTCTAGAAAGTCTGATTCCTAGAAGGTTTCTAAAATAAGAGAATATGATCTAGTTTTATTTGACAAAGATAACTGGCAGGAGTATAGGATATAGTTACTAAAACAAATTCTCTTTTGAGCTCAAGATGATAAATCCCAAGGAAGGTGGTGGCAGGGTGAGGGCAGGTCTGAAAGGGTTTTGTGACGTAAAATCAAATAGCTTGGCAAGGAGGCAGATGAAGGAGAAGGAGAAATGTCTGCAATGGCTGAGTGAAAGGTGACTTGGAACCAGGGGATAGAGCACACAACTGGAAGAGAGTGCACACATTTGGAAGGGAAAACCCACAACTGGAAGAAAGAACATGCAGCTGGAAGAGAGGGCACACAGCTGGAAGAGTGGCTTTTGACCCTGAAGTTTTAAATCTTTGTATTCCACTCATAGTTAAGTTGTTTGTGTGTGAATGTCCTCTGATTTCATAAATTTACTTGACCAAACATTTATCAAGTCCTCACACTGGGACCTTGGACAAGAAATTGTACAAAACGTGAAGACAAGGCAGTCTTTGGAACTGAGTATTTTACATCTTGGCTCCTGATCTTTCTCCTCCAACAGAACCAGCCACGATATTCCCTCTCTTCTAAAGAACAATTGAAGCATCCATAACAACTAACCGGAAATAACATGGTCCGTGGAAGGTTAGTTTCAAGCCTTCTCGGTCAGGACTTTCTTCATGTACCTGCCAGTACAACACCTGTGCCTCCATGGAGTTACCAGGAAAGCCAGCAGGGAGACCACTGGGTTATGCATGCATCGTTCCTCAAAGATGGCAAGACTCGCAAAGCTCACAGCTGCTGAGTGGGGAGCACTTTCACTGGGTGGCAAGTGGCTCACCCGAGCAACATGGGAATTGGGGATTCATGGGGGTAAGAGGGAGAGAGAAAGGAGGGGTGGCTACCCACAGGAAGCCTGGCTTCCCTCTCAGCAGTGGGTCCTGCTCAGTGGCTCCCTGGCAATGTGTCACTGTGTCCCTGCTGGGATGTCGGGTGGGATGTGGATGTGCAGTCCTGGGGAGGGCAGTTCCTCCTGGTGACAGGTTCCTGGAACCAGCTGGCTCTGAGGCTGCTTTCTTTGCTCCAGCAGGATCCAACAAGCTGAAGGCGTGGGGTGGGAGTGGGGGCTGGGGAAGAGAGTCACTCTGCTGCTTTCTCTGCACCTCTCTTCCTGTCCAGGTGCCAGCAGGCCTCGTCCTTCTAGGAGTTCAAGCTCTGGGTTCTCACAAGGCTGGTTTAATGGGTCTAAGCCTCAGAACTGGACCACGCATGATATGATCTGCCATGTGCCCCTTGCTGGCTCCCTTTCCTCTCTCCAGCCCTTCCACTGCCTGCTGGCACCTTTCCCATATGCTCCCATGGTCCTCAGATCTCTGCCTTCCTGCCTGAGTGGGCTGTCCCAGGAAATCACGTGTTTTCAGATGGTGGGTCTATATGAAGAGAGGCCAGAACACTCATGTCAGGCTCAGCTTCTTGTCTGAGTTCTGTTCAGTATTTTGCTTGGGGCGGTGGGCGCACAATGCAGGGAGCAGATGTTTTGTTGAGTCATACACTTGAAATCTGTTTGGTTTTGTGGACCAATGTCACCCCAATACATTCAATAAAGAAAGAAAGAAATCACACATACTTTCAGATCACATTACCGTTATCATCACTGATGTATATAATAAAGAGGTAATATGAAAATTGACCCTCACACCCTTACAAGATGGCGCCTATGACCAGGCCGGCAGGGGGGTTGGTGAGGGACAACCAAACGACTGAACAAGCAGGCTGCATGGGGGTGACCAGGCTTGCAGGGGGCAGGGGTGGGGGGAGCAGCTGGGGGTGACCAGGCCAGCAGGGGAGGGATAGTTAGGGCATCCAGGCTGGCAGAGGGGGGCAGTTGAGGGCAACCAGGCTGGTAGGAGGGGCAGTAAGAGGTGATCAGGGTGGCAAGGGGAGGGGAGGAGCAGTTAGGAGCAACCAACCTAGCAGGAAAGGAGCAGTTGAGGGAGACCAGGCTGGCAGGAGGGGCAGTTGGGGGTGATTAGGCTGGCCTGGAGGGCAGTTAGGAGCCACCAGGCCAGCAAGGAGGAGGCAGTTGTGGGCTACCTGGCTGGCAGCTGGGGTCAGTTAGGGGCAACCAGGCAGGCAGGCAGGTGAGCAATTAGGAGCCAGGAGTTCCAGATTAGAGAGGGTGCAGGCTGGGTTGAGGGGACCTTCCCATGCATAAATTTCATGCACCAGGCCTCTAGTCCTATATAATAAAGAGGTAATACATGAATTGATCTTCGCACCCTCACAAGATGGCTGCTGATGACCAGGCCTGCAGGGGGGTTAGTGAGGGACAACCAAACAACTGAACAGAAGGCTGCGTGGGGTGACCAGGCTGGCAGGGACGGGGCGGGGGAGAGGGGGAGGCAGTAGGGTTGACCAGGCAGTAAAGCAGGTGAGCGATTAGGAACCAGTGGTCCAGGATTGTGAGAGGGATGTCTGACTGCTGGTCAGGCCTAAACCAGCAGACATCCCCCAAGGGGTTTTGGATTGGAGAGGGTGCTGGATGGGCTGAAGGGACACCCCCCCCCCCCCCGCCCCAGTGCAGGAATTTCATGCACCGAGCCTCTAGTCTAGAAATATTTACATAAGACACAGCTTTGACATAATAGTGGTTATTAGACAGTGCTAGATCTTTTACTGAATACTAGAGGCTTGGTGAATGAATTCGTGCACAGGAAGAGTCTAGCCAGGCTGCCCCAATCGGGGCCAATCAGGTTGGGATGGCTGGGGAGTGGAAACACGGGAGGTTTGCTAGCTGACCCTGCCCTGGAATGAGGTGGGGGGCCGATTGGGGGCAGGGCGCTGACTGGGGGAGGGGCCACAGTGGGTGTTGGGCTGGCCTTACCCTGATTGGGCGGGGGGGGAGGGGTGATTGGGGAGGTTGATTGGAGTGGAGCTGGCCTGAGGGAGGGGCCATGGGCAGTTGGCCAGCCCTGTCCCATGGTCAAACTCCCAGTTGAGGGAACAATTTGCATATTAGCCTTTTACTATATAGGATGTTAAAGAATCACATATATTACCATATTAAGATGTATGCTAACATTTAAGACCAAAAAAAAACCAAAAAAACACACAAAACACTTGTTGACCCTCTGTGCTCTGCCAGGCCCTGCCCTAAGTGCAGGCTGTAACAGGGTGGATGTGGTGGCCCCATGGAGCCCGGCCTGGCCCTTCCAGCTGCCGCAGGTGCTAGGCTCACGTGTGCCTCACATCTGGCCCCATCTGGGTAACTCTGAGAGTTTAGATAACCTATCCAAGGCGCGCGAAACAGCGGTGATAACAGTGACCCCCTACTGAGAAGTGGACGCGCATCTGGCACTGCCAAGTGCTTTACCAGCATCAACTCCACAGCCAGGTGCTCTTAGGGTTTGGATCTCACAGATGAAGAAACTGGGCACAGACAGGGGAGTGACACCGAGGCCAATGCCACCCAGCCCTGTTGGGTGCAGCAAAACAAACTTGCAACCTATGAAAAAAAAAAAGGCAATTTGAATAAATGCAGGTCTTCTCGCTACAGGAGCACAAAGAGCGTTCACTACCGGACTTATGGGAAAGTCTCTTACAATCCCTCCCCCTGTCCTTTCGCCCAGGATTTCACACATTATCAGCATGGCCTTTCCCCTGGGTCTTGCACCTCCCAGCCTCCTCCATCTCTCTCCCTTCCTCCACTCCCCCTGCCCCCTCCCTCTCCACCCCAGCCTCTTTTCTCCTGGGAACAGCTCTGTGCCTTTTCTAATGAAAATCCATCAAGCCTTTGGGCTTTATCCCACTCTCCTCTCTGTGGCAAAAGCCCCAAACCGATGGCTCACAGGCTGTATTCAGCCATCAGGCGTGTTTTATGTTTGGCCAAGACAATTTCAAAAACAATTCTAGACAACAGTGACAAATGGGCGGCTTTTACCCCGGCTCCCAAATGCTGAAATGCCTTTGCTTTGTTTCCGGGATCTTGTCAGAGCAGACCTGCAGCCCAGGCGGCCAGTCCACCCTCCGTACCCCTTGCCCCTTCACTCACCTCGCTATCTTCCCACCCCCGGGCTTGGTGCCATTCACTCTGGGCTCCAGGTCGCCTTAAAGATGGGACTAAGAGGTAGAGAAGACACTGCATGTCCTAGGACCCATTTTTACTCTAGATACAAACGGTGATCTTCATGGAAGGAAGATCAAGGGCCTTTGACGAAGGACCCTCACTGGCTGCTCCTTTATGTATTCCCGCGGGCACTTGAATTTATGCCTGAGCAGGTCAGCAGCACCCCACCCACCGGTCAGCAGCAACCCCTCCCCACCTTCCCCAGCCCACGTCAGCACTCCCCACCACCTTCTCCAGCCCAGGTCAGCAGCAGAGGCCCATTGACCAGACAGACAGGAAACGTGGTCAGCAGGAGGAAGGCAGGAGAGAAGGAGCTGTGATCACAGGTTCCTGTTTCCTGCCACTCCAGTTGCAGCTTTCAACCCCACATAGTACAAACGTAACCAGCAAGCCAGCAAACAGCCCTTTCGGCACAGAAGCAGCAGGCTGTAAATGCTGTAGTTGGTGTAGAAACTACGTGAACGGACCCCTTGGGCAGCCACCGCCCGGCTTCCTGCAGCAAAGGGCTTCTCAAGGAGCTTGTATCCGTTTACTGCCAAGCGTTGCGTGCCGAGTGGAAACCTAATCAGATTTCAGCAGAGATTTCAGGAGGCCCCGTCGCAGGGCTTAACAACAACTGCGAGCTGTTACTTTTAGTACATTTTCAATTTGACTTTACGGTCCCCGTGTTGTGTTCAAGTTAAAAGTTAAAAATCGGTAGAGGAGGAGAGCAAAGACTTTGGCTGCAACTTCAGTTGAATTCCACTGTTGCTCACTCTGAGCTTTTGCACTGCAAGCAAGTGGCTTCCCTAATGTGTGCTCAGCATCACACACTCTAGAGAACGCATGTCAAACTTGCAGCCTGCGGGCCGCATGCAGCCCACAACAAATATTTTTGGGGCCCCACCAATATAACAGTATATAAAAAACTTTCTAATAAGAATTTTATAACTCAATTTTTACAATATCCTGTTGTACATAATTATTAACAACGAACTACAACGTTCACTAATGACTGATTACTCTAATCGTGTTGCATGCACTTCCCTTACATGCTTTACAAACAGGCGCACCATTTCTCTCCACTAATACTGGCAGCGAATATTTTAGCAGCCGATGCCACGACGTTAGTCTTGGACTGACTTGTTTGGTGTGCACAAAAGGAAATATTTTGCTTTCAAACAACAAAAATAATAGGTTTATTTGTGTTATGCTGATTAATTTGTACAGGCATTCAGTGTCTGGTAAGTTAATGTTCAAGAAAAAATATTAATTTTTATTAAAATTTTCTATTATATTAGGTTAATGATGACTCATTTATTTCAGTCCTTTGTATTCAGCATGTCTCTATCGGAATAAACCTACATTTCTATGAATATTAAAGCTTTTTTTTTTTTTTTTTTTTGTGGCCACATACACTTTTGCCTTGTTTATTTGGCCCGAGTTAGCCTCTGAGTCTGACATGCTTGCTCTAAACTTTAGAGTCTAAAGGAAGTGATGCTACTGCAGGGCGGCTGCAGCAGGCATGGATGGTGCAGGGCCTGGTGTACGGCAGGACACCCAAGATGCGAGAGGCTATATGTGACGGTAATGCCACTCAAACCAGCTTCACTTACTGGCTTGCCTGACCGGAAAGTTCAAGAGTATATTGGCTAAGGGTGGGGGGGCTGAGTCCACGGGTGCTTGAGCCCTGGGACTCAGCCCCTCTCCATAGGGTTCTGTTTTCTTCCGGGCTTGACTTAATTCTTCATTGCCCTATGAGGGGTGAATAATACAGCATAAGAATAGGAGTCATTGCATCCTCACCAAAACCACACAGAACAGGCAAGGCCAAGCTTATGACTTCCAGTTGACAAATAGGGAAACTGAGGCTCTGTATTCATTTCCCGTTGCTGCTGCAATGCATCACCATAAACTTAGTGGCTTAAAACCACAGACGTTGTTATCCTGCAGATTTGGAGGCCGGAAGACCAGAGTGAATATCACTGGGCTAAAGGCCAATCGTCTTCAGCACTGCCCCCCTCCCGGAGGCCCTGGGGAGAACCTATTGGCTGTGGTTTCTAGCCAGAGAGGTGCCTGCATTCCTCAGCCAGTGGCCCCTCATTGTCAGAGCCAACACCTGTCCCTGCCGCCTCCTTCCTTCCTTTGTAAGGTCCCCGTGATTGCGTTGGGCCCGCCCCAATAGTCCAGGGAAACCTCTCCATCTCAGATCCCAAATGTAACCCCACCTGCCAGTCCCTTTTCCAGGCCTCGGGTATTGGTCAGGGCCCTCCCTGCAGAGGCTTCTACTAGTGAAGGTGGAAGCCCCATGGTGGCCCCTTAAGTTAGTAGCTGAGTCCCAGCTGGAACCAAGGTGAATGGCTCTAAATGCCCATGACTACCAGGTCCTGTCAGCCTCAGGCGGGCTCAGGAGCCTGGAGTCCTCACCTGCACATAGAGGTGTGGTACCCGGGGGCAGGGACACTGTGACAGTGCTAGCATAGCTGACAGGGCAGACAATCAGTGACGTTAACCCTCCCATTCCTCAGCTGTGAACAAGCAGGCGCCCTGGACGCGGGCCCAGGGAACGCTGGGGAAGAGCCAGCTTCTGGGGGGACAAGACCTTCAGAGTCTGAGTCAGCCCTGTGCCCGTGAAGAGTGTGAACTTGTGGGAGGGCCAGTTCCGCACTCATAAGTGAAGGCAGTAGTCCGCCCGTCGCAGCAGGAGCAGCAGGCGTCTGCCCTGCCCAGTGCTTGCACCCCAATAAATACCCCTCTCTCCCAGAGCTCTCCCTGCCCCTCCACCCTTTCTCCTCTCCCTCTTCCTGCCTTTCCGTCTCCTCTTCCTCTTCCCCCTTCCCATTGGCCTCCTTCCTCCCTCCTTTCTCGCCTGGACGTGAGATCTCTGCTTAAGAGCGATTGATCAGTTTCTGGTTTCTGGTGCCGGTGCTTGGTCCCCTCCTCGGTGTCACAGCGCCACTGCCTCGCACTCATCAGCTTCTCAGTGGGCAATCTAAATGCTAATGATCCTGCCACCCTGCCTCACCTGCTACTGGTGCCACCGAGCCCCGGAATGACCGGCACAGGCAGACAGGATGCCTCTCCCGCCCTCTCACCCGGACTGGGCTCGAATCCTAACCCTCTACAGGTGAAGGAGGGGGGCCTTGGCCGGGAGCCCCAGCACCTCCTCCTCAGCAGGCCCCTATCTCCAGAGCGGGCCGATGCCCACCCCGATCACCTCATTCCCTTTCATGCACTGGCAGTTCTCAGGCTGATACTGAGAGTGCAATATGCTTGCCAGTAATGATGTCTTATTGGAGTGTAAAGATTTTCCCATTTCACTGCTTTATCCTGAATTTAAAGTATTTCAAAATTCACTTATGGGAGAGGACCAGCAGCTGAAAATAAACTGGTGCCTTCTAAGGTGTTATCTCTGAAATGGGAGATGGGATGGGTTGCGGGCGGGGCAGAATCCATCACTGAGCGTTTCCATCACTTGGACCAGGTGGCGTCTTCTCCTTGGCGTCCCAGTCCTGCATCCCAGTCCTGCATCCTGTCCTGGTCCTGCATCCTGACATGGTCCTTCATTCTGCATCCCGATCTCCTCAGGGAACACTTGCCTTTGCAGTTCCTTCTGCTTAGCACACTGTTCCCCACATCACAGCCTGGCTGCCTGCCCTCCCCCTTGTTCAGGACTCCCCGGAGTGCCACCTTCTCGGAGAGGTGCCCTTAGTATCCTAGCCAATACCCCGTGTGTGCGTGAGCCGCCGTCCAGACTTCTCCAAAGGGGCTTTTGGAGAAATGTTTGACATTCACAACCACCCCAGATGTCAAAGGGAATAGAATTGTTTTTCCTTGTATTACTGAAAACACTAGAAAATTCTTGAAAAGCAGGAAAGAGGCCCATGATATTACCTTCCATGCAGAGCCAGTATTTCCATGTTAATGCCTTTCTTTAGGGCTTTTTTATGCATAGTTTTTTTTTTTTTTACGTAATTATATCCATTCTCTATGTGCAATTATTATCTTGGTGTTTTAGTGACTATTATATCATAAGCATTTCCACATGGCACAGTCTCTGTGAGCACTGCATTTTATGGCTTCGTAATGTGAGGATTATGGCATGGATTATTTAACCAAACATTTAAATTTAAAAACATTTATCTCCTCGCTTATTCTGTTGTGATGATAATCCTTTTGCAAACTCACCCCTCCCACAGCCCAGCCCACCACCAGGATTTCTCGCTTCGTTAAGCGATACCCTCCGATATGTAATTACTGGATCAAAGAGGGTAGCTGGTTTTGAAGGCGTTCAATAGACATTTACCAATTCCCGGGTGACAATGCTGTGCCCGCTTATGCTGGGATCTGCAGTGAAAGGAAATACCCACGTGGCCGCACTGGGGCCTGCCCATTATCATTTTAAAGGCCGGTAATTGGGAAGGCTGGAGGCTGCTGTTTCTGTTTGCCTGGCTGTGGTTAGCAGTGATATTGAAACGTTTCCCGTGTTTGTTAAACAGTCGCATTTCCTCTTTGGGGAGCTGTCTGTGCATGTCTGTTCCCCAGTCGTCTCCTGGCGGTTTGTTTTTCTTAGAGACTGATATTAATTCAAATGTTTAAACACACCGTTCCTGGGGCTGCATGTGCTTGGATGCAGCTCCCTGTCTGTTGTTTCCCTTTTAAGTCTGATTACACTTTTTCTGTAGAGAAGATTTAAACATTTTGTAATCACATCTGCCCATCTTCTTCTTTGTGAATTTTAAAATATTTTCTACATCTAAACACTCCTTGTCTCCCCCGAAGCTTGATAAATATTCATTCCTATTTTCTTATAGTTGGTTTATGCTTTGATTAAAGAGATAACTCTTTGCTCTAACTGGGAATTGTTTCAGTGCATAACATTGAAGAGCCTTTTCACGTGACTAACCCTGTGTCCCAGTAAAATTCATTCATAACCTTATTTTTCCTTCTTTATCATATATCAAAAAGTCACATGACCGGGAACAGACTCTACCAGGGGTCTTCAAACTACGGCCCGCGGGCCACATGCGGCCCGCAGAGGAGTCTGATCCGGCCCGCCAGGTTTTTTGGGCAGTGAGCGCAGCCGAGGTGTTACAATAGGAATTAGTAGTTCATATAGTCCGGCCCTCCAGCTCTCTGAGGGACCGTGATCTGGCCCCCACTTTAAAAAGTTTGAGGACCCCTGAAAGCTGTCTGTCCTGTGGAAGTTTAAGGAGAGACAGGGACCATGTTAAGGAGGGACAGCTGGGATGGAGCGCTTTTGTCTCCCTCCTGCCTCGGGGTAGGAAGCCGGTTCAGAGATGGCAGGGGTGATGGAGATTGCCTCACAGACACAGAATGCCAGTCCAGGGGGCCTCGAGTCCTCCCACACTGATCTCTGACTCTTTTAAATTCCTCATATTTCAGTTTTATCCAGGTACCATTGCCATATACAACTGTGAATATGTAACATGAGCACCACCATGATTTGATACATACACTGTGAACGGATCCCCTGTCTGACTAGCCAGTGCACCCGTCAGCATGCATATTGATTTTGGTGAGAACTTCTAAGTTCCACTCTCCCAGCAAATGTCAATTCTACAGCAGCGTCATCATCTGTGGTCACCAAATGTCACATTAGATTCTCAGAACTTACCTTAGACCAAAGTTTGAATCTTTTACCAGCCACTCCCTCACCCCCACCCCCCACCCCGACCCGCCAGCTCCTACCACCACTTTCTATTCTCTGTTTCTACGAGTTTGACAGTTGTTGTTTTTTTTTAGATTCCACACCATGCATTATTTGTCTTTCCCTATCTGGCTTATTTCATGCAGTATGATGTCCTACCTAAAGGTTCATCAAAGATGTTGCAAATGGTAGGATTCCCTTCTTTCTCATGTGTGCGACATGCTGCTGAGTCAGCTTCAATTCCTGGCCACCCACGAATGAGTGATGTCCACCGTGTCCTGCCCTCAACAGCCCTACTCGGCTCCTGTTCACTCGGGTGGCATCTTTCAATTCATCTCACCTTTGCTCTTCGTCTTTCCTGCTGCCTCCTATTCCCCAGCAGTATTGTCTTTCCCAGAGAACCTGCCTCCTCACGTCGGGCCCGAAGTAGGACAAGTTTCATTTTGTCATTGTTGCCTTCAGACTTCATTTGCTTCCGAACCCACTTGTTCATCTTTCTGGGGTCTGGGACATGCACAGAGCTGTCCTCCACCCCATGTGTCAGGTGAACAATCTTTTCCCACCAGCCTCTTCCCTGCCCAGCTTTCTCATCTGTGCATGGTGATTGGGACTGTGAGGGTGTGGACCAGCTCGGCCTCTTCTCTAATGACACGCCCTTGCTCTTGGTGACCTCCCTCTTCCCCCATGGCTGCCCTTCTGAGCCTCAGCCTTCTCCTAAGGTCTTGGCTGCAGTCTCCACGTGAGTTAATGACCGAACCCAGGTCAGCAGAATGTCTAACAATTTTGCCGTCTTCACTGTCTAGGTTAAAGCTGTGTGCTTCTCTGTAGTCATGATCTGTGTCTTGATGTTCAAGTGTAGTCCTGCGTTGGCACTTTCTTCTCTCACTCTCATCAGAAGGCGTTTCAAATCATCGCTGCTTCCTGCCGGTGAGACGGTGCCACCTGCAGATCTTGTTATTGACATTTCTTCCACAGGATTCACTTCTCCTTCCCCAGAGTCTAGCCCAGGTTTTCAAACAGTATGTTCAGCATATAGACTCAGCAACTCCAGAGGTGAGGCATACCCCTGTCTGACCCTTTGCCTGTTAGACACCTTCCGCCTCCGTATTCTGTCCTGACAGTGGCTTCCTGCCCACAGTCCAAATTTCACATCAGGACAGTCAGGTGCTGAGGCACGCCTATTCCTTTCAGAGCAAATCGTAGCTTTTCATCACCAACACAGTCAAAGGCTTTCCCACATCTGTAAGCCATAGACTAACCTTCTTATGAAATCCTCTGGAGCACATCCGTATCTGACAGGTGCTCACAATTAGGTCCGAGTGCCTCTTCTCCTCTGAATCCAGATTGAACTTCTGGCATTTCTTGGTCCATCTGAGGTAGAAGCTCAAAGTCACTTTGAACATCACTCTCCTTGCGTGGGAAAGTGGAGCAATGGTCCTGTAGTGACTGTGCTCTGTGACACCCCCTTTCTGGAAGACTGGGATGTATAGTGATGCTTCCAGTCTGTAGGCCATCCTCTTGTTTTTCACATTTGTTGACAGTCTTGTTAGAGTTTTGACAGATCTAGGCTCTGTGGCTTGAAATCTATCATTGTCTTGCCACCTCCTGGGATTTATTTATTCCAAATACTTTCAGAACAGCGTCCATTTCTCTTTCTAAAATTACAGGTTCTTCCCCACAGGAACCTTCTTCAAAGGCGCCTGGCATCCTGTGCTTCCACAGAGATTTTCATTATACTTTCCCATCTTTCCTCTCTTCTCTCCCTGTCAGTCATTCGGCATTCCCAGTCCAGGTCTAATTTCCCTTTCGCTTCTTGAATTTTCTAATAGAGGCCTCATTTCTTCTTTTTTTGTGGTTCCCTTTTATATTCTTAGGTTGAGCATTGTCAGAGTTCTCTGTATCTCTAGGACTGTGGTCGGCAAATTGCAGCTTACGAGCCACATGCGTCTCTTTGGCCCCTTGAGTGTGGCTCTTCCACAAAACACCATGATCTGGGTGAGTTTATTTTGAAGAAATGGCTTTAGAAGAAGTTTAAGTTTAAAAAATTTGGCTCTCAAAAGAAATTTCAATGGTTGTACTGTTGATATTTGGCTCTGTTGAAGAATGAGTTTCCCGACCACTGGGCTAGGAGATAGTCCCTGGAAAACTGGAGGCTTCTAACCTGGCTTTTGTCACCTTTTACAAATGTCTCCTGTCTAACAATGTTCAGTTTTCTTCTGTTATCCATCTGGATTTTTCTTTCCTTTTTACTTCCAGCATTATCTTGTCACTTCTTTTTCCAGAAATGTGCTCTTATTGTTGAAAGATGCCACCTTCCCCCTCCCACTTACCCCTCCAACCCAATTCCCCACCCTCTTGCCCAGGCCTTCACCATACTGTTATAGTCTGTGTCCTTGGTTATGCACAGAAGTTCTTTGGTTAGCTTTATAATATTGCTACTTTCAGTATACAGCTCTTGTGCTAAGTCAATGAAGCTTAACTGTGTAAATCTGTTTTTCTGTGGACTTTGACTCTATCAGAAATGTTATTTATGTTATATTTGGCACCATGATTCTTTTAAGGATCTTCTTTAGCTTTATTCTAGTGTTTGATAATAACAGCTCATGTGCAGTTCTTCATCATGGCTGATTAGTATCGCATTGTATATATATACCCTGTCTTTATCCATTCATCCTTAGATGGCCACTGAGGTGGTTTTCATATCTTTGTATTTTGAATAATCCTGTAATGATCATCTCTTAAGGAAGATGATTTCATTTCTTTGGATACAAACCCAGAGTGGAATTGCTGGATCATATGATAGTCCTATTTGTAATTTTTAAAGAAACTTCCATACTGTTTTGCACAGTGGCTGCTACCAATTTAGAATTCCACCAACAATGCACTGGAGTTCCCTTTTCTTCTTACTCTCATCAGCACTAGTTATCTCTTATTTATTTTTATTTTTTTGGTGACAGCCATTCTATGAGATGGGAGATGATATCAATTGCGGGTTTGGTTTGCATTTTCCTGATAATTCATAATGTTGCACTCATCTTCATGTACCTACTGTCTGTCTGCTCTCTGACTCCTGAGGATAATTTGTGTCAGCTTTTCTTCTGCCATCCAGCCTGACTTCCACTCTTATGGCTCCGAGTTTGGAGGGGAGCTTAGCAATAAGGATGACCTCCCAGAGGTGAGCTTTCCCCTGGCCAACCAGGGCTGGCCCCTTCACTAGCTTTTCTCCCATCGACCTCTCCCTGAAGCTCACCCCCTCCCTGAGCCAGGCAGACACCTTGCCTTCGGGGGTACTCACTGACATTTGCTTTCTTTCTCAGACTTCATTTCTTCCTGGTATGAGACAGATGTCCCTCCCAAGGTCAAAATCTTATACTTAAAACCTCAGAATACATCTACTTCCTTCCAGACCTGACAATTTCCAGATTTTTGTTACTTCTGATTTTCATCCTGTAATCTCAGGGGGGAATAGGAAGAGCTAAATTAAGGGTGTATCAATCCCTGATAGAAAGGGGGCCCTAGGAGCTGCTCCATAAGAACCACCAGGCCATCTGCAATGACACTATCCTGGGAGTTAAGGAGCAATGCTCTGTATTCCTGCGGCCACTGCACTGGGCAAACAGAGCACAGGAATGAACTCTCCACTGCACCTGCAGGCCCTTGAACTTGTAGTCCTCTCATCCAGCTTCCAAAGCTGCTCTTCTCATTTCGAAATTTGAAAATGTAGAGTTCAGATTCTAAAGGGCAAGCTTTCAACACCCATCAGACAGGTTTGTCACGATGGACCAGGTCTCAGCAGATACCAGATAGTAAACATGTGTGGGGCAGGATTCATCAGCCACTTACTACCTACTCATTCATTCCTTCACTCACTCACTTACTCACTCACTCAATCAATCACTCGACAAATACCCATCAGGTTCCTCCTCTGTGGCAACATTCTTATCTTAGGAAGTTGGGATTCAGTGGTGAAATCAACCCAGTCTAGTGGAGGAGGCATGCTAGCCAAAGGGAGGAGACAGATAATGAGAACACTACATCATCTTCTACTCCTTATTTTTCAACCATCTGCATTGATGCTTATGGATGAAGTGTGGGCATCAATTCTGATTTGTGGTGTATGGGTGATCAGCAGACACCTTCACACGGCTGCATGCTAGAAGTGATGTGGGAGTGTGTTCTGTAGCTCTTTCGTACTGTAAATGCTCTGCTCTCTGCTGCCTCTTGAGAGGGAATGGCTCCACACCCACTGGGAAGCTCTATGGGAGGCATTTTGCTAATAAACAACCAAACAATAGATAGCTACCCAGGGGTTCTCCCCACATGGAATCAGAGAAACTGGAGGCCTTCAGGGGAGGGTGGAATCTTTGCTTGTAGACCCCGAACAGGTCAGCCTATTTGAAGACAGACATTTCCCCCTTTTCTCCTCAGGGCTTAACAAAGGAGAGCAGAAGTGTCTCAGCATTTATACAAGGGGTCAATATTCATTACAGATACTTTATGTGCTTCATGGACGGTTGGAAAATTCTTAATTGTAAACCACAGTCTCTTGACTTCTTAATTTGACTCAGCGAATCCATGCTTAGCCACAGCCCATTACTGGCCCTCGCGGTGTTGGGCATGGAGTGGCCCCGAGTGATTTTTAATGACGCACTGTGACAGATTCTGAGACATGAGACACTGCCATTAGCTTTAAGGAGACACAAGGCATTGCCATTAGCTTTAAGGGGAACATAATTTAGGGCAGAAGACAGTTATGTGAGCAGCAGATGTTAATGCAATCGTGGCCGATGTTTACTGAGTGCTGGCTGTGTTTCAGGCGCCTTGCTGAACACGTGCTCACTGTCTCCTGCAGGTCTCCAGTGAGCGCTGCAGTGGGCACAGCGGCTTCTGCTGAGGGAGGACACAGATGCCAGAGAGGCCCCCAGAGCTCTGGCCACGCTGAAATCTGAGCCCAAGCCTCTGTGGTCCCAGTGGCCCTGCCTGAGCGCCATGCGTGCGCCTTGCCGCGGTGCCTGCTGCCTCCAGGTACGAGTGATGTATCAGAGACAGGATGAGAAGGCCCCGGTCCCTGGAGAAGGAGCTGGAGAGCATGCACCGGGGAAGTCCCACTCGCAGCTTGAAGGTTTCCAGAGCGGGTGAGCCGTCAGTTGAGATGAAATATGTGAGAAACTGCACATCACATCACATCATTTTGCAACTAGTTAGTATGGCTTTGACCTGATGCTTCATCCTGGAAACAGCAAGGTCATCCACTGCGCTGACCTCTCCATCTCCGGGTGACAGGAGAGCTTGGCCTCCATCCAGCTCCGCTTCCCTGATCAGTGGCTTCTCATCTGGAATCTGGGGGGCCCTCTACCATCAGACCCTTCTCATCTGGAATCTGGGGGGCCCTCTACTTTGGGCCTCCCTGTCTCCATTTCTATGGTTACATCATGCCGGGCAGTGCTGTCTTCAGGCTGAGCCACCACCTGTGTTGCTGACACACCCATACTGGGAAGCAGATGCTGCCGGCTTCCTCTCAGAATCCGTTGCCAGCCTCCCCTGCGATCCTGCTGTGTGGATGCCCTGTCCGCGGCTCCAGAGAGCCCCAGTGGTGACCCTTCACCCCCTTCTACCGAGCAGGTCACCCTCCTGGTCCATGAGGTCCGAAAGGTTGGGGACTGCTGACACAGCCAGGGCCTGCTGGCTGCTTGAGGGCATGTGGACAGAGCGGACACCAGGCCGGAGGACGCACCTGCTGGCGCTATGCTATGGTGTGTGACACAGCTGGGCGTGGGCGAGGGCTGCCACTGGCTTCCCCGGCCAGGGGGTGCATCCCCGAGGGCCTGGCCGCAGGCTGTTGGAAAGCTGTGTGACTCCAGGAAGGAAGCTGGGACATCCTTTATTTGGGTTTCACTTTATAACTGTTCAACACGTGGTATACGGGCCTTCATTTCACTCTTGCCCTCGGCTGCACAGCTCTACCCTCGTCTTTCAAAAATGGAATCCAGTCTGGTCACTTTTTACTTCCTGCCAGGGAAGGGAGCTTCGTGGCATGGGGGATCAGTTTCTGGCATTTAAGCCGCCTGCTGTGACAGTGCACTGGCAGCTGGTCAGCCTGCCACACGCGGCGCTAGAAATAGCAGGGACACCCATGCTTCGCTGCATCAGTTGGTTAAGGGTAGGTCACTAATCCAGCCTACATGGGGGGAGGGAGTCACACAGGCAGAACATCAGGAGGGGGCGGCCCTCGCAGGCTATGGACCGCAGACATACTACCAAACAGATCATTTAGCACAAATGCCAAACATTAAGGAGGGGAACCCTGTGGACATGAGACTCCGGGGTAATTGCAGTCCGTGTAACCATCTACGTCACGCGCAGCGCTGTTCTGTTCCCCAGTGAGGAGACAAACCTGGGCACCGGGCTCCTTTGTTCAGGGTGCGGTGGGGCAAGGGGGCTGGGTACATGGTCGGTTCAGGTCCCAGCTCTGCCTGTATGAGTGTGTGGTCTGAGCAGATTGCTCCTCGCTCCTGAGCCTGGGTGTCTGGCGTGTAAAACGGCACAAGAGTTCCGTCTCCCTCCAGCACCTGGAAGGGGGTGAGTGCGGCCTAGGGCACAGGAGCAGGCACAGCGCCCTGCACAATGAGGGCTTCTGAGATGCCGTGTGTCCTCTGTGCTGACATGGGAGAGGGCAGGGGACGATGCAAGTTAACTGAAGTCAGAAAGAGAAGTTAGGGCCTGTGTGCTGCCGGACATGGAGCTCTGCTGATGGAGACCCTGGCCAAAGGGATCCCTCCAAGGACTGATCGGGAGCTGCTCCCTGCCCTGCTCCCTGAGAAATGGGAAATGGGCAGCACCACGGGCCTGGCACAGTTACAGCTCACCCAGCACTTTCCCACTCTGCCCCACCAGCAACTGTCCATCCAAACTCAGGCACCGGACTCCCTTCCTTCTCTCGGGAGGAGTCGCTCTGTCTGTGGAGCCCGCCTCCTCGGTCCCCCTGCCTCACCTGGAAGGAGCGATGGCAGCTCTGCCTGTGGGGCAGGTCCCTCCCCCTCACAGCTTCGATAATAAACTCTTCCACTTCCAACTCAGTGCTGACACGTCTTTGAATTCTTTCCTTTGAGAAGCCAAGAGCCCCACACCCCCCCTTATCCCCCTGATTCAGGGCTGAGCCCCCAGCCTCACCCCCCCCCCCCACCTCCCCGGCCTCAGTGGCAGGAAGGCCTCCCGGACCACAGACATGTGACACACGCCCTCACTGGAGGAAGCACTTCACCTCACTCATATATTTTAATCCATTTAATCTTCACAGCCCAGCCCAGGAGGTAAGTACTTATTACCCCCAATTTACAAATAGCAAGACTCACACAACCCAGGGAGGCTGAAGGGTCTAAATGACATCAGACAGCAGTTCAGCAGTGCGGGCCGCTGCCCGCCCAGGTCCCCAGCTCTGCACCTGCTGCTGCCAGCACCGAGCCTGGGTTCTGTGCTCAGGACTCCAGGTTACATACAAGGGTGCGTGGTCTGTGCGTGGAAGCACTCCGGGCCCACTGGAAGTTTCCTCCCCCAGGACTCTGGTCAGAAATTATTTCACTGGCTGCTGTTCCTCACTGTCCGGCTCTGCAGACTGGAAAAGCCTTCAGTGAGGGCTCCACTCAGCCCTCTGGGACCACAGGTGAGCCGGGGTGGGTGGGTCCCCGTCAGCCTGGCTGTGGCAGAAGCGCTATTCCACAGGGCCTCCCGGGGTGGCTCCTTCCATGTCCATTCATCCTATTTTCTGATCCCACAATCTAATGAGGTCTTTCCTTTGCCTCTGGAGAGTGCTTTGACCCCGTGGAGTCCCCTGTTAGCTGGAATTTAGCACTGAAGGGAGCAGGAGAGAACTGGAGGGAAGGGACCAGGAGGTCAACCCCGCACACTGAGGAGGCTCTGCTGCTGTGGCTCCATGGCGGCCAGCCCCACTCTGCCTTTCCCAGATTCCACATTAGGTGTCGCCTCAGGAGCCTAGCTATAGGCAAAACTGGGCTGGAACCTCGCCCCCAGCTGACCTTTCCTCCCCTAGAATATTGCTAGTCATGAGGTTTAGACCCCTGATCTTTCATATCACTGGTCATGGGGTTTGGATCCTCCCCTGACCTTCCTCCCTGGCCTGTCACTAGTCATGCGGTTTAGACCCCTTAGAGGAGGAACAGGGGCGGGGAAGTAGCCTTATAGACTCTCTTTCTTATGTGATGACTGCATTAAACATTAAGCTCTCAGGACAATGAAGTTGGGACCTGCATCAAATTATCTTAGGAACAAAGCCTCGGATCTGTTGACCACAAAGACAGAATTTTGTCCAACTAGAGAGGTGACATCTAGGCTTCAGGTGGGTTTCAGCTCCAGGCCCAGAAAAGTAGCAAGGTCAGGCAGGGCATCTAGACCCGCTTCAATGACTAATGACTCATTGGTTGGCACCAACCGATCAGTGGAACACGAGGCAGAAGAAGAGAGCACGCCTAATCACAGAGACCAGGCCCTAAGCAAGTTTGGAGATTTCTTCCAGATTCACCATTTATAGTCTATTCCAGATCTCTCTCTCCCCACCCCCACCGTCCCCAGCAACTGATAAAGCTGAGGTTCCTAGTGGACCCTCAGTGAGTTTTGGTTAAGGGGCGAGGCTGAACCGAGTTTAGGTGTTGAGGACAAAAAAGAGACCACAGACTAAACGTGACAAGCTCAGGGAGGCCTGCGTGGTGGCTTATGAATTCAGACATAAGTAACCACAAAGGATTGTCTGAAATTAAAGCTAAAAGCAAGTCATGGTGTTAGTCATGTCCTAGGTCCATCTTTACCTTCACTGAGCCTGTCTCTTGTCTTTTTGCATCTATGACAACATGCCTTTGGAATGTCAGAGCAATCGCCATTTCCAGACCCCTCAGTCCATCTCTCACCGGAGCAGAGACACAGAGCCGTTCATTGCTATCATGTTGCCCCCACACCAGCTCCATGTGTGTAAACGTTGACTGTGAACTGTCCTGTGCCCACCAAATAAAAGAGCATGTATCTCTGCTTTACTTTTTACCCAGTCCCAGCAATGTATCGCCAGCTTTGCTGTCTCCTGCCTCCCCAATCTATCTCCAATGAACTTTACGTATCCCCCTTGGTCGTCCCTTTTGATTATAAAATAAGCGGCAAAACTACCATCTTCTGGAGTAATTTTTCAATCTATCGAGATTTCGCTTCCCAGCAATTGTCCTCAGTTTGGTTCAAACAAACTCATTACTTTCTCCGCAGGTCTGAACGTTCCTCACATCCACAGAGTGGAGGGTGCCCCTGACCACGCCCGGAGGAGTCAGGGGCTTACATTTCGGTAACATCACCGATCCCGGTAAAATTACATTTTGACTATTATTCTATGACACAAAACCCTCCAGGAGTCCTTTTAAAAGTTACAATAAGAGGAGACTATAGACCTGGGATGCAGAGAAGATAAAATGAGCCATTTAAGAGCCTTCCTTTCTGAGCAAAATGGGCCAAGTGAATACTTTTTATATCACTAACCTGGAAAGCAAACCTGTGGCTGATGTGATGGGCAGAGAGGGGACTGAGCGTGGAATGTGGTGGAGGAGGTGAGCAATGCTCACAGCAGGAGAGTGGTCAGTGAGCTTGTAGAGTGGAGCATCTATTGGGTCTGCTACCAACTGGCTCCCAGTGAGAGCTCTCCGGGGACACCCAGTGGCTGTCAGTCCCCGGATGAAGCTGTGTGAGGCTGTGGTGCCTTTGGCTGGTTTCAAAGAGCAGATGTCCCAGCATAGCTCAGCTTCATTTCCATACCAGCAGCCCATTCCCTGCCCCAGGCAACCTCCCTCCGGGGCCTCTGCTCCCCCAGGACCTGCAGTGTCCTGGGGCCGGTGAGGATGAAAGGGGTCTGCAGGGGCTTCTGAAACTGAGCTTGAGCAGAGAATAAATAAACCAACCATCTCATCCTATGCTTTCTCATTGCTAAAGTGGAACCTCTCAGTCCTGCTGTTTGCTAGGACAGTATAAAGAATCTTATATTCATTCATGTAAAATATTTATCAAGAGTCTACTTTGGGTAGCTGACGTTTTTAGGTCCTGAGATGGAGCAGTGAGCATAACAGACGAGCTTCTGTCTTCGTATTGAATATATTCCAGTGGGAGACAGGAAATAAGCAACTATACCAATAAATAAATAAAATATCAGTGAGCTAAAAAGTTATGAGGAAAGCAGTACAGGGTAACCTGAGATTCAAGAAGAACGGAGCACAAGCAACAATAGAAAAATAGATAAATTGGACTTTATCAAAATTTAAAACTTTTGTGTTGCCATGGAAGTGATGCAGAGGAAAAGATAAATACCCCCCCCCCCTTTTTTAAGGGCCAAGGATCAGAATAGATATTTTCCCAAATAAAATATACAAATGATCAATAAGCACATGAAAAGTTGTTCAACATCATTAGCCATCAGTCAAATGCAAGTCAAAACTACCATACGACACCACTTCACACGTGCTAGGCTGGCTGTAATAAAGAAGACAGATGATGACAAGTGCAGGCAAGGATGCTGCTGATGAGAATGTAAAATGATGCAGCTCCCCAAAACTTAAACATGGAGTTACTGTAAGACCCAGCAGTTCCATTCGATGTATATAATCAAGAGAAATGAAAACATATGCCCACACAAAAGCGTGTATGTGAATGTTCATAGCAGCATCATTCACAGTAATCTAAAGTGGAAACAAACCAGATGTTCACCAACTGGTGAATGGATAAATAAAAGCAGCACATCTACACCATGGAATATTATGTGGCAATAAAAAGGAATGAAGTGCTGACTCATGCTGTACAACGTGGATGAACCTTGAAAACACCACGCTGGTGAAAGAAGCCAGGTGCCAAAAGGCCCACATTGTACAATTGCATTGACATGGAATGTCCAGAAGAGGCAGTCTCCTGAGACAGAAAGCAGATTAGTGGTCACCAGGGATAGAGGATGGAGGGGGGGAGTGACTGCTAATGGGTACAGGGTTTTTTAGGGGGGGTAATAAACATGTTCTAAAACTGATTGTGGTAAGAATAGCACAACTTTGTGAATATACTAAAATCATTGACTATACCAAAAAATAGGTAAAATATGTGGTATGTGAATAGATATTTTATTAAAAGAAGAAAGAGGAGGAGGGGATGAGAGAGGGAGAAAAAGTACTAGCCACTGCCACCAACCACAGAGGAATTAATGATTTGGGAGAGGCATTCTGTGTAGAGAGAACAAATAATGGAAGTACCCTACCTTTTCTCCAATATTTTATCTATACTAATAATAGAGGAATATGCAAATTGTCCAGGACACCATCACAGTAACAACTGATCAGCAGGCTGCGTGTGCAGCAAGCAGGGGTGGGTGAGGACTTGTAGCATCAGGAGCAGGGCCATGGCAGGGGCCTCCACATGCCTGCACCAGGGGCAGGCCTGATCAGCACCCACCATGGCTGCTGCTGCAAGGGCCCTGCAGGTGAGGGCTCATGCAGGAGGCAACTAATAGATGTGTCCCTCTCACATTGATGTTTCTCTTTGCCTTTCCCTCTCTCCTCCATGTTCTCTAAAAAAATCAATGGGAAAATATCCTCAGGGAGGATAAGAAAGAAAGAAAGAAAGAAAGAAAGAAAGAAAGAAAGAAAGAAAGAAAGAAAGAAAGAAAAGGAGAGAAAGAAAGGTCATATACAATGAAAGAGACATCTTGAAAATGCCTAAAGAAAGCTGTCATTTTTTTTTGTGGTTGAAGGGACTGGAGTCCATGTTGATGAAAACACCTTGGCTACTGTGAGGGCCACGGGCTGGCAATGGCAGTAGCAGCAGCAGCGGGGTGATGGGGGTGGCACCTTCCCCTGATCAGCCCTGTCGCCTCCCACAGAGGGAAGCCAGACTGTGGCTTAGGCCCGTTCCTACTGGGCAGGGGACCTAAGCCATCAGTAGGACATCCCCTGAGGGCTCTCAGACTGTGAGAGGGGGCAGGATGGGCTGAGGGACCCTCTCAGTGCATGATGTTTTGTGCACCAGGCCTCTAGTGGTATAATAAGAAGACTATGGGTTTGGTGCAGGCACATCACACTTACCATTTACCATGTCTCCCTTCCTCTAAATCTTTTTAAACTTCATTTGTAACTTATTGTGCTAATAGGCCTACGGCATTGATGTGCCTGGGCCCCTGTAAACATCTCTAGGGGGTGCTACTCTCCTCCTTTCACAGGAAGTGGAGGACCAGGGGCCTTTCAGTACCACACTGCACTGCAGGGATGGCCCCGGGGGACACACCACCTCCTTGGTCTCATGCATCTCATTTACAGAATGGGGATAATATCTCCACATGCTGGTACTGTAGTTTGGGAACCCATGTGTGTCTAGCAATTACTATATCATTATTTTAAATTGAATGTATTGGGGTAACATTGGTTAATAAAATTATGTAGGTTTCATCATCTGTATTTTGTACTGTGTGTTCCCCACCCCAAGTCAAGTCTCCTTCTATCACCATTTATGGCCCCTTTACCCTCTTCTACCTCTGTCCACCTCTTTCCCTCTGGCAATTGCCATCCTGTTTCCTGTGTTCAGGAGTCTTACCATTTTTTTTTAGTTTGGTTAATCCCTTCACCCATCTCACTCAGCCCCAACTCCTACTCAAGAGCTGTCAGTCTGTTCTCTGTATCCATGAGTCTGTCTCCATTTTGTTAGTTTATTTTGTTCATTAGATTCCACATATATGTGAAATCATATGGCACTCATCTTTCTCTACCTGGCTTATTTCACTTAGCATAATAATTTCCAGTCCCATCCATGCTGTCGCAAAAGGTACAAGTTCCTTTTTTCTTATGGCTGGGTAGTATTCTATTGTGCTTACAATTATTTTAGACTTTTTTTTTTAAGTTTTACTTTAACTTCACAGCACACAAAACTATGTTTGGTACGCATAGTGGGTTGAATAATAGACACAGTATGTTCAAATTCCAATATCCAGGCCAGGGGAATGTTGGAAAGTCCTTGTAGATGTAAATAAGTTAAAGATCTTACGGTGAACTCATTCTGAATTACCCATGTGGGACCCGTATCCAATGACACACATCTTTATATAAGACAGGAGAGGAGGAGAGGCAGGCACCACGAAAAGGCACGTGAAAACAAAGCAGGGGTTGAGCTGTGCGTGCACAAGCTGAAGCAGCAGGAGCTGGAAGAGGGAAGGAACGGTTCTACTCTGGAGTCATCAGAGTGGGGCTCAAACAGCACCCTGACCGGGTCTCTGGAACTCGAAGAGACAGCAACAGATTTCTGTTGCCATAAGCTTCCCAGTTTGTGATCATCTGTTATGGCAGCCACAGGAAACTAATATAGCACTTAGTATATGGTGCATAAATAAATATTGATTAATTGAGATGTTAACCGCAAAGGCCACCAGGTGGAAGGAAGGAAAGGAGGATTGTAATTAGTAACTCTGAACACTCACTCTACACAAGACGCTGTCCTGGGTACTTTCACAGCTATCACCTTCCACCAATGGGGCAAGTCAGGATGGCTGCCTGCGTGGACTTCAGAGTCAGAGCCAAGTTCAAGCTCTGCTCCCGTCACTATTACATGTGACACCAGGCCATCAGCATAACCATCAGCATAACCTGTGCAGTTTCCTCAACTGCAAAAAGGGGTTGTGAAGAGCAATGAGCAGTAGAGTTAATGTTTAAGATAAACCATTTATCTGAATAAATAAGCAGCAGCCTGAAGAACTAACAGTCCCACCGAAGGTGAGCTCTGCACAGGTTTTCAGCAGTTGGACTGTGACCAGCCCACACATGGTCTTCTTCACGTTTGTTTTGTTTTCTGGGCTTCCTGAAAGTGGGAACTTTTCAGCTACTATTTATTCAAATAATTTTCTATCCATTAAAATTGCTTCAGAAACTATGTATATATATTAGATATCTAGATTTCCCCCCCACAGATCCTTATACATTTTTTTTTCCTGCTATGTTTCTTTCCAGTCTTCATTCTGTATAATTTCTATGGATCTCCCTTCAAGTTTATTTTTACTGGCTTTCCTGTGTCATCTCCATTCTGCTATTAACACAGTCCAGGACATTTTAAATTGCAGAACTGTATTTTTTAGTTCTAAAATTTCCAGTTGGTCCTTTTTATATTTCTTATTTCTCTGGAGATACTCTATATTTTATATCTTATGAGCATATCTTTCTTTACCTTGTAGAGCATGGTTTTAGTGTTTTAAAGTCTTTGTCTGATCATTTTAACATTGCGACATCTCAGGGCTGGCCTCTGTTGATTGTCTTTTTTCTTGAGAATGGGTCGTATTTTCTTTATTCTTCATATGTTGGCTAGTTTTGGGATGCATCCTGGACATTGTGAGTTCTATGCTGTGAGTTCTGTTATATTCCCCTGGCACGTGTTGATGTTTATAACCTGCATTAACTGGGTGAGGAGGCGGTTACTCAAGCCTCAGTTTCACTGTTTTATACTTAGCGAGGGCTGCTGTCAATAGCCAGCCACTTAGGCGAAATCTGGACACAGAATTGAGGGCTCCCCTTCTCGGTTTTCCCCCTTTTCTGAGAGTACCTCCTCATTCTTTGGCAGCCATAGTTGTTCCAGGTTCCATACTTCTGCTCCTTAGGTCAGAAAATAAGTGGTTTTTGTTGTTGTTGTTGTTGTTTTTTGTTTGTTTTTATGGTTTTAGATTCCCTAAATCATCAGGGCAAGGCCCCCCAAATGACATGGTTGATGCCCCTCCTCTCTTGCCTTTGTTCACACTACAGTCCCGGGAGGTGATTGCATGGGGTGTTTTTGCCCAGAGAGTACAGCTGTTACCCGTAGGAGGGCCAGTCTACTGGAGCTTGCCCCTTTATCCGGGGAGTAGAATGCTGCATTAGGAATTGGTAGGAAATGTAAGAAGACTTAGATAATGTCTGGCCCAAAGGAATCCTCAACAATAATCACTGTTGATTGTTTTTATCATAAACTGAGTGAGGTAAGCACTATTATTCCTATTATCATTATTCCTATTATTATTATTATTATTATTATTATTATTATCGGTGAGGAATCAGGGAAGTTAAGGAACTTAGCCAGTATCTTACAGTTAGTAATTGGAGCTTGATCAAACAGAGTGAGTTTCAATTTGGAGTTTTGGCTGGATATTTCCAAGCCTGTACTGCCTTGAATTTTGAATGACCTTAAATGACCCTGAAACCTAAGCTTCACTGAATTCCATCTGGAAATGGGGATTCACAATTGTGCTTCTGAGCTCCTGCTGCTGCTCCTGGTGAGGAGGGATGGACTTAAAGAAGTGACTGGAGTGTCAGGCTCCACTTCCCTTGAGAGCAGACATGCAAACCCAGGCCTCCAGGAGGCCACCTTGAAGACACTCAGCTCCTCCCTTTGCTAACAAGGCTGCACTGATTAGTCACCTTCCCTTCCAGTCTTAGTTTCTTCCCCTGCAAATTGGATATCCTGACTCCTAACCCCCAGACTGGGAGAGAATGCGAGAAAGCTGGCTTCTACAGGCCTTTCTCTTCTGCAAATGGCTGGAAACAGAATGAAACGAGCTCTTGGAGCACTGGGCTCGTACACAGTCCAAAGAGAGAGGAAGCCACTTCATGGGCACAGAAAAGGCCAGGAGCTTCTCTCTGTGTTTGCCCCAGTGCAGTTCTTCTTTTCAGAAGGTGGAGAGGGGAGCTCCCATGGCCGCGGAGGCCAGACCCCGATGACCAGCCTTGTCCATGGCCTCCTCCCTGCTCACACACCACCCCTCACTCCCAGAGCAGCCTCGGGCTTCTGCACACCTTTAGCAGCCAGCAAGGCTGCACATGGTTCCAAAATGTGGCTTATTATTAGTTGATGCTTCATTTTTATTTTTAATTTTCTCCTCTTTGTCCTGCCCCAGGGAAGGAGGAATCCTCACATCCACTACTAGGTTCTCTCTACTGCAAAGAACAAGAAAAAAATGGTAACAAATTATCTAACTCTACAACTCAAAGAGTTAGAAAAAGAGCAACAAAAAAGCCCACTTCTAGGCTCTCCATGCAAAAAAGAGTTTGTGGTCCTTCAGTCTCTCCTGAGATCAGCCTGCATAAACAGAACCATGGGTTTATCACCTTTGCACTTACATTTGGAAATCTTGGTTCATCTCAGGCTTATCACAGAGGTTTGATGATCCCCATTTAATAAATAAGGAAACTGAGTCAGGAGGTGAGGACTTGAGTGAGTCCCCCAGCTTCTCAGTGCAGAGCATCGAGGCCTTGGGGAGGTAGATGGCTGCAGCTCAGTGGACATCACTTCTCCAGCCTCTGTCTCTGTTTTCACCTGTAATTTCTCAGCTGCAGTCCCAAGGAACTTAATCTTCCATTTTCTCAGAGATTTTCTCCTTGGGATTTTTTTATCTGGGAGTTGGAGGGTGAGGAGCAGATATATGCATCCATTGCAGCGTGGAGATGACACATAAGAATGGACGGACACTAGCCTGCGTGTCAGGTCTGTGTGTGCTCACCATTTCATTGCCAGAAGTGGTGCTTTTTCCCACAGCATCATAGCTGCCTCCTTCCCAGCACAACCTTCCCGGCTACCCAGGTGCCCAGGGACCACATAAACAAGGGGACACAGAGCAGCCAGGCAGTTGGTGAAAGGACTTATCTGGAGGCTGCAGCCACAGAGTTTGGGGACAGCTGTGCAGATGAGGGAGTTGCTATGCGTTTGGAGAATGACGTTATTTGGCTGGAGTGGTGGCGTGTGACGTGAGTGGCAGATGTCTGTTTTTGCACCGGGCATCACACCCCATCTCTTGGTTTCCAAGCAGACATGTGGAGAGAGATGAGTCTGAGGCAACACCACTTTCCTGTGTAGGAGAGATGACATTATTCTGAGCAGGTGCATCCTGCCAGGAGGGGCTCTGCACCTAAAGCTAGTTCCCACCTCTGCCTCTCTGCAAACCTTACAATTTTTCTCCCTGACCTTGTTGTCCACAGCAGCTCAGATGCTCATCTCCGGGCTTCCACGTGAGTCTGCGGGACGGAAGCTGCCCTCCGCGCTGCGGCATCAGCCCTGGTCTGGTCCTCACACCCCAGGGTGGGATCTTTTGGACAGAACTGCATCCACAAAGGAGAGTGGCCAATGAGAAGCAGATGCTGTTGCAACCTCTTGTTGGGGCACATGCTCCATCTTCCACCTGCTGGGCTGCAGCGCATGGCCAGCCTGACGGCCCACAGTCACTCCTTGGAGTTTACAGTGTCTGACTCATGAGATAAAACTCCCCAAACATGGTCCATGTGAAGGGAGAGCAGTGTGCTGAAGAATCTCAGAGACACAAAGAGTGAACTGGCTTTTTTGGCCTCACAGACACTAACAAAGAAGAAAGGCCGCCCACACCTGTGACCCCATCATGCATGGCCTCTGCTCTTGGAAAACACCACCCAGTCGGTATCCTTGACTTAGGCCACACATGGTGAGCACTTCTCCCTTCTGAGGAAGACTGAGGCTGGACAGAAGGGAGTGTCTGCACTTGCTTCCCACTGGAGCAAGCGTTTCACCCCACACTCTGACCTCCCCTTGTCAGGTCCCCAATGACACCATTGAGAGTCAGGAGGAGAGTCTGCACAAGCTGAGCCCAGAGTGAGAGCTCCGTGGGGAAACGTGGGGGGTGACCCCAATGAGAGCACCAGAGGCTGCCAAGTAAAAGGGCACGAAGGAGGCACCCACCTCTCCTTCCTCCCACTCACACAGGTGTGCACGCACTGCACTGGTGTTCATTGGGCAGCCACTCCGTGAAGACACTGTACTAGGATTTGTAGAGGACACCGAGATAAGTGAATAACACATGACTCTGGCCCTAAGAGAGGCCACAAGGGGAACCTGGGAAAACCTCATGTGTGTTCAGCACATGGCCATTTTTGATTGAGTGGCCTTTCCCCCCCCCAAGAGTTCCTATAAAACATAGGAAACCATCAAGAAGAATTTCAAAGTTGGCAATAATGAAATAGCATCCAGGATGCAGTGTCTGAAAAAGAAACCTTCACACACAGGGCTTGTTCCAACCGCCCACTTTGCAAAGGAGTTTGGAAGAAATAGGTCAGTTTGCAGAGTGAGCTGCCATAGACTCCGCCAGCAGCTGCCTTTGCTGGAGCCTGTGTTTGCTAAGGGAGATCACAGATGGGACCTCTTTAGAATATTCCATAGAGTGATGCCTGCTACTGAATTTTTAAAAGATTGTTTTACTAGATGTTTCCATACTGACTTACTGAGAAATAGGTCACTTCTCCTACAAAAATCTGATGACATCTGATTGCATGTGCAAACTTTCTTTTCCATGTTACCATGGGACTGTCAGGAAAACCTACTCTGCAGCTGCTGAAGAATCAGCTACACAAACCCAGGTGCAGGGTTGGTCGGCTGTAGAGGACACGGCTTCTCCTCCCATGGTGGTCCGTTGACTTAAGTGTATGGTCATAGCAGAACAGAAAATCCTGCCTATTTTCCTTTTTCCTGGTGGAGAAGGCCATCATCTAAAATAGGAGCTGGAAAGCTATAGCCCGAGACCACAACCTGTTTTTGTAAATAAAGTTTTATTGGCCACATCCACACTCTCCCATTTCCGTACTGTCTACAGCGGCTTTTGGGCTACAGTAGAGAGCTGAGCAGTTGTGACAGAGACACCAAGACCTGCAAAGCCTAAAACACTCACATCTGGTTTTTCATAGAGAACCTTTGCTACCTTAATGGAGAAGGCTCAATAGTTCAGATGTGTCTCTTGCTCCTGGGATGGCTGGACTTCCAGAATATGCCTAGGGATGGAGGGAAGAATAGTGTGGGCTGACAACTAAAATTTGCTTCTCCCTTTTCGTGTCTTCTTTTAAAATAAATTATTGATCTCAGAGAGGAGGGAGAGGGAAAGAGATAGAGAAACATCAATGATGAGAGAGAATTATTGCTCGGCTGCCTCCTGCATGCCCCACAACTGGGAATGTTCTCTGACCGGGAATTGAACTGTGACCCCTGGTTCATAAGTAGATACTCAAGCACTGAGCCACATTTGCTGGGCTGCCTCTCCCTTTTCCATCTGAAGTGCTATAAAGACGCTAGAGGGTATCAAATCTGCTTCATCTGCAGAGGACGTATTTTTATCTTGTTGAAGGTATAGGTGAAATAAAGCAGGCCCATAAATAACCACCATATAAAGACCAACCTTGTAAGAGAGAGACAGAGAGGATACTCTGGGAGCTCAGTGTGGGAGAACTACTGAGACTTAGGGGAACAGAGAAAGTGTTACAGAAAAAAAGGCATTCAATCCAGGCTTTGGAACATGGGGAGAATCTGAACTAGAGCCTTGTGAAAGGGGTCAAAGTCACGGATCACATGTGGGAAAGCCATCCCGGTGTTGGGCTTCTACTTCCACCTCTCCGTGCATCCCGGGGAAATGCAGGAATCCTCTGCCAAGTCACAGGCATGGCAAATAGAGACCCAAAGCCATAGTCTAACTCTCCGTCCACTTCTCCCCGATTTCAAGGTCTTAGCTAACATGACCCAAGGGGTATGGAAACAGACCTGCAGGGAAGGTAGGGGAGGTGGAATGTGTTCACCACACACTTTGGGGGTGTCTCTGAGAGCGAGAGAGCGAGCTGGCCAAGCAAGGGATGCGGCAGCTGGTGGAACATCACTCCTGGGAGGGACGAGCAGGGGGGCGGGTTGACTGAGTAAAGAGGATTCTTCACCCCCTTGGGGGCATCATCCCATCCACTGAGGCCCCCAGGGAGCAACAGGCAAAGAAAGAGTGAACTCACTCTCTTCCTGAGCTGGACGTCCATCTTTTCTGCCCCGGGGCCAGGGCTCCTGGAGCTTGCACCGTCCACTCCCCTGGTGCTCAGGTCTCAGACTTGGACTGAGTTCCACCACCAGCTCTCCTGTGTCTCCAATTCATGGCAGTATATTGTGCAACTTCTCAGCTTTCACCTCTTTCTGTATATTTACATCTATCCAGGGGCTCTGTTTCTTTGGAGAACCCTCTTACAGGAAGGAGGCAGAGGCCAGAGCAAGAGGATGGGAGGTGAGAACAGCCAATATGCACTGCTCCTCCTATGTGGAGGGCCGCATGGGGGCAGGGGAGGTCTGGTGCCCATGGCACCACTGCATAGGACTGCATTCATCTGTCAGGAAGGGCTGCACCCACTGTCAAAGATGGTGACACCCAACAGGATACTGGAAAGCAACAGGTCATCTATATGACAACACAATTTGTCCTGAGTGAGTGGAAAATTATGGAAGTCAATGTCCATGGAAGCAGAGGTCAAGTTTCATACAATCCTATGTAATAAAAGGCTAATATGCAAATTGTCCCCTCAACAGGGAATTTGATCAGGGGTGGGGCCAGCTGGCCAACTGCCTGTGGTCCCTCCCCCTGGCCTACCTGGCCCAATCTGCCTCGATTGGGGTTGGCTGAAAGGACCCCACCTCTGCACAAATTTGTGTACTGGGCCTCTATTATAAAATAAAGTGGTGCCCAGCTCAGTAGCTTTACCAAATACAAAGGAAAAGCCAGTGTGGCTCAGTGGTTGAGCATCAATCTATAAACCAGGAGGTCATGATTTGATTCCCAGTCAGGGCACATGTCTGGGTTGTAGGCTTGATCCCCAGTGTGGTATATGCAGGAGGCAGCCGATCAGTGACTCTCTCATCACTGATATTTCTATATCTCTCTCCCTCTCTGAAATCAGTAAAAATATATTTTAAAAATCACACAAAACAAACAAACAAACAAACAAACCAAGGAAAAGTCAGGCAGAGACTTCCTGTAGCACCTGGATTCCTATTTAACCCCACCTGGGAGCTCAGTCTGGAGGCTCCATAACTGATTATGAAAGCAAATCCTGTTAGGGCGGCATCCGGGAAAGCGAGAAAACCCCTCGCACTGCCTTACACAGATATTAGGCAAGAAAAGAACTAACTTCAAAGCTTCTAAAAAGCAGGAAACAGAAACCAACCTGTGTCCCATGTAAAGCTATTTCAACATAGAGGAGGAAAGGAAATAAGGATCAAAAAGAGGTATCTTAGGAAAATAGAAGTACATTCCAGATAACGTGTTTCCCACTCTCTGTGAAGAGGTAGCTGCCACAGCCTGTGCAGCTGGGCTGAGGAGCTGCAGCCTGGGATGAAAGGGAATAGGAGGAAGCCAGTAACGGCAGTGTGCGATTTTAAATTACATTTAAATTACGTTTAGGAAACGAGCTAGTGGTGTGTGTTCATAAACGGGGAAGCTCCAGAATGCAGACTACAAAGAAAGGCAATGAAGCCACCAGTGAGGATGTCGCAGTCTGTGTCTGGAGGACAGAGGATGGAGAGTCATGATAGGAAGAATTGGTATTGCGAGAATGAGAGAGGAATAAACATTATATGATAATCAAAGGCAAAATTGAGTATAACCCCCTGGATGAAGAAAGAACCAAACCTACTGGTGTACAGGGTTCAACTAGTTGTGGGCAAATATAACAGAAAGAAACACTCTGGTATATCCATACTTAATTTAGGGATAGAGAAAATTCTATAACCATGAGGTTTGTATGAAATGGTCACAGGCAGTCTCTTATGGGCTCCTTGTGTTCCCTTTCCCTTTCCTCATTCTTGAAGAAGAATTCTGTCCAGGCTTAGGAACTCATAAAAATGTTGTAGAAACACTTTTTTCTTGTTTAGTCTTACGGCATCTAAATCCCATTTATGTAACCGCAAGTATTTACTGACCACCTGCTCTGTGCCATGTACTGCTCCAGGCCCTGCAGGTGTATCAGCAAACAGAAGAGACCAGGTTTCCACTCACAAGAACCTGTGCTGGGGAGGACACTCAGCGGACGGAAGGCATGGAGAGCGGCAGGGGCTCTTGTCGGCTGAGTCGGCATGTGCACAGAAGCCCAAACGAATTGAGGAAGCCACCAACCAGATGTCTCAGGTGGGAAGGAACTGTGACTGGGAAGGACTTGCGCTGGAGATGTGTCTGTTTGGACTGTTTGAGGAGGAGCCCAGGCCTGTTTGGCTGAAGCAGAATGAGGGGTGTGGTCAGAATGGGAACTGGGACTCCTAGGTCCTGGTGGTTAGCCCACTAGGGCTTTATGGCTCTGAGAGGGGTGATGGAGGCCAACTGTGGCATTTTGAAAAGAGGCGTGATATAATCTGACTTACATTTTAAAGGAGTCCCCTTGGCTGCTGTGACAGGGGCAAGGGAGGCAGACAGGGGAGAAGCAAGGAGACTGCAAGGAGCTGTTGGGGAAGTCCCCAGGGGAGATAGTGAAGGGTTGGAGCTGCTGATGTCTCCCCAAACCTCCATCTACAGGCAGGTGTATACCTCCTGGCAAATCCCCAGTTCCCACTCAGCTCCTTCCTCAGGGACCCCTCTCCTCCGAGGTGACGCCCTCCTGTGTCCCCACTGCAGGTGCCACCATCTCTGAGATTTAGGGCAGCAAATGTGTCAAATGTGGCTGCCAGATTTCTTTGTCTTCACCCTGGAGCTTTTCTAGTGGAGAGAACACCTCCACAGCATCACCCACCTCCGTTCTCTCAGGGCTGCCCCGCCATCCACATGCAGAGCTGTGTGAGGAGGTCCCGGGAGGATGGTTGACCAGTTCTCTGATGGTCACAGCCACCTCACCCCGTCTCTGAGCCAGAGACACACTGGATAACACAAAGTTGTGTTCCCCTTTTCTGTTTTCTTGCTTTCAGGAATCAACATGAACAGAAATCCAGGCAGGCTTCATTTTTTCTTTATTAATCCAGGTCTCTTTACCCTATAATTGAATTAAATTCTCCCCAGATTTGGGCATTATTATTGTGTCCATTTTATTTTCTGCTGTAACTATTCACCTTCAGTGTCTGTAGTTTTTGAGAATGGAAAGCAGAGCCTTATACCTGAAGCTTTAGCCATCCATCATGTTAAAACAGTTGTTACCAAGATAGTGATCAGAAGTTCCAAGTAAGAGAGCAGAGGCGAGCCTACCGCAGCCGGGGAAGACCAGATGACAGCAGTCACCGCTGCCAGCATTTTCACACAGACTGCGTCTTCAAAACAAGAATCAGATATGATGACACTACTTAGAAAACACCATTTGCAGCCCCCTAGGATTATAACAAAACCTACATTTTCTACAAACTCACAGGTAGACCAGACATACACACTTGCTTCGTTTTGGAGGTGAGCTGTGCTTTATATGTTGCACTGTTTTGTGTGAGTCTGAATGTTATACAGCAATCACAGCTTCAAACTCAAGGTAATGGATGAGAGAGGAGCCCAAGAAGTACCTGAGTGTGCAGACTGTAAAACAAATGAGGGGGAGTTTAAGTCTGTTTCTTGTCTATTTTGATTTGGCATTTTTATATTTTATCATAACAAAAACCCTCTCAAAGTATTATTCTTTGAATTCCTGCAGGACAAATAATGCTGTTGTCCATTTAAAGCCCTTTAACTCCATGAGTATTATTTCCAACGGGATTTATGTTCACAATGCATTTTCAAAACGTTTATAAGGTGTTTAAAACAAAATAATTCAGTTACAGCAAAATATACTTTACATTGTTCTAGAGTTCTTGCCAACACAATAAAACAAGAGAAATGATCAAAATGCATATGGAAAAAGTTATCATTTTTAAGTGATAGAAAAATCTACCTAAAAAATTTTTTAGAGAAACTTGAAAACTATTAAGATTAATACAAAAGTTTAATGATGTCACTAAAGACAAGGGAAATATAAAAAATTAACAATTAAAAAACCCCAGCCACTTATTCAGCCTGAGTCTGTAGACCAGCAGCTTGGGCTGGGCTTGGTGGGTTGTCCTGGGTCAGCTGGACTCCCTCCTGTGTCTGTAGTCAGCTTCCACATTAGTTGGGGATCTATAATCTTTTTTTAAAATTTTTAATTAACTTCTGTTAGAGTTGACATTCAATATTATTCATATTTTAGTTTCAGGGGAACAGCATATTGTATAGTTTACAAAGTGATTCCCAATAAGTCTAGTACCTGCCAGGCACCATACATAGTTATTACAATATTATTGACTACTAAAGGCCTGGAATTCATGCACAGAGAAGGGGTGCAAGCCCAGCCTGCACTCTCTCCAATCTGGGACCCCTCCAGGGATGTCCAACTGCCCATTTAGGCCTGATCCCAGTAGGATCGAGCCTAACTGGGCAGTCAGATATCCCTCTCACAATCTGGGACTGTTGTCTCCCAACTGCTAGCCTGCTTGCCTTCCGGATTGCTCTAACCACTTCTGCCTGTCAGCCTGATCACCCCCTAACCACTCCTTTGCCAGACTGATGCCTAACTGCTCCCCTGCCAGCCTCATGACCTTTAACTGCCCTCCCCTACCAGCCTCATGACCCCTAACTGCTCTCCCCTGCTGGTCTCGTCCTCCCAACTGTCCTCCCTGCAGCCTGGATCCCCCTCAACTGCCCTCCCCTGCAGTCCTGGTCACCCCTAACTGCCCTTCCCAGCAGACCTGAGTCCCCCCTCCTTCTCCCAGCTGCCCTTTTCTGTAGGCCCAGTCTCCCCCAACTTCCCTCCTCTGCTGGCCTGGTCACCCCCAACTGCCTTCCCTTGCAGGCCTGGGTCCCCCCCAACTGCTCTTCCCTACCAGCCCGGTCACCCCTAACTGCCCTTCCCTGCCAGCCTCATTGCCCCTAACTGCTCTTCCTTGCTGGTCTGGTCCCCCTCTCCCAACTGCCCTCCCTGCATGCCTGGGTCCCCCCCAAACTTCCCTCCCCTGCAAGCCTGGTCACCCCTAACTGCCCTCCCTGCAGACCTGTTCCCCCACAACTGCCCTCCCCTGAAGGCCTGGGTCCGCCCCAGTTGCCCTTTCCTGTAGGCCCAATCACCCCCAACTTCCCTCCTCTGCTGGCCTGGTCACCCACAACTGCCCTCACTTGCAGGCCTGGTCCTCTGCTGGAGCCCAAGGCCACACAGGGTATTTTGTGCCTTGGCTCTTTAAGAGGGTGCCTGCATTCTCAGATATCTCTCCCTAACAGACAGCAACCCCACTGCTTTTCACAGCTGGATGTTATATGAGTATCCTTCTCAGTTGGGTGCTCTCTGCTGAGGGGCCCAGCTCAGGGATTAGACCTCAGAGTTCTCAGTGGCAACCCCCCTCAGCTGAGATATCTCTCCAGAACTTCCCTTGTTGTCTGTGGGCACCTGGCCAACCATTTTGGGCTTCCGCCCCATCTACCAGTCTCTACGTGGTCTTCACTTTTGGTCCTCGGACATCAGGGTTCTGTCCAGTGAGTCTTCAGGTGATTATTCAGGATGTTTTTCTGTATTTTAGCTGTAATTCCAGTTTGTTCCTGCGAGCGTATCCGTGCAGCATCCACTTACTCCACCGCCATTTTTAATCTCCCTAAAGTAATTTTTGGAAGCTAGGAGGATGACAGAATAACTTAGTAGCTCATTTATAAGAAGACATAGGGCTACAGCCAATACACTTTTTAGAACTGCAATATGATGCACTGTAGGTACTAAAACGTATTATGAAGGCATGCCCTGTCGCATGTGACCAACAGTTCGCTGGAACAGAACAAGAAGCATAGGCTAGATTTAGGTACAAATAAACATTTATTACCCAAGGATGTTAGCATTTAAATAAGTTAATTTTTTAAAAAGATAATTTAAAAAAAAAAATGACTTTGAGGCAAATGGTTAACATTTTTTTTGTGGGGGGGAATTAATTCCTGTTTGATATTATGCACCAAAATAAATTTCAGACAGATGAAGGAGTTAGATGGAAATGTTAAAATGCACAACGGTGAAGAATGTGCCGGTAAAGTTGATAAGAGTGCGCTTCCTGGCTACTCTAAGCCCGTGCCGGCTCTTCAATGGAACATGTCACCTCTGATGGAGAGTCACATGGGTCTGAGGTGCCGGTGGCTGGGCCGGGCTGTTTCAGAAAATTATTCATCACAGACCGAGAGGCTTCCCAGGAAGGAGTCACTCATGGGGAAATGAGTGGGATCGGACAGACATGGCCCAGCATCTGGGCACAGTGCCTGCAGGTCTGGTCAGGAGGGCTCCCATGGTGACTGTCACAGCTCTGTCCCCATGCAGCCCGTGGCTCACCTCTGGGGTCTGGGAGAGAGACTTGCACACTGAAACTGGAAGAGTCGTTTCACCCGAACTTACAAGACAGGGTGGCTCCAGCAGCCAGCCCCATGGGACCATTTATAACAATAAAAGGCAAACAGATGTGGGCTCATGATGGGTGTCTCCCAGGCACGCTGGGCCGGAGGTGGCCGCACCAGCAAATTACCCCAGATCTCAGTGACTCCCAGCACCACGGTTCATTTCTTGCTCACATTACGTGTCCCCCTGTTCTCAGTCCCAGCACCTTGCCCCAGGAGTCAGGCTAAGGGAGCAGCTGCTCTGGGTCACTCAGCTCTCAGGACAAAGGGAGAGGGCCGTGGTGCACCCCACGCCTTCGAGAAGGTTCCCTTCTGGAAGTGACACTGGCCAAAGTCAGTCATGTGACCAAGCCGGATGTTAATGCACCAAAAAGTATAACTCTCCCTGGTGGGCGGGTATCCCTGGGAGGGCACAGGAGCACTCTGTGGGTCAGTACTGCCGTGCCTCCCTTATCCACAGTGCTGCCTCTGAAGTTTCGGTTATCCGCGGCCAACAGCAATACAAAAACATTGAATGCAAAATTCCAGAAACAAACAATCTGTGACTTTTAAGTTGCATGCCATTGTGAGTAGCGCCATACAGTCCTTCCCCACCCGCTGTCTGTCATTCCCACTCTGCATACTCTTGGCTTCCCCCATTGGTCCTTTAGCAGCCGTCTCGGCTTACTAGACGTTTTCATATAGAGACCACATGCACCTAACTTTTATTACAGAATATTGTTCTATTTTATTATTAGTTATTTTTGTCAGTATATTAAATTAAATACAAATTAAATTTCATCATAAAAAATGTGTGTATAGGAAAAAACATAGTACATGTAGTACTATAGAGGTTCGAGGCATCCACGGATAATGGGGACGGCCGCACAATCTAACGGACCCGTTTCCAGAGACGACCTTGTTGCTCGGGAACTCACAAGGCCCTAGACGCTCCTGTTTATTTGGGAAATTGCCCGACGGCCTCAGACGCAGCAAGACTGGAGTTTGACTGGCAGCCAGCTGCTGGCTCTTCCCTCTCCGAGGTGAACGCTCCGCCGCTGGAGCAGATGCTGGTGGCCAGAGGGGCCAGACCCGCCATGCCAGGCGCTCCTCTGTGCTGTTGATGCCTCCAGGCAGGGTGATAAATTCTCTCTCTAATCGGGATGGTGCTCCTCACTCTGCAGGGCCCTGCTAATGAATGATCCACCAAGTTAGCAACTGACACTCCTCAGCGCTGAGCTGCTCTACCTTTGCTATGCAGGCATGCCCTCACTATCTCCCACACAGCACCGAGTTGAGTTCGGAGGATGGCGGGATGGCGCGGAGGGATGCTGGAGTGTGCAGCAGCTGGGGTAATCTGCTCCCGGTAATTCAGGCCTCTATAGCCTGTCAGGCCTGCTGCTGCACACATCGGTTTAACCTGCCGAGGGAGAGGGGGACTCTACAAGCAGTGGAGAGGGACCCCACGCTGCCTGTCCGGAGACCCCCAGGTGAGCCTACGCCCACTGCCGAGCAGAGGAAGATCCACATTGGGGATCCCAAGAGCAACTCCAAGGAGACCCCACCCCAAGCCACCCACCATGGCTTGAGAGAAGTTAAATGCATACCGATCGGGGAGATGATTTTTCTTTTTCAACCTGGGCCATGAATTTTTTCCCCCCAAAATTCATATTAAAGTCAAGTTTAGTCAAAAAGAAGTAAAGGAATAGGATCTTAAACCACAGCAGGTCTGCTAGATCTCTGCTTGAAGCTACTGTCCAAGCAGTTGGGGATTAAAAATGAGTCAAGCTTAGGGCATGACACCCTAGGACCATAATAGTCACAGGAGCAGAAAAGTGCACCTGGCTAGGGCTGTTCCTGTGGGCAGCAGGTGGCCCAGTGTGTGACTGTCTATCTGGCCAGGCCTGTCCCTGTGGGCTGCAGGTGGCCCAGTGTGTGACTGTCTACCTGGCCAGGGCTGTCCCTGTGGGCAGCAGGTGGCCCAGTGTGTGACTGTCTAAAGGGTGTGAGGATGCTGTGGTTCCACGGGAGGTGAGAGTTCTTAGCAGTGAAGGTCCAGATGCCCAGGGAGAAGGTAGAGCTCAAGGTCACTGGCAGAAGAGTTGTGGTCACACAACAGACTCCAAGAGAACCACTTTCTTAACTGCCACCTCTCACCTGAGAGTTAATTAGCCGTGTCACCTGGCAGGCAGCTGAGCCAGCACGCCCCTCCTCTCCGAGTGCTTACCTGGAGTCCAGGCATGGCCTGGAACAGTTGGCAACATGGACGATGACCTGGGAAGATGGGTTCTGCGGATAGCAGCTCCCAGCCTGCGCACATACATGATGTGTCCGTGGGAGAAACTCCATCAGGGTCAGACTTGGTTCTGGTGAGGTGAACACACAGACCAGGACTAACCTGTGCCGACGAGGAGCAGGCATTTTCGGAACTTTGCCACGAGCACAGAATGGATGAACCAGCCAGAGGGGGGCATGAGCGTTGATGTAGGTGTTGTTGGTTGTGGCTGATTTACTCTCCACATGGGCCTTTTGGGTCAAGGATAGCTTGACCTGGAATTTGTCTAGAAGCCAGCTGCTACCTGAGCAACCTTAGGTAAAGAAAATAGTTACTCTAACTGCAGTGGGTACAGATCTTCCTCCCCTGAAAACAGCATCTTTCCTCAAGTCCCCAGTCCCCTAATGACCTCAGAAAACATCACCCATACCAGTTCTTCTTGTGACACACCCTCTCCCGTGAAGTTTCCACGTTAGGCTGCAGGGAGGCGTGGAGGGTACAGATCTCAGCTTTCAGTTTCTGGTCTCCCTAGGGCGCTGCCGAGATGTCCACGTGTCTCCCCACATGTGGACTCAGGGCTCACCAGTACTCGGTGTTCATGCTTGAGGCCAGGATGCTCCTGCTGGCACTGCCCACACGCAGTCAGGGGTCTGCAGGGAGCAGAACCCACAGGAGACACAGAGATAGAGGTGCGCTGTGAGAGGTCACGTGGCTGTGGAAGCTGAGAGGAATCACAGTGGTGTCTGCGAGCTGGGTGCCCATGGTGTGGCTCCAGTCCCCAGCTGAGGGCCCGAGAACCTCGTTCTCTGGTGTCAGGTCTGGAGATGTGTCCCACTTGGTGGAGTGGGTGATGCCCCCTGGTGGGGGTCTTCTATTCTCAGTCCACAGATTCAAATGCTCTTCCCTCCAGACACGCCCTCACAGTCACACCCAGGAATAGTGGGTCCAGCCGCAGGGGGCGCCCCTTCACCCCGTGATGTTGACACACTGACTCACCCTCAGGGAGCACCTGCAGTCAGACAGCATCCTTGAAGGTGACTCGAAAGAGGGAATTACGGTCTCACTTTTGGGCCCTAGGTGTTCTCTCCCTGTCTCCCAGACCAGGGAAATGTCTTGGGTTAAATATCTGCCCTTCTTTGCTAAAGCTGAGACACTGGTTTTTTAAAATAAAATCCAGGACAAGAAGAGAGATTTGGTAGCTTTGGTTTCTCCCCTCAGCTGCTTGAGCCCATGAGAAAGAACCGACTTCCGTGATTAAAGGGAGGAGAGGAAAGTGAGGACGCTGTCCGTGTGCAGTCTCAGAATCACGGACCAGGGTGGGAGCAGGCTGCTTCGGGGAGCCCGGGAAGGAACATGCCGCTGAGTCCCAGGGACGGAGGCATCCATGCCAGGGGCGCCCTGTCTGTTCCCTCCGGATTGGGCCACGTGGTTTGTCTCTCTCTCTTCTTGGTGAGTTTGATTCGCCTTGCGTCTTTAAAAGCCTGGTCTCCTGTTTTTTCTTTTCTCTTTAAATATATTTTATTAATTTTTACAGAGAGGAAGAGAGAGGGATTGAGAGTTAGAAACATCCATCAGCCGCCTCCTGCATACACCCTACTGGGGATGTGCCCGCAACCAAGGTATGTGCTCTTGACTGGAATTGAACCTGAGACCCTTCAGTCTGCAGGCCGTGTTCTATCCACTGAGCCAAACTAGTTAGGGCTCCTGTTTTTTCTTCAAATGGCACCCCCCATTATGAGTTTACCTCTTCGTGTCGAGAAACCACGGTAAATGACCTCCAATTGACATTCCCAGAGAAGGATTTATTCTCCCCGCAGCGGACAAGCCCCAGGAGTTGTGGTGGAAGGACGTGCAGGCGGGGGGCACAAATTGGCCCAGTGTTTGGGTGAGCACAGTCCTCCTGTCCAGGGAGGTGTGAGGACAGGCACTTGGAGCTTTCAACAGGATTTCCATGAGTCAACTGCTCACGGATGCCTCGACCACCCCTGCTGCTTCTTTAATCTCAAGACTCAGGTCACCCTCAGACCTTGAGTGACTTGTTGGGAACCTAGCTCCTCCCCCCAATAATTGAAGGAATCTTCTCTTAACTGTAGCAGAGTTTCCTAATATGGGAGTGAAATTAAACCCCCCATCGGGCTCTTAGGAGAAACAACTTATTCAATCTGGAGATATCTTGAGAGAATACAGAATTTAAATCAGAGGACACACCTGCCACGTACCAGCTGTGTGGCCATTGAATATTTGCTAAGTCTTTCCGGGCCTTGTAGGCAAAATAGGGGATGGTGACAATGACAGCAAAGTCACTGTGTGGCAGAAGGCCCTGTCTGCTTCTCCCACTGCTTCACTCTGCGCCCTCCTGATGGGCATTTTTAAGCTCATCAGGTGTCCACCGTGCAGCCAGTTTGAGAGCCCTGCTTTAACCTGGCCTAAATCGGGCTGATCTCACCTGCTGTCCCCCTTTCCCAAGCAGCTCTCCTGGACCTCTGTGCTCGTCCAGACCTTCATTACTTTTTATTTGGATGGTTTCCACATTTCTAATTGATCTTTTTTAACCCTTGATATTTTGAGAATCCCTTAATTTCAGATCTCAGAATATTTCCTACCTGTTTACAGGCCTCTAATGGTCTCTTCCTTTCTCAAGGGCAAAATCAAAACCGTGTCACTCTCTTGCACCTGCCTTCAAATCTGGTCCTTCCATCCTCTCTTCTCCCTCCTTCTCTCCCTCCCTCCTTCTCTCCCTCCCTCCCTCACTCCTTCCTTCCCTGCTTTCTTTCTCTCTTCAGCTCTTTTTTCTAGTTGCACAATAGCTAAATTCTAATAATAATTGCTCATATGCATGTGTGTATATTTAATGCAAATATATACAAATCACAAAGTGAAATTCCCCTTGTCATCCCTCCGCCCCCACTTCACAGTCCGCCCAGAGGCAGCCCTGGCATCAGCTTGGTGCATCCTTCTAATTAGTCCCGTGTATTGTGTATCGATCTACATCTGCATCTATAGCCATAGCTACATCTATGTCTATGTCTACGCCCACATCTCTGTGATGAGTGTATGCTGTTTGAAAAACACAGTTTACATTTGCATTTGTGAGACTTTGCTCTTTTAACAGAAATAGCATCGTACCATCTAATAGCTGCCTCACACTGCTTTACCTACCTCTGCACGGCAGATATCACCAGGCAAACAGAAGTCTCCCTCATTAGCTTAGTGCCGCACGGCCTTCCACCGCATGGGCACGCCATCCTTTGTGGCACTGTCCTGGGCGTGCGCCACTTCGTGCCCATGCGTTCCTCGGGATATCTACCTGATTTCGTGGTAGAGATTCAATTCTTTAAAAAGAAATTAACACTCTGCTGAATTGCTCTCTGGGCACGCGTTTCTGGATTGATCTGCTCCCAGCAATGCATGAAAAAGCTCATCGCCACGCACTGAGCAGCACCCACACTTCACTGTTCCATTGGAAAAACCACAAAATACCATGGCAGCTTTATTTGACGTTTTCTTGGTTCCTAGCAAGATTAAACATCTTTCCATTTGCATTCTTTTCTTTGTTTATTGCCTGTTTATATCGTCTGCCCAATTTTCTATTACGCTTCCATGTTTATATCTTATTGATTTTTGAGAAATCTTGATATATTTGTACATCAATCCTTTGGCTATTTTTTCCAGCTTTATTGAGATACAATTGACATACAACATCCTGTGAGTTTGAACTGCACATGTTGACTTGATACACATGTACACCCATCAGCTACGAAATGATGACACGGGGTGTTAGCCAACACCTCCACCATACACCTTCTTGCACCTAAACAGCGTCCTTCCGTTCCAGCTAGAGCCTTCCATCTCACCTGCCAGCATTTCTCCTAAGGCAGAGCTAGCAGTGACTTCCCTCCGCTTTTGCTTGTCTGCATAAGTCCCTCATCTCCTTTGTTCTGGAGGATGGGTTTGCCAGGTATATTTAGCATTTGAATTCATCCAGAATTTACTTTTTGAGTGTGCTGAAAGCCAGGTATCTCTCGTTTTCTTCCCAAAGGGTTAAATACTATTTTATCAGTAACCTCTTCCTCCCGCTTTTGAAATGCTGTTTGTGTCACACTCTGAGCGCCTGCCCGCCGGAGCCACGCCTGGGCTCTTGCTCTCCTCCGCTGATCTATTTGGCTCTCCCCTTACCAGCAGCGCCTGTGACAGCTTGTGTCTTTCAAGGGGCTTTCCTGGAGTCCGGGTGGCAGAAAGGAATCGCTGCACACCGAACCGGAGAGGGCCTCGCTCCCTCACACACGCTCAGCTCCCTTCTCGGCTCAGCCCCTCCAGCTCCTGAGGCGAGGAAGCGGTGTGCCCCCAGAAGAGCTTCAGGTGTTTTCAAACCTCAGTGATCAGCCTAATTCATGAATAATCACAGGAAGAGGCGGAAACGCCACGTCACCTCAGCCTGGGCCTGCCCCTCGAATCCTTACGTCCTGTCCTGGGATCCGGCTGTGCCCAGGACGACGGGTCCCAGGAGGAAGCTTCACGTCTGGGCTGAGGCCACCTTACATGTGGGGCCATGTGGATGGCCCGCCCCACAAGACACCCACACGACGGCCCAGTGCATTGCTCCACAGTGTCTGGGTACCTGCCATTAAATCATACCTGTGTGACGTCACAGTCCAGCCAGCCTGAGAATGTGCCAAGCCAATCTCGTACCTATTCAATTTCTTTATTTTTAAATATATTCTATTGACTTTAGAGAGGAAGGAAGGGGGAGAGAGAGAGAGAGAGAAACATCAATGATGAGAGAGAATCATTGATTGGCTGCCTCCTGCACACCCCTTACTGGGGATCAAGCCCACAACTCGGGCACGTATCCTTGGTCGGAATTGAACCTGGGACTCTTCAGTCTGCAGACCGACGCTCTATCCACTGAGCCAAACTAGCTAGGGCTCCTATTCAATTTCTTATCAAGAGCTGAACCCCCTACAAACCACCCCCACATAAACAACCCACAACCAAGAGTCCAGTCTCCCCAGGACCATACCGCCACTGCCCATTCACCCCTGGACTGGTGCTGAGCCAGCCTTTAGTGCCCGACTGTGAGCTCCTGTAGGGCAGGCATGGCATCGACGGCCCTTCAGATGGTCTTGTCCTGCTCTCCTGGCTGGCACTGAGTCTGCGCAAGGTCAGAACGTTATTGCGATGCTGTCTGTAGAGAGCTGAGTAATTAGCTCTGCCACACGTCCCCCAACCCGTCCTCCTCGCGGAAAGCCTCCCTCACCCTGTCACTCATCCCGATTTCCACTTGCTCCTTCGCCCCCATGGCGCCATTGTGCGATCTCTTTATCTCGGTGTTGGCTCAGTTGTCTGTGTGTCCCTCGTGTCTGTCTCCTTAGGGTCCTTTCCGTGCAATCAGATGGCTGCACTGCTCAGAGGCTCTGTGCTTGATCAGCGAGCAAAGCCTCAGACAGTCGGGCAGGCATGTAACTGGCATGAAATGATGGAGCATCTGCTCCGCGGCAGATCAGCTCCGTGCTGCTCTTGTCTGCTCAAAAGGCCTTGGCCCCTTGGAAAGACCACGCGTGTCAGATGGCAGGTCATGAAAGAAGGCAGCTCTAAGACAGCAGGAGTTGGGGGCAGTGGAGGAATGTTGTGTGCTCTGTCTCCCGTCCTTAGTTCTGTCTCTTTGCAGCACTGTCCAATGCCTGCTCCATCCCATGGCCACTTGTCTCTCTCAGTAGAAGCTGAGCACCTTGACGCCCTCTGTGATGCAGGCCTAGATTGCATGGCCCACCTTGATTTGGGCACCAATGAGCTCTGCTCAGCTCCTTGGGTTTCATTCTGCCAGGACTCGGAGGGACACAGGTCCGCTGGAAGGGAGGTGCGGAGGCCAGTCCAGGAAGGAGTGAAGTGCAGCTCAGAAGTTCAGTGCCTGCAGCAAACCTGATTCACATGTGGGATGGCCCTGGAGCTCCCTGGAGGGGCAGGGCGGGTGCGCAGTCACAGGGGCTGCACAGCCATGGTGGGTTGGGCAACGTGGAGAGGTAGACTTGGCCATGATAACCTTTCTGAACCTCAGTGTCTTCACCTGTTAAATGGGGACAGTACTTACCACTTTCAATGTATGAAGATTAAGTGAGAGAATGTACATGAAAGAATAGCTAGCACATCTAGCACTACATGCCAGGAAGCATTTTACTAGGAAGTGCTTTGCATATCCTGACCCCCTACAGCCTCAGAATTAGGAACCAGTAGTCTTCCCAGCTTATTTAGATGGAGAAACTGAGGCACAAAGGTGTGCCTAGGTCTTCTACTGAGAAAGTGGTGAAAGTAGGACTCACACCAAGGCCAGCCCCAGAGCCCATGAAGCGGGCACATATGGTGTATAATGAGCACATCAATGCCCAAGTCCCAGACTTCTTCCCACTTTTCTAGACATCAGTGATCTGGAAGGCGAGGCAAGACATCAGGTAGGCTACATAACTGAAGACCTGGTCCGTGTGCCAGAGAAACTGTGTGGATGTGGGCTCGGAGGTTAAAGTGAACGGAGGCGGCGTTGGGCCAGCCACCGGGGCTCTGGGGCAGGCTCGGAGCCGTGGGAAATGGAGCAGGGAGCATGCAGAGAGCGTGCAGGGACACGGCAGTCTGCACACCAGCCTGACAGCCTCCATGGGGGGAAGGATCTGGAGGCACTGCAGGCAGGCTGCTGCTGGCCCTCGGCCTGGAAAGCCACGTGCGATAGGCCGACGTCACTGGTGGTCAGGCAAGGCTGGGGCACACAATCCCCCCGCCTGCTCCCTGCCTTAGGCAAGGTCTTACCCTTGTTGGGTGGGTGTGGGGCCCAAACCCCCTCTCTGGGGTGAGGGCCTCCAACAGCCAGAGGTTTTGAGAGAGAAGGTGTTCCTGGGAAAAGCGGTCTCATCTACGGATGACAGGATGTTTGAGAAAGGACAATGAAAAACAGAAAATGTTTTGCTTTTTAAAGAATTCGTATGAAGTACGCCTAGTGTGCCAGGCCCTGTGGTAAGCAAACGGCACAGATTAATTCACTTAATACCCTCAACAGCCCTGTCAGGTAGGCTCTTTCCCCCCCATTGTCAGATGGGAAACTGAGGCACAGAGAGGACCATCTGGTGAGTGCAGGCAGAAAGTGATGTGGCCAGACCTTCCTCTCCGGTTCCATGTCTCTGAACAGTGCTCCAGGCTCGGCTTCCAAGGCCACTTGGTCTTCAGTTCTAGCCTTCTCCTCCTCCCTCATGTTCAGACCTAGTCTTGTTTTCTGACCACGCCCAGACTCTACGCTTTATCTGTCCATCAAGTATTGTAGTTAAGGAGCAGATGCCATATTGCCACACAGTTCCTGGCAGACCAGCCCTGCCCCCGGCAGCACACATTTGCATTGATGTGAGAGACAATGGAATGAACCAGGACACATGCACCCAGCTCATCTTAGGTAACAATGCTTGCTATGAGCAGATAAAGCAGGTCAACCAGGAAGGCATCTCAGAGGGGGTGACATTTGGGCTGAGAGTTGAGGAGTGAGAGTGGGCTGATGATATAGATCCTAGAGAAGAGCATTCTAAGGAAAGGAGACAGAAAGTGCAATGCTCTGAGGTGAGAATGAACTTGCTATGTTCCAGACATAGAGAAGAGGGGGCACTCTGGGGAGCGGGCACTGGCACCAGTGGAGATAGAGAGGCACAGCTTGTGAACAGCCTTTCAGAGTGCCCCGAGGAGCAGCCAGTGGCTGGCTCCCCACGCGTCCCCCTGGCAGGGTGGTTGCTAACATCCTCTAGAGCAGTGTTTCCCAAAGTGTGGTACCCGTACCCCCAGGGGTATGGGAAGAGTTTGGTGGGGATATGCACTGCACCGTGCTTAGCTGCGCCTAATTCTACGTTCTCATGAGTACGAGGGGTACTCGGCGTTACGAAAATTATAGAAGAGGTACCCATATGTCAAAAGTTTGGGAAACACTGCTCTAGAACAAAGATGTGCGGTGTTGCCTGGCGCCTAAGCATAACATTCCCTCAGGTGAATGAGCCTGTTCCAAAGTGGGCTCACCCGGTCCGGCCTGAAACAGTGGAGGTAAATGCCTTCCACTCGACGGATGCCTCCACGTTCAGACACTCTACCAGCTCACCCCGTTTCCCACAGAAACCTCCTTAAAGGCGTGAGGTAATTATCTGCTCAGTGATAAGAGCGGAGCTTCGTCAGGCTTCCTCCCGAAGGGCTGCCAGGAAGGCCCCTGCCCTTGGCTGGTGGCTGCAAGCCCCGGTGGTAGACTGCCTGCCTGATCCTGGGACTGTTGCCAGGACGTGGCTGATATTCCTGCAGGAAACGAGTAAGTGCTGAATGTCATCACCCTGTGCCCTTCAGCTCCCAGGTGCCTCTCACCGTCCTCCAGCACTTCCAGATTCTTCCACCTGCCTGCGGAGTCAGCCTCCTGTGGAACCCCAGCTGGGGTGGGTGTAGAAGGAGGTGCTGGATCCAGTCTGATGTCCTAGTAGAGAAACAGAGGAAAGAGCACATGGAGGTGAAGCTGCAGGCCGCAAACCATCCTAAGGGCATGTGTGTGCAGAGAGCCCTCATCAAGGGGGTCTGAGCCGTGTGCATGGTGTTAATACATAAACAGGTGTGGTGTTTACATACATGCTTTCTGTCCATCTCTAGATACACGTCTGTCTATCTCTGTGGGGACCACTCCCAGGGGTCCCAGGTAACCGGTCCAGGAACCAAGTCTGTACAAAGGGAGTGGGTGAAGGAGATGCCGGGTCCACCTTCCCCCCTCCCCCCCCCCCCCCCCCCCCCCCCCTGCTGCCCACGTATACGCCAGTGCGCAGAGAGCACACACACCAGCATTTGCTCTCAAGCCGCCAGTCCCTTCTCCACACAGTGGCCTGGGCGATCCTCCAACAACACAGGCCGCCTGCACCTGGTCAGGCCTGGAGCTCAGGTGAGCCCAGCAGTGTCACGTGGTCCTGCTGCATCTCGTGGGTGGAAGGCTCAGAGCTCTAGGAACACTTGGGGATCGGATGCTAACCCCTCTGCAGTGAGCTGTCAGCCAGGGGCACTGCTGGGAAGTGGCAGCTCCCTCTACCAGAGTCTGGAGAAGCCCGGATCAGGCAAGCATTTGAGTTCAGGTAAAACCCCTTTCCCAGAGGTACTGGGGCATCCCCACCGACCACCTGAAGGACTCGTCCCGCCCACTCCTGAGGGAGGCCTGCGGGGTCCAAGCCTTTAGGGCCCTCCGTTCCCCTTGAAGACAACTCGGAGTCCTTGCATGTGTGCTGCGCGTGGCACAGCTGGCTGCTGTCCTTGTTCTGGGCGTCGCAGCGGGACGAGCCTCCTTTCCATTTCCTGGAAGCCGCCTGCCCCGGGCTGCCCCAGGCCTTTGCACGGTCAGGGGCTCACCGCAGCTCCGGCTTAATGGCTCCTCTTCTTCCTTCAGACGTCACCTCCCGCACTTCTTGGAAACTTCCCCTCTTCCCTGAAGGAACCTTCCTTTATGGAGTTTCCCTGTTAGCACCCTGTATTCTCTTCCCGGCAGTCCCCTGCGTGTATCTGCATCGTTCTGTTGTCTGTGATCTGCCTCCACCTCAGCATGGGCTCTCTGCGACGGAGACAAGCATACAGTATGGTTTCTTCGCTGATAAAGAAGCAACCAGTGCTCAACACCTTGCCTGGGATACAGACAGGGCTCAGTGAGTGCTTTCCCGCTGTGCTAATAGCCCTCTAGATAGAACATGCTGTCCAAGGTTAGCTGTTCATCAATGGAACCGGACAGCCTCCGTCCAACTCCAGCCACCGCTTTGCCCGTAGCAGGTGCTCAATTAATATTTGCTGCCCAACGGACAGATATGGAAGGAGAAAAGGAGATGCCCTCAGTATCTCCTTCCCAGCCCATCAGCTCAGGCCCAGGACCCTGTCAACGTGGGCAGCTGGTCCTCGGGACGCCCTCCAAACTAGGCCCCAAACCCACTTGCATTATTCTGCCGCCTCCCTTTGTGGTTGTCTGTTTTACTCCCACTCGTGTTCTGGAGCCATAGGCCTGACCCATTTTCTTGCTCAACTGGTCATTAGAGAGCACAGTCCAGTCCAGAGTGCAGGCCGTCATCCCGGAGGGAAAGTCAGGAGGTCGCTGTCTACCACTGGTGACATGGCTGTGCTGGACATTGAACTGGCCGTGAAGTGACTCTTTAAACCGGAAACAGCCCAGCCTGCATGGTGAGCATGCAGACGGCAGAGCACTGCAGCCGGCCCTCTGCGCCTGACCAGATGGCCATCTGTGGATCAGTTACTTTGGAAGTCAGCCGCTCCAGGCATTGGCTGGTGGTCATCATCCAAGTGGCCATGTGGCTTCATTGCTGGCAGGTCAGGGCTGTGGCAGAATCTGGAAGTGCTGAGGAACCAATGGCGGTGCTTTTTGGGGCTTGGGGTGGAGTCTGGCCTCCCTCCCACACAGCATTTCAGCCCAGGCTCACTGGCTGCAGTGCAGGCACAATGGACGTCAGGTATATGCGACCCGCTTTCCCACCTTTAGCTGAAATGCCCTCTTCTTTACAAAGCACACTCCCATTTCTCCAATTTGGACAAAACATACAGAAGACTCTCTGTGAACCCACAGGCATGGCTCTCAACCTTGGCTGCAAAGTAAAACCAGCCAGAAGTTGGAGAATCCTGGTGCTCGGCTCCCCTCGGACCGTTACCATCCTCTCCGAAAGCTCCCAGCTATTCCAGCCACCTAGCGGTGCCCGGGCAGACTACCCGAGAGGTGGCCAGTTCAGGGCCCCAGGACTCTGGGCTCCTTGGAGCAGGGCTGCGGGGACCCTGTGTTCACCAGCTGGTGCCGCTGCGGTGGGTCCAGGAGCTGCACATGAGCAGCCTGGGCCCAGAGCTTTGCAGCGAGAAGTGTGCAGAGCAGCAGCGGAAAACATCGTCAGATGTTAAAAGTCTCCAGCCCACCCAGCCCTGTTACATCAGAATTCACGTTTTAAAAGGCTCCAGGCAGTTGGTATGTTCACCAGGGAATGAAAAACATTTGTCATACAGGGTGCCCATGTGCATGCCAGGCCAGTTGGCCGGGGTGTGTTACCTGCCTGCACAGTGTATTTACAGATTTAGAACTAATCAACTGGACTCGAAAAACAAGAAGATGTAGCCACATTGGGTCCCATCCTCTCTGACGGCCCTGGACACAGGGTTCACGTGCTCCGAGCTGCCGTGGTACGGCTCGCTCTCTAACGACCTGCGTGGCCTCCGCAGGCATCGGGGCTTCGGGCTCCCAGTTCACACCCTCTCCTCTCCACGGTGGAGAGCTGCTGCTCCCAAGCATCACATCTTGAATCCGCCCATTTTATCTCTTTGTACCTCATGCTACCCGTATGCGGGCAGGATGGGTCCCACTTACTAAGGCGCTGAGGAAGGTCCAGGGAGACGGAGAGCAAGCTTCCAGCTCCCTGTCTTTGCACAGGAGCTGTTATACCTCAAGTTCCTCAAAGTTTGTCCCTGAACCAGAGGCATTGACATCACCAGGGAACCCATTAGAAATGAAACTTTCTGGCCCCATCCAGACCCAAATGCTGGGAGAATGACCGGGTGTTTCCGAGGAAAGTAGAAATTTGTGTGGATTTCGAGGCACCAAGAGCCCAGTGCAGGCTCCATACTGATGTGCAGAGAGTTACAGTGGGGCTCACCATGGCTGAGGCATTGCAGGTGAGAGACACGGAAAGAAAAGGCTAGTGTGTGCAAGATGGAGCCACCCACCTGACTCCGCCCGGCCTCAGTTTCCCTGGCAGGGTCTTGCGGTGTGACTCTGGTCCACCTGCTTCCTGGGGCCCCTGAGTTCACCACGTCGGTTAGATCGGGCTCCTCAGGTCACACAGTCTCCTGCTCTCAGTCCAAACCTGCTGCCCAGTAGATGGCAGATGGGTGTGTTTGGAACTGGGCCAGCTCAGTCCTCGCCCCTGCCTCTCTCCCTGTTGGCACCAGCTCATTCCTAGAGTCCCAGGGGGCCTGTGGCCAGGGCTGCCTGAGAACAGGAGAAGAAAATGGGGTCATATGACCTTCAGAGAGGAAGCTGTGAAGTCACCAGACATGATTCTTAAGGCAAGAAAAGTGGCTGTGCATCTACAACCTCTTGCTCCGGACGGGTAATAGGCCAGGCGGTGATCATTATACCTCACCCACTTCCCCTGCCTGTCATTCCTACTTACCCTGGTAATCTGTGCTTCTACCCCATGTAAGCAGCCGGCTTATGGTGGGGGCAGGGCAGGTGTCTGGCTGTCCTGCTGCTCTCCATGCTGCCGGCAGGACTGAAATAAATGCTCAGGTTTGATTTAACCCTGTCCCTGCTTCACTGGCTCAAGTACTGACAGGCAGCCCGGACCCATTGATTGTCAGGGTTTGGTCCTTTGTTGTCACTCCTGTAAGTCTTGTCACTGCACCTCAAATCCTCCTGTGTGTTCCTGGAATGCATTCCCTGGGATTCTGCTCCCCCATCTCTGCCTCAGAGCCTGAGGTTCTCAGAGGATGAGGCTTGATCCACTTAGAGAGAGGCTGAGCCTGGAGTCAAACACGGTCCTCAGGGTCCAGGCCCAATGGTCTTTCCTCCAGGCCTGTTGCCGCCGGATTTTAAAAATCCCCCAGAATTCCTGAACAAAGTAGAATGTGTCTACTGTACAGGAATGTGTCTATTGTACAACCATGAAGATAAAGTCCAGGACAAAGGGTCACTTGGGATCCACCAATCCAAAGTTAACCTCAGCTGTCCCTCTGCCACTTTCCCTCATGGTGACCCATGCCCTTTCTCTCACACATACACACTAAATGAAACCTTTCTGTACTCATCACAAGACTGTGAGCACTTTATTATGTTATAAAATTTAATGAAATCGCCGTTTTAATGATTGCATACTTTCCCAGCACAGGACATAAATAATTCCTAATGATTTGGATACTGTCTCTCTGCCATGAAGGTTTTGAATGGAGACTCTGAAGCACTGGCAGTTTTCCCAGGGTAAAGTTCTAGAAGGGGGATCGTTGCTCCTTAAGGTGTTAGTTATTTTTAAAGCACTTTATACAGAATTCGGGTTACTTGTCTTTTTTAGAAATTTGTGCAAATTTTTGTACCCCTCAGTTGGTCAGATTTACCTAAGTCCAAATCAACAGTAGAATTTTAAAATTTGATAATTTTGTGGATTAAAATGGTCCATTTTTTACTTTTATTAAGTAATGAGGCTTAGAAGGTTTCTTATTGATCTGCTAGACTTCTCTGGAAAATATTACCTGCTAGTTTTTATTTGCCTTTAACTGGAAAATAAATGCGTCTGTACTCATGGATCTTACTCCTGGCGAGGGGCACGCAGGCCATCACGATTCAGAGCATCAGCAGCAAGGGCGTGACCGCGGGAGCTGCCTGCCCACGAGGGTGTGCCAGGTGCTGGGACCCAAGGCTGCAGCCTGGCTGGCCTGGCTGGCCAGCTCACAGGTTTCTCTGGAGCAGGAATCCGCCCAGGCAGGAGGCAGCCAGATGCAGGCAGGAGCTTTCCAGCTGATTGTCAGCACCAGGCTGGTGGCCTTTGTTCTGTAACAGCCGCAGGCACTGCTGCCCTCTCATCATCCTTCCAAATAAGTACGAGGAGGTAAAAACAACCTCAGGAAAAACTTTATTCAGAAACTATGAGCTTGAAGATTGGCAAGAACCTCTCCCTCCTCCTCCTCCTCCTCCTCCTCCTCCTCCTCCTCCTCCCCCTTCTTCTTCTTCTTCTTCTTCTCTTCTTTCTTCTTTTGTAAATTTAGAGAAAATAAAAATGCTTTGAGGTCTGGCTCTTTCTCCCCTCAATCCTCAGGCACCCTTGGATCTGAAGCAAAATAACCCCTTTGCCACGTGGGGCTCTTCTTTTGGAAACAATAACCTTTCTGTTTGTGCATCAGAATGGGCTGGGATGTGTTTCTCCATCCAGGCACCACCGACAGTTTATAACAAATGATTATTTGTTCTTGGGGCTAAAGAACGAGTGATCCAGTGTTTTCCATTTCAGCATTTGGAGAATTGTGAGAAAATCACCTTTCCCACCCGCTGTTGGCCTATAGGGTGGGATTAATGCCAGAGAGGAAGATCTTGGCATCAGAGCGAAAGCCAGGCGGGTCTGGCTCTGGGACAGTGAGCTCCATTCGCCAGAGGTGCTTGAGGGAGACCGTGGCCCGAGGGCGACTCCACAAAAGAGGGAGGATTCTCTACTCCTTGCTGTCTCTTGTTTTAAGTATTCATATTTGGGCTGCATTGCCTCTTGAGGAACTTAGTTTTTTAAAACAGAAGCTGAACTTTTCTAGAGTACTCAAACATCACCACACACACTGCAAATACTGGCTTCTCGGAGCCCCACAGAGAAAGCTTTCTTTAAAGAAGTTAAAATAGAAATTTTCTGAAAACTGAACTATTTTTACCAGCCTAGAGCGGAAGATGCTCATGGTCTCTCTCAGATACCATATGGTTGACAGTGGGCAATGGAGTCAAGTCAGTAGTGCGAAGGCACGTGTGTGTGTGTGTGTGTGTGTGTGTGTGTGTGTGTGTCGGGGATGGGGGAAGTAGGGGCAGGTATTACACTCCTAGGCAGTTTCCATCACCAGTGCTACAGATCTTTGCTGAGATCCCAGGCCTGCCCCGAATGGAGATCTAGTTTTTCTGGAACCTGAATCTTCTGAAGGGCTGGACCCTTTTCCTCTTCCCACCAGGAGCCACGGGTGACCAAGAGGCATGGGTCAGCAGGAATATGTCTCAGCAAAGGATCAGCAGGGGCCACGGGCAGCCAGGCAGTTGCCATGGATCAGGGGGAACGAGGGGTCAACAGAAGCCAGGGGCCAGGGAGCACGGGGGTCTGTTGAAAGCAGGAGTCGGCCAGCAGGAGCCATGAGCCAGGGAGGCCACAGGTCAGTGAGAGACATGGGCCAGCAGGAACCACACATCAGCCAGGAGTCAGCAGTTGTGGTGGGGCAGAGGCTAAAAGACGATGGGGCAGCTGATGCCTGCCACCCTCCCTCTCCCTGCCCCCATAAGACAGGGGAAGCCACGTCTTGGCCACAGCTACAGGGCAGCAACAGAGTACGGCAGAAAGCACTTAGTAAGCACAGTGCCAGTAAAGGACAGAGGTAAGTCAGGCACCACCACAACAGGGCAGCAGACAGTGTGTTTCTGGGAGCGCAGGAGAGCCCAGCGTGTGTGGGAGCGAGGATTTCTGAGCATTCCCGCTCTGTGAGAACCGGTAGTTTGGCAATTGAGATTCATATCTCTCCTAATTTCCCAGTCGTCCTTATGATAAACCCACGCTACTAATTATTTTTTAGGTTGGATGCTTATGAAGGGAAATTCTAGAGATACAGTACCCAAGTCCATTTTTTAAGGTTCTTGATACATATTGCTAAATTACTTTTCAAAAATGGTATAAGAATTTGCTCATTCCCACCTTCTAATTAAAGTACTTATTAAAATGTATTCTCACAGGTACAAAGTTTTCGGGGGACGGAAAGCTATTAGTATTTCAATCCGTCAGGGGGAATTTCCAGCCCAAAACTTTCAGGTAGAACCGTGACATGTCCAGCAAAATGGCAAAGGAGAGTCGTAGTACCCAGTCTGGCCGGGTCTCTACCACACAAGGAATTTAAGAGAAAAAATGCAATCCAAATATAATCGGCCCAATCAATAAAGTAATTGGCAAGACTATGTGACTTGAGAATCAGAGTGTTGAGTGGTAGATTTCCAGTGTGGCTGGATCCAGGGTCGGCAATATCTGTCAGGATAAACCCATCTGCTCTTTACTTTGCCTCAGCCCTGGTGCCTGCTAGCTCTGACTGGCCAGATGCTGAGGGAGTTACCCGCCGACCTCACCCACTTTGAGCTTCGGGACTCAGGAGACTGCAGATAGAAGTGGAAACACACGTCCCCAAGTCCCGTCAAATGGACATGGGACTTCAGGGACCACTGCGGCTGGTCACAGCTGCCTTTGAGAGTGTCCGGCGTGGTTGGGACATTCCCACCGGTTATTTCCTCTTCTGGAAGGCAGACTATGCTTTGTAGAGTCAGAATGTCACAGGCTGGGAGAAGGAGGACGTAGCTGCCTGTTACATTCAAGATGTGGAGACCACGGAGTCTTGGCTAGAGCAAGGCATAAAAACTTAAAAAAAAAAAAGATTTTACATTGAATTTTAAAGAGAGAAAAATGTCGAACTACTGCCTTCTGCCCTGCCCGGAATGGAACCTACAGCCTCCTGCTGCACCAAGTGAGTGCCCTGGCCGGGTGAGGACTCCTTTCCAGCATCATTTTCACAATAGCTGACGGGGATATGAAGGTGGGCAAATGTGGCTTCGAGGTGCAGCACCAGGTATTTCGGGGGCACAGCCAGCCCTGCTACCCTCCCCGGGGGCAGACGGCAGGGAGAGGCTCCATTTTTATTTAATTTAGGCATTTCTAATATCTCAGTAGGCAAAACAACTGTCCCCAGAGGCTCTGGAAATTTCAAGTCATCCGTCCTCCTGACTTGCTCTCTTCCTGCACGGAGACATTTCCAGAATATCACATGCCCCTGATATGTACTTCCCTGCATGCGAAAGCTGCTAACAGCTCCCCCGGGGCGCCGCTGAGCGGGTAATGAGTGCCCGGGCTCCGGTGTCAGAGTGTGATGGAGGGTCTCTCCCCAGGCGGCACTCCCAGCAATGGCGCCCACTGGGCAGCGCTGGGGGCCGTGGGTGTTAACTCCAGGCCCCTGTGGTGGGAGCCGCTTTCAGCACCTCAGCCCCTTCCTCCTCTTGCTCCAGCTCTGGGTGGAAATCGGATTCCCCACAGGCTGCTCATAACCGGCCTCCGCGCCCCTGAGAACCTGTCTCCAAGGGCCTTCGAATGCATCCTCCTGGGCCACACCGCCGAGGATGTAATTAAGCCGGTGGCATGGTTTTAAAGGTAGCACTTGTAAGAATAATAAAATGCAAAAGGACCTGAGAGGTGGGAGAGAGAAAATTTGCCCAGGAGACCTAGGAACTTAGTGAAGGAGGAAGCATTCGAATTCCGTCTTGAAAGGACAGGAGTTCGCCGGATGGAGACAAGAGAGGATAACAGAAGAGCTAACACCTTCCGTGCAGACAGGCGGCCAGCATTGGGGGCCAAAGCGCAGCGTCTGCTGCCAACTAGCCAGGAGCCAGGCTTTGGGGATAAGTCAGAAAGCCCTGCCCCATCCTGCAGGCTCAAGGCCACTTCTTACAGGAGGAACGCTCACCTCTGCAGTCCTGCCCCCTGCCCCCTCCAGCCAGGAAATGCCTCTGTCTCTGTAACGCCTTGTCCTCACCCTCATGAGCTTGCATTCCACCAGTCCTTGCTGCGCAGCCCTGTGCAGACATGCTTTTCCTCTCAGCTGGAGGACAAGCTCCCAGAGGGCCGAGCACACATTCATCCCCCTCCCTGCACACAGTCCTTCGGTCATGGCAGGAGCCCCTGAAGGTCTGTGGGGTGAATGCTGTCCACTCAGAAACCACACAGCTGACGGATTGACTTTTATTCCATTCCAAACGGCATCCTGTTTCCTTATCTCAGCTTTGAATGCGATGTCCATGAGCAGGCAGATGGAGGCCCACAGGCAGACTGGTTTAGAGTACCAGCAGGTGGGCTGGACTCTCTCAGCACAGGGCTGTGGAGTGACACAGCGGTATGTGGGCTCGGGGATGACGAGGCAGCAGAGACAGGGCGAGAAGCCCAGGATAGAGGCATGTGTGGGCAAAGTAAGGCCGCTATCATGGGGGGTGCACGTCAGTACAAACCATAGTTCCTGTGCAATGTTCGAGTGAATTCCTCTTTCTGCCTCGTTCTCTTCTCGTGCTCAGTTCCTGCACACAGACTGTCTGATACATATTTGCTGAATTGAAGAATGCTGACACAGAGAATAAGTGTATTCATGACTCCGAGTTCCCTGGGCTGTTCTACAGACAAGGAGTTGGGTCTCATTGAAGAGGATGCTTATGGATAAAGAGGACTCCATCCAATCGCAGGGGATCCAAGGCAGGCACATGGTAGGTGCATCCTCACCTGACACGTCCTCTCCAGGACACTGGGGAGGGGTTCCAGGAAATAAAATTCATTTAAGAGGAAAAGCCCAGCCACATTAGTTAATATAGGAGACAGCTGCTTTTTTTTTTTCTTCTTTTTAAACTATCTATTTGTTTCTTCTTCTTTATAACAGTCCCCTGAGTTCCACTGTAGAACCACCCTTTTGCTGATTCTTGGTCCATATGACTTGAATGGCTTTAACTCTCTACCACTCTGTTCTGAAGAGGATGGGGCCACACGTGGCCAATAGAAACTCGGTGCTCTCCAGATAACAGTGATTGGTTCAGGATTAGGCATGTGACCCAGTCAGAGCCAATGAGAATCTGTGGGATGTTTGTTGCTATTGCTGGGAGAGAACTTGCCCTTCTTCCTGCAGCATTTGACCTGGGAAGGGTTGGTTTTGGAGATACTGTATTCATTTGCCATCAAGTTTTGGAACTTGATTATGAAGCCCACAGAGTGAAAGGATATGAAACAATTCAGATGACAATTTCCCAAAATAAATCTGGGCTTTTAAGTTGAATATGTCAAATTCCCATTTTATTTTAAGACAATATGATTTTAGTTTTCTGTTGCTTGCAATTTTGAGAGTCCTGACCAAAGGGACCACCACTAAAATATCAGGCTCAAGGCCCAAGAGAGAGTCAATTTCCACTGATTATTAACCTTACTTTTGTAACTTAATAAGGAGATTTGTTTTCCTTTATGTATTCAGCTACATAGGGCCAATATTTTCTCTGAAATGATTAAGCAATTATTTCCAAATTATCATCCCCACAAAAGTGAAATGTCACCTTTATCATATTCTACTAAACTTATATATAATTTTCTTTCATCTACTTTATACTCCCCAGTCTGCTCCATTGATCTGTGTATTTCTGTGTCATCAATTGGTTTTATCATTTAGCTTTATAATACATGCTAATATCTATTGACTACTCATTACCCTTTTTGCCTTTCAACTTCAATTGTTTTTGTTACTGGCATGATATTCTTATAGACAAGAATTAGAAACTTACAGTCAAGGTCTAAAAAAATCCCATTGGGATTAAGATTAGAGATAATTGGGGAAAATGAGTTTTTCAATTCAGGACTTTGGTGAGATCTTTCTTTTTTCATTTATTTAAGTCTGTGCGCTTCTCAGTAAAATTTTATAACCTCAGCTCATTAGATAGAAACGATTATCCTGTTACTCAGCTCTGACCCCTATTCCCTCCACATCCCTTTCATCTAATGACATTCCAGACCTCGTTCCTTTGTTTCTATTTTTCTAGTTTTACTGCGATGTGACTGACATACAGCACTGCATGCACTGAAGGTGTGCAGCATACTGCTTTGACTTCCATACATTGTGAAATGATGGCCACACTCAGCTGAGCTATCATCCATTGTCTCATACAAATACAAATAAAGAAAAAAAAGCTTTTTCCTTGGATGACAACTCTTAGGATTTATTCTCTTAACTCTCTTAGTTAGCTGTAGTCATTATATTATACATTACATCCTTAATACTTATTTATCTTACTAGAAGCCTCGTGCACACAGTTCGTGTATGGGGGAGGTGTTCCTCAGCCTGGCCTGCATTCTCTCCAATCCGGGACTCCTCAGGGGGATGTCTGACTGCCTCTCCCAATCCAGGACTACTGGCTCCTAACACCTTTGCCTGCCTGCCTGATCTCCCCTAACCCTTCTGCCTGCCTGCCTGATCATGCTAACTGCTCACCTGCTGGCCTGATCACCCTTAACTGCCTCTGCCTTGCCCTGCACCCAGGACCCACCAGAGGCACCCAGGACCTGGGCTGACTTGACTGGGGCTGGCCACAGGGAATCATGGGCAGGCAGTTGGTTCCTCTCCTGAGCCACAGGTGTAGGCACTGGCACCTGGGACCATGAGGTGAGAAGCTTGTTTCTCTCCCTGGATGCAGGTGCAGCCGCTGGAGCCCAGGACCTCGGGGCAGGTGGCTTGTCCCTCTCCAAGGCTGCAGCCTGGCTGGTCCCCATTCCTCTCTCCTTAGTGTTGAGTGTCTAAGCTGGGTGTGACTACCATTTGCATACTAGCTCTTTGTTATATAGGATAACTAGAAGTTTGTACCTTTGACCTTGTTTATTTAATTCTTAGGACACATGCTTCCTTTCCACCTGAGCCTTTGCCACCCTCTTGGCCTGTCCAGTGGCCATGCAGACGGTCTCAGGCCTGTGACTTCCTCATCTCTAATGGCCTTGACCTCAGCCCTCCCTCTGACCAAAGACTTCCTTCTAAATTACTAACTCAGGCATCGACCTCTTCTCCTTACAACTTACTTATTCAAACATTTTTATTACTGTGAATATTAAATATTGTATTGCTGCTCTTTCACTGCTTGGCTCCTCCAGCTCCATGTTTCCTGTGTCCCTCAGGGCTCATTCAGGACAAAGAAATGAGGCAAGTTATTTGAACAGGAAGAATTTAATATTAACAGTGTTAACGGGTATGGAGAAGTGACGTTTCTGACTTTGGGCCCGTGGAGGTGGCACCTGCAGGAAGCGACTGTGCATGTGGAGAAGGTGCAGCCAAGGGAGGGCCCTGGGACTGAGAAGGCACAGACGGGAGCTGGGCGAGGTGCCCGGCGTGGAGGCACTGCTTTCAATGAGGCTGAGGCTGAGGCCCACAGGCTGCTGCACAGGGAGGGTCATCCAACCCCAAGGAGCTCTGCTGGGTGCTGGTCACCAACATGGTGCAGGAGTGAGCCAGCCCCGCCCCTCTCCTACCTCAGTCTTGCAGCTCCCTCGGGCTCTCTCTCCCTCTCCAGGCAAAGTGACAGGAAGTCAGCCATCCCGCAGAAATGCCATTTGCCACGTACCTACCCCAGCTCTGGTGAGGGAAGCCAGGATGAAGCTTAATGAAAGCGGCTCTGACTTCTTTCTGCTCCGCACCTCCGTTCTCACTCCCCTGTGCAGATGGAGGGACTCTCCCTTGAGGTGGCCCCTGAGGTTCAGGACGCACCTGCTCCAGGTTCTGGCTGGCACCACCAAGGAGTGTGACGCTGCCCACCCCTTAACAAAACCCTACCCCCCCCCCCTCCGGTCCCCACCTTTCTCCCAGCGGCTGGTATCTCCACACCCTCCTGGATCTCCACGCACTGCACCTGCTGTTGGTGTCTGCCCCAAAGGTGGACACTTCTCTCTCCCCTCCCCCCATGAGCACATGGTCCCCAGGGGCCAGCCCTGCCCCTGCTCTCGGCCCACTCCCTTCTTCCTGAAGCGGACTGCCTATCCCCGCTCCACTTTCTAGCTCTGCTCCCTGTCTGCCCGCTCTTTGCCTTCGGCTTCTCAAAAGTTTTCATTTTCCTCACTAATTTTTGAAAACTAATTACATCCAACCAAATGGTGCAGCTGCTTTAGAAAAACTGTTGGGCAATTTATTATGAAATTAAACATACAATTACAACACGACCCAGCAATCCCGCTCCTGGGTATTCACCTAAGACAATGGGAAACGTGTTCACTCAGAAACCCGTGTGGCGGGCTCATTGAGCTCTCTTCAGAACTCAGAGTCTGGGAAGGAGGCCTTCGCCGGTGCCTGGATGGAGAAACGGGGCCCCTCGGTACCTCGGAATACTCCTCAGCCCTAAAGAGGGGTGAACCACTCACACACAGCAGCGTGGGCGGATCTGAAATGCATCTTGCTAAGTGAGAGAACACAGACCCAACAAGGGACACAGGTCTGAGCATTTATATGACATTTTGGGAAAGGTGAAGTTATCAGGGAAAAGACAGGTCAGTGAATGCCATCAAGAATCCCTGTGAAATGTTAATAGACAAGCCTCTTCCATTAAATAAATAAATAAATAAATAAATAAATAAATAAATAAATAAATAAAAAATCTTGCCCTAGCTGGTTTGGCTCAGTGGATGGAACATTGGCCTGCAGACTGAAGGGTCCCAGGTTTGATTCTGGTCAAGGGCATGTACATTGGTTGCGGGCACATTCTCTCTCATCAATGCTTCTAGTTCTCTATCCCTCTCCCTTCCTCTCTGTAAAAAAATCAATAAAATATATATTTTTAAAAAGAGTTTAAAATAAGTACTACATGCCCTTCCCCGGAAAAGTCTGCTGGATTAAACAGAGAGAAAGGGGCAGAGAAGCTGGGGGGAAGGTTTAGGGAAAGACGCTGCACAGACAGACTCCTTTACAAAATTTCTCAGGAGTCCTCGTTCCCTTAAATTATTTGTATTCAAATGTAAATTAAATACTTACAGACATTGTGGCAAAAACTCCTTATTCTTTTAGCTCTCATATAACTGTAAAACCAAACCAAACTTTAAAGGAGAATACAAACAAAACTCCCAGCCAGTCCATTTTACACGAACACCCTTAATTTCATGTGAGAGATGCTGTTTTCTGTGGCCACAGGACTGCGGCTCAGAGGCCCGAGGCTGGTGCCAGACTCGTCTGAATGTGAGTGCAGGTACCCACCATCATGTCCAGTGATAATTTAATTCTCACACAACCTTCTCTGGGTGCAAATACTTTAGAAAACTTCATTCATATAGAATAGGAGTTGGCAAATCTTTCTGTAAAGAATCAGATAATAAAAATTTTAGGGTTTGCAAGTCCCTGCGGTGCATCCTCAATTCTGCCGTTACTGCTTGAAAACACTCACAGACAATACATAAATGAATGAGCATGGATATGTTCCAATAAAACTTTATTGACAAAATAAGCAGTGGCCAGAATTGGCCTGTGGGCTCTAGCTGTAGATGGTGGACGTCCTCTAGGAAAGTGGGAAATTGGTGGATTTTTGGTCTGTTGTGGACACATCCGACAGCCAGGAGACTACTGCGTAATGAGAAGGAATGTCTGCTACAACCAGCTCTAAATGGATCTGCAAAAACAGGCAATAGGCTGGATGTGGTCCAGGAACCGCAACCTGTGGGCCCTGGACGTAAAACAGTGTCAGGTAATGATTTCCTCCAAACCTGCTCACAGCGGGAATGGCCACATCGCCATGCTCCTCCGCCCAGCATGGGGTTCCCACCATCACCACTAACCCTTAAGGGGCTCGGCGATGCCTGTGGGCATCCAGAGGGCTGGCAATCATGGGCTTTGCACATTAGCCACCACACACCAGTGCCCACTGGTGTGGTCTGAGCATCATGAGATCAGAGACCTCAAGCTCTAAAATGCAGCAAGAACTCAGACTTGGGGAACATCTTTCTCATCTGGTCCCCAACTTTCAATCCACACTGCAAGGTGTTTGGGACCAGAGATTGGATTCTCTTTATGAAGCCCTCTTGTATCCAGAATCACATCCTGCCTTTATCCTGCAGCCTGATCCACCAGAGAATTGACTTCATTATTGTTGGGCTTTAATGTTAGACAAAGAATACATTTTAAAAGAAAGAAAAGCCAGGGAATACTATGGTTAGGATGAGAAAAGGTCTCCTTTAATAGTGTGGTAAGGAAAGAAAACACTGCCATCCTTTCCCTCACCTGGTTATGCTCTCTCCCCAAAATCATCAATTTTGGGGAGAGTGGCAGGAAAAATCTGATTCTGGCTTGTGTGTGTCTAAGCTTTTCACCTGCTGAACGGATGGGTGGCTACTCACCAACCAGGCAGGATGGTGAGTTCTCCAAGGCTGGTTGTGTTTTCCTGGAGAGCTCTGCACACACTGCATCCCATTACTCACACCATGTACCCCGTGCCAGGCTCTGAGCCAGGCTGGCAAAGGTAATAGAATGGAGGCTGGGAGGGGCCTTGTCCCACAGGAGACGGCACTAGTGTGGACCACCAAAAGGTGCTAGCTCTCATCTGTAAAACATGGAACGCTTCTCGGATTTGCACGTCGTCCTTGCCCGGGCCAGGCTCATCTTCTCTGCACCGTTCCATGTCAGTACATGTGCAGCCGAAGCAAGCACAGCCTGTTTTAAATTTAATTAAGTGCTCACTGTCTGCCCGGCACTGTGCTAAGTGTTCTACATGCGACTTCTCTGGCAATACTAATGACAAAACCACTTACCAGGCATTATCTCATTATTGTGAGTAAGGAAATGGAAACTCATTGAGGTTAAATAACTTGCCTAAGGACCATCAGTGTAAGTGGCACAGGCAGGCTTTGCTTGCCCTTGTCCTGAGCTTCTAAACTGCACATGTGAACGATGCTCAGCCAGCCAGCCAGCCAGACAGACAGACCATTCCATGATGCTCAAACAGACAGACAGACCATTCCACTATGTTCAGCCAGACAGATCATTCACCATGCTTAGCCAGCCAGACCATTCGATGATGCTCAGACAGACAGACCATTCTATGATGTTCAGCCAGACAGACAGACCATTCCACGATGCACAGCCAGACACTATATTCCCTTATGCTGCCCCACTATGAGCTGAAGTGGAGGTGCAGAGAGCATGGCCTTGGGGTCCATGGACGTGGAAGGGTGGAGGGCTAGTGTTAGAGGATGTGGAAGGAACTGATTGGGACACATGCCTCGGGGTGGAACACAAGCAAAACTGAGCTTCTGAGGCTGATGAATCGCTTTTGCTAAAAATCCCACTTTATATTGCTCTGGACTGTTTTAGAGGGAAAATAAAGGAAGAATCAGCCAGGCTTTCCTCACAGAGACCCATGCTGACTCTCTAATCTCTGCTGAATCTTCTCGCAAACATATCTGAACCATCTCATTTAAATGGCAACCTACCCCACCCCATCACCACAACTGCTCCACCTGCCTTCCTTTTCCCATGTCATGGAGCTGCGTTCGCTTCCAGCATACTGTACTGTAGCCGTGGTGTCCCCTGCTCATCTTCACTGTTCTTTCCGAATCCTCTCTTTAGATCAAGTCAATGAGAGGAGAGAGCTGTGTCTGTGATGTTCATGAACACATTCCACATTCCTGAAGAGTGCCTCGTATACAGTAGGTGCTCAATAAATGCATGTTAAGTTATCAATAATAGGTGAGTGAACGAATGCTTGCAAAACAACTGTGGAGGAAAGATTGAGCTGCATGCCCTGGAGGCCCACCCAGTCCTAGCACTCTGGTCCCACATCCTTCCCTTTGGGATCCGGGTATTGAGAGCCAAGTGCTCACTTGTTCGGCTCCCAGACCTAGGCCTCCCTGGGACTGTGCTCTTGAACCTGGACTAAGCCTACATGCTCAATCCACTCCCATCTCTGGCCTGCTGCGCTCATCTTTATTCCAGCCCCATGCTCTCCTGACATGGGTGGTTAAAGAAGAGAATTTAGTGCGTTCGGCAAATATTCCCCACATCCCAGTGGCTGGCAGAACAAACCCTGTGATCTGGGTTGGAAACATTTTTTTAAAAATTCAGGGGAGTGTCTTCAAGTTTGAATTAACATAATTATAGAATTTACAGGCACCCAGAGTGCTTTCTGTAAGACTTCTATAACAGATGTGTCAAATGTCTAGTTTTGAAAGGACTTCATAATTCAGTTACAGTTTCCTCTGGGTTAAACATTGGAGTCTGAGAGTTGGGGAGGGGCAAAAGTAATGTGTTTATTTCTTGACGTGCAGTCTGTAGGTGAAGGACTGCCTCCTGCTTTTCTTTTTCTCATTATGCTGAGTCATCCCTTACTGGGGGAGGGGGAAGGACTCACCTCTCTACAGGTTGACACTAACCTCTAACTCTCCAGAGCATGTGTGGGCTTCCGCCAGGCCCGGGCTCTGAGCCCCTGTGGAAGGCACAGAGGCACTGCCATGGACGGGCTCAGCACTGATCGGATCTGCAGCTCTGATTCACAGTTGACGTCCGAGAACAAATTTGCTGTTTGTTTGTGTTCTAGTTCCTTTCTTATGCACATCCCTCCAGCTTCTGAAGCCAGAAGCATCTGTGGTTCATTCTCAATTATTCCTGACTTACCATCTTCCCTGGCTGTCATTGCTCACCAAGTTCCATCAATTTACCTTGAAATGTTTCTGAGTCACCCATTCCTCACATGGTCGCCTTAACTGTGGCCACCAACCACACTGCTCTTCTGCTGAGTCCACAGAATTGAATGAGGCCTGTAAACAGGGACCACGTCACCCAGGTTTGCCTGGGTCTGTCCAGGTTTTAAAACGGAAAGTCCACGCCCAAGGAGCCCTCCCCCATCAGCCCCGGCCACACTGGGGCTGCCGGTCACCCTGCTAAAGGCTTTGTAACTCTGCTTCCTTTGCCCGCTCCAGCTCACTGACCTCTGTCCAATCCCTCGACCTTGGCCCCGTGCCTTCCCACCTGCAGACCATACAGGCTGGTCTGCTCTCGGGGTTGATCCACCCCCATGGGTGGATCATGATCATGATCCACCCCCAGCCCACATGAATCCATGACCGTGCTCTGACCTCATGTCCTCTTTGCTTTTCCTTATGGCCCTCTGTTTGGAGTTGTGTTTTACCTGCGTGATCACTTGTTTAAAGAAGCACGTCCTCATTCAAAATTCAGTTCCTCGAAGGCCAAGGACACATCTCTTCATACCGCCGCGGTGTCCCAGGCTCAGTCCGGACCTGGCGAGTATGAAGCATCTATAAATACATCTTCAATAAATTTGCTTTCTATGTGTTTTCCTTTCCCCTTCATTAAACTTGCAGTACCTTTGCACGGCCCTCTCCACCCTCAATCGCTTGCCCTTCCTTTTGAAGGGACAACTCTAGGATTTGTTTGTCAATTCTGCTGTTTCTATGATTTTTAAAGCAGCAGTTTCTGATTTTATCACTATTCCTTTTGCCTAATTTGGGGTAGAGTCTTTGCTTCTTTTTGTGGGCTCTCAGGCCCCTCAATGCCACTCTGTTCCTCCGCCCCATTGGCTGATGGAGGCCTCTTTTCCGTGAGGACACAGGGCTGTCTGCCAGTGGCCACTGCTCAGCGACTTCCCTGTGCACCAGGCCCTCGGACCCCAAGGTGACAAACCTTTAATGGGGCTACCGCCTGGCTACTGAACTGCGATTGGTTAGAACCTGGCTCAGCAGTATGGTGTCTGCCCGCGCTTTCCTGCTCCCAGTCTCAGTGACTTCACCCATTTCTTTGTGCCACAGCCGAGCCCTGAGCCGCACCCATCACAGTGCTGCCTCAGAAATTCCCCTCTCTGTGCACCTGCCCCACAGCACTCAGTTCCACGGACACTGCGGGACTCCGCGGCTGCTGGGGGAGGGGCAGAGTCAGCAGGAAAGGGGCATGTACACAGTTATCATGGCTCCCTCCCTCTTAGGAAAAGAAGCATTGGGTGGTGCACCGTGTGTTCAACTTCACTAGATAAGCAAAGGGAGTTTCATTATCTGACGCAAGAAGAGTAAAAAGAGAGAAGCAGATCCAAGTATAAGCCAGATGTAGATAAGAGAGATTGTGAGGACACTCATACTGGATGCACTTGGTACCCACACAAGGGTTTGGTGGTAGGGATGGAATAGGGACCTTGATCAGAGTGGAAAAGTTCTGAAATCCTTGAAAATATGTTAGTTATGATGTCAACCTGTGTAGGATCAAGGACATGGGAGCCATCAAAAATGTTAGGACCCAGGAGATAAAGAGCAAATAACTCATGGTTTTACTCAGTGAGGCCTGACATTTTAGACACGGGCGGGGGGATGGGGCACAGCTGAGGGTGGGAGGCAGGAGGCGGCCGGCGCCTCAGGGTGCCCATGAGAACTGAGGTGACTGGCCATTCGGGACCGAGCAAGACCAGGGAGGGAGAGGAGGAAGCTCCTGCCTGGACAGACCTCCGGCTGCAGGGAACAGGAGCAGAGGTGGGAGGAGAGGTCCCTGTGGCCAGTGAGAGTAGTTAACTGCACTAGCCAATACCTTGTCTTCATGTTGTTTGATGGAAACAAAATAAGAACCAGGAGATATTAAAAGACCAAAACTGGCTAAAGGGTTTACACATCCCTTCACTATCCATCAGACCCAAGGCCAAGTTTTACTCTGGGGTCCTGACCTGCACTTTGCTGCCTCTGGCTGCGGGCCAGGCTGCCTGTGGCCTTTTGGCATGGAGCAGCTTTCAGAGCGACTGCCCCAGCTCCCACTGAGCCTTAGTGAGGGACAGTGAAAGATGAGCTCCCGCTGTCTTTGTTGGGGACCCGGGAGAGCGCCCCTCCTTCCTTGGTGCTATGGAAGCATGGGCTCTGTGACTCTCCGGAGTTCGGAGGAGCTGGCTTCTCTGCACATGGAATAGGAATACAAAGGCTGCAGGGCTGCAGGCGCTTCCCCTCCCCCGGCACATCTCTGTCCTTCGGGAGGAAATGCACAGAGCTCGGCTGCTTTCTTTAAAATGAGAGGAAAGAGTCCAAACAGTGAGGCTCACGTGCCTCACGTGGTGGGGAAGGCAGCACAAGCCGGTGTGGGGCTCTGACAGCAGCCGGGGTAAGGATTCTCCCCATGGGGCTCTCCCAGAAGCGATTCCCAGTGACAGGAAGATCACTGGCCAGGCCCATGGGTAACTCAAGCGGCGGAAGTGAGGGTCACACCGGACTAGGAGTCAAGGACCACAGCGAGGGGATGCTGGTGCTGGCCCTGGATTCCGGCGTCAAGGGGACAGATGAGAGGGACAAACACGGCCAAGGTCTGAACCCCTGGAACTGAGATGGCAATGGAATGGTGCCATAAACAGAAGAGAAAGGTGCAGAAGGAACTGCTGAAGGAGGTGGGGGGTGGGGTAGGGGTGAGGGGGAAGTGGGGCTCAGGGGGGAGTAGGGCGGAGGTGTGGAGGGAGCTGCCTGAGGCTGAGCAGAGAACGCAGGTGGCAGCAGCTGGAAGTCAGAGGGGACTCAGCCTCAACCACCTTCAAATTCCACCTGAACAGACATCCAGCTCATCCACTTCCCTCCAGGGGGCACCAGGGCCCACTTCCCTGGTTGTGCATTCAGGACAGGCAGTTTGAAGGCGGCCCTCACGGTGCTGACCTGGGTGGACAGGGTGGGAGAGCTTTAGGCCGGGTGCCCTCAGATCTACACTTCCTTTTCTCTAGCTCTGCACCCACCCAGCCCCAGCCCCGGGCCACTGGTGCTTGCAGGCCCCTCCATGTGCGCTGCTGTGGCCGCCTCCTTCCTCACCACCTGCCCCTTTGGCCTTGGCCTGTGAGCCCCGTTCCTGCCCAACAGAACTTCTCACTGGTTGCAGCTCAGCCTCCTGTTCCAATCATCTAAGTTTCGAGCACTGCGTGCGTAAGTGACAAGAAGTGGTGTTTAAAAATATTTGCATAGGAAGTAATTTCTACACCCTCCTGTGGGGCTCATTCCATTAGCGGGATTCCCCACAGGCCTCCGAACACGAGCCGTCATGTTTTATTAGTGTCTGTGCTGCCGCGGCTCCCGAGGGGCTGCCTGTGGGAGAAGATCCTTCCTCACGGCTCTGAACTTTAAACCTGGCGGCGCGTTAACCCCTGCTTCCCCGTCCTGAACCAAAGCCGCTTCACTTCAGGGAGAGAACGAGTCCAGGACCGACTTGCAGGAACTTAAAATTAACTTGGAGTAGCATCTCTACTGAACTTTGGATTTAATGATTGTACTAAAGTCTCTAAAAAATAACTTTTTTGATCAGGTCAGACAAATCATTTTGTTTCTGAGATGCCAGCACTGCCTCCAAGGTGAGTTGCTGTGTCCCTGTGTCTTTCCAGCCTTCACTTGGGAGGAAGAAGAGGGCACCCTCAGGCCCAGCTCCCCTGTGGCCAGCTCAGGGGGCACTATTCGCACCCGAGCCTGATCCCTGACCTGGGAACCTCCATCCCCGTGAGAGGCTCGGGTCAGAAGGAAAAAAGCCCCTCTGTTGGGAAAACAAAGACTAAACTCTCAGAGCTGTCTCCGTGTCACAGGTCCGGGTCCTGCCAGCGGGACCTGCTGTGGCAATTCTGATAATGAGCTTTGGGGAAGTGCTCTCTGGAGAGGATGGGAGGGAGCAGAAGGTGGGAGAAGGAAGCTAAGCACAGAGTGGTCTCTGCCAGAAGCGGCCTTCAGTCTGAATCCCCGGGAGGCGCCGATCCACCCTGAGGCCAGGCAGCTGGCCCTGTGCCCCAGCCATCCACTGGCCACGGATTGTCCCCTCCGGCCAAGAGCAACCTCCCAGCTGAAACCTGTTTGGCTCAGTGGATAGAGCCTGTGGACTGAAAGGTCCCAGGTTCGATTCCGGTCAAGGGCATGTACCTTGGTTATGGCACATCCCCAGTAGGGGGTGTGCAAGAGGCAGCTGATCGATGATTCTCTCTCATCGATGGTTTCTAACTCTCTATCCCTCTCTCTTCCTCTTGTAAAAAAATCAATAAAATGTATTTAAAAAAGAAAAAGAAAAAGAGTAACGCCCCCAGAAGGTGATACCATGTAGGCAGTGAGGACTCTCAGCACCTGAGAAACATGCGTGCGTTCCTGGGGAAAGGGGCCTGGGTGCAGGCAGCATCCAGGACACGGGAGGGAAGGGAGGACTATGGAAAGCTATCTGAGCAGGCAGCTGGTACACTGTGGCCAGAGGATGAGGAAGAGACTGGGAGAGAAGCAGGAAAGTGGTGTCCCAGGCAAAGGGAATAGCACATGCAATGGCCCTGGGGTAGAGAGGGGACGTGGGTCTCCCTATCTCTTCACTCATGTTGCTCTCTCTGGTCTGGTTGTGGATTTGAGGGAGGAATGCAGTGGGGTTCCCAGAAGGCAGCAGCAGGATGAGCAGAATGTTTTGTACTTTGGGGTTCTGCAAAGAAACTAATAGACATGGGACAGGAAATAGCATGAGTGTGACTGGGCTCTGAAGATGCTGATATCACAAACAAGTACTCTATCTCTGCACAAAGTATATTAGGAAAAGCAGTGAAGATTGCTGTGCCTGGAAATGTTCAAATGCCTAACAAGGCAAAGGTTTGTCTGCAAGGATTAGGGGACTTCTCTTCCCACTGGGGTAACATGGAACATCCCTCCGTGTGTGCCACTCAATGGAGGTCATTAGATAGGTGAGAGAGAAAGAGGGGGAGAGAGAGAGAGAGAGAGAGAGAGAGAGAGAGAGAGAGAGAGAGAGAGAGAGAGAGAGAGAGAGAGAGAGAGAGAGGAGAGAAAGAAAAGAGAGAGAAGACCAGGAGTTAAAATAGGTATTTCAGCATATTAACATATTAACATTGTGGATGGATCACGAGAATTCTCGCTTCATATTATAGTATTTTATAAAGTATAATAGTTTAGAAAGATATTAGCTTATAAGAACATATAATAAATAACTTCAAAATGCAATGGGTATTTAATTTTAAAGCATGCCTTTAACTTTTATGTAAAATGTTTTATTTTACTAGTTCAGTAGAAATTTATTTGGCCACTGGATAAAGGTAGCAATAAAACTGCTGGCCCTAACCGATTTGGCTCAGTGGATAGACTGTCAGCCTGTGGACTGAAGGGCCCCAGGTTCAATTCCGGTCAAGGGCAGGTACCTTGGTTGTGGGTACATCCCCAGTAGGGAGTGTGCAGGAGGCAGCTGATTGATGTTTCTCTCTCATCGGTGTGTCTAACTTTCGATCCCTCTCCCTTCCTGTCTGTAAAGAATTAACCCTGTCTTCAGGGCCCCAGCAGAAGGTTTTCAATGAGCGAGTATACTCAGCTCAGCCAGAACTGAACTAGGCAGCTGGATGCAAGTGCAACCAGTAAGGAAGGGCCTCAATTTTGTTTGCATATAAAAGGTGCACAATAAATATATATTGGATGGTGAGTAACTGCCTTATTGAGTTCTCTGCTCTTACCAGGCAGTCTAAAGACAAGTTGTAAAGAAGAAACAAAGAGAAAGAGGACAGCAAGAGAGTAATAGAGTGGGATGAGCTTAGAGCTACCGATTTAAAAATGAGATAAGAGAATTTCAATTGAAATGGTGAGTTGAGGACAGACATGTAACACAGTCCTTAAAATGTGAAAAACCATTTTTAAGACACTGTATCATAATCCTAGAACACCAGAAAGATGGTGTGGGAACCCTATCCAGAATTTTATGGATGTTCAAGGCCAAGTTGAGTGTGGAGGCCAGATAGTCAAGACCGACCTAAGCATGGGACTCCTAATCAGAGTGCTCAAGGATAATTTGCTATTCGCAGGCACAAAAGCTAAGACGCAGCAACCTATATACTGCACAGGCATGCCCTTCTAGAACCCAAAAGACTGATGTCACTGTTTTGGCAAGAAGCCTCCTTTGTCTAAGCTGGTATAAAGTATGCTACTTACCGGCCAGTGCGGGGGCTTCTTTATAGGGAAGATGTGTTACTGACCGGCTTAGGCTAGGCTGCTTTTATGTAGGGCTGGGGTACTGTATGGGCTCCTGTGGCTACAGTATTGTGACTATGTAGTTGGGCCACTATATTTGTATAGTTCCTATGTTGGAGGCTGCTTTGCAGGAAAGATGTAATTTTGACCAGCCAGTATGCGGCTGCCTGCTTTATGGGACTTTACTTTGAAGAACTGCTTTGTCTGATGGCTTCTTGTTAGCAAGGGCTACTTGGCCTCCAATAAAGTCTCTCTTATACTCCTATGACTTCTCATGTCTTCTCTATCTAATAACCGGTGTCCAAGGAAACCAGTCCCTGGCAGGGAAACTGAGGCCCAACAGTTGTCATGATCCAGAAGGATGGAGTACTCCCACAATTGGCTCTGTGAGCAGGGTCAAGGAAGAACTTACCCCAACATTTGACGCAGCAAGCAGGTTTAGGAGTAAGTGTGGATTCAGGAGTAAGAGCTCCTGATGGGTGACAACTGGAGGAGGACATGTTGAAGAAATTCTGAGACCGAAAGCAGATGGATCTGACTGAGATCACAGAACTTGGAAAGTTGTAGCACAAAATGTTGGTGGGAAGAGGGGTCCCTCCTATGAGTCTCTTAAAAGCATCCAGCTCCAAATCCACAAATACAGCGGATAGGGATGAGGCATGGTAGAGCATCAAGGCGATTCTTTATAGTCCGGATCCTCCCACGCGGTCAGTCTCCCCGACTTTGAACCCTTCTTCTCGCTCTCTTCTTTGCTCTTTGCTTCCTACTCCAGCCTCTTTGACTTCCTTTATGTCCCCTATTGTGTTCCCACCTCAAGGCCTTTGCTCTTGTTGTTTCTTTCGTCTGGAAAATCTATCTCTAGACCTCACATGCTTGGCTCTTCCTTGTCATCCAGATCTTAACACAGAGTTCATCTACTCAAATAATTCTTCTCTGCCCACAGTATCTAAATCAGAGCTCAGCCCCAGCCAGTCACTCTAGCATGCCCCCTGACTCCCTCTTCACAGTGCATATGGATCCCTGAAATGTCTTACTTATTTATTTCTGTTTATCATCATGTCCAGGCATAAGCCTTATCTATAATACTTTCCTTAATACAGTATCTACAGCATCTGGAGCATTCATACACTTTGGTGCTTGTATCTGTTAGCTTTTGCTGTGCAACAAACCACCCCAAACTTCGTGATGCACAGGGTTCAGTAGCACTTTATTTAGTGGGTGGTTTGGATCAGCTAGGCAGTTCTCTGTGTGAGCTCGTCTCTCTCTGCTGGGCTCTTCCAGCCTGCGTGGTCAGTGGTGGGCAGCTGCTGGCTGGATATCCAGGCAGGTGTTTCACAGGGTTGGCGACCAGCAGGCTGTTGATTATGGCAGAGACAAACGGGCCTCATGCTCCTTGCTGCCCTGCAGGGCTCCTCACGAAGCTGTTGCTGTAATGTCTCAGCATTTACTCGCAAGAAACTGTATTTTTAACCCTCTCATCTTACATCTCTCCTCTTTACAAGAGTAGCAGGAGAGAGCAAGCCCCAAAGCCCACATGATTTTCCAGTTTCTGTCTCAGATCACTTTTCTGTAGTCCACTGAACAAAGCAAGCCCCATGGCCACGCCCCCACTTAAGAGGGTACAGAAGTAAACCTCACCTCCTTCGAAGCAGAGCTCCAGTCGGGAGGGCCTCATGCAGCAGTGACATAATCACACCCACTCAGTGCTGAGTCATGATGATAGGAATTCAGGGCTCTCTGAGTCCCCAAACTCACATAAATATAACAACCCTAGAGGGGAGGGACAAATTCAGTAGCATGAGGAGCTAGGAATGTTACACAAGGACCATCTAGAAAACAGGGAGGATTTCCATGAGTTAAACCTTCGAAGCCTACAGACACAATGGTGGAACCACCAGTGGAAAAATACTTCACAGGTTTGGACTTGATTCATCAGAGTGAAGGAGTCCAAGCCTCAGTACAGGAACTGAGAATTAGGGTATTTAGAGTCTGTTAACACCCATTCTCAGTGTTAGTTGTGACCTGATAGCAGTCTAGAAGAAAATCAGCGGTGCAGTGGCTGTGATAAGGGCTGTTGATTTTAGTAATGAGCGCAGAGATAGCTGATCCAGGAATAAATTCTAAACTTTGTCAACAGACACAATAGTGGTATCACACTAGCCCTCCTTGAACAGCAGAGCATATTTTTAAGAATAAGTGGCTTTTTGAAGTAGAAAGTTTAGTGTTAATAAACTACTATACACTAGAAATTTGGCTAACGGTTGCACACATCAAATAGTTCTCCAATTTTAGAGCAGGAAGAAGGAACATGTCACATAGCAATCCGATGGCACTTGAGGGAATAAAAGGGAAATTATGTATATAGCAAGTAGGAAATGGTATAACTTTCTTGTTCCTTGATAAATAAGCAGAAGTAGAAATAAGAATAACATATATCTTAGCCATGTATTTTAGTCTTATTTTATTCAAAATCACATTGTATGAAGACATAAATGTAAAGCTGAAGAGTCAGAAGGAGAGTCTTTGGATGAGTACCATCAGAGGAAACAGAAAAATACTTCAGAAAGCATCTGCTGCCTTGTGTTCTCAATAAAATTCAGAGAATTGTTTGCTCAAAACAAGAAATGGAAAACTATATGATAAGTTGGGAGGTTGAGATGCAAAGGGAAAGGGTAGCATGATAGAAAATAAAATTGGCCAAAACCGGTTTGGCTCAATGGATAGAGCGTCGGCTTGGGGACTGAAGGGTCCCGGGTTTGATTCCAGTAAAGGTCATGTACCTTGGTTGCGGGCATATCCCCAGTAGGGGGTGTGCAAGAGGCAGCTGATCGATGACTCTCTCTCATCGATGTTTCTAACTCTCTATCTCTCTCCCTTCCTCTCTGTACAAAATCAATAAAAATATATTTTTAAAAAAAGAAAATAAAATTGAAGAAAGGCAGCAAGACAACCAAATGAGTGAAATGGGAGATAGGCAAAAGAGGTCCAACATAAATATAATTAAAGATTCAAAGGGAAAAACGATAAAACTAGCATTTAAACTATGATCCAAGAAAGCTTCATGGAAATGAAAGAAAACTTAAATTTGCATTTTACATTGTTTTATTTTTATTATTAAATATATTTTTATTGGTTTCAGAGAGGAAGGGAGAGAGTGAGAGAAAGATAGAAACATCAATGATGAGAACCATTGATCGGCTGCCTCCTCATGCCCCCTACTGGGGATTGAGCCCTCAACCTGGGCAAGTAACCTTGACCAGAATGGAACTGCCCTTCAGTCTGCAGGCCAATGCTCTCACCACTGAGCAAAACCAGCCAGCACTTAAATCTGCATTTTAAAAGAGACTACAATATTCTGGGAAAATTGACCTGGAGCAGTATATTCTAAGCCAAATATTACTAAAATGATTAAAATTCAAAGACAAAAAAATCATTTGGGCTTCCAGGAATAAAATAAAAATAAAAATTATTTACCAGCATAAGAAAAGTAGGCGCATCACACTTTTTTAAAAAGCAAGAAACAATGCAAGGAAACAGAGACTTCAAGAAAAGAAGGAGTAGCCCAAAATTTTCCATTCCTGTATCAACCCTGCAGGAGAGTGAGCACACCTTTGCCCCTGAGGCATTTTCTGTGGTCACCAGTGGAGGATGGAGTGCTACTGGCACCCCATGGGAAGTAGTCAGGAAAGCTGCTAAACATCCCACCCTGTGGAGACCAATACTAACTATATAACAAAGAATTACCCAGCCACAAATGGTAATAGTGTTGAGGCTGAGAAATCCTGCAATCAAAGGAGTTCTGAAGATGCAAGAATTCAGGAAATATTGTACACGTGTGACCATCCTGAAGAATTTATTGTGGATGAACTTTGGGCAACCAAAAAATATTTTGGAAAATGTTGGCAAAGGACTAATAGTGAGCATTTCATGTATTTAATTGTAGAGGTAAGACAGGGAGGGGATATCTGTAAAAGAATAGTATATAAATGTTATAGATTCTGATAAAAATAGAAAAATGCAACTAAGGTGCTAACATTCTACATAATCAAAAATATGTAACTGAAAATCACACAAAGACATAGAGACTAAATAACATGCTACTATACAATGAATGGGTTAACAATGAGATCAAGGAAGAAATCCAAAGATACCTTAAAACAAATAAAGATGAGAACACAACAGCCCTAAGGGGCACAGGAAAAGCAGTCCTAAGAGGGAAATTCATAGCACTATAGGACTATTTCAAGAAGCAAGGAAAAATCTCAAACAATATAACTCCACACTTAAAGAAACTTGAAAAAGAAAACAAACAAAGCCCAAAGTGAGTAGAGAGAAGGAAATAATAAAGACAAGAGCAGAAATAAGCACGATACAGTCTAAAAAAATACAAAAGATCGATGAAACCAAGAGCTAATTCTTTGAAAAGACAAACAAGATTGACTAACTCGATTCATCAAGAAAATAAAGAGAGGACCCAATAAGTAGATTAAGAAATAAAAGCAGAGAAGTAACAATGACATCAAAGAAATACAAAGGATTGCAAGAAAATATTATGAACAACTATATGAATGTTTCATATGTAGTCTTTATTACATTGAGGTATGTTCCCTCTAGTCCCACTTTGCTGAGAGTTTTTATCATAAATGAGTGCTGGATTTTGCAAAATGCTTTTTCTGCATCTTTTGATATGATCATGTGATTTCATCCTTCATTTTGTTTATGTGATACATCATGTTTACTGCATCCCTAGAATAAATCCCACTTGATCACAAATCCCACTTTTTCACCACTTGATCCCACCTTTCTAATATATTCCTGGATCTGATTTGCTAATATTTTGTGAGTAGCTAACAACCTTGAGGTTTGTTCAGCAGGTACTTCTCATAAATTGTGGAAGGCCACAGCAAAGAAAAAGGGAGGCTTTCTCCTATCCTTACAGAAATATGCAAAAACTGAAACAAGACCACCTCTGACACCATACACAAAAATAAACTCAAAATGGATTAAAGTTTTAAATGTTGGACTTGAAATGATAAAAAATCCTAGAAGAAAAGAAGGCAGTCAAATCACAGACATTGCTTACAGCAGCAATATCTTTTTCTAATATATATTCGTGGGCAAGGGAAACAAAAGAAAAATATAAACAAATGGGATGACATAAAAATAAAAAAGCTTCTGCATGGTAAAGGAAACTATCAACAAAATGAAAAGACAACCCACTGCATGGGAGAACATATTTGCCAATAATACATCTGATAAAGGGGTTAATATCTAAAATGTATAAAGAACTTATAAAACTGAATTGCAAAAACAAAACAAAACACAATCCAATTTAAAAAATGGGCAAAAGACCTGAATGGACAGTTCTCCAAAAAGGACACGCAGATGGCCAATGGATGTATAAAAAAAAAATGCTCAACCAATGTCAATAATCACCAGAGAAATGCAAATTAAAACTTCAGTGAGGCCCGGTCAGCCAGAGTGGCTCAGTGTTTGAGCTTCAACCTGTGAACCAGGAGGTCATGATCAGGGCACATGCCTAGGTTGTGGTCTCAATCCCCAGTGGGGGGCATGTAGGAGGCAGCCGATCAATGATTCTCTCTCATCACTGATTCTCTCCCTCTCTCTTCCTCTCTGAGATAAATAAAAATATATTAAAGATAAACAAACAACAACAAAAATCTTCAGTGAGATATCACCTCACACCTGCCTGAATGACTACCATCAATAAATCAACAAACAACAAGTGCTGACAAGGATGTGGAGAAAAGGGAACCCTCATGCACTTGAATCTAATGAACAAAATAAAGTAACAAACAAAAGAGAAATCGACTCATAGATAGAGGATAGACTGATAGCTGTCAGAGGAGATGGGGGTTTCAGGCTGGGTAAACATGGTGAAGGCATTAAGCAAAACAACACAACAACAACTCAGAGACAGAGGCAACAGCATGGCATTTGCCAGAGGGAAAGGGTGGTAGGGGAGGTAGAAGAGGATAAAGAGGGGATAAATGGTGATGGAAAGAGATTTGACTTGGGATGGTGAACACACAGTACTGTGCACAATATGCAGATGACATATTATAGAATGGTACATCTGTAACCGATGATTTTATTAAGCAACTAGAGGCCCAGTGTATGAAATTTGTGCACTTGGGAGGGAGTTCCTCAGCCTGGCCAGTGCCCTCTCACAGTCCAAGAGCCCTGGGGGGGGGGGGGGGAGAAAGGGTGGTGAAAGGGAAGGGTGTCTGACTGCCTTAGCACCGCTGCGGAGGTGGGAGAACCTCCTGCCACTGCCACTGGCTTCTGGCTGAACAGCACTCCCCCTGCGGGAGTGCACTGACCACAGGGGGAAGCTCCTGTGTTGAGTGTCTGCCCCTTGGTGGTCAGTGCATGTCATAGCAACTGATTGTTCTGCTGTCAGGCCAAAACTGGCTTTCTGACATCCCAGAGGGGTCCTAGATTGTGAAAGGATGCAGGCCAGGCCAAGGGACCCAACTGGTGCATGATCAGGTCCAGGGAGGGGCTCTGGAGGTTGGCCAGCCGGGGAGGGACCGCTGAAGGGCTCCAGGGTGTGCCCAGCCCATCTCACTCAGTCCCAACAGCAAGCTAACCTTTCTGTCAGAGCGTCTGCCCCCTGGTGGTCAGTGCACATCATAGCAAGCCTTGAGTGGCCTTAGCATGTCATTAACATATTACACTTTGATTGGTTGAATGGCCGGCTAGACGACTGGACACTTAGCACATTAGGCTTTTATTATATAGGATGTCACCCAATACATTCAATAAAAAATGTAATCATTACAAGGGGAAAAGAAAGGCTAAACTGAATGCAAACAGGCCAATGAAGCCATTTGTTTTGTAAGTTTAAGCTGCAGAGGAAACTAGTAATGCAAATTACATCTGAACATGGCATTTTCAATGCAAGGGACAATGAATGGCAAATTAACCTTGAGCTTTTCTCAGTAGGTGTGTTTGTCACAGTGTATAGTATGTGTGTAGCACCTGAACAGCTTTCTGTGGGGTACAGGATTATGCCAATGGGAAGTGCATTTTGTTGGGAGCCAGGGTTGCCATTGGGGTGGGGAAACAGGGAAGAATCTTGGGGGTTAGGTTGGAATCTGAGGGCTATCTGTGTAAATCTATGATTCCTAATAGACACATACAAACATTTCACAGCCCTGTCCAGGGAGAGGGTGTAAGGCAAAGAGAGCTCAGGGACAGTGAACAAACCCAGACCCAGGTCTTAGTGTTGGTCCCCAACAAGGAGAGTCAGGATGCCTGGAGCAAGCACTAAGTCAGGGCCGGGCCAGGAAGGTGCATGCACTGGACTCACCGTGCCAGAAGGTAAGCAAATACTAACAACCTCTGGGGACTTAGCAAAAGAACACACAGGCCTGCTTAAAGGGATCCTGCCAGCCAGATCTGGAAAAAATAATCAAGTATCAAATTAAGAACAGCAATGTAATATAACCATTGAATAAAATAGTAAGCCATTGATCTATACTAATGGTAAATAGACAAGTGATTGGGTAGGTGAATGGATGCATGGGTAGACTGAGATAGTAGGACAACTAGCGAGCTAGATAAGGAGACGAAAAGAAAATGCTCTTTCCTCAATAAAATGCCAGCTGGTAAGTGAGGAGGGAGGGGTGAGCTTGATATGGCCGTTTGGAGGTCATTATAGGTAAGACTCGCCCGGATGGTAATTGTCAATGGGTGGTATGTCTGGTTCACGAGAGTCTGATGAGGAACAGGCATTCACATGATCTGAACCTGTCTCCCTTCGGGGAATTTAATACATACAAGTGGGTGACAGCAATGGCACCGAGAAACTGAGCTAGGCAAGACTTCCCCGCTGAGGAAAACAAAAAATGGCCACAGAGAGGGCCATTGGGGCGTGCCTCTAGAGGTCACTTCCTGGGAGCACAGCACCACTTCTCCAGGATTCTGGCTGGGAATGTTAAACATGATTTAATCATGAGGAAACATCAGACCGACCCAAACTGAGGGACGTTCTGTGAAATAACCTGCCGTGTTTTACAGAAAGGTCAACGGCGTGAGAAACAACGGAAGGCCAAGCAAGGACTGTTTCCAGATTAAAGGATACTAAGGAGCCACCACAATTAAATGCAAAACAAGATTCTGGACCTGATCCCCTACTGGCTGGAAAAGGCTGGAGAGCCGTCGCTGGGACAGCTGACAGAAGTGGAATAGAACTGTGCAGCAGGTAACAGCTGTCCATGGTCAAACCACCGAACCTGATGAGTGGCGTGTGGTTTCAGGTAGTTGTCAGAAACACACAGTGAGACTCTAGAAGACAAGCTGTATTATATACTCTGAAACCAAGAAGAATGAGAAAAGAGGAGAGAATGAACGAACAAACCTGGTAAATGTTAACAACCATGAATCTTGTTAAAGGTATTCTGGAGTTCTAAGTATTAACCTTGTAAATGTTAGGTACATTTAATATTTTTTTCAAAATAAAAACATTAAAAATAAATGGGTAAAAATATAAATTTCCACGGAATTTTAGTTCTTCAAATTGTGAAATGTATGTACAAGTTGACATAGCAAGTCAAATATGCACTATATATGCATGTATACACACACATCTAAATATACACCCACTTCCAAATTGGAAATAACCTAAATGCCCACCAGTGGAATTGTTTAATATTTTATGATATGAATTTCTACACACGACTCTGTGGTCATTAAAAGGAATAGTGTAGATCTATATGTTCTGGGGGGAAAAAGCCTCCTAAATCTTTGTAACAGAATGCAGTAGTAAATAACCATGTATACTGTGTAATCCAATGTTTATGTATAACAACAGCAAAAGATCAGTGCTCCCACACTGTAACTGGGGGCAGGGCTATATACACTTCGAGGTGGGTTTGGGTCTGAAGGATGTTTGTAAATTCATGCTGTTAAGTCCAGATAACTGAGACAGAAGGAACTTGTGGCTCCCATGGCACGTCTGCCACAGGGATGTGAACCAGTGTTTGGGAAGCTCCTTCTCCTCCTCTTACACGTGTGTTTTCTGGCGGATGTATTCGCCCACATAGATAAATGCCGTCTTCCTCGGAAGCCGCGGCAGCATTTGTCTCTCCCCCGGGGCCACCGTTATTCTTCAGCCGCTGAGCGCCGTGGCGCTGCTCTATCATTCCGCCGGCGGTGGGACTTGGGCTGAACTTTCCACATCAGGTCCCCCCACATTCACACCAGGGGGACGGAGGTCGGGCTCCTTTGCCTCTCTTGGTCTAGCCGTTTCCCCCACTTTTTGAGCATACAGTTGGTTTCACAGGCTCATTCTCTCCTCCTGCCGTTCACTCTCCCTCCAAAACCTCCCAGGCTCTCCAGCAGCTCAGGCAGTGCCGCTGCGCCCCTTCTTCCCGCTCTTCCTGCTGAGACCTCGCCCCTTACCCCTGTGCCCTGCCTCAGTGATGTTGTCAATATCCTCGCTGTTTTCTCTGCCTGCCCGATGCGGCGGTGCCGATAATATCCGGGAAGTATCTGAACACGAAGCACACATGTGGCACTCAGTGCAGCCTGGGCCCCGAGGGGAGACCCCGCACGCGGTCACTTGGCCCCACAGAGCGGCTCTGAGCTTCCACCACATCCGTGGGGATCTGCAGGCTCAAAGTTTGTGAGTAGAGGAGCTTCCAGTTATATCTGTTTTCTTGGAGTTAGTTTTTGCTAGATTTACAACTGTATCTTTATCTTGTACTTTGTAATTACAAAAACAGGAAATGAAGACACTTCATAACTGTGATACGTGCTGGCAGGCAGAACAGTATTTCCCCACATTTTGATCCCCTCGTAGAAAATGTTTGTGTTTGTTTGTTTTGATCTAATCACAGTTCAAGAGTCCTTTGTGTCAAGAACAACCGGTGTTGTCTCTCGTGTGAAAGCACACTCCATAATCGGGAGCCCTGCCAAGTTCACAGCTCAGCCTGTGAGGAACGCTGTCCTCCAGCACCAAAGGCCAATCAGGACTCAGGTGTAGCGGGTGTAAAGGGACTGACTGAAGTGAATCACAACGGACCTAACGCAGCAGACACTAGGAAGAGTGGTTGTACAAATACAGGTGGGAAACACATCCTGTATAATAAAGATGTAATATGCAAATGGCCACGACACTGTGAAGTGTAATGGCCATTCGCCTAAGGATTGGATCCCGGATCAGCAGGAGGGTGGGGCAGCGAGCTACAAGTGGGAGGTGGAGAGCTACAGGAGGGAGCAGGGGGTGGGGGAGAGGGGTGTGGGGGAGCTACTGGAGCACAGATTCATGCGCAGGGCTACTAGTGTAACTGTAAAAGAAGATAGACAATTAAAATATGGATTCAACAGTGACAGGAAGTCTAAAGTTCCAAAGTTTAGTCTCAGGTTTAGGTGTGGGAAAGGCTGCGAGGCGCTGAGAGTAAATGATGGATACTTTATTCTCTACGGGCGACCTGATGGTTGATTCTATGTCCCAATGTGACTGGGTGACAGGTGCCCAGTTATTTGGTCAAACGTTAGTCTGGGTGTCCGTGTGGGTGTATCTGGAGGGGAGTACATTGGAATTGCTGGGCTGAGTAAAGCAGATTGCCCTCCCCTTGGCCTCAGCAATCCGGCCAAGGCCTGAGCCAAAGGCCCGAGCCAAAGGCCCGACTCCCTCCAAGTAGGGAACTTGTCCTGTCTTTGGAGTTCAACAGAGGCCTTGGCTCTCATGGTTCTCAGGCCCTCAGGCTCAAGCTGGGAAGACACCTTCAGTTCTCCTGGGTCCCCAGCTTCCCAACTCCTGAATTGACTGAGCCAATTCCCTAGAGTAAATCAATTATCATCTATCTATCTATCTATCTATCTATCAATCATCTATCTATATCTATCATCATCATCTATCAATATCTCTTCTTGGTTCTCTGGAGAACCCTGAGTAATATGTTCTTTTATTGATGGCATTTGACTGTAGTGATTTGAAGTTGGTGGCTATGACAGTGTGCGTAGGACGATGCATTGCTTGTCTCAACCCACACTCTCTTTGTCCTGGGTGCCCAGCCGGGCAGAGCCCAGAGGCTTGCAGTCAGGAGCTGTGGGAGATGAGTTTCAGCCCATGAGTGGTGGGGGGAGTGATGTGCACCATCTCCAGGCTGAGATGGAGCAGGTGTGCCTACCCCATGCTCTGTCTGAAGGTCAGTGTCAGGCAGTGATGCTGCCTTTGGGGTTGGTAGAGATGAGATGGGAAGTCCTGTCCTGTGTCCAAGACACCCCCCCGTACGGGAGACCCATCTGCCCAACACATGCCCACACCTTGGCCTGAACGGTGGTCAAAGGTACATTTTTATTGTATTTGTGTCACTCTTTCTTGGAATCTTGTTATTTTCTTAATATAGAAATATAGGGTGTCCCAAAAATAGATATACACTTTGAATAATTATTAATTCCAATGGGTTAAATCTGAAAAGAAAGAAGCATCAATTGAGCTATCAGAAAAAAAGTGTGCATACATTTTTTGAGGGACACTCTATATCTGGAATACACGGAAGAGTACATAATATAACCTATAGTTATGGTCCCAAAAGCTAGAATAAACATGTTAAATTTTGCCATGTTTGTTTCAGATATTGTAATAGTTTACTACGCCTGTCATAACGAAATCCCACAGACTGGGTGGCTTACACAACAGACATTTATTTCCTTATGGTCTGGAAGCTAAAAGTCCTAGATCAAGGTCTTGGCAAGCTGCGTTGCTTCTGAGGCCTCCCCCCATGGCTTGCAGACGGCCATCTTCTTGCCGTGTCCTCACATCGGCTCTGCAGTCCCTGTGCTGTCTGTGTCCTAATCTCCTGATCTTAAAGGACCCGGGTCCTATTGGATTGGGGCCTCTCCAATGACCTCATGTTCCCTTAATCACTTCTTCAAAGGCTCTATCTAAATACTACCATACTCTGAGGTCCTGGAGTTAGGACTTCAACATATGAATTGGAAGGACACATTTTACCCCAAAACAGTGTTTTTGTTTTTAAGAAAAAATATTGCAGTTACAACTAAAATTCCTCTTTCCTACCCCCATTTCCTCCCTCTCTCATCATAGGTATCAATAGCCTGAGATTAATATATATATATGCGAATGTCACCCTTAGTGATATATAACATTCTCATGCATATAACTCTTTACATAAACAGCATCACAAAGCACGAATCCTTCTTTGATTGGCTTTTATCAATCAGCAAAACTTTTGAGCTGCACTGATGTTAATAGTGTAGAGATGATTGGTTTTCTTTAACCAGAGCACCATATTCCAGGGCATGATTAAAGCACAGTAATCACCCTCCCACTGACGGAAAGGGAAGTAGCTCCCCTTTACCTAAAAACGCCACCAGACCCCTGTACACACCCTGTGTGCATACACCAGGAAGTGGCATTTGGTCAGTTGACGACCTGATATTATTCTCTCCAATGTACTTGTACCAATTCACAGCAATTCAGTGGGACAGGGTAGCTTCTCCCCTACAGCCTTGCTAAGACTTGAAGCTATAAGGCATTTAGTTTTGCCGATATCATGGACATGCCATGGAATTTTAACTATTTCATTGTCACTGCTCCGGTTGATAGTGAGGTTGATATAATCTGATGAATATCTGCCATTCAGATGTTCTCTTTTGTGAATTGCCTCTTTATAGCCTTTTCATTTTTTTTCTAGTGATTTTCAGTTTATTTGAGGGAGTTTCCTACATACACTGAGTGGCCAGGTTATGATCTCTGAATGCAAAATAATTTGGCCACTTAGTGTATATATATTCGTGCATGGATGGGTCCAGCCAGCCTGGCCAAGGGGAAGGGACCTGAGTGGTTGGCTGACCTGCCTGCTTGGTCGAACTCCTAGTCCCCCTCAACTACCCTTCCCCTGCAGGCCTGGGTCCCCCCCAAATATCCTCCCCTACAGGCCTGGTCCCTCTTAACTGTCCTCCCCTGCTGGCCTGATCAACCCCAACTGCCCTCCTCTGCTGGCCATCTTGTGGCAGCCATCTTGTGTCCACATTTTGCACATTAGCCTTTTATTATATAGTATATACACTGAATGGCTAGATTATGTGTTCGGAGATCATAATAATCTGGCCACTCAGTGTATCTTCCAAATTTTAAGTAAGTTTAGCATACTTACTTTGTTTTTCATTTCTCTTGATGGCATCTTTTGACTCAAAGAAGTTTAAAACATAGGCACATTAACGAATTTTTCTTTATGATGTGCACTCTTTGCATTGCTTATGGCATTCCTCTCCTACATGATGCCATCAAGTTCATATCCTGTGTTTTTTTCATAAAATATAAAGTCTATCTTTTCATACTTAGGCCTTTATCTAACATGCCTGAACTTTGTCTGGAGTAGGATGGGTTTTTCCCTATCCTTCCCCAGAGGAAGATTTATTAAGTAGCCCCATTCTTCCTCCCACTCACTTGTGATGCCTTCTTTGTTAAAATCCAGTTTTTTTATTTTTGGGTTTTCTATTCTCTTTTATCATTTTGTTTACCAACCCCTGGGCCATGGTTCTCATTACCAAAACTTTATAATGTATATAAATCCTTTTGCCATCTGATCATGTGGATACTCATTTTTAAAAATATATATATATTTAAAAAAAATTTTTTATTTTTTTTAGAGAGGAAGGGAGAGGGAGAGACAGCTAGATACATGAGTGATGAAAGAGGATCATTGATCGGCTGCCTCCTGCAGGTCCCTTACTGGGGATCAATCCCACAACCTGGGCATGTACCCTAGGCTGGAATTGAACCTGGAACCTTTCAGTCCACAGGCCAACGTTTTATCCACTGAGCCAAATCAGCTAGGGCTGGATACTCATTTTTAATTTGTGTTCTTCAGAATTATGTTGGACTTTGACAGGGCACAGGCTGGGCTGAGAGACACCCCTCTCCCCTCCCCAACGCCCAGTGCATGCATTTTATGCACCAGGCTTCTAGCAAATAAATAAATCATGTACACTGGGAGCCAGAGAAAGAGACTGTCAGTAAGGAAGTATGAAGATGAGAGTGAACCCCATGTGACTTAGAGCTTCAGACTTCAGTAGGCACTCATGTTATTTTTATGTAAATGTGTAAAAGGACTGGTGTTAACACACAAGTTTATCTATTCCTATTTCAAGTCATCTTAGGAGGGAGCCTGAGAGCAGTGAGAGTGATGCCTAGTAGCAATGAGCAAGCAACACCTGCTTCTTGATTTCTCTCCCTTTCTCGGATGAAAGGACCAGGACTCATTGGAGAAATGCTGGTTTCAGGGCTAGACAGGGTAAACATAACATGGGCCTGGGCATCTTGAAGTGTCCAGAAAAAAGGAAGAGCAAATAAGTTAAAAGATGGGAGCCCATCAAAAGGATACAGGTTCCAATACGCAAGAACCCCCAATAACCAAATCTGGAACATTGTCAGCAATGACATCCTATCTAATAGAGAACAATATGCAAATTGACTGTCACTCCAACACATAACATGGTTGCCCCCATGTGGTCAAAAATGGCTGCCCCCATATGGACAGAAGATGGCCACTACAAGATGTCTGGCAGGGGAGGGCAGTTGTGGGCAATCAGGCCAGCAGGGGAGGGCAATTGGGAGGGACCAGGCCTGCAGGGGAAGGCGGGTGGGGGGTGACTAGGCTGGCAGAAGAGAGCAATTAGGGGTGACCAGGCCTGCAGGGAAGGACATTAGGGGCAACCAGGCCTGCAGGAGAGTAGTTAGGCATCCATCAGGCTGACTGGGGAGTGGCTAGGGGTTGATCAGGCTAGCAGGCAGAAGCAGTTAGGGACGATCAGGCAGGCAGGCAGGTGAGTGGTTGGAAGCCAGCAGTCCTGGATTGTGAGAGGAATATCTGACTGCCCGTTTAGCCCAATGGTGGGATCAGTCCTAAATGGGCAGTCAGATATCCCTAGAGGGGTCCCAGATTAGAAAGGGTGCAGGCTAGGTTGAGGGACACATACTTCCCCGCCCCCCCCTGTGCACAAATTCCATGCACCATGCCTCCAGTAAACTATAATAAAATAAATTTGTACTGATTGTATGGGCCAAAAAATAAAATAAATACTCATGAATCCATGCAGATGCAAATAAGGAATTGAATAAACAAGCAAATGGAGAAAAGGGATGCATTTTTCTGACATAAAAATTTCAATCCTATTTCATAAAAGAGTAATATGCAAATTGAACATCACTCCAACACACCAGATGGCTGCCCCATGTGGTCAAAGATGGCTGCCCCATGTGGACACAAAATGGCTGCCACAAGATGGCCAGCAGGGGAGCACAGTTAAGAGGGATCAGGCCTGCAGGGGAGGGTAGTTGTGGGAGGGGCAGGCCTACAGGGGAGGATATTTGGGGGGAGGGGGGCGCGTGCGCGCAGGCCTGCAAGGAAGATCAGCTGGGGGGACCAGGCCTGCAGGGAAGGGCAGTTAGGGGTGATCAGGTTGGCAAGGGAGGGAAATTAGGGTTGACCAGGCCAGCAGGGGATGGCAGTTAGGGGCAATTGGGCCAGCAGGGGAGCAGTTAGGAATCGATTAGGCTGGCAGGCAAAAGTGGTTAGGGGCAATCAGGCAGGCAGGTTGAATGATTGGGAGCCAGCAGTCCTGGATTGTGAGAGGGATATCGACTGCCTGTTAAGGCCTGATCCCATCAGGATTGGGCCTAAATAGGCAGTCAGACATCCCTGAAGGGGTCCCAGATTGGAGAAGGTGCAGGCTAAGCTGAGGGACACATACCCTACCCCTCGCACCCACTCCGTGCATGAATTGTGTGCAGCAGGCCTCTATTAAACTATCATAGAATAAGTTTGTACTGATAGTATGGGCCAAAGTATAAATAAATAATCATGAATCCATGTAGATGTAAATAAGGAACTGAATAAACAAACAAATGGAGAAAAGGGATGCATTTTTCTGACATAAAAATTCCAATTAATAAACATAAAATAATAAGAGAAATAGAAAATCACCGTTAGACCACTGAGGTGAGCATTGCTATGGACAAGACCCCTGATGATACTAAAACTAGTGGGTAGAACTTTAAAAAGAAACAGGATGCTTGGATAACCTCATATATATCCCCCCAATATGGGTTAACTATTGTACTGTTTTAACATGTGTTCACATAATCTCTGCCAGTCCTCGCTCTAGCAGGTGAAACTTCATTGCTCTCCATTTGAGTATGAGGGGACTCAGGCAGTCACATCTAAAACATAGATTATTATGGGGCCCTGGCTGGTGTGGCTCAGCTGGTTGGAGGGTCATCCAATGCACCGAAGAGTTGTGGGTTTGATTCCAGTTCAGATCATATACCTAGGTTGTGGGTTCAATCTCAGGTTGAGGCAGGTACAGGAGGCAACTGATGGATGTTTCTCCCTCTCCTTTCCTTTCAATAAAAAATTAATTTTTAAAAAAAGTTTAATAAAACATAAATTATGGAAAGAGAAAGAAATAACTTTATAGTGGAGAAACCCCATTATTCTTGTTTTTAAGGTTAATGGCACCAACAAGTCATGCTGATGTCATACATCCTGGTAGGATGTTATTAGAAGGGCACTTCACCTGTATCATCTTATAACCTCAAGGAAATCATGAGGAAAACCTCAGATAACTCACAGCTGAGGGGTATTCTCCACCATATCCTCTGGTGCTCTTCAAAAGTGTCAAAGTGGAGAAAGACAATGAGATACAGAAACATGGTGTTAGTTCACAACCAGAGGCAGGGGAGGGCAGTTAGGGGTTACTGGGCCAGCAGGCAGGCCATTCCACATTGGTAGGAGGACGGTTTGTTAACCAAGGACGCTTACAAAGCTCGTCTTGAGTGACTGCAAGGCAGCGAGATCTCCCCCTGTCCCCTGGAACCTTAAGCGCTTATAGAGAGGCCATAATGGGGTTTAGTCACATATACAATCCTTTCAGGCACTTATTCCATCCAGACATCTCAACAACACTTCACTCTCTCTAAGCTGTGCCCTTGAAATGGCTCCCACGGTGGGACAGTGGGCAGAACACACATGCCAAGGACAGGGGAGGAGCCTCAGTGGCCTATGTGCAGGGTGGTCCTGTCCTCTGATGACCTCCTCCTCCATGCAGACCAGAGGACATGAAGAAGACACAAGGACAAACACAGCGCAGCTGGACACTGGTACAGGAAAAGGGTGTCAGTGGAGACACCCTGGCAACAGGAAGATAGCGTGTGGTTTAGCTGACAGTATTGTGGAAGGCTAACTTCTGCCTTTGGACACCTGTGCCATCTCATACATGATGTTAGCACCAGGGGAGGTGGGTGAAGAATGTAAAGGACTCTGCCCTATCCACACACTCGTTTGTCACTATAACTATTTCGAAATAAAAATGCTTCTAAACCCCAGTGAGTTAATTGTAAATGATTGCACTGAGAGGAATGACAATACATACAATCACTACCTCTTCCTTCATTAGTCGTATTTTTTGACTTCTCACAATTATGAAAAATGTATTTTTGCAAATCAACGTTCATGCACATACAAATTTTTACATTTCATATAGGTAAAGACATACTCTGCTATAAAAATAACTTTGGCCTGACTGGTATGGCTCAGTGGTTGAGTGTCACCCTATGAACCAGGAGGTCAGGTTTTGATTGCCAGTCAGGGCACAAGCCCGGGTTGCAGGCTCAATCCCCAGTGTGGGGTATGCAGGAGGCAGCTGATCAATGATTCTCTCTCATCACTGATGTTTCTCTCTCTCTTCTCCTCTCCTTTCCTCTCAGAAATCAATAAAAATACATTTAAAAATAACCTCATAACAAGAGACTTCTTTACACATGGAAGGATAGGAAAATACACTGGGTCCAACCTGTCACTCTTAGAGGTCATATTACCCAGTTACATTTGCTTCTCTTTGCAATATTTTCTACTTGGGAACTTCCTCTTAGTTTATATCGACAACCTGAGCTCCTCGATTAGCTCATGATGGGGTCAATTCAGCTTTCCTATCAGAATATGGAGAAAATTTACATCATAGCACCTGAATAATCAAATACTTCGGAGCTAAGAAATGTACTTTAATCTTCCCATTTAATTAAAGTCCCGCTCCCTTCTTAACTCTCACTACTTCAAGGAATACTAGTTTTTCTTGTCACACATTTTTTTTTTTTTCCTAAAGGAGGGGTTGATATTAGGTTTCTTCTAGACCTCCATGTGAAATTTAAAATTAACATAAAAACCTACACATAATCCATAATACTTACTCCATACCTACACATGACCCTGTTGGGATTATGTTTGAAATTACAATACATGGAATTTATTGATTAATGGTGAGAATTTTATCTTTACAATACTGAATTTTTCATTTATAAATATAATAAATGCACAGGTTTTACTTGCTTATTCATATAGATATGTTAATTCTCCCCCAAGAATATTTTTATTAATTTTGAGAGAGAGAGAGAGAGAGAGAGAGAGAGAGAGAGAGAGAGAGAGAAAGGGGGGGAGAGATAAGGAGAAAGAGAGAGAGAGAGAAAGAGAGAGAGAGAAACATTGATGTGAGAGAGAAACATTGGTCAGTAGCCTTTCATATGCACCCTGACTAGAAATGGAACCTGCAACCTTTTTTGTGTACAGGATGATACTCCAACCTACTGAGCCACACCAGCCAGGGCTGTTTATTCATATATTTTTATGCCTGTTATGAATTGAATTGTATCTCCCAAAAAGGTATGTTGAAGTCCTACCTCCTAGTCCCTATGAAAGGAAACTTATTTGGAAATAGGATCTTTGTAGATGTAACCAAGTTAAGACCAGTCATTAGGGTGGGCCCTAAGCCATCTAGTCCTTACCAGGAGAGGAAAGTGCTCTGAGAAGACAGAGACACACAGGGAGGAGGTTGGTGGAACAGCGCAAGCTGAGGAGCTCCAAGGATGCCGACCCCACCTGTTGGGGAGCCGGGCCAGGCAGGAAGGGCTCTGCAGTCTCGGAGGAGCATGCTGCAGACAGCCAGGTGCCTGACCCCTGACCTCCTGACTGTAAAGAGGGCATTTCCGGTGTAAGCCACACGGTTTGTGGTACTTTGTTATGACAGCCAGGAAACGTTATTAATACAATGTCCTTCCAAAAAGTTGTATAATTTTATCTTTTATAAAAGAATTTGCTTGCCTTTTATTAGATTTATTTCTAAGTAGTTAATGGATTTTATTGTAATACTGAATAGGATCTTCTTTTAAAATTATATTTTCTAATTGTATTCTGATTGTCTATGAAAATATTGTTACTTATTTGCATTTTCAATTTATTTTTTGTTTGTTTGCATAATTCCAGTTGTTTTTTGTTTTGTTTGTTTTTTTGCCACCAAACATATAGTTTGCAATTAACAAAAATTTGTTTCTTTCTTCCCAACTCTCAGGCTTTTGTTATCCTCTTGTTTTTTCGCAGCCACCAAGCATGCTTTGCTCTGAGTAAAGGCTGTGATGGAAGGCCTGCCTGTCTTGCTCTGGTCTGTAAGGTTCTCCTAATGTTTGCTGTGGGCTTTGGCAGGCACCCTTTTTCTCTGAGGGAAGTTACCTTCAGCTTACTTTGCTAAGTGTATTTATAATGAATGAAGTGGGTGAGATGTTGCACTGCTAAAAATAATCTCGCTTTACCTGGCTCACTCCAATTTTCCTCTTACACAGGGACGTAAATGTCACTTCCTCTGTGGAGGTTCTCTTGCCAGCCTGCTAGCTGCTGTGCTCCACCAGTGTGCTCCCCGGGCTCGCATTTTCTCTCTCCTAGCATCTGCCTCACTTTTAAAAACATGCTTGTGTGATTGTTTCTGCCTTACTGATGCCAGGACTCTTGCTTTCTGCCTCACTGCTACCCCCATGTCCAATCCAGGGTCCAGAGAATACCAGTCACTTCCAATGGCAATAGAAAGAATGAATGAAACAAAAAGAAAACAGGAAGCCTTATAAAATTAAGCAAAGCACAATTAGATGTCAGAACATTCATCCAGACAAAGATCTGTGCAGGGTTTATGTCAACAAAATTATGGAAGTCCCCTAAGAGATAAGAAGGAAGATTGGTTGAGTGGAGATTCATCGCCTGTGCTTCTGGGTGGGAAATTCCAACTTTATGCCTTTATTATATTACATTTGAGTTTCAAACTGTTGGGAAGTAACTAGTGCCAGGAAAATGAGGAACAAAATACAGTTAGGTCCTTGTGTAAGACCACAATAAATGTCAGATGCTTTCAACACTTAAGTTTAGAAAAACTTATAAACCAAAAATGTACTAGAAGAAAATGTACATTGACTTTGAGGACACAATTTTCCACCAAAGGTAAAAACTACAAAGAAAATACTTGGGAAATGGAATATGAATCATAAAAATGAAAAGCATATGTAATTAAAAAAACATTAAAACAATTTCCTGGTAAAGATAAGCTGGTCCCCTGACTGGTTTGGCTCAGTGGATAGAGCTTTGGCCTGCAGACTGAAAGGTCCCAGGTTTGATTCTGGTCAAGGGCATGTATCTTGGTTGGGGGCAAATCCCCAGTGGGAGGTGTGCAGGAGGCAGCTGATGGATGTTTCTCATCGATGTTTCTAACTTTCTATCCCTCTCCCTTCCTCTCTGTAAAAAATCAATAAAATTTATATTAAAAAAAGACAAGCTGGTAACTCAATAATTGGAAGATATATGATAGAGGGGAAAATCTGATATCCTTAACATCTTAAGAGGCTTTTACGAATCCGTAAAAGCAATAATAGCAACGAAGCCACTGACAACTAATAAAAATAAAACATGAACACCGTCCTGAGTGTGAGCTCACACTCTGTGTGAACATGAGTGGGGCTGAAGGAGTCCCAGTGGTTGTCTTTCTCTGTTTTGTTTGTTTGTTTGTTTTTGTGGATCTGGGAAAGGGGCTGTGGGAAGGGTGCTGATACGACCGCAGTACTTGCCAATGGAGGACAGTAATGACTATACTTTTTCCTCTTCTTCTCATGTTGCCTACATTTCCCCTCCTTGATGCAGTGATCACAGGACCAGGGCTGCGAACAGGGACGGCTCCTGAGCTGGGAGCTGTCATAGTTCCCAAGGGCCTGACTGAGCAGGGGTGGAAGGGGTGGGGGTGCCTTCATCCCGCCAGCATTGGGGCCAGCAGTGAGTGCAACTGCTCTGCCTGGTGGTGGAACTGGCCCTGCAGGTCTGCACCTGTGTCCTCTCACAGCATGTGAATCAGCGTGGATGGAGGGAGGCACTTGCTAGACCAGCACTGCTGCCTGCAGCCCAGGCCAGCACCATGGCGAACCCCTGTGCCTTCCAAAGGGGTGAGCGTTTGGGACTACGTGAGGAGAAAGGTGAGGGAGGAGCACATGGCTGGGCTTTGCCATGGGGTAGATCCAACACTAACACCTGACAGAGGCTCAGAGCGAGGTGGTATTGCCTCCTGGCTCCTCAGAGCAGGTCCGCCTGGAAGAGGGGCATGTGCGGCTGAGACTCCTCCTGCTTTGGGGACCGGGGAGATCGGGTGGCAGCCTGCAAACCTGAGTGGCCTTGCCCTGCGCTGTATTTTCATGTGACAAGAGGCTGGGCCGGCTGGTTAATGGTGACTGAACGGGATTCTAGTCACATGCCAGTGCCTTTTGATCTCTGTGACTGTCTCCTCCCAGGGACCCCGTGAGAAGCCCAGGGGTAAACGGTGAAATGGAGACTTATAATAAGAAATGTATGTTTGACCCCACTGGCAGGGCTCAGTGGTTGGGCATCATACCAGGAGGTGATGGGATTCCCAGACAGGGCGCATGCCAGGGTTTTGGACTGTCTCCTCCCAGGGACCCCGTGAGAAGCCCAGGGGTAAACGGTGAAATGGAGACTTATAATAAGAAATGTATGTTTGACCCCACTGGCAGGGCTCAGTGGTTGGGCATCATACCAGGAGGTGATGGGATTCCCAGACAGGGCGCATGCCAGGGTTTTGGGCTGGATCCCCAGTTGGGGTGTGCAGGAAACAGCTGCTCAATGATTCTTGCTCATCATTAATGTTTCTGTCTTTGGCTCTGAAAAAAAAAGAAAAGAAAAAAGTAATCTATTTTCAGTCTTGGACCCATTCCTGGCACAGAGCTCCTGAAATCCTTGGGACATTCTGTGATGAGAGCAGTAACTGTTTTTGTTATTGAGGTGACTTCTGGAAAGCCCTTCAATAACTGAGGTGGGGACCCAACCCTGGAAACATAATTCGAGGGTTGGAACTTTCAGCAGTCCACATCCCAACCCTCAGGGAGAGGAGGGACTGGAGGTTTAATCTACCGCCAACGGCTAAAGATTTAATCAGTCCTGGATATGCAACAACCCTCCACAAAACAAAGTCAGACACACATACACACACACACGGGGTTCTGAGGCTCCCAGGTGGGTGAGCATAGGGTTCAGGGAGAGGGCACCTGGAAACGCATGGAAGCTCCAAGCGTGTCCCCGCACCCGCTCCCGCATCTCCCCTGGCTGCTCCTGGGTCTCATCCTTTCCTAACAACCGGTGATCTAGAGAGCAAAGCGCTGCTCTGAGTTGTGGGAGTCGTTCCAGCAAAGTGACGGAACCCAAGGAGGGGTCCTGGGGCCCTCTGACTCAGAGCCAGCCGGTCACTGGCACAGGTGATGACGGGGCAGGCGCCTGGCAGCTGAGGGGACTGTCCTGTGAGACTGAACTTAGCCAGAATTCATTTCTGTTGCTTAGAAAAATGGAGAAGGCATTCGACTTGGCGTGCTGAATGCTACTGGCAGCTCAGGGAAGTGAAGCCCAGCTCCCACGCCGGCTGGTGGGACAGAAGACAGAAGGGAGCACACGCATGTTCTGAGGAGAAGGCTTACTGGGAGCAGGCGGGTCGGGAGCCAGTATTTAGATTCAGATAATTATTGGTGACCACTGTGCGTCAGGCACCGGGCCTGGTATTTTGCTTATGAAATGTAAGCCAATTTCATTCTTTTTTAAAAATTTTAATGTTTTTATTGATTTCAGAGAGAGGAATGGAGAGGGAGATAGAAACATCGATGGGAGAGAATTAGTGATCAGCTGCCTCCTGCACGCCCCCTACTGGGGATCGAGCCCACCGGCAGGGCAGGCAGTTCCTGGGTCAGAGAGGGCACCCTAGCTTCAGGGTCTGTAGAAAGGAGGCGTGCTGGAGGCCTGGAATATTGTAAAGCTCAGCGGGTCTGACTGGGCATGGGTGAGGCTGAGGGAACAGAAAAACGCTTCTCTCTGGTCTCCAGACCCAGGGATTGCGGAGTCTGAGTTCTCCCTATGAGACAGCCCTGACTTCCCATCACAGGGCCCGGAAGAACTGCTCCCAGGACAATCCTGGATCCAGAGCAGAGGAAAGGGAGCCGGACCAGCCTGAGAGAAGCTTGTATCCCCACACCGACTCTTCCCCAGCAGCTGCAGGCCCAGCCTGAGAGAAGCTCGCCTCCCCACACTGACTCTTCCCCAGCAGCTGCAGGCCTAACAGCCCAGCAACGGTTCTCTTCCTGCGGAGCCCCTTATTCCAGTGTCACTGCTTGGGGACCAGCAGGCGAAAGGGTCCTGGGAGATTTCCCTCTGAGCAGCCTCCAGGCCAGTAAGACGCATGCAGGGTACCGTTCAGGGGTGGCACCACGAGGACAGGCATACGCCCCACCTGCCTGACTTCTCAGCTCAGGCGAGGGGCCTAGAGTTGCCGGATGTGCTGTTTCAACAGAAACCTCGTATCCAGATATTTTTGGGGAAAGCCCTCAATCTTAAAATGTTGCCACTGTTTTACATTTCTTCATATCACTGTGCTGGCCACATTCAGCTCTCCATTTGCCACCTCTGGGCTAAATTTTAATACCACTTTGTCAAACCTTTCCAAATCTGAAAGCACATCTTTCGTGAAACTAGATCTTGGAACAGGTTCTTAGGATGGCTGAGGGGTGGGCAGTGAAGGTGGGCGCTGCTGGTGTAGGTGGGCCCCGGGCCACAGGCTTGGCCTCCGGTGCCTGGCCTTGCAAGAGTGAGGGACCCTGGCAGTGGCCTCCTGGCTGACCTCCCTACGCTGGGCTGGGCTGGAAAGAGGGATGGGTGAGCTGCGTCCCTCAGCTATAGGGGCCCCTGCCCAGGAACAGCACAGCAATGCGGCTGTGTGAGCTGGAAAATGCACCCCCAGTCCCCGGGTGATTTACAGGACACCAGCCCCTGCGTGCGGAGCCCCGGAGCTCCATAAAGATGCATTACGAGGGAATAATCTTTATCTGAACTGGAGCTGCGGCGGCGAAGGAGACTGTCCAGCTGAGAGCAGCAGTGAGCTTTTGTTCGATCTGGAAAAGTCCCTGTTCTTCATCGTATTTGATTAACATTTCTTTTTCCTCTTTGACACTAGGTATCTAGTTAATATTTAGACAGTATATACATTTTCTTTCAGCGGTTGTATCTATTATGTGATCAAACACACCACACCAGACCTGCCAGGCCCCCAGCTGTGGCCAGCGGGATACCTGGGATTCTCAGGGCCAGGCCCTGGGCTGGACAGGCCGGTGGGGTTGGGGGTGGGGTTGAGGGTGGGGGGTGGAGGAGGGTGGTGGTGGTGGGGATCCAGGGCCAGCCCTGTCTCCAGGAAGCAGAGTCGCCCAGCTTGTTTATTAGGTGTATAGATGAAGGACGGTCTCAGGCTATTTCAGTCCAGAAAAATCTGAATTCCTTTAGTGGCAACGTTCCCAAGGGACGCTGGCTCGACTGTGATTGAGGAGGGGGCAGAAAGCATCACCTGGTGGCGGGACAGAGGCAAAGGTTTGGGGCAGGAAAACCTGGGGGTTTGTGTCAAAGCTCCACCCACCAGGAGCTCCCAGCTAAGATGGGGAGGCTGGAGAGATGGAAATCCGGATGGGGAAGCTGCTATGGAGAAGAAATCGCTCCTGGGCCCAGACAGGAGGGTATCCTGGGAGAGAAGGGCGGGCCTGGGCCGGCAGAGTTTGCCTAGGGTCCCAGGGCAAAGGGAAGCCGAGCTCGCTAGCCCCTGGCCCCCTGCTTCCCGGTGCCTGGCGCCGGTGGCGCGTGGCGGGCGGTGGGCTTTACCTCCCTAAAGTACTGGGAGAGGATGGAGAACGCGGTGTTCCAGGCTCCCAGAAAGAGGGAAACCACGGGCTGGGCGGGGAACACCTCCAGTGTGTGTGCGGGGGGGGCACAGGATCTCCGCTTCCCGGCTCCCCAGCCCTGCGCTCGCCTCCGCTCCGCGCCCCCTCCGCAGGCGCGCGCGGCGCACACCCCTCCCCGGCGGCGGGGGCGCGCGCCCGGCCTCCCCTCCCTCCGCTCCGCTCGCTCTCCGGCAGAAAGTTAGCAGCGGGAAGGAACTCGGGGCCGCACCAGCGCGGCGGCGGCGGCGGAGGCTGGAGCAGGAGCCGCGGCCGAGCCTGGAGACAGAGGCGCTGCGGGCGGAGCAGGTGCAGCCGGGCCCGCGCGCCCCCCTCGGTCCCCTGGCCAGAGGCTGAGGGGGGGCGCCGGGGGCCGCCCGGACTCCGCGGGCCGAGCCGGGAAGGGGGCCATGCGGCCGGGCTGGCCCCGGGCGCAGCGGGACGGCGGCCAGGGCCGGGGGCGCAGCGGCGTCGCTCCATGCAGCCGGGGCGGCTGGGCGGCGGCGGCGGCGGCGGCGGGGGCGGCGGCTGAAACCATGTCCGGGCAGCGCCGGGGGCCGCCGCCGCCGCGAGCCGGGAGCCGCGATGGCCCCGTGGCCCGTCCCTCCTCCTCCGCCGCCGCCGCCTCCGCCTCTGGCCGCGCCGCCGCCGCCCGGCGCCTCGGCTAAGGGGCCGCCGGCGCGCAAGCTGCTGTTCATGTGCACCTTGTCCCTGTCCGTCACCTACCTGTGCTACAGCCTCCTGGGCGGCTCGGGCTCCCTGCAGGTCCCGCTGGCGCTGCGGGAGCCGCCGGGCGCCGCCGCCGCGCCCCCGCCGAGCCCACCGCCGCCCTCGCCGCCGTCCCCCGCGCGCCTCGGCGCCCCCGCGCCGCCGCCGGACAACGCGAGCCGCGCGGAGCCCACCGAGCCTCCCGAGCGGCCCGCCGCCCCCGGGGCCGACGGCTGGGGGCTGGCGAGCGGCGGCGGCGGCGCCCGGGACGCCTGGCTGCGGCCCCCGCCGGACCCCAGCGAGGTGACCGCGGCGCGGGGCGCGCCGCCCGGGAGGGACCTGCCGGAGAGGGACGCGCCCGAGCCCAGCACCGCCGAGGAGGAGCTCGCGGGCCGGAGGGCGGCCAACGGGAGCGGCGAGCCGGGCGGCGCCGCCAGCACCCCGGACTACGGGGAGAAGAAGCTGCCCCAGGCGCTGATCATCGGGGTCAAGAAAGGGGGGACCCGCGCGCTGCTGGAGGCGATCCGCGCGCACCCGGACGTGCGGGCGGTGGGCGTGGAGCCGCACTTCTTCGACAGGAACTACGAGAAGGGCTTGGAGTGGTACAGGTAGGACCGGCGCGGCGGCGGCGAGACCGGAGGGAAGTCGCGGCGCCGTCCCGAGGGCCCTCGCCCCGCGCCCGCGGAGGGAGGCTCTGGAGCGCTGGCGGGGCGCCCGGCGCGGCGGGTGGGCTGGGGTCGGCCAGAGAGGGCCGGGCCGGCCGGGGCGGGGGAGGAGGTGGCGGCGGCTCTGCCTTCTGAGCTGCTGGTCCAGCCAACTGCTTCCTGAACCTGCGCAGCTCCATGCCTGGGAGTTCCCGGCCCTGGTGCCCTCCGCGTTCCTTCCGCAGGCTCTTGGGGGGCTCTGCTCTCCCGTTGGGGACGCCGAGGACTGACTCCGGGCAGCCAGGTTGGCCAAAGGGCTTTGAGATCCCCGGGAATCTCTCAGAATCGCCCTCGAACGCATTTGCGTGGCTGAAATCCAACTAAAAGTATTTTCAGGTTAGAGCAAAATGAACAGGGAACAGTTAAAAAGCTGGTGCTGGCGAGTTTGGGCTTTCTAGTGAAGACCTAGGATGTCCCCGTCTCCAGAACTTTCTGTCCCCTTGGCCGAATGAACACTGGGTTGGGTTGCCTCCGTAGCACCGCTGAACAGGTGCCAGAGGTGCCCTGGGTGCTGATGCCTGCACCCAAGCCCTTCCCAGGATTGTGGGCTTTCACCCCCTTCTGTTCCCCCCTCTGCCAGCGGGAGGGCAGGGGTGGGGAGATGGAAGGGAGAGGAGAGGAGAGGAGGGGGCTAGAAAGTTGAGCGAGGTAACATAAATGAATGCCCAGCTTTCTTGCCAGCCATAACATTTAAAGCAGCACTGGCACGGATGCCCACACGCAAGCCTCCTTTGCTGTTCTCTTTCCCCCCTTCCCACGTTTATCCCCTCTGAAAACGGATCTGGATGGCTGGCCCCATCTCTGTTGCATCTCCGTAATTAATTGCAATTGTCAAAGGGAAACACTGGCGGTGTCAGCCGAAGTGATGTTATCATCCTAACAGAGCCAATAGGTAAAACCAGGATTGTTTCCTAACAAGTTGTTTTCCTGTTGAAGGGATGGCGTTCTCAGTTTAAATTACAGCCTGGGAAAGTTTTAAAAATAACAACTTCAGGAATATATAATAAATGTGTGATTGATTCTCCCCCCCCCCTCCTATTTTTAAAATATGCTTTGTACTTGGAAAGCTGGAGAGAGGACACTTAGGCATAAACATTCCAGCACATTAAAGGAAATAGCAAATTTGTCTGTTAATGTCCTGCCTGTTTCAAAAGAGAGAACTAATTGCAACATTTTTAGGAGGCTTCAAACAGCCCCTTCCTATCAAAACACAAAACAGCAAGTGCCCAAATTAACTGGAAAATCAGTACCGCAAACATCACAGGCCGTGACTTCCGGTTGCAGTTATCATTAAAAAGGTGTTGGGATCATGAATGAACCCTGGAGGAGGGAGGGGCGCACTGTCTGGGGAGGGTTTGGTTAATTGATGGTTGCAGGAGGTTCTAGCTGTTTCTGTGGGGCAGTTTTGGTCTTGTGAGGGTAGCTGGTTCCCCCTCCCCCCACAGTCCTCCTCCCCCCCCCCCCCCCCCCCCACACACACACACTCTACTGATTGTAAAGCTGTGTATCTTGTGAGAAGTGTCAAATGCCCTCTCAGGAGAGGGCGGCCTAAGGATCAGATCTTTGGGAAACGTGTGTGGGTAGCGCAGCAGCTGGAGACAGAAGGGAGGGTCTGACGAGATGCCTTCAAGGTGGTGGGGGTGTGTGGCGGATGCGAGTCAGGAAGCCCGCGGGCAATTTTCTGACTGAGGGGACGGAAGATGCCTGGTTTTCCCATGTTTTACTCCGAGGCGGGAAAAGAAGGCACATGCACTGCCTCGCTGTGGGGACCTGGCTGTGGTATTTGGGGCTCCCCTTCCAGCTGCTACATGGCAGAGATGTGGCTGGAAGTGGAGGACCACGTGGTGTCTGTGTCCTCAGTCCCACCCAGGCTGTCTGGGTGGAGGGTCCCTGTATTGCTGAGGTGTGACCGGAAGTGCTGGAGAAGAGTCTGTCAAACATGGAGGGAATCTTAGCCGAGCGGACTCCCAGAACCCCTTGCACCCACAGAAGCACATGTGCCCTGATGACTGGCATGTCTCTAGCCTTACCAGGGCCAGCGGTGCTCCGTGGCCCCGGGATTTTCCGGAGCTCCGTCCCAGGCTCCCGCCTCTGTGCGTGGGAGAGGCGGGCCGGGCATCCTCACTGGCTTGTAGAGAGGAGGCCGTGGCACTGATTCAGGCCGGGACAGACACCTCACTCTCAGTCGCTGGTGTGGCCCCGCCTCTGGAGGTTCCACTTGCCCTGGAGTGCCAACACCCACCGGAACCTTCCTCTTCTGCCACCTGATGGCACAGCCCCAGTTGAATTCAAGCGCCCCCTTCCCCTCCCCATGCACTTCTTTTTCTGTTCAGTGTGCCTCCCAGGGCCCACCGATTCTGCAATGTCTCTGGTGCTTGTTTCCCGCGAGGGGGCAGAGCAGCGGCTGCTCCCAGCAGGGTGGCCTGGGCCTTCGGGGGCAGCCCAGCAGCCAGCAGCTGCGCCTTCTCCCAGCCACTCCAGTGGTGGCTAAATCCGGGTTTTGCTTCCTCCCGTGCTGTTGATCTAATGTGATTTAAAAACACATTTGGGATTAGAACATGTGCCTCTGATTCCCAGGCCCCGATAGCCTCCTGGATTAGGGCGTGTTCCGGCTGCAGCGGAGCCGGCTCCCTCCTGGACAGCAAGGCCAGCGGTCAGTGAGGGCGGGCAGGCTACACACCTCCACGCCTGCCCCCAGATGAAGGGCAGAGTCCCAGCCCTCACCTGCTCTGACAGGAGCTGGGAGCTGAATGGGCAGGGCCTTGCATGCTGTAAGGGCGGGCCCTGTAGTGGGGCGGTCACCGCAGAACCCATCCAAGTGAGGAGAGCGTGGCCTCCCGCCCTTTAGACTGTGCAGCCACCATGGCCGCATGCCAGCCTTTGGAAGTCACTCAGCCCTGGCGATGGGCAGTGACCCTGCAGGAGTTCAGGCTGTCCTCACGCCCAGCAGTTGACGCCCGGCCCACTGGCCGGGAACGCCACTCAGGGGAGGGTTGCTGTAGTCTGCCAGATTCCGGAGGACAGTGGTGACAGCGTCATTGCCACATGGCGTCTGGGGAGAGAGGGAAGGAGGACCTGCGCTGTGATTGTGGGGGCTGGCGCTGGAGAGACTGTGGTCACATTGGAGCGTCATGAGGAGGCTGAGTGTGGCTGACACTCCTGGTCCACGGGTGGCTCCGAGGGCACACGCCTTGCCCAGGGTATCTGGGAGGGACCCCGGGAGCTGCCCGCCGGGAGCTGGCAGCGTCTGCCCCACTGCAGAGCTCCCTGTGCCTCGCATGGCCACACAGAAAGCCCTGGAAGACCGTCTTCCTTCTTGTGTTCCACAACTTTTATCGGTATTTTCTGTGTTCCAGTTCCGTTTCTGGTCCTGGGGATAAAGTGGGCCCCGCTGGTTCTGGAACTGGCCTTTCACAGGGATGGGGAGATGGCAAACCGCAAGGCTGTCTTTGTGCCTCTGTCAGGGCGGCTGCTAGGAAATTTAAAGGTGCACTGGCAACTTACATTTTATACCCGCTGGACAGGGCCCCCTCCGGCACATCAGTGCTTTTACACGTCCAGCACCAGTCCCTCGGGGATGCTGTGACCGTGCAGCTCTGACTCAGCACGGCCGGGAGGGGCGGGGGGTGCTGAGACCACAGGTCTCAAGTGTGCGGGGCAGGGGCTTAGAGTGTGATCAGTGCACACGCACCTGTGGCTTTAAATCAGATGACAGGGAGCTCCTCTCTGTGGAAATGATGCCAATGGATGTTTTCAAAGTAGCAGGCGCAGCGAGTGCCAAGGCCCTGGGGTGGAAACGATTTCCAGAGCGTCTTTTATTATTCCCAAAGCACGGCCTCGGAAGCTGGACAGGCCTGCGTCCAGTTCCCGTTGGACGGTCTGGGTTGGAGAACAGCCTCAGTTTACTTGAGAGTAGTTCCTTGCAGGATTGTTGGGAGGAAGAAATAAAATGACAAGAGTGAACATATTTTATTTTCTAAGCAAAAAGTGGGTTCTAGAGCAGAAATCCAAATAGGCCCAAACTGGGTTTTTCCATTTCTCAATCTTGTTGGTCTCAGCTTCTGTCTCAGCTGTGAGGATGTTCGTGGAAATGTTTTCTTACCCTGGTGTTTTGGGGAAAGTCTGACAATGACTGGCTTTGCAATCTATATCAGCTTAACCTTTTCAACCAGGGGTCGCCGAGGGCCGTGGGCAGCCTGGAAATGAGGGAAATGAGCCTGGTGGGGAGGAACGGGGTGAATGTATTCTGTAAAGGGGTGCCCACTGCTTGCGTCCAGCTTCTCTTTTCCATGCTCAGAGGTGCGTCAGGGTTACCTGGTCTCCCATTGGGGAAGAAAAAGTGGAAATCAGGTTTAAATGTGAAATATCCTGGTTTTGAACTTTGGCAACAGAATGAGATTTCTTCAGAGTGCCCTGTGGCCAGCACTGTGAGGCAGCAGACCCCACCTGTGGGCGGAACCAGCCGGCTGCTGCCCCTCCCAGCCTCCGCTCCAGCCCATGGCAGAGCGTGGCCTTGCCAGGACCGCTGCTTCCATGGGCTCCTTCAGTGTCCATCCCCCTCCGAGTCCCAGGTCTGCACCAGCGTGGGGCAGAGGTGCTGCGCTGGCCACCACGCAGAGGGGTAGATGGAAACAGGGAGGCAGAGCAGGGCCGTTCACAAACACGCTTCCCGCCTCTTCCCAGTGAAGGTTTTCTGGAAGGCAGGAGAATGCTCCTGTGCTCACTCACGGATCATGAGTGCCCAGGCCGGATCCATGCGGGTAAATTGCGCGTACAAATAGAGGCTGGTCAGAGTTAGAAAAGTTGGGTTCTAGGCTGTGCTCTGCCACGTACCAGTTCTACCAGACGTCAGGTTACTAAACAAACCAATCTCTCTCTCGCTCTCTAGCTCTCTCGCTCTCCTCTCGCCCTCTCTCTCTTTCACTCTCGCTCTCATCTTTGTTTCTTAGATGATGAGGCTAGATTGTCTCCATAGGGCCTGCCCATTTGTTCAGGAACTGAAATATTTTGGTTCTAGAACACATTTCTATATTGTTCAGAAGAACAAAAGGAAGAGTAGAAGCAACATTGTTTGCAGCATGTTTTTGCATCTTTGGGCCAGAATCCGCTCATCCTCATTGCTTGACACTAGACAAGTTACTTAATGTCACCAAGCCTCGCTTTCTTCATCTGTATAATGGGCTTCCTGTTACTTCCAGGGGATCATGTGAGGACGAAATAAAATGGTATCCATAGTACCCACAGAGCTTGGGACAGCCAGTCCCCTCTCCCCTTCTCTCCTCTATCTCCCAGTTTTTCTTTTTCCGTTGCTTTTCTCTTCATTTCCTTCCTTTTATTTTACCAGTCCTGAAGGTCCCAGAGAGAAAGCCATAATGCATTTTTTTCATTTGAATGCAGTCTTTTATTTCCAGATTATGTCTGAATGAGGGATTTCAAACCCTGAAGCAGCTCTTCAGTAGCTCTCCAGAGAATAATCAAAGCCGATTCCAGAATTTGGTCTGTTGTAACGGGAGCAGAAGGAGGAGAGGAGTCAGCGGGCCATCCAGCAGCCCGGGGAGCTGTGGGCATGTTCTGGAGCCCGCAGTGGGAATCTGCTGCCCGGACCAGAGCTGAACAGCTGAGAACGCAGGGCTGGTCCAGGAGGCCCGGGAACTCTGTGACATGTGGCTGCTGCCACTGCCCCTGCCTTCGGAGCACAGTTCACTGTTAGTCTTACTTCCAGTCAGGCCAGGAGAGAGGCCCGGGGACGGGGTGAAGGCAGCCCTGTCAGGGGCTTGGGCCGAATGTCAGGAAGTTTCTAGGGCTTCGGTTTCACGTGATGGTGGCGATCGGGCTCCGGACCTGCCGGACCGCCGGTTACTGCTATCCCTCGATTCCATGGTTTCTGTGGTTGGACAGGCACCTCTACAGCTGTCTTGGGAATTTCACTCTGAGATTATAACTCACTGAGGGAACCTCTCAGCCCATTTTGCCATTAATTAAAAGCAGGCTGTTGGTTTTTGTTTTATTTTTTAAACACTTGTTAGTTAGGATGACCTTCCTTTAAATTTTTTTCGACCTTTACTTAGAGATATAAACATCTGTTTACAGGGAAACAAGGCATTACATGAAGATTGTTTGTGCTAAAGCTTGAACTTAAACTGTGACAAACAAGAAAGGTAACTTACTAGCTTATGTGACTAGGAAGACGTAGGGGGTGATGGGCATCAGGAAGAGCTGGATCCAGGGGCTCCAATGGCGTCCCCAGGGCTCCCCCTTCCCGCTCTCTGCCATGTCTTCCTGCCGTGCTTCACTCTCAGACAGGCTGCCTCACCACGGTTTAGACCAGGGGGTCAGCAGCAGGCCTGGTGAGCATGTGCATGTCTATCAGCTGTGGGAATGGGTTTCCTTAGGAGCTTCTGTAAGAAACCGCAGTCGCCGATGGCCCCGCCGGTCACGGCCCTCCCCACAGCAGTCCTGGTGCAGTGTCCAGTCAGGCCGGCCAGGTGGCCACTCCTCTGTTTGGGGGTGGGGGTGGGAAGGGCAGGGAAAGCCGAGAAGCAGGGTGAGTCCCATTGGAACCATAAGGAGTAGTTTCCCTGCAGAGAATGCGGCTTTCAGGGGTTCTGTTGCTAGAAGTGGGGGGATGGGCCAGTAAACCACACGGCCATTAAACATGCAGACCCACACTGGGCCGAGCACAGGGTCTCTCTCAGTATTTTAATCCAGGAAGAGGAGCAGAGGATTCATTTGGGAGACTCAGTGCCTGTGTTTTGGCCATTCATGTATTCATGATTGCACATATATTGATCGCTAATTGCTTGCTGGGGCAGATGGGCGTCCATCGTGACCAGGGATAGGAAAGCGCTTCTGGGGCAGACGTGGACCAGCACCGACTCCGTTTCATAAAAGTCCGTACAAGGTGGGATCCACTCCAGGAATGGAAGGATGGTTTAATCTTAGAAAAACGTAATCATTTGACTTATTCTTAATGCAAGTAAATGAGAACATCCTCGGATTTGTTTTATGGATGCTAAAAAGACATCTGATCAGATTAAATATCTTTCTGATTTTCAGTACAACCCGTGATAAAACAGGGTCATTCCCAAACCCAGCATAGTGTTCAGTGGTGTAACACTAGTCACACCCCACAACTCTGGACCAGGACCCAAAGCCCATGGTCATTACTGCTATTTACCATTGCTCAGGAATTAACAAACGATGCAATTAGATATGGAGCAGAACAAGAAGGTGGGAGGTAGAATCATCACCATTTGCCACTAAGTTCCTCTCTTTTTCAAAAACTTAAGTAAACAATGATGTTATTAGAAACAATAATAGGATTTATTAAGGCAAGGAAATTAATATGCAAATCTACAATTTTCCTATATGCCTACACCAGCAATTTTGAAAATATAATGAGAGACAATATTCTATTTATGGAATCAACCCAAGAGACAAAATAACTAGGAATAAATTTAGCAAAAATTGCAAGGGACTTGTAAGAACAAAATTTCAATACTTTACTGAGGGGCAATAAAAACAGATAAGTGGCTGTGGCTGGTTTGGCTCAGTGGATAGTGTCAGGCTGCGGACCGAAGGGTCTCTGGTTCGATTCCGGTCAAGGGCACATGCCTGGGTTTCGGGTTTGATCCCCAGTTGGGGACCTGCAGGAGGCAGCCAATCGATGATTCTCATCATTGATGTTTCTATCTCTCTCTCCTTCCTTTTTCTCTGAAATCAATAAAAATATATTTTAAAAAAAGAGGTAAATGGAGAGAGACCTCTTTCTCTGGGACAGCATTTCTTTCCACCCATTTGTCATCCCCTCTTTCCTGCCCTTTCTCCTGGAGTTCTTTGCTGCTAGATTGAGATCAGTCCAGCGTGTCTAAGAATGGTCTGAAAATAATCTTTCTGTGAACATGGCTCAAGTGTTGGACTCCAACCATAAGATCCCCTTACTTTCCACATTCTGTCTGATTGAAGAGAGGATGGTAAGACAACGGATACGGTCCTGATTCAAAAACAGGGTCATAAATACTCGGTGGGGGTGTTGACAGATTTATATCAGATTTAGGGATGGTAGGACTGTGCCCAGATGTGGATTAGCAGTTGAATTGGTGTCAATTTAGATGCACTCCTGTTGTTACAAAACAAACAAACAAACTAACAAACACACAAACTAGGGACAAGTGACGGTTATTTTTAATGTACCAGAAAGATGACAATTTGGATCTGAATGAATAACAGTATTAACTGTGGCAGCAGTAGGAGCAGTGGCAGCAGTAGCAATGGTAGCACAGTAGTGATGGCAGCAGTGGCTGTGGTGGTGACAATACTGGCAGCCGTAGCAGCTGGAACAATCGTGGTGGCAGCAGTAGCTGCAGAAGCAGCAGCAGCGGTGGCAGCAGCAGCAGTGGCAGCAGTGACAGTGGTAACGGTGGCTGCAGGAACCATGGCAGCGCTGGTGACACACACTGTACGTGCGTGTGCCAGGCTCTGTTCCCAATGGTGATGCCACCCAGTTCAAAAGCACTCGGTGAGACAGGGACTGTTCTGCCCACCTTTTACAGTGGAAATTATGGCACAAGGAGGTCCCAATGTGGAGCTGGGATTCAAACCCAGGGGTTTGGCCACAAATATACGGCAGGTCCTTTATTTGTGACAGGCCCTTTCTCTTGCTCGGGGTCCTCCAGCCTCACTGGGAGGGGCCAGGAAGCTTCAGGTTGGCCTTGGCCTTCCCTCTGCAGCTTTGAGTCCCTGGGTTAGCCTGAGGCGCAGGCCCACCGCCCAAGCTCCCTGAGGGGCTCTTGTCCCAGCACAGAAGTGGCTTCCTTTCTGCCCGTGCACCAAGTTCATTCCCACATTAGGGCCTTTTATTCCCTGTGTTCCCCTCCTGGGACACTGCCCACCCCTCAGCTGCAGGCCTCCTCACTCCCCTTCAGGTGGCTGCTCAGATCGGAGTTCAGACCTTCCCGGCCCCTCATGTGCTTGTCCGCCACATTTCCTTCAGCATGGGCTGCTCCCCAGCTTGGGGTGCTCCCCAGCCTGGGCTCCTCGCGCCCTCACCAGAAGGCAGACTACGTGGGACATGGGGTCTTGTCCATCGTCTCTGTTGCCAGTGCCCAGAACAGAATTGGGCACACAGTAGGCACTCAGTAATGGTTAACTAATCACTAATTATGAATGCATGGATGCATGAATGAACGAAAGGAGTGCATTGTGTGTGCTAAATTGTCTTCCAAAACCTCCTGAAAAGAAATAGAACCTCTTCTGGTAACTCTGGCTGAGAATTGTTCTGATGTCTTTCTCATACTATTTTTGCAAGATTATTTTGGGTGTAAGAAAGAGAAACCCACTCAGACAAGCTGTGGGTTAGAGCGTCTCCCCAAAAGTTTCCTTCAGCACACGGCGTTGCCCCAGTTATTCCGCACAGCGGCCTGGCATGGCCTGTACCTCCTCATCCTGTTTTAACAGAGAGAGAGAGTCCGCCATCTCAGAGGTGAGCACAGTCCCAGGTCGCCTACGGGCTGTCCCAGCCAGGTGCCTTCTCACTGCCACACACACGTGGCTTCTGGTGTCTGGTCTTTGTTGCTGTCACTGCCAAAGTTTTAGGAGAGCCTGGGCCATTCCTGATGGCTGTTAGGCCCCAAGAGCAGTTGGGGTTCTATTTCTCTAAATGCATGATCAACATTTGTGCGATTGCCATTTAACAATCAACCCCCCCTCCCCCGGCCCTCTGCTTGATTTGCGACTCCCCGAGGCATAGGCACACCTTTCCCTGTGCAGGGGGGTGAGGGGGTGGGGGGGGTGGAGGAGCCTTCTGTGGGGTTAGAGGTCTGGGATCTCAGGAGCTGAGGAAAGAAACATTCCAGTCAAACTCCCTGAGCGTGTCTATCGAAAGGCACTGGGACTGTTGGGGGCTTGGTGGTATTTTGAAAAATAAAGCTGAGCCTGGAACCAGGAATTAAGGGTTGGATTCCGAGTCCAGGGTCTACTTTGCTTTGTGTGATAGGTGAGTATGAAGCCTGCAGCCCTGCTTCTTCATCTCATCTCATCTCATCTCATCTCATCTCATCTCATCTCAGGGATGGGGATGGGGATGGGCAAACAGCCCCCGTCCCTGCACAGGGGCCGCAGGATGGGATAACGGGGTGCGCTGCACTGGCCTCCGCTTTGCCTACCCCGGTTACGTGTTACTAATCCCTGCACGTTGGCGCGAATCCCCCCGGTAATCGGTTCTCTGGAATGCTGCACTTCAGGAATGCCTGAGATGCAGGACGAGCACTCTTATCATAAAGTCAGATTTAGACGTTTAATTTGCAGGAATATCAAAGACTGTGGGCAGCCCACTTGGAGGCCGGCTGCATCAGGCTGCAGGATTCCAGCGCCGTCTGAGCACTCCTCCACCTGACACCACCGCTGCGGCACCCGCTTTACACGGAAACACGGGGCCGCTCCAGGCACATCTGCTTGTAGGGTTGCCTGCAGGTGCTGAGCTTTGGAGGAGACCGGAGACTCTCTCCTTCAGTTCCCATTGGCCGCCGCCCCTTCTCCCGTGCTCCCAGTCAGGGCTGCTGGTCAGCATAGTCAGGGCCGCCTCTGGCTGCCTGGCTCCTGCTTTCTAAAGGACGGGGGCAGGGCGATGGCCCCGATAGCCCATCCTGATCTCCAGACCCTCTGACCTGCCCATTACGTGGGGATTGAGGCTGCAGATGGGATTAGATTGCTAACAGCTGACCTGGAGGCGGGGGTTATCCTGGATCATCTCACAGGCCCCTGTCACCTCGGGTCCTTTCTAAAGGGAGAGGGAGGCCGGGAGCTGGAACCGGAGGGTTGGCGGGAGGGCTCCGCCCGCTGGCCTGGCTTTGGAGAGGGGAAAGGGGCCAGGAGCCAAGGAATGCAGGTGCCCCGGGAGCTGGAAAGGAAAGGAAAGGAAAGGACTCTTCCTCGGAGCCTCGGAGAGGCAGCCCTGTGGCCTGCCCGCGCCTGTGGGCCCCGGGGCTTGGTCAGCGCTGCTGTGGGCATCTCCCAGGGGCAGCCCGCTCCCTGCCCTCCCCAGCAGGCGCCCTGCTTCCTTCTTCCCGGCTGCTTCTCTTCCCGGAGAAGAGCACCTCCCGGGAGCTTTCATGTGAAGGCCCACTATGTGCAGGTGGTCACCATGCTGGTTGGGATAAAAACCAAACTTCCACCGCCAAGAAACCCAACATACAGAGGCCTCAGGAAGATCCACCGGTTTCTCTCCCGTGTGACGACAGCTGCATTCACAGCTGAGCCCTGCATGGAGGCAGCTGGGCAGGAGCACCCTGAGCTGGAGCACCCTGACGTCTGCGTGGAGGTGGCTGTGTGGAGGCAGCCGGGTGGGAGCACCCCGGGGCTGCCTGGAGGTAATCGATTGCCTCCCACATTTGCCTTGGTCGGCAAGGGTGTGCCCTTGACTCGAATCGAACCCGCAACCGTTTGGTGTGTGAGTCTGTGCTCTAACCACTGGCCAAGGCTCACATTCCTTCTTTACATTTCCCAGTGGCTCTTTGTCCACCTACAAAAACCGTGGTCCACAAGGCTTACAGGGCCTGAATCTTCACCACACTCCTGTGCCTTCTTCTCTTCACTCCTCTGCTGGAGCCCTGCTCCTGCTCCTGCTCCCTGGAAGCCACGCATGGCCTGCCTCAGGGCCTGTGCACTGCGGCTCCCTCCACCTGTGCCGCTGCTTCCTTAGACAGCTGCCCGGCTGGGTCCTCCCTCCCATTCCAGCCTCTGCTCGACCATGTCCCCTCCACGTGGCCTGTTCTGGCACCGCCTGGATGGAACGTGGTCTCTCCTGGTGAGAGCCGCATTCTCTGGAAATGGCTGCGGGGTTGCCATTGACATTTGCCTACATCCATGGTTAGTTAGTTCAGCTCCAACCATGTTAAGAACCAGGTGTCTTCACTTCCTGCTTCTTAATCCTCCCACTCTGGGGGGAAGATCTGGTGTCACCAAATGACCTTGACATTGCGGAGGTCAGTATAAAACATGTTTATATAACGCTCAGCTACCCGTTATTTAAGGACACGCCCACGAGGTGTGGTTATGGGACATGTGCTGAGCCCAAAGGAAGGTGGGTCCCGAGATGTAGACGAGAGTGGGTCCTGGCTTGTTCCCGCGGCGACCCTGCCTGTTGCCCTGCACGGCATGGCACGAGGCTCTGGGAAAGGGATGCTCCAGTGAGCAATGAGCTGGCATCAGAGCAGATGTGTCCAGCACGTTCAAAGCAAACAGACAAGCTCAGATCCAGCTGGGTACCTTTTTCCGTACCTGCTTCTCAGCCAATATTTTCCTTTGTGATTGGACACAGAGAATATCGCCAGGTGGTATTTTTCCTTCCTTCTTAGCATGCCCACAACTATCTGGATGTGGACAAACATGAACATACCATGTTACCATAAATATATGCTAAGACATTTGATATTAGGGACTGTTACTACAGTACACATGCCAGGTAATAAACAGGTGCCCCGCCCACTTCACACCTGGAAGTTGCCTGGCATTGTCCACCAGCCAACCCGGGACCCGTCAGGGCCACTGATTCCCAGTGCATCTGTGCTACCTGGTTCTCATCCACGTAGGAACTGCTCTGTTGAGAGTCCCTCCTTCAGCTTTACCTTCAACTCCGGTGTGGTGCTCCTAGATTTTCTTGGGATTGTACTGCTTCTTCTTCTTTCTTTTCTTTTTCCCTTTCTTTCTTTCTTTTCTTTCTTTTCTTTCTTTCTTTTCTTTTCTTTTTTTTTTTTTTTAAGAAATTAGATGTTCTTTTCTTTCTTTTTAAAAAAATATTTTATTGATTTTTTTACAGAGAGGAAAGGAGAGGGATAGAGTGTTAGAAAACATCAATGAGAGAGAAACATTGATTAGCTGCCTCCTGCACACCCCCTCTAGGGATGTGCCCGAAACCAAGGTACATACCCTTGATCAGAATTGAACCTAGTACTCTTCAGTCCACCCTTCAGTCCTCAGGCCGATGCTCTATCCACTGAGCCAAACCAGTTAGGGCTTTTTTTTTTTTTTTTTTTTTTTTTTTTTTTTAATTTCAGAGAGGAAGGGAGAGGGAGAGAGAGAGAGAGAAACATCAATGATGAGAGAGAACCATTGATCGGCTGCGTCCTGCACGTCCCTTACTGGGGATTGAGCCTGTAACCCTGGTGTGTGCTCTTGGCCAGAAAGGGGCCTGGGACCCTTCAGTCCGCAGGCCGATGCTCTATCCACTGAGCCAAAGCAGCTATGGTGGGGTTGTGCTTCTAATCAGTCTCTTTACCTGCCATTCACCAGGAGGAAGAAATGGCCGAAAGGCAATATATTAGAGCACACTGGAAGAAAAATTCTCCTGTTGGTTAGAAACTTGCTTCGGCTATGGAATTTTGTTGGCCGGGATTCTTCTGGTTAAAATTTGAACCAAACACGAGCCAAAAAGGAATTGAACGGCTTAGGCGTCTGCGAAGTCCTGGGTGGGCGGCCTACGCAGGGCTGACATGGTCACCAGGCCTCTTGTTTTGGGAGTCTGCTGCCGCCAAGGCAGCTGGCTCCTTCAGCCCTGTCCCCTGAGCTGTCAGGGGGTGCCAGCCGCTCTCTTGCCCCAAATGCAGGCGGGAGAGTGGGCCGCCTGTTCCCAGGTGCCTCTGCTGCCGTGTCCTCCAGCTCACCGCTCCCTTTGGGCCAGGCGGTGCACAGCGGCCTCCAGGCCCGCAGCCAGAGCCGCCGGGAGCCGCCGGGGTCAGTTCCCACAGGCGCAGAGGAGAGAACGGGCGTCTTCCCAAAGCAAAAGCAGGACGCGGTTATCGGAGAAGGGAAGCGGATGCTGGTGCCAAAACAACAGATGTCTGTTTCGAGACTCGTCTGTTCAGATGTAATCTTTCACCGGAGAACAACCGAAGGGAACACACACACCACGCTCCCACTGGCTTGTGGGGCGACGGAGGGTCTGGGCTGATCTGTGGCTTCCACCACAGAGGGCGCCCCGAGGCCTGGCTCAGATCGCCTCTGCTCACTGCTCAGCATCCGCGGTCCCCGCAGCAGGAGGGAAAGAGGGAAGGAGGGCAGGGAAGGAGAGGGGGGGGACTACAGGAAGGACACATCTCTCTGAGCACCTAAGGTGTGTTAAGTACTCACAGCATTCTAAAGAACCAGCCCTCAGAAATCACTATTTCTATTTATATATAGTTTTTATTGTTGATAGTATTACAGATTTCTCCCATCCTCCCCCTCTCCCCAGCCCCTACATCTTTACCACCCTATTCTCCGTGTCCAGGGGCTGTGCCTGTAAGCATGTAAGCTCTTTGGTTTATCTAGAATTTTCTGTTTCCATCACTTCCTGAGCAGCCCCTGGCAGCTGCCTGCAAGTATCTGAAGGGCTGCATCTCTTCCTGCAGAGAGAGAGTTCTTGGGCCAGCGAGGGGCTTGGCTCATCCCAGTGTCTTTCCACGCGGACCGCTCCCTCCGCGGAGTGAGGGCGAAGTGGTTTGCCTTTCCGTCTGGGTGTAAGCCAGGCAGCCCGGGGTTTCTCGTTCTCCGTCACTTTACCTCTTTACTCTGTGGAAGGCCTGCGAGAGAGACTTACTGGTTATGTGACTTAATATTTTATGCTTTTGGAAGACATTTTATGGGAAGAAATCCACATTTGGGAAAAACATCTTTTTTGGTCAGATCTAATGTCCTGAGATACAGTAGGTCTGCTGTGTGTTGTCTGGGGGATTCTGGGGCTGTGTGTGTGTGTGTGTGTGTGTGTGCACGCGTGTGCACATGTGTGCAAATTACATCGTGAAGGTCCCTCAGCTGGGATTCCCTAGGAACTTGCCAGATTCGGGCTTCTAAAGCCCCAGGGTCTCTATGAGGTCCAGGCCATTTTCCATATGACCTTTGACCTTCTGGAGGCTCCAGCTCCAGCCATCCTTGGCACTGTCCCCTTGGCTGTGGGGTCCCTCCGTGGAGCTCAGTGGGCCTCCACTGAGCTGGGCAGGGCACCTGTTTATTACCTGGCATGTGTACTGTAGTAACAGTCCCAAAACCTCCATAAGTTTTGTGTTCGTTCCCCACAAAGAACACCGCAGGAGGGCTGGCCTGGAGGAGGAGGAGGGGGCAGGAATCGCGCCAACACGCTTCTTGCTGGTCACGTCTCCGTAGGCCCCTGTGAGGCTTGTTTTCAGAGTTTTCTTCTGGATTTCTCTTGACTTTTTTAAGATTCTCAGGACTTCTTCAGAAGCCTCTGTTATTTCAGGAAAAGGCAAACTTTAATCACCAGGAGATGATGCAGGAAGTTACCTTTCCTGGTTCCTACTTCCCAGCTTCTGTGCGTGTGCACAGTACGAATCCTCAGTGCCGGTGGCTAACTTCCTTCGAGTAATTACCTGATTAAAAGGAACCCCAGTGCGTCCTGGCCCTCCTGGGTCTCACTCAGCCTTCACTCAGTAGCCCCCTATGGAGTTAGGGTACCGTACACTCCTGGAAACTGAGGCACAGGGAGCTGAAGATGGCACCCCAAGACCCACAGGGCGTTCCTGCTGGGACCAGGCTTCCAATAGAGACGTGTAGGTGCGCTGCTGTGGCCACGACCTGTGCTGCTGCTCTGAGAGAGAAGATGCTGAGGTCTTGCCACCACAGGGACCCAGTCCAGCTGTCGCTGTGCCGCCTGCAGACGGAGACGGAGATGGCCTGGCCTGTCTGCGGAGAATGCACGTCTGTGACTGAGAACAGCTCCGTGGCTGCAGGTCCGGGCTTCTTGGGAAGTGAACCGCCTGTCAGAAAGCTGTGAACGGTGTGCATGGTGTCCGCCTGCTGGGTTGGGTGACGGTCTTGGCACTTCAGGGAACGCAGAGAGCCTGTTATTTCCCAAGCCCTGCTGAGAGACACAGCGGCCCTGCCACGCCCTCTCCCCGTGGCAGCTGAGCTCAGAGTGACTCTGGGCTGTGCATTTTATTTTATTTTATTTATTTTAATAGATTTCAGAGAGGAAGGGAGAGGGAGAGAGAGAGAGAAGCATCAATGATGAGAGAGAATCATTAATCACAACCCAGACATGTGCCCTGACTGGGAATTGAACCATGACCTCCTGGTGTATAGGTTGATGCTCAACCACAGCCACACCAGCTGGGTGTGGGCTGTGTGCTTTAAAGAGGAGCCTAGGAGACTTCAGGGCATGTGCTGTGTGGGACGGGGAGCAGCTGTCTGACCCGCTGGGCTGTGGGATGCCGGAGGACTGGGCACAGACAGTGTTTGCTCTGTCGCGGCCACACCCTGGTCCCTCATGAGGAGCCCCCTCCCCCACCTGAGGTTGGCAGCTGCTTTGGAAAGGTGTGTTCATGTGCTTTGGTCAGGGGTGAGGAGCAGCATCGCTGCCTGTTACAGAGCTCCATGACATGGGCGCCCTGGTGTTGCTGAGGCAGGTGTCAGGTGCCCGGCGTGGAGCAGACCTTCTGCAACCTGCTCCTCCACGTCTGTGCCCAGCGCTGCCTGCACCCCGGAGCCACGCGTGTGCCCTGCCCTCCCGGCCTGACCGTGGCAGCTGCCCTCCCAGCCCTCGGCTTTGGCCTTCTCGCTCGTGTGGGACACTACGGCGCATTGACTGGGTGCTGGTAGTCCCTGTGGGAACTCCACATGCACAGTGCCCCAGACAGCCCTCCTGGCAGCCCCAGAGGGAGACCGTGCGTTATTAAAAAATTGTTCCATTCATTTTTCTTGTCATAAAAAACACAAAATACATGTTTTCCCATCCTGGCCACCGATGAGCACACGTATGCAGCACATTCCACTGTTGGGGGACAGATCACCAGGACTTTTTCTTCCTCTACATCTAACTCTGCGGCCATTAAACTTCATTTCCTTAACAGCAAATCACAAACATCTCTCCGTAGCACCGAGCGAGTCTATTTGTCTCCATTCCACATGAGGAGACTGAGGCAGGCGACGTTGGATGACTTGCCCAGGTCACCCTGGCCCTGACATGAGTTGGTCGGAAGCCCAGGACCTCGCTGTCACATTCTGTGCCTTGGTCATCACTGTGTCCTCTCTGCCGACCCCCGGGATACAGTAGGACTTCCTTTGAGATTGTTACTTAATGGTACTTATTCAGTGACAGTTAGACAATGTTGAAAGCATAAAAATTCTGTCACCCAACGCTAGCTGTTAACCACTAATTTAGTGTCAGCGCTTCCATAAGTTTTCAGTAGCTACAAAGTATATATAGTTTTCAAAAATGTGTGTTTTTAAAAATAATTTTCTTCTTTTCACCTAAAAGTGAACATCTTTCTATGCCTAAAATAAGCTTTTATAATATAATTTAAATACTTTCATGAATGTAAAACTAATATAGAGAACGGGTGTCACAGAAGTGAATTGCCGGGGAGAAGGAGATGGAAAAGGCAACATACAGCAGCCCCGATAGGGACCCAAGACGATGGTATCGGAAGAGGCAACATGATGGTGGGTGGCAGTCCTTTCTCGTTAATATTTTAAAAAACGAGCACCCGGAATCCATAAGGGAGACTGATGGGCTTGCACATTTAAACTAAGTGCATGTGAGGGAGAAGTCCCAACGCCATTAGCCTGCTCCGGCTGCCGCGCAGAGCACCGCGCGGGCTGAACCCGGAGAACTGCATGTCTCACCGTCTGGCGGCGGGAAGGCCACGTTCAAGGTGCGGCCAGGGTCGGTTCCTCGGGCTCTCCCTGTGCTCTGGAGGCCTCTTCTCCTCCCGGGGTCTTCACAGGGCTTCCCTCCGCGTGTCTGTGCAAATACCCCTTTTCTCCTAAGCACACTTGTCACCATGGAGTCCCCCCTGTGACCTCACTGTCTCCTCAGAGGTGCTGGCTCAGGTCCGTCATGTTTGGAGGTGCTGAGGGTTAGGGCTTGGACACATGCGTTTGGGGGGCAAACCTCAGGCTGTGACGCGGAGCGAAGGCCAGGGAGGAGCCCGGAGGCCCCGCTTTCAAAGCAAACGCAGGTCTGAGGCCGAGCGGGCCTCCTCTGAGCTTCTGGATCCCTGGCCACCTCTGCTGCCTCCTCCTCCCCGAGCAGCTCAGGCCTGGCGTCATCCGCATCCCCAGCTCTGCATCTCTCTCTCCTAATCTCCATTGAGAGAAGCAATTAAAGTTTATTAATTCTTAGAGGCCAGTCTTAAAAACAAAACACCTTTATTGTGAAAGTGACATGAGCTGGCATTAGAGAAAAAGACACTGACAAACAGGGGGAAGTGAAATGGAAGCCTTCCCCTGCCTGTGGTTGCCTCCTGCCTCCTGCTCTGCCGCTTCGTTCCCAGGTGGGACAGTGGACAGTCACGCTTCCTTCGCTTTGAGCTGGCAGCGCGGGAGTGAGAGGTGGTCACCCACGCCGTGTGCTGACACTGGCCACGCAGTGTGGTGACGCTGACCAGGTGGTGTCCAAACTCCCAGTGCTGTCACTCGCTACCCTCCATGCTGCTTCCCCATTTCCAGGCCGAGTGCGGGGTTTGCTTTTCCCAGGACGCCGTGAGGTGGTCCTGCGATTGCCCCGTGTTTCACCTGAGCAAGCTCCGGCTCGGAGGTGCCCAGGAGCCGGCCCGCAGCCACAGAGCTGAGCAGCGGGACTGGGCTGCTGACTGCCGAGCCTGCCTCTGCTGTGGTGACCATCATTAGCTCATGAACACCTCCCAGGACACCGCATAAAGCTCAAGTTCCTTCTCTGTAATCTCGACATGCAGCCTGGGGGCTGTCTCATGATAGAGCGACCGCCCCTCTCCCCACGGACAGCCTCTGCATATACATACGAGGCCCGCAGGTGCCCTGGTGCTCTTGGTGCGGACATCTGTAGGGAAATGGACGGATGCCCTTTGATATTTTCTGGTCAGCTGTCAGAGAGCAGTCTTATTTCTACGTTTTCGGAGAGACCTCCACTTAGCCTCCAAGTGATACTAAGGCTTGGGTAAAGCTCAGGCCCTTTTCTGCCTGGGCACCTGCTGCTCCTGATGAAAGCTTTTAATACCGAGCATGTATCCCACCTGCAGTTACCCCAGGATGGCAGGAAGAGGCCGCTGAGCGTGGTTATCAATCCCGGGTGCTCTTATTTAGAGTTTAGTTTCTCTTATCAAAATGATACCCAGCGCCCCTTCTCTCGCCCGCCCTCCTCTCCGAACCGCCGCAGACATTTCTCTCACAGGCTTGAGAATTCAGTGAGGCCAGAGGTTCCTTTTTAACTTTCCCAAGCGAATTTGAGGGAGTGGCAGGGTCACGTCCGCTCTAAAGCCAGATCGGTGTCTCGGGTGCTGGTTAGTGACGGTGGGCAGCCTCTCCGTGTCAGGGACCCAGAGCCAGAGTCCTGCCTGGGCCTGCAGTGCCCAGAAGAGCCCAGCGTAGTGCCTGCTGGGTTTTGCACACCCCAAGACGGGCGTGCGTGAGTGACAATGGGAGGGACCTCTCAGGCTCCTCTTCTCATGGGATGAGGGAGAGGTCAGAGAACTGAGAGCTGGCCCATCTCTGAGGAGCCTGTGACCCCAAGGCCCATGGACAGAGAAGAGTGTCGGGTGTGGTCCTGGATTTTGGGTGAAGTGGGAGAGGTGCGTCCCTGTGGCCAGCTGAGTGCTGTTGGCGGGGCCTCTGCAGCCCCACTTGCCCGGCCATCTCCGGAGTGGGGCACCCCGGGCGTAAAGTGTCCCGTCTTCTGAGAGAATCTTCCCCCCACTTTTGCCTGGAGAGGCTGCTCTTGGTTTCTCAGCTTCCATTGGCCCATGACAACCTGCAGTAGAGACTGTGTTCTGGGCTCCCTTCTGCTTGATGTGGCTAATGAGGCCGAGTCCAGGCCAGTGGGATTGAGAGTGGGTGCTGGGTAAAGTGGGTGCTGGGTAGAGTGGGTGCTGGGTAGAGTGGGTGCTGGGTACGACTCCTGAGAACGCCCTTCTGAGGACACGCTTCCGGCTGGTGAGAGAATGGGCCTGGCGGGGAAGCTTGCACAGTAATTCGGCACGATGGTGAGAGAGCCGCACCTGAGAACAGAGAGAAGGTGCCCCTGGGAACCCCTGAACGAGACAGGTTTCTGGGTTGCTTGCGTCACCATATCATTTTGGGTTTTCAATTGCTCGGGCTACACTTGATTGTAATCGGTAACATGTGCCGTCCATGTTCCAGGCAGCTGGCATTTTAGGTGGATCATGTCATGGACTCTTCTTGCTGTCCCCAGTGTACAGATGAGGAAACGGAGACTTAAGAAGGGAAATTGCAAGTGGCTTGTCCCAAGGCAATAACACCTTGTTTTGGGGCCAACCCAAGATTCTAGCCTGTTGGACTCCAGAACCTGTGCTTTTACTCGTATGCCTCCTAGAAACGATGCCAGCCTTTATTTCTCAGCTCCTGTTGCTTGCCTGTTAGTGTGCCAGGCACTGTGCTTGGTGCTGGGGACACAGTAAGAGAAGGCAGTTGGTTCTTACTCTCTTGGCACTCGCTTCCATGGAGAAGCTCTGTAACGCATCGGGGCAAATAAAGCCAGCGTTATGAGCCAAGGACGCTGAGGGAAGCCGCTACCACCAAGGGTGGAATTTGAACAGCAAGAGGTTTCGCCTTGGGGATCAGAGAGTCTGGGGAGACTCTCTTCAGAAAGTGGCATGTGGAGGACGAGAAGGAGGTAAAGATGCATGTGTGCTCACGTGTGTGTATGTGTATGAATGCATGTATGCGTGTGTGTATTTGGGGCAGCAGTTCAAGCAGAGGGAATGGCATGTGCAATGACCGCATGCCAAGAAGGTGGGTAGAGTGCTGGAAGAAATAAAAACCTACCCTGGCCTGGCTGGTGTGGCTCAGTGATGAAGCACCAACCTATGCGCCAGGAGGTGGAGGTTCCGTTCCCAGTCGGGGCACTTGCCCGGGTTGGGGCTTGATTCCCATTAGGGGGTGTGCAGGAGGCAGCTGATCCATGATTCTCTCTCATCATTGATGTTTCTCTTTATCCCTTCCACTCTGAAATCAATAATATAGATAGATAGATAGATAGATAGATAGATAGATAGATAGATAGAGATATCCTGTAGAATAAAAGCCTAATATACAAATCAACAGAACAGAGGAATGACTGGTGGAACGACTTTGCTATGATAAGCACTGACCACCTGAGGCAGACACTAAATGCAGGAGCTGCCCCCAGGCCAGCCAAGGTGGGTGCCAGTGGGGGTCCCACCAATTGCCTCACATCAACCCCCAGAGGGAGGTGACCGATGGCTGCAATAGCAGGGGTGAGGCCAGCTGGCGAGTGGGTGGTGGGAGGCAGGGCTGGCCAGCAAGTGGGCTGGACTGGAAGGCAACTTGTGGGGCAATCGGGGTGGGGCCAGCAAGAGGGTGGCACCAGTTTGGCCAAGGCAAGTGCCAGCAGGGGCCCCTTGATCATCTCACCAATTGCCCCAGAGATCAGCCCTGATCACCAGCCAGGCTTAGGGACCCTACTCATGCACAGATTTCTTGCACCAGGCCTCTAATGTGTGTGTGTGTGTGTGTGTGTGTGTGTGTGTGTGGCCTGGTGCATGAAAATTCATGTACTAGAAGGGGGTCTCAGCCTGGCCTGCCCCTTCTCACAGTCTGGGAGTCCTCAGGGGCAGGAGGCCACCCAGCAATCAGAGGAAGGCGATGACCCCATCATACCTCTGCTGCTGCCACTGCCGGCAGCACAAGCCTTGGCTGGCCCTGGTTACCTGAGCCTCGGGTGGCTCTGGGCAGCTGGGCAGCTGCCATCTGAGGCTTGCCTGCATCTTGGGCTGGCCATGGGAGGCTGGGGGCCGAGGGCAGGTCCATCTGCACCATGCACCTGCCCCCTTACCCTAGCTGGGCTGAAAGGACTGGGGGACTCTGGCGGGACTGAGGGGACTGGGCGCTACCATCTTTTGTCTATGGGCGCCTCCATCTTTGTGATGGTGTGACAGTCAATTTGCATATTCCCTCTTTATTAGATAGGGGTATATATATATATCAATATATATCAATATATATCAATATATATCTATATCTATATCTATATCTATCTATCTATCTATCTATCTATCTATCTATATATATATTTAAAAATCCCACAGTGCTGGAGCTCAGGAGAGAGAGGCATGGTGAGGATGGAGCTGGAGAGGAGAGGGAGGTGGGGGGAGGATGGAGCTATATGGAGAGAAGAGGGAGGCATGGTGAAGATGAAGCTGGAGAGGATTGCTGAGAAGCTGCTGGTGAGACATGTAAAGTTTCAGGGCTTTCTCTTCAGAGCGATGGAGAAGGAGGCTGTTCACTGGTGTTGGCACACAGGTGGCTCTGTCAGCCTCCTACTGTACCATCGCCTGGATGCTATGTAGAGAATGACAGGAGGGATGGAGTGTAGGAAGTACTCACAGTAGTGCAGGAAGCGTTCTTGGTGGCTCAGGCAGGGGATGGCAGGGAAAATGGGAAGAATTGGGGGGTGTCTGGCTCAGGTAGGAGGATGTCAAGGAAGATGGGAAAGACTAGGTGCTGTTGAATGATATCTGGCAGGCAAGATGGAAAGGCTATGATGTTGGCTTGCCTCTGGGCCACGAGAGAGAGGGATGTCAGGAGGAGCTGGTAGGCATATGGCTTCAGTAACCTGATGGGAGAATGATGGTTTAATCCCTGAGACTTATCCAGGAGAAGAGCGGGCTTGGGGTAGGAAGAGGACATCTGCTCAGTGAAGCTTCCCTGTCTATCCCGTGCCCTGGTCCTTTTCAGAGCAGCTCATTCACCACATGATTTTAAGTTAGATTTCCTGGTCGGAGCACACTGTGCTTCAGGGAGGTGGTGTGCTTGGGGCGAGCACTGGCTCAGTGACCAAGGCTGGGACCAAAGATTCCAATCTGTGGGATGATGAAGATGGAGTGGGGAGAAATGTTGAGTTCCATGTGGTTTTGAGACATTCACATGTAAATACTGAATAGCTAAATATATGTATCTGAGCAAGGGCAGAGGAGAGGCTTGGAGATACACAGCTGTGGTGCAACATAAATGTAATAAAGCCATGGTCAGGGTGATTTTGCACAGGGAGTGCGTACACATGGTGGGAGGGAGGAAGACGTAGGATTGGGCTTTGAAATTGGGTGGAGAATACATAACGATGGAAGAAATAAAGATGCAGGGGCCAGTGGAAAACAGGTTGCATTCTATGGCTAACTCAGGGCTTTGAAAAGGAAGGTGGGAGCAACCATGTTCAGTGTCACCAAAGGCTCCAGACTGGAGTCGGAAGGATGTGCACTTTGACTTAGATAAAGCTTGAGGAAGAGCGATCTCAGGCCGTGTCCTGGCATCTGAGAGCAGGAGCCAGCACCACCGATGCCTCCCCCGGTGCAGAGAGAAGTGGCTCGGCTTGCGGTTTATTCCTGGGAACGGGAGAGGTGGAAGTGGGGGCATGCATAAGGGATCCCGTTCCTGGCCAGATGCCGCAGAGGCCGGGCATGTGGGAAATAGCAAGGCGTTCTCACCTCATGGAACTCAGTCCAGGTAGGAAGACAGACCAGCACATGCCAGTCCCCACTTAGATGGGAAGGGCAGAATGCCTCATTTGGGTCCTTCTGGCTGTAAGCAAGAGAAACCCAACAGAGAGTCAGAGAATTGAGGTTTCACTTTGCAAGAAGCAGGGATTGGTGGTCCAGGATTGATCCTGCAAGTCACCGTGTGCAGGCTGGGGCGGCTGCCGCCTCCATGCTGCACGTGAGCCTGTCGGGTGTGAACGTGGCTTGTTGCTCGTCATGTGGAGATGGGGCCATCGCTCCAGCTGCCTGGGCTCGCTGAGGGTAGTTGCTAAGAAGGGAAAGAGAAAAGTGACCGCCCGCGTTCTTCTGGCAGCACTTGTCTTTTATATGGGAGGAAATTGTTAAGAGAGGGCAAACTCTCCATATAAATATGCATTTGAGTCATGAAGTCCTCCCAGTCCTTCTTCAGAGGCAGGAAAGAAGAGGTCCCGGAGAAAGGTCTGGCTAAGAAGCAGTGCCTCTGCCCCTCTCACCAGCTTCCAGAAGGCCCCAGTGTATTTCCTCTGCACCCTACTGGCCATGTGTGAACCACGCCATTTATTACATTGTCTATTTATTACAATCAGTTAGGTGGCTGCTGCCTGCCAGGACTGCTGTAGATCGGAGCACCATAGTGAACAGAGCAGGAGGTTCCCAAGGGGAGTAGCACTTAAGCTGAGACTCAGGGGACAGACCTGTAGGGCCTGTAGTTTAGGCTCTGAGCCGGCGGTGACATGAGTGTCGGGCAGAAGGGACAGAGGAGGCGGAAGGTGGGGGGAGAGAGGGCGTAGGCACATAAGCATCCTATGGTGAAGTGACCATTCTTCTCCTTTTCACATGTCATCAGTTCGGGGAGCGATTTCCAACTTTTCATCTTGTGGACAGAAGCTAATGACTAAAATTCTGTGGCACACCAAAAATATGTTTTTTTTTTTTTTTTTTTTGCCAATCTGACAAAATATAGATATAATTTTAATTCATCCACAGCTCTTGTGTTGGCTGTTGTCAGTTTTTACTTGACAGTCTAGGGAAAGGAGGTCAGTGCCCCCGACTGAGCATCCAGGTATAGGGGTTTTACACACTCCGGCAGCACATGGTTGGAATCACTGGTGTGGATTATTGCTACCGGGGGCTGGGCTGCCACTGCAGATTCTGGGATGGGTTGGGTTGCCTTGTGTACTTCTTCACATGGACTAGCTTAGCTTTTTTTTTTTTTTTTTTTTTTTTTTTGCTACTTTCCCCCTGATGCCATGAGGCTGCTTAGACATGAAATACACTCCTTTCACGCAAAGCAGTCTTTCCCAGACCCCACCCACACGCATGAACATTCCCACCACTGGCTCCCATGGCAGGGCTGTGTCCTGTGCCCACTGTGGCGAGTCTCCTGCACTCGAACTTCAGCCTGTCAGTTCAGCCCCGGGCAGACAGCCTGGAGAGGCGTGGTCTGGCTGCATTTCGCATGGACACCTGCTGGGTGGTGCGTGTCCTCCCGTGGTGGCCGGTCTGCCTGCTGCAGGGTTAGGTGAGCGAGAAGGAGGGAGGGCTGAGGGGCAGAGGCACTGTTTCTTAGCCAGACGTTTCTCCGGGTCCTCCTCGTTCCCTGCCTCTGAAGGACTGGGGGACTCCATAACTCAAATGCATATTATATGGAGAGTTTGCCTTCTCCTGACAAGAAGCATCGTGCTGGAGGGAGGACATGGAAGATGGACACTTTTATGTGCCCCTTTGTGTATTTGTGACTAGATTCTTCAATGCACCCGGCTTTCTGTTATAAAATAAAAGATTCTGAGCCTTGGTTGTCAGTATGATGTGTTGACAGTGTGTGGCCAACTCAGGAAACTCCCGTTTATTAGATAGCTGTCTGGGATTTTCCTGGGAGTGGTTGACATACCAGACTTTGTTTTTGGAGAATAAAACTAATCAACTCTCTCTACCCTAAAATTAACCTGCTGCAGGTTTTTATTAGAACCTGCTCTGTCAGATCTCAGGGTATATAAGACCCGGAACATAGGGCACGTCTGTGTGAAGGTATCTGGGAGTCGGTGAGCAGGGCTGTCTGGTCTACCAGAGGAGCCAGGGAACTGCTGTGCGCTCACTGCCCTCCTCCTCAGAACCAGCTGTTTGCTTCGGCCCAGCACACAGAGCCTGGAGAACGCCCACTCTCCTCTTCTCCCTGGTCTCACTTGGCTTTGCTTTGCACCAGTGAGAATGAAGGCGGCATTGCAGGAAATGGCCTTGGTCTCTCAGACGGGACCCCACATGGGCATGGATATGGAATGACTTGGGAAGGCCACTGCATTTGAACAAGCTATTTCCAGGGGCTTTTGGGAGGAAGAACAAGGTGCCATGCACTAGACACTTAGACTGCCTTGGGCATGGGCGTCAGCGGGTGACGTGAGCTCTCAGTTGCTTGACTAAGAGTTTGGGCTGTAAGATTGCTGGCTGTGTTGCTTTGAATGAGTTACTGAACCAGTCTGACTCAGTTTTCTTATCTGTATAGTAGAGGAATTAATAACATATATTCCATGGGATAGTTGTAAGGAATAAATGAGATACACATGCAAAGCTCTGGAAAAGAAATGCTAATAAAGCAACATAAGTGATGTAGATATTTTTAAGAATGAGAAGTAAGTTATCTATGGGTACAGACAAGTGAATGCAGGCCTTTGGGAGTTTCTGTATATTTATTTCCTGAAATCCTTTTGGGATTCCACTAAAAATTCAAGCAACTATATTCATCTAATATTGGATGATTATTTTAGCTGTCTGCTATCTCCAGTACATTGCAAGATGCTAGGGAAACACAAAGGAATCCCAAGACTTGGGAAAGGGGTGTGACTATGAGCAGTATATACACTCTGACAATTTTACCTGGTCAGGGATTTTGGTCCCAAAGTTTCACAGTAACATCCATAAGGACGGATCTGTCCCTCTGTCCAACAGTGACGTTTGAATGCTTCTCTTCTCCAGCCCTGAAGACTGTCACTCTCCCTGGGTTAGTGTTCTTCTCCTGTGTTCTCACATGTTGATACTCATGTCTTGTCTGAGTAGCCACAGAGGGTGGTTTTAACTCTCTCACTGCCCGTCAGTAAGCATTCTCCCCACCCAGGTGACACTCCGAGTCGCCTGCAGAGCAGTCCTGGAGGGCGTGGTCTCACACAAGGGATGGAAGCGTGGTGAGGGCAGGCCACACCTGCGCCTGCGGAGATTTGGGCAATGGAGGAGTGACTTCGTGATGGAAAGCAGCCCCAGGTCACACTGGGGTGCCACGGAGCAGAGCAGAGCAGATGAAATAAAGCCACCAGTGGCCCTGGTTTCACACTCCAGCTCCCCACCTGCTTTTCTCTAATGTCAATGTTGCCAACCGGAAGCCATCAGGTGAATGAATAGTCCTGGCTCATGAAATTCCTCCTCTGATTGGGAAAGCAGTCAGGTTACTGTCCACTTCATTATGAGTTAAAGCAAGTTTATTGAGTTCCTGGGCAATTTAAAGCGTAATAAACTCAGAAGGACACGTGGTGGCTGAGACCTGTGGTCACAGGAAAGCTTTGTTACACTTTTTGCTGTTGTGTTTTAAAGACAAGCTTTTTTTTTTTTTTTTTTTTTTTTTTTTTTTTTTTTTAAGAGTAGATACTTTTGGTACTTTCTTTTCTTTTCACTCTTTCCCTCCTTTTGCTTCATTTTCTCCCTTCCGTCCTTTCTGTTTTATAGACACAACAATCACCTGTGTGTGTTGTCACGCCACGATTCGGAATGCCTTTAGCTCTGAACGCCCCTGGCTTTACTGTTCACGGGCACCTGCTCCGAGGCACATGCGCCTGCCCTGGGTGTGGCACACACCGTTTCCGAAAGCGCTTTCCCTTTCCACAGGCACGTGTCCCAGCACGGGGCGCGGCCATCGCTTCTGTCACATGTCCCACCTGAGAGCCGCCTTCAGGTGGTACTGTACTTCACCACACTACACTTGGAAATAGCCTGAGGATTTTTCTGGAAGAAACAATTACATAATAATTGCTCATTGCAGGAAATTTAGAAAATGCTAGGAAACATGGCATTCTCCCATAATCCTGCTGTCCACAGGGGCTCCCTGTCTGTGTACATCTGTGTATGTCTATTTGATTACTGGTATTACCTCAAACTTGGGATTACACTGTGTGATTTGTAACCTACATTTTCCCCCTACACATAGAATTTTGACATATTACCATGCTACCAAGTAATTATTCCATTCACCACAGTGGTCTTTATTTATTTATTTATTTTTTACTATATTCTGCAGTAGGAAATACATTTTATTTAATGAACTGGTGTAAACACACACGCATTTAAAACATTTTTCACGAAGCCCGACTTCCACTCATCATGTGCGGTGCAGTCACATTTTGTGTTCTTCTCTTTGAAAAGCTGGCCACGGCCCACAAAGCTGGCTTCATGACTCATTAAAGACTGTGACCCACAGTATGAGCCCGCTCCTATACTGCGCGTTTCATCGGTGTGTGGTGCTCGCTGGGTGGTGGCGCTGTGTCAGAATGCACTCAGCTGATGCCAGACAGCCGGACAGTCACTTCTCCCACCGTTTCCCTGGTCCCACAAGCTGCAGTGAACAAGTGGGTACAGAAAGCGCACGCGCGCGCGCACACACACACACACACACACACACACACACACTCCTACGATAAATTCCTAGGAGTACATGGCTATCCAATTACTGGGTCAGAAGGTGAGCAGTGAGCCTGATTTTAAAGGGCTGATACACATGGCCCAGTCTCTCTCCAAGAAGCTGGTGCAAATATTTACACTCTAGTCCCCTGTGTCGGGACGTCTGCTCTCCCTGCCCTCACACGTAGAACCTTAGTCACAGGTGGAATCACAGCTTCGCTTGGTGGTGAGGGAGAACTGGCCTGTGTTCCCAATGGTTAGAGCATTAGCCTGGGCGCTGAAAGTTTGTAGGTTTGATTCCTGGTCAAGGGCACATGCCTGGGTTGTGGGTTCGATCCCGGCCTGGTCAGGGAGCTTGAAGGAGGCAATTTTTTAATGTGTCTCTCTCATGTGGATATTTTTCTTGCTTCCTACTTCCCTCCCTCCCTCTCAAAAAATCAATGGAAAAATACCCTTGGTTGAGGATTAACAACAACAACAAAACAAACAAACAAACAAAATGCCCATCAGAAAAACACCTCAATGATCTACCATTGATGTGGTGGTGATGCTTCTCACTGATCACTCTGGGCCGAGTGCTTCCGGTGGAGAAGATCCTTGGGAAGCACACAGATGCTTGGAAGGAGTGGTCGCCACATCCCAGAATGGCCCGTCCCCCTCCCCCCAGGTGCACCCAGGAGCCCCCCCATGCTCAGTCCTCCTCCGCCCTTTCCCAGGGGCCTCTCCTGGCTGGGCTGTGCCAGCGGGCACACCTCACGACTGGAAGCATGGTTGGTGTCCGGGATCGCTGGTCAGCGCGTGCTTTATGGAGGGCTGAACCCGAGGAACCGCGCTCACGCCCACACGCACGCTTTAAGGGGGAAGTCAGTGCTGAGTTCGGCATGAGGACCGCTGGGTGAGGGAGGAGGGGTGGCTCAGTGTGCACACCCTGGAAATGAGCGGTGCACCCCACACAGCCTGCCGCCTGAGTCCGCCGCCTCTTCTCTTCAGTTGGCTGTTCGGTGGGTTTAGATTCAGGTTTTAGATTCGGACCTGTGCTCACAGCCCAGGCCTGCCGCATCCTAGCTCTGTGACCTCGGACTAATGGCTTGGCTTCTCTGAGCTTTATATGCGATCTTGCAAAGTGGAAGGTGCGGTAGCTTTGCCCTCGGCTGTTGGTTGGGTGTGTAGGGGTGTCGAACTCAATCAGAGAAGGGGCCAAAATCTAAAATCCAGCCTAAATCGCAGGCCGAATGGTTTACTGAACAGTCATAAACTGTCATTGTGATGGAAACGCAGCGGAGTGCAGTGATGACAGCGCGGTGCGGGCCACATTGCAAGGCCTGGCGGGACGGATTTGGCCCGCGGGCCTTGTGTTTGACACATGTGGGTTAAAGGATAAAGGTAACACCTGGCCCCTGGCAGCCCCTGGGTGGGGTCAGACTCCAGTCTGGTGGGGGCGGCTGTACCACTTGAGACCCTAGTGCTGGCGTCTTTGTCTTCTGTCTCCCAGCGGTGATAATGGTTAACCCCGGAGGAGTTTCAGTCCTACAACTTTGTGCAGGGCCCTCGGGGAAGAGTCTGGAGAGGTGGGCCCCCCGAGGAGCCGCTGGGAGCCCCACACCAGGGACCCAGTTGGAGAAGGACTTCCTTCCTGGACCCCCCTGAAGTAGACATGGGACACGGCGCTTGGAAGACGGCCCCAGACGTCTGATGTGTGAGAAGCCTGTGGTTTCCTGCATTGACCACACCTTGTATGTGTGTGTATCGAACGCTCCAGACCCCAGTCCTGCTCACACTCCATAGCGCACCTGCACCTGTGCCCTCTGACCCCAGACACCCCAGCCTGGCTGGGACTCAGGTTCCCCCTGGCACCAGTTCCTCCCTCCCAGGGCCCCTTCCTTGTCTTTGACAAAGTGTTAGGATTAGCACCTGGGCGAGCTGGGCAGAGCTAGTGAGGGAGCTGCTGTCCCGGATTTCAGTCCCAAGGACCGACTTTCAGCTGCAGATCGGTGACACCCCCCATTGTCACGGCTCAGGTCCCCCACGCTCACTCCCTTCCCTGCCCTCTGGTTGTCACGGGACTTCTTTCCCCCGAGTTATGACGTCTTGCATTTCAGCCAAAGTTTTATTGCTTCGGGACCACCGAGTCTCGTGTGGGACGTTTGTCACTGCGTGTGTTGTAACGATTTCTTTCAATGACTTTTCCTGGAAGTGGTTTTCAGTGAGTGGGGGAGGGCGGGGTTGTGACCGGGGGCTGAGCTTCCTGTGTCGGGTCCAGGCACGCACCCTGAGGAGCTCCCCACTACTGTGCCTGGCCCCGCGCACAGGACTAGGCGGCACTGCGCTCCGTTGTCTTGTTGGGCAGAAAGAAGACAGGCCTTACTCACTGCCAGGAGCTGGCCAAGTCTCCGCCAGGTCGGTTGTGGGAGTTTTGCTTTATTGTATGTAGTGTTTTCATCAAAGGGAGCAGGTATCTCCCAGGTTGTAGTGCTGGGGGAAAGGTTCTGGGCCTGGGTACGCCTGTTGGGGGATATGCCATGGGGTTGCCCAGGGAGCTTCTGGTTGTTGTCGGTGTTCGGCATCTCCCAGGCGCCTGTGAACACAGTACACACTGAGGAGCTTGGCTCTAGAACAATCCTTGGCTACTGCTCCCCTTTCCCTCCCTCGCCCCTCTCCTGCCTCCCAGCCGGGATTGGGGGTCCCTCAAACTACTTGTCAGGTCCCAGGATTTGCCAGGAGGACTTGCCGCACTCAGAACAGTGGTCAGTTGGACACAGCCACGAGGCATTGCATCCACAGCTGCATGGTGAAACCAGCCAGGGAAGGGGCGGAGGGCAGAGTCTGGGAGAGACGGGCCGACCTCAGCAGGCTCTACAGTGGAGCTGCAATGAGCCGGAGTCTTCCATCAATGACTCACCGAGATGAGGGCCAGGGATCGTCCTGCAGGTCAGTCATGTCAGCACTGAATGCTCATGGGCCTGACCTTAGCCTCCTCTGGAGGTCAAGCTGACAGGGTGTGGCTGGGGCTCCAGCCAGTCCCCACAAATCGCAGTGTTAGCCTAGGGCCTAGGCTATGGCGCCGTCCAGTGTCTTGAGTACAGGGACCCTCCACCAGGCAGGATGTTTCAGGGCTCAGAGCTCCCGTCCCAGGGTGTGGCCAAGCGTGAGTCCTTTCCTTGGGCTGTGAAGAGACCGGGCCCCCAGGCCTGCTGAGGGAGCCCCACAATGCCTGCCACCCCACATAGTCCCCGGGGCAGGCAGTGCATGTCGGGAGAGACGGCTCCGTGTGTTATGTGCAGGAAGCCTGCGATGATGTCATGCTAACCAGCCTGGAGAGCAGCCAGCAGTCACAGGCCTCCGGTTAGTCCAGGCTTCCGGGTTGCCATGATTCTGACCCTATCAGGGGTCCAGAAAGACCGACAGAAACTCAGCAGTGTGGCTTACTGTCCTCTGTGGACATCATGGCGAGGCCCCCCCCTCCCCCCCCACAAGGTGGATTTTAACAAACTGGGGGACAGGAGGGAAAGACCAGCCTCCTCAGTTCAGGCATGGACCAGCCCTCCAGGCTGTCCTGCCTGAGGGTGACTGTCCCACCACCTGCTTTGTGGCACAGGGATGCTGATGGGAGGACGGAGGTGGGCCTCGGCCCATGCCCAGCACACAGGGAACAGCCACCGAATGGCAGAGTCCCTGTTGACATCAGTGTGACGATACAACAATTCCCTGACCGAGTCCAGGACCTCCAGGTGGGAAGTGCCTGCCCAATAAGTCAGTCCCATCTCTGAGATCCCGCCCATGTGAGGGATTTCTAGAATCTTCTGTCTGGGCTGCTCTCCCTCCAGGATTGGGGAGATGAGAACAGTGGGAGAGGCATTTTAGATACTACCAAGATAGAAGCACACACATTTTATCATTTAAAAGTCCCAATCAATTGGTGCTATGAGATATACGTTTGTTACCTTTGATTATTACTCATCTGAGTCATCTTGACTCTGACGGGAGCCTGGGCTGGGATAACTGGCTGCGTTAGATTCTCCCCCCGCCTCTTGGTGCAGGAGCCCTGCTCCCAGCAGACCCCGCACAGGCGTGGACTATGGATGAACTTGGCGTTCGGTTTCCTCCCCTTGGACCCGAGCAGCATGCCTGGCCCAGTGGCATCACATTTCACACAGGAGTGAGGGAGAGTCGCTAAATGACTCAGTTCCGGGCTCAGAAAAGCTGTATGAGGACCAATCCAGTCTAGGCTCCAGGATTAGCATCTGGTGCAGAAGAAGGAAGTGGGCTGGGAGTTGGTTGGCTTGGATTCTGGCCCCTGTGTAGCGGGTACATGCAGGCCGCCTGGGCTCCTGGCTGTAGCATGTAGTACCTTGTACATACAGGGTGCCTGGGATCTTGACTGTAGCATGTAGCACCTTATACATGCAGGCTGCCTGGGCTCCTGGCTTAGCCTGTAGCAGGTACATGCAGGCTGTGTGACCTTGCATGAGTTACTTAAGCCTTAGTGTGCCTTATATGGATACTCCTAGTACCTGCCTCGTAGGGTTGCTATGAAGGTTGAATGGGGCAAGTTGATGTGTTTAGAATGGCACTGGACATGTAATAAATGTGGCATGGTCGATTGATTGTATTATTGAGTATTTGGGGTTTAAGTTTACTCCTGTTAAGAAGTATGCTCTGTCTCAAAGATGTTAAAACACTACTGTCTTAGAATCTCCATAGATATTTATTTATTCACGAGAGGAAAAGGAATAAGTTCTAGGGGCTGCAGGGAGCACCTAAATGGAAGCTGACCTTGTGTGGGGACTGCAGTAGGACTGTGGAGGGTGGGGGATTTGGTCTCTTTTAAAGGAACAGCCATTACTCTTCTGGCCCATTGCTGTCCTGTAAGGGTGGGCTCCGTGTTGCCAGAGCTTCCATTCTGCAAGAAAAGCCAGCGGTCTGCGTTTTTATATGAACTCTCTCAATGTCTTAAGTTGCTGCAAACATGTAAAATCGAGGATGGGCCAAACAAGCCCAGTGGTGCCGGATGCCAGCTCTGATCCCAGGGCTCAGAGGCCACCTCCTCATTGGCTGGAATGAGTCCCCAGAACTCAGGCCCCAGGGGCATGGCATGAATGTGAGGGTGAGACTTGGGGCAGAGCCAAAAGCAGAAACCGGGCCCCTAACTTCCAACCCCAGAGCTGTCACCTACAAACCATTTATTCGATACATATCTGGTGTGTGTGTGTGTGTTTGTGCGTGTTTGTGTGTTGTTGTCTATGTGTTCCGGCACTGCATGGGGTGCTGGGGATAGTGGGCCCAGGAATTCACAGTGGAGGGGGAGTGTTGGGAGGGGCTGGGAGGGAGGGGCAGGCAGCCGGGAACAGGCCTGTCTGGTTTCTCTAGGAGGCTGCAACTCATGTTATGAGCAGACTTGTGTGATCTGGACAGGTGACCCCTCCTGTGTGACACAGATGTATCCCAACAGTAGGCTTTGATAAATGAAGGGAATGGGGTGTGTAGGGGCAAAGGGAGAGAGAGAGAGAGAGAGAGAGAGAGAGAGAGAGAGAGAGAGAGAGAGAGAGACAGAGAGAGAGAGAGACAGAGAAGGAGTGCCCAAAGGGAGCGGACGAAGGGGACTTAGGCTTTGTGATGGGATGGCGAGGGGACCAGTTGAGTTTTCTTGTGTCTGACGTCATCCCCTGGGGCACCCACACCAGACGGTGGAAAGCTGGCTCCCAGGAGTGCTGTCCACAGTATGTGTGCTCTGTGGATTCCGACCAGCATTGACCGGGGAAGCCCTTGGCCAGGGGGCTCTAAGGGTTGCAAGGAGCACACGTGTGGTGTCTGGTGCTCGTGCTCTGCGGAGCTTGGCCGCCCGCCCTGGCACTGCTGCCGAAGAAGTCTCATGTAAGCTTGGGTACGAGGCCAGCACGGCCCATCTGCCTGGACATTGGACCATGGGCACGCAGGACGAGGCAGTATATAGTTAAGGCACCATTCTGTCTGCTGGAGGGGGCATCGCCCTCCCAGCAAAGGAGTTTGTGTGCTCAGCAGACGGAAGCATCTGCCATTGTCCAGAGGCTTCAGGCACAGCTGGCCCTGGGGCCCAGACCCCCAGGCTGTCTCCAGTCCTTGGCTGTGCGCTGGCTTCGCTCCCCAGGCGGTGGCTGCCAGGGTTCCAGCTTCCTCTCCAATGCTGCCCGTCTCTTTCTCAGAGATTCAGTGGAAGTTCCCTGCTGACTGCGATTGGCCCGATTGGGCTGCCTGACATCCTGAGCCAATCCCTGTGCCCTGGTGGCACAGACCTGGGTCTCCTGTGCTCGGTCTTGGAGCCAGGGTGGAGGCAGCCTGCCTGAAACCACCCAGCCAGAGGAGGAGGGGGTGCCCCAGAGGGAACGGGCTGGGCACCAGATGGAAGGATGGAAGCTGGCGGAGAGGCTTGACGGGCCCAGGCTTTGTGGAAGATCTTACCGCAGGGTGACTTCCTAGTCACTCGGTCCGTCTCAGTGTGCAGCACTTCTCCCCTGTGCGCCTCCATCTGGCCCAGTCCCTGTTCTCAATCCCCCATGCCTCCCATGGTGTCTGAGCAGAGGCCAAAGGGCATGTTCCCAGGCTGTCTGGTCAGGGTTCTCTAGAGAAACAGAACCAACAGAAAGGGGGGGTGAAGGGAGAGGGAAAGGGAGAGTGGGAGGGAGGAAGGGGAGATGGAGAGAGGGAGAAGTGGAGGGGGAGAGGAAGAGGGGGAGAAAATTTGGGATTACAGGATTGGGCTCCTGGGATTAGGAAGACCAAGAAGGCCCGAGATCTGCCCCTTGCAGGCTGGAGGCTCAGGAAAGCTGGCGTAATTCATTCCGAGTCAGAGGCCCAGAGGTAGGAGTGGTGGTGCTCAGGGCAGGAGAATGTGTGTGTGGCAGCTCACGCGGGGAGGGACTCGCCCTCCCTCCACCTGTTAGTTCTCCTTCGTTCCTCATGGTTGGGTGATGCCTGGCACATTGGTGAGGGGGGTTTTACTTCTTCTACCGACTCCAATGCCAACCTGTCCTGGAAGTGTCCTCACGTGCATACCCAGAAATAAGGTTGCACCAGCAATCTAGCATCCTTCAGCTTGGTCAAGCTGGAAAGTAAAAACAAACAACACTCTCATCACCCCCCCTCCCCCCCCAAAAAAAAAAACCTATAAAAAATAACAATATAAAGGAGATGGGGAAGCAGATTAGAAAGATAAGGTTGGAGAACATGTCTCAGAGGGTGTGACCAAGAGGGGTCAGGCTTGATCCCCAGTAGGGGTCATGCAGGAGGCAGCCAATGGATGATTCTCTCTCGTCATTGGTGTTTCTCTCACTCCCTCTTCCTCTCTCTCTGAAATCAATACAAACACATCTTAAAGGTAAGCATTTTCGGACTGATGAAATGAGGTTGTGGGCTCACATCATGTGCTTCTGGCATCTTGGCTAACAGTGGCACCAGGGCAACACGCTGACTCTGCCCACCAAATTGTACCCCCTTCCCGATACTGTGCCGACGGGTGGGAACTGGCTTCCGTGCTCTGCTCCTCGTCTGTCTCCCACGTGGCACTGCTACCAGCGGGAGCTCTCCTTGTGCCCACCTGTTGTGGGAGGGAGAACCAAGGGCCGGAGGTGGAGGATGGGGAGGATGTGGGTTTCTCACAATGTCATGAGAAAAAGAATTTTCTGAGACTTGCACACACGGGATGATGAATGAGACTGACTTGTGGGATTAGACCCCGGAATTTCCAAGGTCCGTTCCCCTTCATCCTGCAGAGGGAGAAGGCCAGCTGTGCCGTCAGCGGAGCCAGGCTTACAGCCGTGGCCTCGCGTTTCCGTTCCGTGTCCGCACAGTCCAGTCCGCAGCAGGCTGGCCGCGTTTGTTTCCCGCTGTAGCCCATCGGTCCATTGTGTGTGGGGTCCGCAGGGCCACGTGGCTGTGGAGGGAACAGGAGCAGGAGTGAGCAAAGCCAGAGGACCGAGAGAGCCATGTGAGCCGAGAGCGCCCAGAGCCGGTGCGCCAAGCAAGTGACCGCCTTCGTCTGGGGCAGTGGTCCGCAAACTCCTTAGTCAACAGAGCCAAATATCAACAGTACAACCATTGAAATTTCTTTGGAGAGCCAAATTTTTTAAACTTAAACTATATAGGTGGGTACATTGTTATTAGCTTAATTAGGGTACTCCTAAGCTGGCCTTTGCTAAAAACTCAAGGGGCCAAAGAGCCACATGTGGCTCTCAAGCCGCAGTTTGCTGACCATTGGTCTGGGGGATTATGTGTTCCCAAACTTTTGTGGGCTTGCATTGGCTCCACCCCCTCTGGCCATCCCAAGGCTCCCAGGCTAGGGTGACAGGCACCCACCACATGTCACCCCTAGTCACTGGGCATGCGCCACTTCCTCTGTGACCAGCCCCTTCCCCTGTGACCTGCAGAGATGGGCGGTGGCTCCCTGGAGCGTGTGAAATTGCAGCTTCCTGGTGCTGTAACCCAGATGGCCCTGCTTACAATGTCTGTCCTCCCCTTTGTTCTTTTCCTGTTATTAGCAACTGGCTCATTACAATGGTATTAACACCTTCCCAACTGCCAGCTGCCCTCTCCTATACCACAGCCAAGCCTGTCCACATAAACTCAACCTCCGTCTTTCCCCCTCGCTCATTCTAGCCAGGCACACCAGCTTCTCTCCCATGTGAACAGCCCTTTGTGAAAGAGAAGAGCCACATGCTAACCTGACAAGCTCAGGGAAGGCCTGCGTGGCAGTCTTGCAAACCCAGAGACCTAAGATAACCACAAAAGATGGTTTGAAAATTAAATATCTAACAGGTTATAGTAGGTAGTCATGTCCCAGATATTTCACCTGACAAAGATCAACTTTGATCTTTTACTGAGCCCATCTGCCTTCCCGCCTCTAAGATAACATATCTGTGAGATATCTGGGTAATTTGTAATTTCCTTTTTACCCGGGACCCCTCAGGGCACAACAAATGGCCTCCAGACATTCCCTCATTGTTATTGTTACCAAGCTAATTGTCAAAAAAGCTCATGTTCATAATTTCACCTTTTACCCTATCCCATAGGTTTCCCCGGCTTCGCTTTGTCCCACCTCCCTAATCTATCACCAATGAATTTCATGTAACTCACCTACGTCCCTTTCCTTTGATTGCAGTGTATAAATATAGAAATGTAACCCGCCATTCTATGGAGCATTATCTCAATCCGTTGAGGTTCTGCTTCCTGGCATATGTCGACAGTTTTGGCTCAAATAAACTCAAAAAAAATTCTTTACAGGTTTTAGTGGTTTTTCATTAACATCTTGCTGGTGCCTGACTCAGGCCTTTGCCTCGGTTCGCTCCTTTGTCAGTGGTTATGGAGAGTCATGCTCGCCCCCCACTCCCTAAACCCTGCAAGTGAGAGCAAGCATTTTCCACTGCCCTAGTGACTGCAGAGGGGACCCTCCCGAGAGTAGGTCCGTGGGGGCACGGACACTACATGCCCTGTGGTGCTCAGGGCAGGCCCATACAAGGGAGACCCACTCGGAGCGCCATCGGCACCCACTTTGAGAAAACCTGCACTTGCCTCGGTGGCCCTTGTCCGGAGCTCTCCTGGCTGTTGCCTGTCACTCATTCGTAAAAGGTTCAGAGCACAGCCCGGCTGCACAGGCGTCAGCCTGCTCCCTCCAGCCAGGCCTCTGCCCATCATTCCGCAGAGCGTGGTCCCATCCCAGCACTTGTCACTCCTGGGGACTCTTGTTTACCTTCATTAGTTTTTGTTTGTGTCTTCCCACCAGCACACACATTCCGTGAGAGCAAGGATTGCGCCTCGTTTGTTTACTGCTCTATCCTCAGCATCCAGAACAGACCCCGCACTTAATAAATATTTATTGAATGAATGAATAAATGATTGACTGAATGAATGGAGACCGAGAATGTCTGCTGATGATCTCAGCCTCCCGTTCGACCAGCAGCTCTCTGCGCCTGCCCACTGCCCCCGGCTCGGCTTTAGCGATGACACACTTGACAGAGAACCACAACTCAAAGCCTGGCGGGGGCTGGTGTCACGTGGCGGCGCCCTCCTCGCTGCTGCTTCCTGCGGAGCCAGAGCTCATCAGTGTCAGAGCGAACTGGTCAGCGATGTCGTGGCTGATTGTTTCCTGAAAGGAGCTTCCACGGCCGGGCTCCTGGCCGCGGCTGTCTGTTTGGGATGGCAGCGCGTGGGGAGATGATGCTGTTGGTTATTGGAAGATGTCCTTTCCACTTAAGCTTTCTGGGAGAGTCCACGTGCGGCTCACAGACCTTCAGATAGTGGGCTGCAGTGCTCTCAGGCGTTGGGCATCTTCCTGGGGCTGACGCGATGAAAGCCTCTGGCCAGGCTCCCCTGGGCGGGGGAGGGGAGACCAGAAGAGGGTGCAGCCCCTGCAGGACTCCTATGCCAGGGTGGGTCCCTGCCTGGCCCCTCCGCGCGAATAGTTGCCGCCCTGAGTAGGTCCAGGCTCTGAGATGAAGTGAGCCTCCAAGACCTTAGGGCCACGGTGACGTCACTCGGTCAAGGTGGGCAAGCAGCTGGAAGCAGCGCAAGCCCACAGCCATGCTCTGAGGAGGCTGCCTTCGTCGGGGGGCCGTGTTGGTTTGTGTGGCTGCTTTACACCAAGCACCATTAAAGGATGAGTAAACGGATGGTGGATTCTTGTGGTAAGCACTTTCCGGGTCATTTTATCACTCAATCCCATCAACCTGGAAGGCATCACTTACCCCCTCTGTAGGTGGGGCAGCTGAGGGCAGAGAGGTGGGCTCATTTACTCCAGGTCACACAGGGCACATGCGCCCTGCCTTCCCTGGCCCACTTTCTAACTGCTCAGTGGATGGCTCTCTGCCTGCCCTGTCATTCCCTGTGTGCTCTCTTTGTTGGCTGAGAACCAGGGGAAGGACCAGGTGTGAGTGAGCACAGTTGGAAGACATGGTGAGAGTTTCTCATCACTTGGCTTATTGTGGAGTTTTAGTTCCCATCTGGAATCGTCACTATTACATAATTTTTTATTATAGTATACAATTTGTGTGTGTGTGTGTGTGTGTGTGTGTGCGTGCGTGTACTTTACTTTTGCAAAACTTATTTGAGTGGAAGATTTCTATTTTTGAATCATCTGTCTTTTTTCCTTCCCATGCAGGACTTTAGCAGACGTTGTAAAGTTCATTACGCATAGGCATTTTTCTGTCCCATTTTGCATTTGAACATCAGAGATGGATCATAAATTGTTTTTTTATTGCTTTAAATGATGTACTCCTCCATCTTTCTTTGTGTTTTGTTTTTGTATAAAGGAAAGCATTTACCTTGCCAAGATTTGATTTTAAGTACCAGCACTGCATTTCCTTAAAGGATGCATTGGAGAAAGAAGAGACAGAAAGGCAGAGGGCCAGATTGGCAGGAGCCGTGCAGCTAAGCAAAACACGCCGAGGGCACCTCTTCTTGGTGAACTCCACGGAGTTCTGATTCAGTTCACTTTAAAAACAAAGAGAGGCTATTATATCACCTTTGTTTGAAATAATAGTAAAAACACTTTACAGTTTATAGCACCTTCTCGCCTGTATTATTTCATTTAATAGACTTAAATGAATTCAGTGACATTTGTTTCTGCTGCGAATGCTCCCGCCCCGGGAGGTGCTGCCAGTGCGGGCTTGGGGTGGGGGTTGGGGGGGGACTCCTTACTCTCCAGGAACCAGTGACGCAGTAGAGAGGCTTGGAGCAGAAAGCATGTGCTGGGGAGCGGTCTCCCCCAAGCATAGCAGGCGTACACTGGCCATCACTGTCCGTAGTAAGGGACAGAAACCGACAAAAAGGAGAATTTATTGGTGTGCATAACAAAAATCCAGGGAGTGTATGTAATAATACTACACTGGATCTCGATGTACAAATACCCCTACCCAGCCCCCGGCTCTCCTTCCTGTCATGTTTGTTCATGTATGGACAGCTCTCCCCATAGCGGGATGGCCCCAGCGCCTCCGCGCAGTCCTCGAACCCACACAGGTGCCCTGGCTGGTAACGAGGAAGGATCTTTCCTAGTAATTCCACCAAGGGTTGAACTCGTATGGGTCATATGTCCACCCAAACCAACCATGCTGGTCTGGGAATAGGCCATGCTATTGGCCAGGTCTGAACATGGGCGATGGTGGATCCAGGGGTCAGGCATACCTGAGAGCCTGGCAGAGAGGGGTTCCCAGGTAAAATCGGGTGCTGTTGAAGAACAGAGGGGTGGATTCTGGCCATGCCAAGGCAACGGGCCCTCACAGGTCTCAGCACTCAGCCTTGGAGCGGCTCCAGTCTTGCCCTCTGCAGTGTCAGGCTGTGCCCAGGGCCCGCCTCTGCCCACACCTTGCAGGGTGTGGTTCACGGTTTGAGCCTTAGCGCCTGCCAGCCAGGTCTCTGCTTTGCACCTTCTCAAACCCGAGTGCTCTGTGGCTTCAGTCCTCAATGCCGAGGGGTGATATCAGGTTCTCCATCTCTTGCCCCGGCTTTTCAGACAAACCTGTGCCTTGGCTTCTGTGCTTCTCTTGAACTGCTGTACAGTTTGTGATCTTCCATCAAACTGCAGGTCATAAACCCAGCCTATCAATGGTTCCGAAGACCAGCCTCCCTCAGAACACCCCAGGCCCCCACAGTTGATGCATCAGGGAGGCCCACAGTCCCTGCTGCTGTCTCAGCGTGGCAGCCCCCCGGCCCCCTCGCCGCAGGGCGGCCATGCTTTGTGGCAATTGCGCTGTGGGGTCCTAGGCTGAATGCTTGCCTTGGAATCTCGGCTTTGCCTCCATCCTTCTCTCTCTGTGACCTTGGGCAAATTTATTGAACCTTTCTTCTCAGTTTGCTCATCCATAAAAATAGGGATAATAATAGTAGCTGCTTATGAGTGTCATGTGAATAAAATGAATTATACATATAAAGCACTCAGACTAGTGTTATCACATAATCACTTTAGAAATGCTAGCTATTTATTTTGGGCACAAGGTGAGGTGTAAATCAATTAATCAATCAGCGTAGGAGAGAAGTCAATATTTTGTGAGCAGTTCATTTTCGGTCCGGTGGGTCTTGTGCCGATTCTCTCTGGTGCCCATGTGTCTCCTCTTCAGCTGCGAGCACGAGACCTGTTGTTCTAGAACAGGACGGTTTTGCGAGTGTTAGCGTCGCCTGCCCCTTCTGCCCCCGTGTTCCCTTCCCCAGGTTAGAGTCTAAATTCTTCAATTGATATTTTCTGACCACTATCTCTAATCCATTCTCAATTTTGTTCCTCTCAATTTTATCAGCATTCTTCTTCCAATGACATGTCCAGAAATGAATTTAATATGCCATCTGTTTTCCACAAAGTATATTAAAAGGCTCATCTTTAAACGCCATCTCCATTTATATAACGCGGCATTGAATTAGCTTTTTGGAATCATCTGCATCACAGAGTTGACTAATATTGAGTCCTGTGGTCAACTAAGACCCTAAGAGATTTTCCTTTGTCCCAGTTTTATTTGATCAGATTTGCCTGACATTTTGATTCTGCCACCCAGCACCCTGGACAATGAAGCCAGCTTGGTGAGAAAGGCAGTTAGTAAGCCAAATGGATGTTTTAATATTAGGTTCAGCTGCACATACCAGAAACATCCCACATAACAGTGACTTAAAATAAGACAGAAGTTTAAATTTCTCTCCAATATAAAAGAAGCCCAGCCCTGGCTGGTGTGGCTCAATTGCTTGGGCATCGTCCCAGGCACCAGGAGGTGGCCAGTTTGATTTCCAGTTAAGGGCTCATGCCTGGGTTGGGCTGGATCCCTGGTAGGGAGCATGTGGGAGGCAGTCAATCAATATGACACATTGATGTTTCTCTCTCTTCCTCTCCCTTCCTCTCCTTCTAAAAAAGTCAATAAACTATTAAAAATAAAAAGATACAGAGTTAGACATGGTCTAATATAGTCAATAGTATCTCCATGGCCGTCAGGGATTCAGGCTCCTGTTAACAGGTGCTTCTCCATCTTGAACATGTTGCCTCAGGGTTAAAGGTGGATGCTGGGATTCCAGCCGTTGTACTCATATTCTAAGTGGGAGGAATGGAGACAAAAAGGGGCACATTTCTTTTTATTTATTATTATTATTTTTTAAAAAATATATTTTATTGATTTTGTACAGAGAGGAAGGGAGAGAGATAGAGAGCTAGAAACATCGATGAGAGAGAGTCATCGATCACCTGCCTCTTGCACACCCCCCACTGGGGATATGCCCGCAACCAAGGTACATGCTGTTGACCGGAATTGAACCCAGGTCCCTTCAGTCCCCAAGCCGATGCTCTATCCATTGAGCCAAACCGGTTTCGGCGGGGCACATTTCTTTTTAAAGGAGTTTTCCTGGAAATCTTAAAACCTACTTCTCATTGGCCAGGATTAATCACATGACCACACCTAGTTGCAAGAGAGGCTGGGAAATACAGTGTTTTACTGAGGAACTATGTACCCATATAAAATGCATCGATTACTAGAGATGAATGAGAGAATAAGTGCTAAGTTGGCAACTGCAAGTCTCGGCCACAAACATGTTGTTGATAGCATTCTGCTTAATTTCAAGCATGGTGTCATCTGTCAGACACCGAGAGATCTTCCCAAGTATGACTTTGAGTGGATGATCAATCCATCAGCGTTTCTAAAATGGTTGTTTTCAGACCGTCCACAGCAGATTTGCTGGAGATGCTCATTAAAGATGCAGAGAGATCCTGTATTTTATACACATTAAATATTTCATTACTCCCTTTAAAATCAACTTTATTGAAGTATAATTAACATTTCATAAAATTCACAAAGTGTCAGTATGAAATTAACACGTTTTGATGACCATATGCAGTCATGTGTACCATCAAGGTATGGAATATTTCTGTCACCCAAAAGAGTTCCCTTGCAATACCCTCTCAGAAACTGTGGCCCCAGTAAATGTGCTTTATGCCAGCTTTTTACTCTGTCTAGAATTTTATATAAAAAGAATCTTATAGCATGTTGTAGTCTTTTGTACATTAAAATCTGATCTTTCCTAATCTACATGTTTTCAAAAAAACAAGCTCTGACGTGTCCTAACCGTTGTTGCATTTGGCTCTGATTTCTTCATCTGGTCCCTATAGTGTCATGGAACAGTTTGTCAGATGTTATGTTTGGCAAATATAGAAACACAAATACCCACTGCAAACGGCTTTTCCCTTCATTGTCACCTGCCTCAGGCATCCTCCAGATCCCATACAGATTCCATGCCCCTTGGGAAGCTGCCTTCATTCCTCTCATCCTGCATCGGCTGCCTGTTCCCCACGGTACATTGCTTCGTGGGCTTACCTATTGATTCTACTGTAAGCCACTCCATTAGACTGTGAGTATCTGGACCTTAGAGGAATTAGCAAGCATGGAATGGGATTCGAGCATCCTCAGTAAAGCAGGCAGCATATGCAAAAGCACAGAGATAGGAGTGGATATGAAGTGTTTAAAGAGGAAGAAAGGGTGCCAGTGATCAGAGCATGCAGTGTGTAGGGGCTCAAGTCACAAGTGGGTGTTAACCATCACAATTAATCCAAAAGAAGAGGGAGAGTCTTTTTTTAAATATATATTTTATTCTTCTTCTTTTTTTTTTTTTTTTTTACAGAGAAAGGGAGAGGGACAGAGAGTTAAAAACGTCGATGAGAGAGAAACATCGATCAGCTACCTCCTGCATATCTCCCACTGGGGATGTGCCCACAACCAAGGTATATGCCCATGACCGGAATCGAACCTGGGACCTTTCCATCCACAGGCCTATGCTCTATCCACTGAACCAAACTGGTTAGGGCTAAGAAGTGGGAGAGTCTTGATGGCCCACATGGAAAAAAATATTGTCTGCATTATTCCTCAATACAAGTGTTATTTAGTCCTCTTGCCATAGTTGGCTGGCCAATTAGAAGCCATGGAAAGGACAGACAGGTAGCCCTGAGCACTGTTTCAGAAGGTGGAGATGGGCTCATTTTCAGCACCACAGTTGTGGACAGCACCTGTTGCACCTCTGAGCTTTTGCTGCCTCCTAAGGCTAAGATACTTGGTTGTGTCCACTCAGGACTTGGGGTAGGACTGGACTCCAAATCCATGGGCATCAGTGCTTAGGAACTGAAAGGCACAGTGCCTTCCCTGGCACAGGATATGCTTAACCCTTGCATGTCCTCACCTAGTCCTCCTGGACCTTCTTGGGCAGGTGCCGTTTTTGCTTCTCTTTTATGGAAGGAAGGACCCGAGGCACATATAGGACAGAATAGGGGCAGGTCCAGGACTCAGGCCTGTGTTTCCCTGACCCCAATGTCTGTGCTTTTAGCCACCGGATTCGCTTTCAGTGGGCACCAGCAGACTCTGTGGAAGTCTTCAGCTTTCATCAGAGGCCCAAGCGTGGGTGTCTGCCCAGTGGAGAAGCAGTGCTGCAGGTCATTCACAGGCGGAACGCCGCCGGAGCCAGCTCATTCATCCCGGGAGTGGTGGGAGGAGAGTGGGTTTCCTCAGCTGGCTTCCCCCTGAGTTTCAAAGGGTACCCTCTCCACTAAACATGTCAGCTAGCAAGCAGGTGGGTGCATCTGAAATGTTCCCACAGTTGCACCTGTGAGAGGGGGAGTTGGAGTTCAGGAATCAAGTCTTTCTACACCAATAGGAGTCTTCGATGCTCCCGTGGAAAACCCTTGCCTGCTTCCCCACTAATTTCATTTACAATTATGCTTCCCAATGCTGGCCTGGGACCCGGTCAGTGGGAGGTCCATCTCCTCGTCTGTGGGGGAGATGCGCCGAGCTGTGCTTGGATGGGCATGCTCACAGATGGCACACGCATTGCTTCCTTAATGGTGGCACGCCACTCCTCCTCGCTTCGGAATGAGCCCATACTGTGCCCCATTAGCTGAAATTGACATGCGGTTATTTTCAGCGCCATTTCTTTAAAGAACTCTGTCTCACGGTGCCTCGGCAGCTCCCTCCTCGCTCAGGGGAAGGAAGAACCCCTGGGAAAGTGTGGTGGCAGAGCCCACTCCTGCCTTCCCACCCTCACACCTATGGCTCGGAGAACATCACGCGTTATACAGACATTAAGGATTCCTTCCTTAATGCAGATCCTCTGGAAATCACAGCATCAAATGGCTCCATGATAAAAATGCATGAAGCACTATTCTTATTGGTAAACTTATGTATCCAGCTGAGACGCGCACATGATAATGCAATTTTCTATGCAAAAAGGCAAATCTCCATCCAGATATTATTCCACGTCATTATTCATTCCAGAGATGTGATTGCTGTCCTAGGTTAACTGATTGAACTTTTGGAATGAAAGCTTCAAGCTTATCTTACCGGCTATTGCCTCACTTCTCATAAATTGCCATTAGATTGGTAGGAATGGATAAATGTACACTCCATTAGGAAATATAAAAGTTTTTACACTGGTTTAGGATAAAAACATGGTGAAAGGGGGGCATTTCTAAGGTTCAGTACAGCATGAAATTGAAATCTTCAGGGCATAGAGAGTACACACTGGATATTCTCCCCGTTGTTTTCTGATGGCTGGGAGGGGTTACGAGGAGTGGACAGAGCACCCAAAATTCACCTGTAGGTGCCAAACCAGAGAGAGAGGAAAAACACGCTCGGGTGCTTCCTAAGTCTGTGTCCGTTGATTATCAGATTCTTAACATGACCACTGATAATAACTGTATAACTGTAACACTGTTCTTAAGGTTAAATATGTGCCGGGCACTGACCTAAATGCTTGTCTACTTGTAAGCTGGTTTTTTGTTGGTTAGGGAGATGGAGAAGGCTGCTCTGATTTTAAATTCACTTTCTGGCTCTCACTGTGTCAGCAAGCTACTGCTCTCCCTGAACCTGGAGTTCGTATTTTAAAGGGGATAATAACAGCTTTCATTAATTTATATAATACTAGAGGCCCGTTGCACAAAGATTCGTGCAATAGGCCTTCCTTCCCCTGGCTGCTGGCACCGGTTTTCCTCTGGCGCCTGGGGCCCAGGCCTTTGCTCAGGCCGCACCAGAGAAGCTAAGCCTAGAAGGTAGGCTTCTTTGCTCCAGACACAGTGGAGAAGCCAAGCCTCTTCAGTCTCCAGCCTTCAGACATTTTCAGTCTTTAGTCTTTGCTCAAGCCAGAGCCTTCAGTCTTCACTCTGTGCCTGTGTATGCAAATTAACCTGCCAACTCCTGATTGGCTGGTGGGTGTTGCAGAGGTATGGTCAATTTGCATCTTTCTCTTTTATTGGTGTAGATATGCAAGATGGACCCTGAGACATAGCAACTCTAAGTGAATGTTGGTGGTGGTTATTCTTATCATAATTAATATTGGTGGCTCTTTTAAAAACTCTGTGAGCTACATAGTATCTATCTTAGTCCCATTGTCCCGATGCTGAGACTGAGATTAGCAATGTGGAAATGGTTTCCTGAAGAAGCAGAGAAAAGAAAGGCCTGCTCTGGCTTGCTTTCATGGAGTGACACACTGACCAACTTTTGTGCTGTGAGTGGACCATTTTATTAGGCTCTGGTTCTGTGGGAGGAGCAGAATGGCACCTGGCCCTGTTGGGAGGGCCCACATGGCCTGGCGTTGGAATGCCCAGGTCTTCTAAGCCTGTGTCCTGGGCCCCGCTGGCGTGCCCGGAGGCTGGGTCCTTGGGGATAATTGGGATGGTTGAGGAAAGTATCTGCAAGACTTTTCCCGGCATGATGGCCTCAGGACAGCAGACTTCACTCGTGCAGCCAGGGCTCCAGAGCCAGTGCTGCAGGACACGGCAGGCTGTGTGGCCTTCAGCGAGCTGGCCCGGGAAGGCACATGGCATCGCTCCGTCCTCTGGGCTCAACAGTGATGATCCCCTCTGGACTCCTGGCCTTCATGGAAGGTGAGTCGTAAGCATAGCAACTGTGGCCCCTGGTCACTTCGCTGCTGTTGAGAATTGAGGTCACTGTTGTGTCGGGGCCAGACTGTGTGCCTGCTCCACCTAAGCCTGGGAGCTCTGGCGCAGGGTGGATTGTGGGAGGGCCTTTCTCAGGCTCTGTGGGCCCCGCCCTGGCCAGCGTTGCCATCTCAGAAGCTGTGTAGATTCCCTCCTATGACTTCCCAGTGCTTGCCTTGCGTGTGTGTGTGTGTGTGTGTGTGTGTGTGTGTCTCTCTCTCTCTCAGGCATACGTGTCAAGCTCTCCCGCCTCCGTCATTCCATCAGGTTACCTCACCCTCCTTTCTCCTTCTCCCTTCTGCTTCCTTCTCTCTAGTGCATTCAATTAGTTCTCTTTGCTGCCTTAGCAATAAACCAGTTCCCTCCTCAGCATCAGAATGAGTCTCTCTCATTATTTCATTTAGATTGTTATGTTTGAAAACTGGAGGGCAGGGCAGGCAGGAGGGAGGAATGCTAATTTCCAAGGAGTTCCTGTTGGGTGGAGGGAGTGCTGCTGGCTGAGCCGGGAGCTCCTGGGACAGGAGGAGGGCCAGGGAGCTGCCCCTGACTCCTGGGACAGGAGGCACCGATGTGGGAGGCCTTGTACTGTAGACATCAGCTCATGCCGCGATGGAGCTTCACAGGAGCTGGCGCGTGGGGTTCTGGTCAAAGGCCAACTTGAAGTGACTCATTTTCTCGACCCCATTGCCCTCCTCAGAGAAGAGATTTCCCATGGAGATGTGGGCGATGCCTGTGTGCCTGTGTATGCATATGTGTGTGCAGCCTCATTCAGCTCTCCATCCTCTCCAGTTAGGGGAAGGCTCTTTCACTCTTGCCATCCCTGGGAAAATGAAGTAAGTGGCAGAGACCGAGCTGGGGATCCTTGTAATTTGATCACAGGAGGTCCCAGAGCATCACACAAAGCCAGGCGTTAGGCTGTGTGTGGAAAACGATGTGGATGATGTAGGCATGACACATACATGACACTGGCACTCTGGCCTCCTCTGCTGGGAGCCTGGAAGTCCCCTCAGGAGTGTGAAGTGCCGTCGGCAGCGAGTCGTGCCAACAGAGCCGGGTCCTGTTCCTGCTCCTCACGGTGCCCCGCAGTGCCCACGTTCGTCATGGGACTGAAGAGCTTCGTGGGGAAGAGGGTGGTGGGGCCTGAGCAGGTCTGGACGGGAACCTGGAAGCCTAATCGCCTTCCGTGGTCCCTGCTGCTTGGCTCACGCCCAGGGCGGTGTGTGTGGGGCGTGAGGCCTGAGAACAGCCTGGCTCCGCCGCTGTCGGGGTCAGGCGTCAGCCCCACGTGGGTGAAAGGAAGCCAGGTGTCCTTATGCGTAGATTGTTTTAAAACGCCTTTCCCGCCGAGTTCCTGTGACTAGTGAGTTTCACATCTGCTCTAGTGAGTCCATTTTCCTTTCCTTTCAATTTTCATTCCAAAACCCAGTCTGGGCTGGCTGGGAATGCCACACAGGGGTCGGTTTGGACCAGCTTTGGACGCAGGAGATGGGCGAGGAGGGGCCTCCAGTTCCATTTGCTCCATGAATTCGTTTGTCCCAGAAAGAGGAGTTTCCCGAACGGCTCTGAGGGTCACGGTCACTGCTTATGCCGACTCCTCACCCGGGGGTGGGCAGGGCGCTCCACGCTGCCCCGCTGGGCTGGGGACAGTCAGATCCACAGACGGCCAGCTTTCCAAATGGCCAGTCGGAACCGTTATTAATAATCCGGAGACGTGCAATGGAGACGTGTGAGCGGCACAGACACGTGCACTTGGACAAGAAAGGCCACTCGGCACATGAGAAATGAGCCCCGGAGTTGTGCAAGAATGAGGGAGAAATTTAGTAATTAATCACCTGGTTCATAATGAGGAGAGGAAACCAGTGTGATAAAAGGATTTGTCTGAATGGATTACAGGCGACTTGAAAAGCAGGAGAAAAACACGGCGGAGGGCATTGCTGGCGTGGGAATTGGGCGCTTAAGAGATCCTCCATCATTCTCCCCGTCAGCCTGCGCTGGCTCTGCAGCTACGTGAGATGCGGCTCCCTCCTCCTGGGGTCAGATTAGCCACTGACGGCAAAACACACACGTGATGAGGAATCAGATATTTGTCGTCCCAAAGCACACGGGGTTCCCCAGTAGGTGATGCATCAAAGCCCCACGCTAGCTCCCCGCTGTTCTCAGTGTCTGCCTGCCGCCCTCCTGCCGCCCGCCTTGGGAGGCAGCTGTGCAGGCCGCATCGTTACAGACCGAGTTTCTCTTATGCTCTGTCTGTTTGCTTCTGGAAACAATGAGGCTGGCGATATTCTAGAGTGAGTGTCTATTGCAGCCAGCAATCCTTTTTATGCATTTTCTGAGCAAAATGCCATGTTGACATATGTGGGCCCACAGAGAAGATTCACATATGGTGGCCTGACCCCATGGAAACTGCTCAGAAGACGTTTCCCCGGAGAACGGCCTTGCCAGGAGGAGGCGGGTCTGTGAGGGGTGCTGTTCGCCTCTGCTGGCCCGGTGTGGACGCCCTCCCCTCTGAGGGCCCAAAGCGGCCTCTGGGTTCAGAGCGTCTGCCCAGCGCAGGAAGCTTTCTGGGGTGGGTGGCCTGCAGAGCTGCTCAGAGAAAGTGCCCGGGGTCTCAGGACACTGGAGGTCAGAGGGCAGAGAGGCCTCGCAGCTTCCCGAGACGGCGATCACGTGGGTGTGGTGTGTGAAGAACTTTGTTCAGGTGCTTTGCATGCAGGATGATCTTACTCCTTGCAAGCGCCTTAGGAGTTTGTGTTGTTACGATTTCTGTTAGACAGATAGGGAAACCGAGGCTTAGAAAGTTCAGCAGTTTGTCTGTCTAAGGTCACTTGGTGATGACAGGTGACAAATCTTAGTCTCAAGCCCAGGTCCACAGGGATGTAAGGCCAGGCTCTTAAGAACTGCAGCACGCAGCTGCTTAGAGGGACTCTCAGTAAGGACCAGAGATTGCTTATTCCCAGTGGCCTTTTTTTTTTTTTTTTTTTGTCACAAAGGCCAATAAGAACTAGGCTTTAGTCACTTATTTAGTTGATTATTTTCTCCTTTCGTAATCTATTTATCCAGCCTTTTCATGTTTACTCAGCACTTGCAGTGTGCTGGACACAGGGTGTTCTCATGGAGATTTCTAGTGGGGTGGATGGGAGGCACCATGTGGACAGGTGAGCAGAAATGGACACACACCAATTTCACATGGTGAGAATGAATTACTGAGGAGCACAACAATGTAATAGTTATTGACTTGGTTGTGGGTCTTCTGATTGGGATGGCTGAGAAGGGCTTTTTAAGGAGGATTTGTCTGAATTATGAGAAGAGACTAGTTTTGGGAAGAGCTGGTGAAAGAACAAGTTCAGAGTCCCTGGTAAAGGAATAAATTTGGTGTGTTTAGGAGCTTAAGTAAAGCGAGAATGTTGGAACTATCCCTTGGCAGCTGTACTGCAGACCCTGGTGAGGAGCCTTCAGTCACACAATTTATCCACCCACCCACCCACCCATCCATCTATCATCCACCCTTCCACCCTCCCATACTTCTGTCCTTCCATTCCCCCATCCTTCCATCCCTCCATCCCTCTATTCATCCACCCTTCCATCCATCCATCAATCTATGCATCAATCCTTCCATCCCTTCACCCTTCGATCCCTCCATCTACCCACCCATCATCCTTTTGTCCTTTAACTAGAGGCCCAATGCACGAAATTCATGCAAGAATAGGCCTACCTTTCCCCCAGCTGCCAGCACCGGCTTCCCTCAGCACCCAGGACCCGGAGGCTTCCCTCTGGCCACTGGCAGGAACGGGGGACCTGGGCTTCCCTCATAGCCCTGGATTTATTAGTCTGGAAGAACTTTGGTCTAATTAGCACATTATGCTTTTATTATTATAGATCCTTCCATCCATCCACCCACTCAGCCTCCCATTCAACAAACATCCAGGAAAGCCTTCTCCATAACAAGCCCATTATTGGCCCTGGAGCCACAGAGATGAAAAAGGAGTAATTCTTGCCTTTAAGAAGTTCACATACTATTCACAGAGACTGAAACTAATGCCAGTAAAGAAAAGCGGGTTCACACTGTGATGTTCAAAGTGCTGCGGGAGCCTATAGAGGCAGGAGGAGCTCCGCCTCTCCCCTGCGGACCAGCCAAGGCCTCCCTGGGCAGGTGCGGCGAAGGCGTGCTTCAGAGGAGGCGCTTTCCAGGTGGAAAAGGAGGAAGAGGAAGCAGCCCAGAGGCCCAGGTTTGGGTAAACCGGGAGAGGTCTGGGAGAAGGGAGTGACAGCAGTGCCGGAAGGTGAGGATGACCTTTGTGCCCTAGGTCAGAGGTCATAGAATGGAAGCCACAGGTTACATATGGCTTAGAGCTGTGCTTTGTTTAGACTGGAATGGTTTTAAAAATAAAGCAATTTTCCAGTTTTTAATTGAGAGATCTCACACATAAAAATCCATATTTTCAGCTGTGAAAATGAGATCATTTTCAGAGCACTTGGGCCTGCCCTCCTACAAGGTGGCATTGGCTGACTATTCAGGGAAGGGTGCCCACAGTGGGGCCTGTGCCCTGCTGTGCCCAGCCCTGCCCTCCCAGCTGGCCGAGTACCAGCTTCCTTATCGTCTGACTTACACTGTTGTCTTCGACGAAAGAGGAACATAAGACATTTTCTTTCCTTATGTCTCTACTGCAAGAAGGAAAACAAAACCTTCCCTGAGAGGTCTGTCTGTTTCAGGAAAAGTGAGAGAACATATTTCTTTGTGGCGGTGAAGACTATTCATCTTCAACATGCAAACAGTGTGTCCCTGTGGGGGAGACAGCTCTGGGTGGTACTACCAAGGCTCACACGCATGCACACGCATGCTGCTTCCCTTCACGTGACTTGTCCGGACCTGGACGACACCTGTGCCCGGGACTCTCCAGCAGAAACTGAGGTCTCACGCAGAGTCTGAAGCAGAGGAGTGACAGGCGTGTGGTGATTTAACGAGACCACGCTGGCCACAGTGGAAAGGGTGTTGGTCATAGTGGTTGGCAGTGGGAGGTGAGGGTGCAGGACACACCCTGGAGGCTGTTGCAATTGTCCAGTTGAGGACAGATGTGAGCCTGAATTAAAATGAGACAGTGGCAGGAGGAGTCCAGCGCAAGGATGAGTTGGAGATGACCTGACAGGAAAGCGACGAATCACATGACAGCAAATCTCACCCCTTCCCCAGCTCATTGCACCCCAAAGAAGAGGCCATGTCTCCAAATTCAGCATTGACCACAGACCTTTGTGGGGAGGCAGAAGCAGCTATGATATATCCTTGAAACTATGATATATCCTTGTACAAAACTGCTGTGTTGATAAAATGATCACATGTGAACGTTGTCCTTGGGGCGGGTGCAGAGGAGGAGAGTAAAGAATGACAATGGAGTTGAGAACTCTGAGGAAAGGAGACCTAACAGCATAGGCCAACGAAGATGCAGGAGGCTCTGGGGCCCTGTTTTCCTGCCCTGTGGGGAGGCCTGGGGAACTTCTTACTCATGGAAAAACCTGCAGCAAACCTGGTGCAGTAGCTCCCAGCTGGAGGTAGGTCCTGTCTGTGTCATGAGGTCAAGAGCTACGTTGGGCAGGCTCCTGGCCCCCTTTCTATGCAGCTGATTCTTGAACAACATGGATCTGAACTGTGTGCTCCACTGATATGTGGATTTTTCAATAAATATGTGGTCGGCTTTCTGTATCCTCTGGTATCACATCTGTGGATTGAACCTACTGTGGACCACAGATAGTATTTCACATCGCGGTGGGAGTCCCCAGCAGGGCAGCCGATGTGTGTGTAGTTGCATGCATTTCACATGAGGGACTTCAGTATCGGCAGATTTTGGTATCTCTCGGGATCCTGGAACCAATCCCCGTGCAAACTGAGGGATGGCTAAGTTTGGGGAGTCAGTTTTATGTGGATTTTTAACTGCATGTGGGGTTGGCGCCCCTAACCCCTGCTTCATTCATTGGTCAGCCGGATTAATTTCGCACCCCTGATCTGTGTGTGTAGTTTGGTGAAATCAGTCTCCCACGTGTTCAGGGTGCTGCGTGGGGTTGAGCAGGTGGGCACTGCACCTCGAGGACAGCGCCGCACACTTCGATCCCAAGTCAGTGGTGCTCTCAGACCACCGCCCTGGGCTCCAGCCCACACGGCGGTGCTCAGCGGCCCTGTCAGACTAATCTGATGTCAGTGCCACATTATTTTGGTGACTGCAGTTTTGTAGTGTGTTTGGAATAAGAGTATGTGAGTTGTCCAGTTTTATTCTGGTATTACTTTTTAAAAAATATGTAGTCAACATTTTAATGCGTTTGTATGGTGACAGATGGTTACTAGAATAACTTTTATTTTTAAAAAAATATAGTTCTTCATTGGTTTCAGGCAGGAAGGGAGAAGGAGAGAGAGGTAGAAACATCAATGATGAGAGAGAATCATTGATTGACCGCCTCCGGCATGCCCCCTACTGGAGATAGAGCCCACAACCCAGGTATGTGCCCTTAGGCTGGAATCGAACCTGGGACCCTTTAGTCCGCAGACTGACCCTTTATCCACTGAGCCAAGCCAGCTAAGGCTCTAGTATTACTTTTAAAACCTGGGTTCAAATCCCAGCTCTAACACAATAGGCCATGAGCCTCACATTCCTTGCCTTTAAGCCAGAAGTAGGATACTGCCTTCACCCTGGGTTCTGGACCAGACTGTGTGGCTTTGAACCTCTCCTCTGCCACCTCATGGCTGAATGACTTCAAGAAAATTCACTTAAACTCCCGGTGGCTTCACTTTATCATCCATATAATGGGATAATAATAGCGTACACCTCAGGTATGGCTCCGGGACTAGATGAGTTAATACACATGAAGTGTTTGGGACAGAGCACTGAGCATCGTAAGTATTCCCTTCATTCCAGCTCCTACTACGGTCTGCACTGATGCCCGCTGGGGGACACCAGTAGCTCCATAAAGATTACTGTTTTCACTCGGAGAGCAAAATCTTGCTTGTTTTGTGGGTGTAAGATCCAGGACCTGACATGTAGTAGGTGTGCAGTTAGCTGAATGACTGCTGTGTGCTATGTACGTCTTGCCAATGGGTCTCGTAAGACTAGAATGAGGGAATGGCTTTTGAAGCAGTTGAAGGAGATTGTAAGGTTTTTCATTGCTACAAGAGGACTAGTGGGTCCTATTTGATAAAAAAAAAAAATATATATATATATATATAATATATATATAATATATATATAATATATATATACTTAAATAAATTAATTAAAAATAAAAATTTAAACTATTTAGACTTTATCATTTGTTTATTGCCATTTCATGTGACTTCAAAAAATAGATAATTTTAGAACAATTTTAGATTCACAGCAAAATTGAGAAGGTACAGGAATTTCCCACGTGCCACGTCCCTGAAATATGCACAGCCTCCCACTATCAGCCTCCCCAGTGTCAGTCTCCCCGCTGTCAGCCTCCCCGCTGTCAGCCTCCCTCACCAGATGGGACATTTGTTGGCACAGATGAACCCACGCTGAGCCATCACCACCACCCGAGTCCGTCGTGCACATGAGGGCTCACGCTAGATGGGTACAGCCTGTGGGTTGGACTAATGTTCGGTGACATGATTCGAACATTGTAGACCAGAAGGAGCATTTTCACGGCCCTATAAACCCTCTGAGCATGGCGGGTCACCCCTCCTTCCGCCCACCCCGGTACCACTGATCCCGTACTGTCCCCGCAGCTTCGCCTTCTGCAAATGTCAGATCGTTGGAATCACACAGTGTGAGGCTTTTCAGATGGGCTTCTCTCGCTGAGATGCGTTTAAGGCGCCTTGGAGTCTTTTTATGGCTGGATAGCTGGTTTCCTTTTATGACTGAATACTATCCCACTGTCTGGCCGGCCACAGGCTGTCCCTCCCTCACCTGCAGAGGGGTGTCGCGGTCACCTCCCGGTTTGGCGATTGTCCACGAGCAGGTTCCTGTGGATGTGCGCTGTCGGCTTCTTTGGGAAACACCGAGGGACACATGGCGGGGTGCCATGGTAGGAGGACATTTGGTAACAAACCAAGCAGTCTTCAGATGGCTGCACACTTTGCAGCCCCACTAGTGAGGAGGGCACGTTTTCTCACTCCATGTCCTCAGCATTTGGTGGGTCAGTGGTACCTCATTATTGCTTTACTTTGCAGTTCCCTGAGGACATAGCATGTGGAGCACCCTTTATATTTTAATTTTGTGTTCACCATTACATTCTGGTCACATGATGGGGAATTTCTGTCTTCATTCCTTTTCCTCTCCTCAAGTGCCTCATTCAGGGAAGATCTCAGACCCTCAGCCTTTCTACCTAGACACTGAGCTGGAGACTGTCTGGGTGCAGGGGCCTGTCAGGTGGGGCTGTTGCAGACTGACTGGGTGCCAGTGTCTGTCAGGTGGGGCTGCTGGAGACTGACTGGGTGCAGGGGCCTGTCAGGTGGGGCTGCTGGAGACTGACTGGTTTCAGGGGCCTGTCAGGTGGGGCTGTTGCAGACTGACTGGGTGCCAGTGTCTGTCAGGTGGGGTTGCTGGAGACTGACTGGATGCAGGTGTTTGTCAGGTGGGGCTGTTGCAGACTGACTGGGTGCCAGTGTCTGTCAGGTGGGGTTGCTGGAGACTGACTGGGTGCAGGTGTTTGTCAGATGGGGCTGCTGGAGACTGACTGGGTGCAGGGGCCTGTCAGGTGGGGCTGCTGGAGACTGACTGGGTGAGGTGCCTGAGCAGGTGGAGCTGCTGGAGAAGCCTGTCTTGCTCACTGTTGAGTCCAGCCCCTAGCATGATCTGGAACACTGAAGAATCACAGTGACTTCTTAATGTACATGCTTCGGAGTATGCTGGAGTGGAAGGTAGTGTTTTAGAGGAGATTATCTTCTGGGGATCCACAGGTCCTCACTCTCTTCCTGTGTGTCCCCTGAACGCCCATAATGACTTGCATTCTCTCAGTGTGTCCCCAAAATGCTCTTCTGCACCCAGGAGGGGACAGGAGAGGAATGTCCCTCTGTGGGGCTACCCTTTCTCATTCCCTCCATTTCCCCCCACCCCAAAGCTGAGAGGGGTAGAGAGCTCTTACAGCAGGGACTTCCTGCCTCTCTTTCCTGTTTAGCAGTGCTCTTGCTCTGATCATTGTGTCAGTCCCATCGGTACCATGTTGATCATGTCATTGGTCCTCTCCCCAGCTGTCTCTGGGTGGTTGGGGATGTTGATCATGGTCTCTGTCTCACCGGCTGTATCTCCTGTGATACCTGCACTCACGCTGCCATTGCCTCTTGGATGTCATCCAGTATCTGCACTCCCGGAGTCACCCCAAGACCTTGTCTCGAGTTGTCACTGGGCCGAGCCTGCTTCTCTCAGGGTCCTTCCTCCCAGGTGGTCCACCTGCCATGGTCTTCAGGCTGCCTGAGCCATCCGAGGGCTGTACCTGGATCATCCATGGGCTGTACCTGAACTGTGGGCCATGCCTGAACCGTCCCTGGACCATGCTTGAACCATCCGTGCCTGAACTTGAGTGTGGAGACCTGTTGGCTGGTTCTCTTGTTCCCTTCAGGGGTAGAGCAGCTGATTGATGCCACAGGAGGTAGGTGGGAAGGTGGGTGACTGGGATGCTAACCATGACCTGCCAAGATTCAAGTAGCTATTGTCAGGAGGGAGAGGGGGGCTCTGTATGAACGAAGGTGCTGAGGGTCAGCCTGGCGCAGAGGTGGCCTCTGAGCAATGGGAAATGAGAGGCTAGCGGAAGTCATCCAGGACTTGAATCCATTTGAAGGATCTGTGTTGGTCTGCTCAGCTGCCATGGCAAAGTACCACACACTGGGCAGCTTCAGCAATGGAAACATATTTCCTTAAGGTTCTGGAGGCTGGAAGCCCAAGGTCAAGGTGCTTGCAGGGCAGGTTTTTCTGAGGTCTCTCCTGACTTGCAGATGGCCGTCGTCTTTGTGTGTCCTCCTGGGGTCGTCCCTCTAGTCTGTGTGTCTGTGTGTCTCTGTGACCTAGTCTCTTCCTCTTATAGGTACATCACTCATACTGGATTAGGACCCAGCCTATGGCCCCATTTCATCTCAATGACCTCCGTATTGGCCTCATAGCCACAGATAGCCATGTTCTAATTACTGGAGGCAGGGCTGCCACCCAGGAATTTTGGAGAGACACAGTTCAGCCTACAGAAGTGACCTTCCTATAAAAAGCCTTAGGATCATCTAAGGGAGCAGCGGGGCAGTGGGGCTGGTGCCAAGTCAGGGATGAGGTGGAAGAACTTCAGAGGCTCCTGAGGCAGAGCCCCCACGCAGGTGTATGTGCAAATGGCAAAGCCAGGTGGGAGGGGTTGCAGCTTGCCAAGGAGACTGTTCTCCAGGTCAGACCCGGAATCAGAGAGAGCTGGCTCAGAGCTCTGGCAGGCCGGCGAGGGTCAGGTCCCGGGGAAGCCTGGGCCTGGTCCAGACCTGCCGGTGGATTTCTTGCAGCCACATTGTGCTCGCAAATACCAGAAAGTAATTCCCGTGCATCATCCTGCTCAGATGTTAGTTTCAGGGACTCAGGTGGCCGTGCACCACCCGCTCAGCAGAACTGTCTGTGATGACAGAGAGGCCCTCGGTTTCTGTAAGGTCCAGACTGCTGGCCTCCAGTCTCCACTGAGACCTACAACCCTGCACGTGGATCATGGCCACCCTGTTGGTAGCATGGTCCTGGCAGTGCAGTCTCCATCTAACTGCCTGGAAGGTCAGCAGGAAGGGTTGGGGCCTTCAGGAGCCAGGACAGATGAGCCTTCTGAGTGGCAGGTGTTGGATGGAGCAGCCTGTGCACACCTGCCTGAAGGAGACTGAGCTGAGGGGGAACCAGCTCCGAGCCGCTCTCTAGCACCCGGAGCATGCATCCAGTCAGTAGGTATTCGCTCAGGGCCGGCAGAGCCAGCCCCCTCATCTGCGGTTTGCTTTTCAAGGTTGCCGTTACCAGTGGTCAACTGCAGCCCAAAACAAAGTGGAAAACTACAGAGATAAACAGTTACACACTGTAAATTTTTCGCCGTTCTGAGATGAAATCTCACCTTGTCTTGTGCCATTGCCCTGGAGGGAACCATCCCTTTGTCAGTGTCTCTGCTCTGTGCCCACTCCTACCTGGTTGTAACCCTGAAACCTTCTGGGTTATCAGAGCTCCTGCACTGCTGCTGCAGTGCCATTGTCTTCGTTTTACTTAGTGATGGCCCCCAAGTGCAGGAGTGGGGGTGCGGGCCATTGGGGCATCCAGAGAGAAGCCTGCAGGGCTCCCTTCAGGTGAAAAGATGAAAGCTCTCCACTTACTAAGCAAAGAAGAAATACTGTAGGTGACAGTTGCTAGACTGTACATCAGAAGAAATGTTCTACCTGTGAAATTGCGTAATCTACCTAATATAAGAGTAACATTCTAATTTTGTGACACCCACCAGCCAATCAGGAGGGAGTATGCAAATTAACCCAGCAAAGATGGCAGGTTAATTTGCATACATGGGCTCTGAGTGGTTGGGAATAGAGTGGGATGCTTGTGTTGTCGCCATGGTGATGACGCAGGCATCCTGCACCATCTTGGCCACTCTGGACCTCTGAGCAGTATAGGAATGCCGAAAGGCAGCTCTGGCCAGAGTGAAGGTGGTGCTGGCAGCCAGGGAAAGGAAGGCCCACTCTGGCATGAATCTTCTAGTGCATTGGGCTTCTAGTTTATAAATAAAACTTTATCGGAGGTGAACATATGCTCTCCCTAGTTTCAGGCATACATGGGGTCTTGGAAGGTGTCCCTGCAGATAAGGAGGGGCCCAGGACTGGGTCTGTTCTGGCATTGCCCGTGCTTCACTGGCCAGCAGTTACCTGAGTGCACTGCGGGGGATGGTGGCCTGTACCAGCTACACACCTGAGGTGCATTGATTTAATCCTCATCGGGAGTCTCACAGTACATCAACCCACTCAGATGTTAGCTCTGAAAAGCATGTTATTTCTTCCCTTTACAGCAGAGGCAAGCGGGCAGGATGGTGGACCTGGGACCCACACTCATCACCACTGAGGTCTTGGGAAGATCCCAGTAGAATGGGTATGGATGAGGGGATGTGGGGGGTCTCACAAAGCACAGGGAGAGTGAGCACCTCTTGGTGGCTTCAGTGACGCTGTCACTGTGAGACCAGCTCCTGGGGGGAATGCCAGGGCTGAGGCATCAAGAGGCATCTGTGAGGGATTTACCTCAAGTGAAAGCCGGAGAAGGGAGGGAGACACCAGGCAGAGGGCCAGGCGCCAGGCAGAGGAGCCTGCAGTGTGTGGGGTCCTCAAGTGCGTGAGAGCCAGGGCCGACCTGCCTGCCCAGGAGGAGGGCAGGGCTGCGGGAGTTGAGGAACTGGGCACCTCTCCGGGCTTTAGCTGGCTTCTGTACCCCGGCCCTGCAGGCCACACCAGGTCCATCAGAGCAGCTGCGGGTGAAGAAGGTGGCTCTGACCTCGACCTCCGGAAGGTCATCAGAGGCCCAGGAGACATGGAGGAAACACTTGCCTTTGGGAAAGTTGCAACAACGGCTGCTTTCCAGGCTGCTCAGCAGTGTCTCATGATGGAAGGCAGCCCAGGCCGTGGGAAGCCTCCTCTGATGGCCGTCCCCCAAGTCCTGCTCTGTGGGCTGCGGCCAGGTTGAAAGTGGCCTGGGCAGAGGGAACCCCGCCAAGGCCCCAGGGCGTCTGCAGTGGGCACTTTCCTGCCATCTCCAGGCAACACTTTGAAGGTCAATTATTTATGCATTTGCCAAATATTGACCGAGCACCAGGCACTGAGCAAGGACAGGACAGACTCTGAGTCAGATATCAGCAGGGCAAGCCTTTGGCCAGCGAGGGAGGCAGCGTGGGCGGGGGGTTGGGAAATGGGAGGGGGACGGAGTGTTGTGCAGCGGGAAGGAGCATGCGCAGAGCTCCGAGGGTGCTGGCAGGAGACAGGATTCATGGTGCTGGGCCTGAAAGCGGGGCGGGGAGGGCAGGGGTGCCTGCAGGGGCTAGCACAGGGCAGGGCAGGCATTCTGAGCAGGCTATGCAGGTTGTCTTTTGTGCTGAAGGCAGTGGTGAGCCACTGAAGGCTTCTGAGCAAGGGAGTGGCCTGCTCCGATTTGAATGTTTAAAAGATTGCTCTGGCTGTGATTGGCGACCAGAGCAGATGTGGGTAAGAAGGGAAGAGCAATTGGAAACCAGCTCAGGGAACAGCCTGGATGGAGTTGGCTGCAGTAGCAGCAGCGGTGGGAGAGGCAGGGGAGTCCAGGCAAGCAGAACCCGAGGACTTGGCGAGAGAGTGCAGCATCCTGCTGACTCCTGGCTAGAGCGGTGGAGGAGGTCCCAGCCGGTGTATGGGAGCACAGAGGGATGAGCAGGTGTGTGGGGGATGGTAATGGGTTCTCTGGGGGACACGTTGGGACACTGAAGGGAGGTGCCCGCAAGCAGTGAGACCCGGGTCCTGAGCCCAGCGGAGCGGATGTGCGGAGGGAGCAGCAGAGAGAGGGCGTGTTCTGCTCAGATGGGACTTTCCTCAGCCTTTTCCTTTCATGCTCACAGTGCAGCATTTCACAGATGAGGCACACAAGGCCAAGGGCCATCCCCCGCTTCGCATGCGGCCTGGGGTTTGGACCGCAGCCTCTTCTGTGCACGCACATGTGTGCTTGCGTGTTTCCCCAGTAGGCATCCTGTCATCACTCCTCCCTGTGCCAGCCAGTGTTTGAAAATATCGCCGTTGCCTTTGCCAACTTGGCACATGTCCTTGGCTTAATGCTATAGGACACCCAGTGTTGACTGCCCCAGAATAGGGCTGGCACAATGACACGAGCTCGGGTGGGCACGTGGAGGAGGCAGTGCCCCGGGAGCTGGCGCCCGGTTAGGAGGTTCTCTCTGCTTCCTGCCATGTGTGGCCATGGACATGGATCTCAGTGAGGTCACTCTTCCACAGAAGAACGAGCGGCCAGGACACACTTCTGCTTGGCGCTGAGTGTGCCTGGACCGCGGAGTCCTATGAGGTGAGAGTAGCCTGTGGAAGGCCGCCTTCTGGTCCTGTCAGCTGTCGCCTTCACCAGAGAAAAGCTCAGACACAAAACAAGAGAGACAGCTCCAGGGGAAGAGAGGGAAGAGAGGGGAGAGAGGGAAGAGAGGGAGAGAGGGGAGAGAGGAGAGAGAGGGGAGAGAGGGGAGAGAGGGGAGAGAGGGGAGAGAGGGGAGAGAGGGGAGAGAGGGGAGAGAGGAGAGAGAGGGGAAAGAGGGGAGAGAGGAGAGAGAGGGGAAAGAGGGGAGAGAGGGGAGGAGAGGGGAGAGAGGGGAGAGAGGGGAGAGAGGGGAAAGAGGGGAGAGAGAGGGAGAGAGGGGAGAGAGGGGAGAGAGGGGAGAGGTAAGCGGGCGGGGCGGTGGCAGTGCTGGTGTGGGGCTGTTGGAGCGTGGCAGAGCTGCAGCCACGAGCTTCCTGATGCTGCAACCTTATTAAAAGTCATATTTTGATCCTTGGAGCACACCTTTGTTTTGCAAAAAGGAGACAAATCCTGGCATGAAATGCTGTTCCACTGAATTTATTCTGAGCCACGCTCCTGCTCATTGGGCCAAGGCATTATGAAGATTCCGAGGCGCCACTGAGAAGCCTGGGCCACAGGAATACATGGTCAAGACCAGGATGAGGAGCTGGTTGCCATGGGAGCTGAGCCGGCTGAGAATGCCTGCTCCCAGCCCTAACTGCTTTGGCTCAGTGGATAGAGCGTCAGCCTGTGGACTGAGGGGTCCCGGGTTCAATTCTGGCCAAGGGCATATGCCTGGGTGCAGGATTGATCCCAGTGGGGGTTGTGCAGGAGGCGGCTAATCAATGCTTCTCTCTCATCAATGTTTCTGATTCTCTATCCCTCTCCCTTCCTCTCTGTAAAAATCAATAAAAAGAATATTTTTAAAAATTCCAGCTCCCAGTCCCCCTGAGACATGGCTGACTCAGACGGAAGGTCTGTCATTGCTTTGACTAGAGCTATTTCATGGTGGACCCCAGGTTTCTGCGAGGAGGACTCTGGTGGGACACACCTCCTTTTAGGCCCAGCATGGGTTCCTGGCTGCTGTGCATCTAGGAGAATTAGCTGGGATGGTCCAGAGGGAGTGCCAACCTAGGGATGATCTTCTTGAGTCAGGTGCCCCATTCTCCTCCAATCAGTGGTCAACTCGGAGAAAACGGTCCTTTGCTGCACCTGGGGTGCAGGGAGCGGGAGTTGGAAGGGGCCGGGCCCTGCTGACTTGCCCAGTCCCTGTTTCCAGAGTCTCTTGTGTGGGAGAAGTCTTGGCTGGAAGCCCAGTTACCGGACTGGTAACGACAGGTGTGTTCGTTGGTCGCTGTGGTTAGAAGGTGGGACCAGGAAGAGCACACACATTGGGTAGCAAGTCAAGAATCCCAGAATGATGCCAGACCCCCCACCGCCATGCTCATTTAGTCTGTTTGGACAGGGAGGTGGGATGACTTGGGTCAATGGGCAAGGTTTGAAAATAGGCACCACTGCCCTGGCTGGGGTGCTAAGTGGTTAGAGTATCAGCCCACATACCAAAGGAACATGGGGTTTGATTACTGATTAAGGACCTGTACCTGGTTTGCAAGTTCAGTCCCTGGCCCCATTCCGGCCACATTCAGGAGGCAACCAATCCATGTGTCTTTCTCACATTGATGTTTATCTCTCCCTCACTCTCTCCCTCCCTCCTCTCTTTCCACTTTAACTAAGAAGCAATGGAAAAATATCATCCAGTGAGGATTAAAAAAAAGGCACCATCACTTAATAGTGGTGTGGTCTTGGGGAGCTCAGCCAGCTAGTCAGAGCCTCCGTCTCCTGGGCTGTGAGCTGGGCCCACTTCCCGGGCTGAGATGAGGTGAGGTGAGGTGCCTGCCCCAGCTCCTGGGACCCCAATGCATGTGATGACATGAGACTCTTACAGTGGAAGGCAGGCGGCCCTTGCAGAAGGAGTGTGACCTCCCAGGTGGGATAGAACCTGTGAATGAATTTTACGCATTGACAGTCAGAAGAGCTCGGCAGACTGTGGTCGGGCTTTGTCAGTTAGTGTCCAGAGAGAGGAGATAATAGATGGTCTTAGCTGGTGATTGTCTATTTGTCCCACTCATTCTCTACCACTTTATTTTAGTTATCTGTCTATATATCATCTATTGTTTTATCTATCAGTCACCTATGTACATGCATCATTTAAAAATATATATATTAATATATTTTATTGATTTTTTTACAAAGAGGAAGGGAGAGGGATAGAGAGTTAGAAACATTGATGAGAGAGAAACATTGATCAGCTGCCTCCTGCACAATTCCCACTGGGGATGTGCCACAACCAAGGAACATGCCCTTGACTGGAATCGAACCTGGGACCCTTCAGTCTATAGTAGGGGTGTCGAACTCAATCAGAGAAGGGGCCAAAATCTAAAATCCAGCCTAAATCGCGGGCCGAATGGTTTACTGAACAGTCATAAACTGTCATTGTGATGGATATGCAGCGGAGTGCAGTGATGACAGCGCAGTGCGGGCCACATTGCAAGGCCTGGCGGGACGGATTTGGCCCGCGGGCCTTGTGTTTGACACATGTGGTCTATAGGCTGACACTCTATCCACTGAGCCAAACCTGTTAGGGATTAAATATATATTTTTATTGATTTCAGAGAGGAAGAGAGAAGGAGAGAGAGAGATAGAAACATCAGTGATGAGAATCATTGATCGGCTGCTTCCTGCATGTTTCCTATTGGGGATCGAGCCCACAACGCTTAACTGGAATTGAACCCAGGACCCTTCAGTCTACAACCAGTGCTCTATCCACTGAGCCAAACAAGCCAAGGCTGTACATGCATAATTTAAAATCAGAAACTCAGTTGAATTCCTGTCAGGAGCCAGGCACCAGGAGCGGGTACCCTGCACAGAGCGGGTACCCTGTCTTCGCAGAGCTACACTCCGGTGAAGGGTACGGCACCGAAAAGCAAGCTTGTTGCAGGCAGTGACAGTGCATGAGCTTCATCTGCTTCCTTGTTCTGTCCCCTCAGCATCTCCGGAAGGAAGAGGCCTTCTCCTCCTCCTTAAAGATGAACAACGTGGCGCCTGGGAGGTGCCCGTGCCACCTGATGGGCACAGCCAGTCTGCAGAGCCTGGCTCTGAATCCTGCGCATTTGTGAGGTCCCCATCATGTGACTTCCTGGGAGAGGAAGAAACAGGAACTGATGAACTGATGGGTAAAAAGGGAAGGTTTTCAAAATAAGAGTCTGCAAGTCAACTGTAAGACGGTCCATGAATTGCAAAATGGGAAATCAGTTACTTTTCATTTTGGAATTAAATTCCCATAGCACGCTTCCTGAGTGGTGCAGGTACTTAGCGTCTTGTATTGCCAGGCAGATGTCTATTCTTATGGGTAAGCGATGCTGTAGTCATCTTCACGATTTTATTCAACGAAAGTCTTTCCTCTGCTGCTTCACCTTGCTCGCTCTCTCCATTCTTCTGGGATCCACAGGCTGCAAGGCTGGCCCCCTGGGCCAGGCAGGTGTCAGACTGAGTGCAGGGCCTGGGGGTGGGGGTGGGGAGCCTGAGAGTGGATGTACCACCTCCAGGGGCAGCCTGACCCGTCGCCAGCCAAGTCCCATGGCGACTCTGGATGCTTCATTTAGTCAGTACTCTCCATCTTAAAAAAGAAACACAAATAGGATATTTACATGTGACATGTTGAGTTTAAATTTGAGTTCAGCTTTGACCAAAAGAAACAAGCCCCCTGTATGGGCCACCCCACACACCTGCAGGCCAGGCCATTCCAGGGCCTGGGCTAAGCGTTCTGTCTGTGGATTAACTGTCCGGGTCTGGATCTGGGCAGTGGGGCTGCCACATAATGAGCGCCTACTGTGTGCAGGGCATTGCCTGGCACTTCTTGGGGATGTAGTAGCTCGGAGAGTGTGAGTCACACCCGGGTTACATAACCTCCCAGTTTCTTACGGTGCCCAGCAGACTGGCTCTCTCACGGGCTGTGTCCCTGGTACCCGAGTACCAGTCAGCACGGATGGCATCATACCATAGATGCGCTTTCATGGGGCATACCCTCGCAGTCAGTTATTTTTAAATTGTCACAAGCCTGCTGTTTGCTTGTGAAGGGAGACCAGGCAGGTCCGGAGGCCCTGGGCGGGAAGCAGCTGTTACCTCTCCTCCTTTCTTGTTTCTGGAGCAAACACACTGACCGGAAGCCCAGCTGCAGTGTGTGGGGTCCTCAAGTGTGGGAGGGCCAGGCCCGACCTGGCTGCCCAGGAGGAGGGCAGGCCTGTGGGAATTGAGGAACTGGGCTCGTCTCCGGGCTTTTGCTGGCTTCCACACCCCGGCCCCGCACAGGCCACACCAGGTACATCAGAGCAGCTGCGGGGTGAAGAAGGCGGCTCCAACCTCGACCTCCGGAAGGTTATCGAGGCCCAGGAGTCGTGGAGGAAACTTCATGTGGGGCTGCTGAGACTGTCCGGGTGCAGGTACACTCAGACAGTCTCCAGCAGCCCCACCTGACAGGCTCCTGCACCAGTATGTACTGGGCCACAGCCTGGGGTCCCGCCAGTGGGAGCTGGCTGGGCGCTGAGGAGCCCCAATGTCTCTTGGGGTGCAGTTTGGGTGCTTGGTGCTCTGCAGTGGCTCCCAGTGGCCTGTGTTGAAAGAGCTGCCAGGTCCTGCTGTTCTCAGTGGAGCACAGGGACCATTCACACCCGAGAGCAGGGACTGTTCACACCGGAGAGCAGGGACTGTTGACACCGGAGAGCAGGTTTGATCTGCTTGGTGTAGTGGGGTCGACAATTTCAGACCAGTGGCTGATATTTTAAGTTAGGGGATTTCACACACATATCTAGGCTTCTGGATTCTTTTTAAAAAATCAAAATATGGAACAACACTGGGTCCACATTTTTACCCCATCACAGCCCCTGGCACTGAGCGGGGGCATGGGGGAGACAGCGAGGGGCCCTCCAGTTTGCTGCCTTCCCCACCACTCCGTGTTGTTGGGCTGCAGACACTTCATGCAGTTGTGATCTCCCGGCTCCTGTGACCTTTGAGTTTGTGACCCAGATTCTGATGTGTGTTGGGTCAGAACATGAGAGTCTGACACTTGGGCAGCAGGAATCAGAGTGCCAGCTCTCTCAATCCGGGGCAGTTCCCACGCGCAAAGCCAGCTCCAGCACCTTGCCCGCCAACCCCATTTCCTCGTGTGCCTGTGTGGGAGTGAGTGTGTCTGTGTGCACACCTGCACGGTCCGGTGCGCACACACCTGCCTGCGTGCCACGGAGCTGTGGGGTCTCACGTCTCCTCCTGTCCCACTCACCAGCCATCTATGTCGGCCCCATCCAGCCCCCAGGCTTGGAAGGAGCCCTGGCTCCTGGAGCAGAGAGGACAGGCATCCTCCCCAGGGCCCGTGGGGGAGGGGGCTGGCAGTCTTGGCATTTCACCCTGGATCGCCTCTCACTGCTCCTGTTTGTCATGACTGAACTCGGTAAAGTCTCCTTTAGATACCGCGTCCAGTGTGGGAACCCCTCAAGGCTCATCCCTCCCTTCCGCCCCCGAGGCCCTCCCAGTGAAAGGACTTCAGAGGGAAACATTGACTTCAGATTGATTTTTAAATAAGCACCTATTTAGCTGCTGGTGCTTTAAGTGCAGGGTGCATTATACTCTTCAAGGAGCAAGCAGTTCTAATGTCTCCCACTCCCAGAGAGCGAGAGCCCAGCCGTGCCAGCTGGGGGAGAGGGAGAAAGAAGACGCTAAGGCGGCACCTCCTCAGGTCCCAGCCCTCCCCCAGGCGCCTGCCCCGCCCCCTCCCCTTCTGAGTGCAGGTGCAGCCTAGGAAGTGTCCTGGCTCCTGACCCGGTGGAGTTTCCAGGAAAGGTGATGGGCCGTGTTTGCACTTGGAAAGGGACTTAGAAGTTTCAGGATTTGTACTTGCCTTCCACTCGGTGAACATTTTTCTCCGCTTTTACTAGAAATGTCTAGAATCTGAAGTGCTTTTGCCAAGTGAGTACAAGCCCTTGCTCCTCTGCCAGGGCTCCCTAGAGCTGAGGAGAAAACGCACAGCCTCCTCTTGCTCGTGTCAGGTGGTCTTGAAGATGACAAGCTGATGACCACCGTTTACTGATTACTTCCTCTGTGCCGAGTATTGGATGCTTTATGAAATCATCTCATCTAGTTCTCACGACCATTCTAGGGGGGTCTGGTTCTGTGATCATCCCCAGTTTACAGATCAGAGACTAAGGCGCAGAGAGGTCAGGTAACCTCTCTCAGGTCACACAGCAAGGAAGGGGTGGCGCCTGTATTTGCGCTGTTCTCTGAAGTGGAACACGTTCTAACTTCAGCCTGCAGTGATGCATTTCACCTGCTTCTGCTTCCTGCTCCTTCTCTCCGGGGTAAAGCGTGGGTGGAGGTGGGATGTTGCAGTAGATGAAAAGCAGTTAGCATGCAGGGCCTCTGGATCAGCCAGGTAAAAACATCTTAACAATACGTGACTGTTCCGTGCTCAGATGCATCAGGGCCAGTGCTACGTGCTATACATGCATTTTCTGGGCACTTGTCTACGTATCCTGTGCTGAGCATATAAACCTACATGACTGAGAGCTGGGTACAGAAGTCACAGACATAACCCTACAGGCTGGATTTTAGCCAGGACTGTAAGGTCAGGATGGAACCTGTGGCACCCATGTGCAGAACCGACCTCTCGCCCATGGCACTGGGTACTACAGCGTCTCCTCCGCCCCACCTCAGGCCCTCTGCTCAGCCAGCCGGCTCTGGGCTGGCCCTGAACGTGCCGAGTGCTGTCCCACCTCAGGACCCTTGCACCTCTTTCTCTCATGGCACATCTTTCCTCCTCTTCCCCGGCCCTGGTTTATCCTGTTCCAGCGTCACCCCAGGGATCTCCCTCATCTTCAGTAGGAAGAACTGGTTGCTCCTTCCCCCCTCCTCCGGAAGCTGGTGTCCTCAGACCCTCACTGCCCTCCTCACACCTGCTGTTCTAGTCTGCCCCCCAGGGAGGTGACAGTTCTTTGGAGCAGAGTAGGAATGGATCTCATACAAGTGTGGGGACCGTCGGGCCCGTGGGCCTTATATGGCCTGGGAAATCATTCGGTCTGGCCCTGCCAAAGCATTGGGGTGAGTTAATTAGATGTCTGACCAAATAGAGCAGGCTCATTTTTAAGTTGGTAATTTTGTTTGGTGCGTGAATATGTCAACACATCTCCAAATGGTCCCTTGGCAGAAAAAAGTGTCCTTGCACTTGATACTGATCACCACCTCCCCACCCCCACTGGCACATTGGGGCACTCTGTACCTACTCGTTGAGTGAGTCTCTTGCTGGTGCCCAGCTGGGAGGACGGAGCTGCGAGGTGCTTATGTTAGTCACCGCACTGCAGAGAAGCAGAGCCAGGTGCGATGGTATAGATGCACATTGTATGAATTGACTCACATGGTCACGGAGGCCACGGAGGCCTGTTATCTGCCATTTGCAAGTGGAAGGACCAAGAGAGCAGCAGGTGCAGTTGGATCTGAGGCTGGAGGCCCATGTACTAGGAATCTTGTGCTTGAGGCCAGAGAAGGTGGGCCGTCCGGGGTCAAATGGAGAGGGGATTGCCCTTCCTCCACCTTTGGGTTCTGCTTGGGCCGCAGCTGACAGGTGGTCCCTGTCCTCTGAGGTGAGATGGTCTTGACACAGTCCACCGTCCAGTCTCCTTCAGACACACCCTCACAGACACACCAGCACAGTGTCCCCAGCTCTCCGGGCTTCCCATGGGCCATTAACCATCGCAAAGCCCCATGCATTTTCATTGGCGGTTCTCGTCCCCTGCCCCTCCCACCTGTCACCCTGGCCTTCACACCGCACTCACCGGAGGATGGAGATGTGCCAGCTGGTGAGGGCTTTCTGTCAAGGGACAGAGGGGAGATGTTTCAGTTTTGCAAGCCAGTCTCTATTGCCACTGCTAACCTGTGCTGCCAAAGCGTGAATAGGCTTGGTTGCAGGTGTGGCCGGCCAGCTGCAGCTTCCTGACTGCTGTTCTGGAGTGTTCTTGTCCTGACGGGTGCTGAGATGGCACCAGCTTCTCTCATCACAGTCAGGATTGGCTCTGTTGCCTCAGCCACAGTCTTCACCTGGCCTGGAGGAAGCAGCATCTGTTTGTATCACTGTGAATGCGTCATCCCCAGCTCACGAGGCGTCCCCTGCCCAGGGCTGTCCTGGGAAACCCTGTGCTCTGGAGCCAGCCCTTGCAGCAGGGCTTCCGCCTCAGAGCTGTATGATGCCGTGTGGTCTCGAGCCTCTGATCCCCACTTAGCTCATCGTATGTGCCTTGCCCGGATTTAACGGCTGAAAAAATACTTAGTGTGACACAGGCACAGGACAGGGATTAAGCAACTCTTGGTTCCTTTGTCTTCTTGCAGACCTTTACCCCAAATCTCCTCACCTTTCATCTGAAATGTGGAAGGGGGAGGGAGCAGCAGAGAAGGCCGGGGCAGTGATGTCTTCAGAATTCAGAGCCTTTCCAAGCGAGAGACGATGGAGTCTGAGGAAGTCATCCTGTGGTCTCACCATTCTCTTCGAAAGGGAGCGAGAAAAACGCGACATTTTATTTTCACACCTGTAATGTCATGGTCTACGGCAAGCCTGGGATGCCAGGGGGCTGTGACGTGGGGCCCGGGCCCGGGGACGAGGGGAAGCAGGCATACCTTGGGGAGGCGCCATGCCCAGCTCTGTGGGACCGGGGCTCTGATGCCTGCGGGTATGGCAGGGCCCTCCGGGAGTTCTGGGGCCTGGAGGAGTGCAGTGAGCCTCTCCACAGGGAACAGGCAGTTGGACGGGACACCATTCATGTCTGTACATGCCGCATGCCCTGAGTATATTCGTCCCACGTGTGCCGTGCCATGCAGCTGAGTGTAGCAGGACTGCCTGGCCCGGCTGCCCACCTGTCCTCAGCTCTGTGCCTGGACAGGACTGAACAGCCTTCACAGACACTGTGGTCCAGGCGGACCCAGCTCCCTCACTCTGTCCTCAGGTACCCCCCACTGAGCATGCATGCTTTCTGGATGGGATCTACTCTCCGTTGGCCTGCACACTGTTGGGAATTGCACTGAGCACCTACAGGGACTGACCCAGCTGTGAGTTTATCTCCCTAATCGATTCAAGTCAGGGCCACCTCTTCCTTCTCTCAGCTCTCATACCTCACGTGGTGGTGAAAAGAGTTGCTACATGTCACTAAATGTGAAAATGGGATTGTTTTCGTCTAAGTCTGGGCATGGCCCGAGCTGGCCTATGAGCTGGCCAGTGGCCCAAGGGCCTTGGGTTCTGGCCGCCTGGGGAGAAGGCTGTGGGCTGCCCTGAGAGCAGTGTGGCCCATGCTATTAGGGAGCCCTGCCAAGCCCCGAGTTGCAGAACATCTGGTGACCAGAGGAGGTGTCCCTGAGGCCTGTGACGGGCTTGGTGGCGGGCACACTGTCATGCGGTCCGTCCTGCTTTCCCAGGCTGCCCTCAGCAGGTCGACAGTAGGAGGCAGGTCCAGTGTGGAGGAGGCCAGGGCAGTGGTCACATGAGCACCGGGGGACTGACTAGAGTGCAGACTGTGAGTCTGCCACAAGAGAAGCTGCCACAGCCGGCCGGGGCCTCTGACGACTTCTCAGTTGGGGGCTTTGCTAAGCCCTGCACCAGCTCCTGGTCTCTGACAGGCACTGCTGGCATCAGCCTGTCACCGTGGGAAAACCCGGCTCACAACATTGAACGACGGCCCCAAGGACTGGGAGCAGGGGTGGCTGAACTACACGGCACACACGTCTCCTGCTTTCCAGAAAGCGTCTCTCCTCCCGTGGCCGTGGGCGCTCAGACAGGGACCTCCGAAGGTGGCCTGCCAGGCTGGGTCTCCTCTGGGCTCCGGGTGACCTTGGGCAAGTCACTTAGTGGCTCCATACCGCAGCGGCCTCACGTGAGCAGCGGGGATGATGAGGGCTCCCAGCTCACGGTGAGGTGTGAGTGGCGTGTACTTTGGACAAGCACCGAGTGCCAGGATGTGTGAGGGCAGCCAGCCCGCAGGGGTTATGTGGGAGCTTGTCCCGCACACAGGGCCTCCCCCACGGGCTTACTCAGAGCTTCCCATGCATCTTCTCGCTGGGGGAGTTGGCTGCCGGCAGGGTCTGTGTGCATACCATGATGCACGCGGCAGCCACTTTCCTCGGCTGCACTGACTGCCCAGGGCGGAGACATTTGCTGCATAACGTCCCAGCTCGTAGCTCAGACCCGTGGCTGTTACTTTCCCTGTGCGGACTACGCTCTGGGACGCCTCCTGCAGCGCTGACTGAGCGGGATGCAGTCATGTGGGCCTCCGTGAAGCCCTTGCACCACCCGGTTGTGTGGTTTGTGAGCTGGAACATCGACCCATCGAGGTTCCAGAGCAGAAGCGGGATTCATTCTGGGACTGGTGAGCACCAGGCCATGCTGCTGGGTCGATGTGCCAGAGGATGGTTTTGCAAGTGGAGGCATCCGCATGGGGCTCTGGAGAATGAAGCTGGATGATGAGACGCTGGCACATGTCTGTGGGGTGAGCGCTGCTCCTGCCATTAGCCATCTGCAGTGGAAGGCAGCACGTGACTGCATGTGTTCTGTGGCTGGAGCACGTGACTGTGTGGCTTCTGTGGCTGGAGCATGTGACTGAGTGGGTTCTGTGGCTGGAGCTTGTGACTGTGGGTTCTGTGGCTGGAGCACGTGACTGTGGGTTCTGTGGCTGGAGCACGTGACTGAGTGGGTTCTGTGGCTGGAGCATGTGACTGTGGGTTCTGTGGCTGGAGCACGTGACTGTGGGTTCTGTGGCTGGAGCATGTGACTGTGGGTTCTGTGGCTGGAGCACGTGACTGTGGGTTCTGTGGCTGGAGCACGTGACTGTGGCTTCTGTGGCTGGAGCATGTGACTGAGTGGGTTCTGTGGCTGGAGCCGCACGGGCTCTGTTATTAGAAACACCAGGGCTTTTCACAGGGCTTCATGGGAAAAGCCCTTCCTATGCAATCCGACCGTGTCCCCTGCTGCTTGCAGACCTCCTGTGCAGGTGCAGTTGGCTTCAGGTCCTCAGTTCTCAGCAGGCACAGCAGGCCCTATGGGAGGACAGCAGGCCCTATAGGAGGACAGCCGGCCCTATAGGAGGACAGCCGGCCCTATAGGAGTACAGCAGGCCTTACAGGAGGACAGCGGGCCCTACAGGAGGACAGCCAGCCCTATAGGAGGACAGCCGGCCCTATAGGAGGACAGCAAGCCCTATGGGAGGACAGCAGGCCCTATGGGAGGACAGCCGGCCCTATGGGAGGACAGCAAACCCTATAGGAGGACAGCAAGCCCTATGGGAGGACAGCGGGCCCTATGGGAGGACAGCAGGCCCTATGGGAGGACAGGGGCCCTACAGGAGGACAGCAGGCCCCACCCTCACAGGCACCCATCTCAGCTTCCCCGACTTGAACCCAGGATCGTTTTCCCCTGAGTTTCTCCTCCGGCCCCCTGGTGGTTTGCACTTGCGCACAGGTTTGCCTTGGGGTGCTCTCTCCTTTGCATGGCTTACCCATCCTCCTCTTCCCCAGGGCGGGCTCCTGCTTAGCCTGTGGACCCCTCGGGGAACGCCCCTGTGGAGAAGCCTTCTCTGGGCCGTGAGCCCAGCTCGCTCTCTTCTGGCCTCATGCCCGCTCTCTTCTCCTGTGGGCTCCTGGGCCCACTTCTTTTGGCTCTGTCTCTCCACCAGTCCATGCTCCTCAACCGCAGAGACCATATTCTTGTCCATTTCTGAACTCCTGGGGGAGTCTCAGCGCATTTATTCTAGAATCACCCACGAGTTTGAGTCCTGGCATGGAGGAGCCTGCTGTCTGCAGGCCATGCTCACTGGGAGGGTCTAGCCTGGGCCCAGCCGTAGACCCCTGTCGGAGGAGTAGGCCCCCCTCCCGGGCCACAGGTCCAGCCTTAGCAGTGATGGCCTGTCCCTCGTGGACTCCTGCCTTGGGCTCTTGCTTGGACACTGTGGCACAGGGACATGGGCAAGAGGTGCGACCAGAGTCCTCAGGTTCTGGGCAGGTTACCCTGGCCCTGACTCAGAGCCACGGGAGGAAATAGTCAGCACGCTGCTCAGTGTATTCTCAGCCGCACACATTCATAGAGTCCCTTTTATCTGGAACTCAAACCCGGGACCATGCACCTTCAGCTCTTTCCTTGCTCATGGTCACAGGAATGTCCCAGCTCTAAAATCCCATCTTCCATGTCATTCCAAACTCTACACATCGGGTGTCTGAGCCCACAGGACTCAGTTGTGCTAAGTCGTGTTTATCTGGTCCTAAAGAGTCAATGATTCCACTGTTAGCAACAAAACATAACGAACGAAGAATTCCCAAAGATGCAGGCTCTCCTTACAAGGCGCATTTCTCCAAGTGCATTGCATAGCCAGTTCTTCCTCCTCCTTCGTGTCCTTGGGTCCTCTGGTGCCTCCACGCCCCTGCAGGGCGTCCTCTCTCAGAGCGGTGGGAGTCCCGGAAACGTGGCAAGGGGGTCGGTCGCTGTTGACCCAAGCAGGTTAGCTGCTGCACATCAGTGAGCGAACCCATGGTGCTACCTACACGGCCTCAGAATTAACATGTTCTGTCTCCACTTTATCTGTTTTGTTTGTTTCTGTAATCTCTTCTGTTTTACTCAAAACCTGCCAATATCCTTCACACCTCAGCGTCTTTGCCAGGATTTAGTAATTATTATTCCCCCTCTTCCCGTCCCCCCCCCAAAAAAAACAAAAAACAAAAACACACACAAAAAAAAAATCCCAAAAAACTATTTGCTTCCTATATGCCAGGCACATCTTTGGGCTTGGGATACAGCAGAAAGCACAGTAGCTTACACGTTGACTGCGTGACTGAAATAAATACTGTGGCAGGAGCTGGGAGCTCTGTGCAGAGAAATGGAGGTGAAGGAATAAACCTTGTGGGTATATGGGGGCAGAGCCTTCCAGGGAGAGGAGACAGCAGGTGCCAAGGCCCTGAGGTGGAAGAATGCCCGTGGCTGTGGGGCCACCGAGGGGCGGATAGTGTGGGGCGTGGAGATCACTGTAAGGGCTTTGGCATTTGTTCTGAGTGAGGTGGGAAGACGTTGGAAAGGCAGGCATGGGCAGACATGATGGCTTCATGTCTTAGCAGCATTCCTCCAGCTCTCGTGTTAGAATAGACTATGTGAGCAAAATGTGGAAACTGAGGGAAACATGTGTCCCGTGCTGCAGACCACGTGTCAGATCTTCTGAACAAAATGCATTTTTCCTGAGCTCCTCAGAGCAAACACCAATCTGGGTGTTGCTGTGAAGGTGCTTTAGAGATGTGATTACCTTTAGATCCTCAGACTGTGAGTAAAGCAGATTACCCTCCGTGATGTGGGTGGGCCTCATCCAGTCAGGCGAATCTCTGTCCATACCTTTATCCACACCCACGTCTCTATATCCCTTGCATTTAGCAGATTCTGCATTTACGTGGACATTGAGGCAAACCTTCCGCCAGCAGAAAGCTGAAGGCTCATTTGATGGTCAACATTTTTTAATCAAGGAATGTATTGTATTAGGTCTAGTAATAATTAATGTCGTTTTCTAATACCTTTTTTAAAATCGCATTTATTTAAACAATACAACAAAATTTAATCAACAATATAGTTGCCGTTGTTTTCTACTACTTGTGCCCAATGCTCAGGAAGCATTTTAATCCCTCTGTTGTAAAATTCTTGTGATTTTTGATGCAAAAAATTCGGTCAATGCATTTTTGAGGCATTCTTCATTATTAAATTTTTTTTCAAGAAGAAAGTTTTGCAAAGAACGAAACAAATGGTAATTGGAAGGGGCAATATCAGGAGAATATGCAGGTTGAGGGAGAACTTCCCATTCCAACTGGCGCAGTTTTTCAGCAGTGATTCTTGCAGTATGCGGTCGTGCGTTATCGTGGTGAAGAATTACGCCCTTCCGATTAATCAGCGCGGGATCTTTTTCTCTTAAAGCTTGGGCTAACCTTTCCAATTGGGCACTATACACTGCACTTGTAATGGTTTGGGTAGATGGTAAAAGTTCATAATGAAGAATTCCTTTAAAATTCCACCAAACACACAACATCACTTTTTTCGCATGCAAGTCAGGTTTTGGCGTGGGCTGCGGAGCCTCATTTTTGTCCAACCATTGAGGCCGCCTTTTCAAATTATCATACAGCACCCATTCTTTATCTCCGGTACCAATTTGCTTTAAAAACAGCAAACGGTTTTGACGAGAGAGGAGCGAACTGCAAATTGTGACTCTTTGATTACGGTTGTTGTCGGTCAACTCATGAGGAACCCATTTTCCAAACTTTTGGACTTTGCCAAGTGCACGCAATTGATTAGAAATTGTTTTTTTGTGAACAATTTAAAGTTGTCGCAAGCTCTTGTTGGGTAATTTGAGGATTTTGCACAAAAGAGCTTGAAGAGCTTCTTGATCAAAATTGGACACACGGCCTCGACCACTCTTGTCATCTAACGAAAAATTTCCCTCGCGAAATTTCTCAAACCAACGCTGGCATTTTCTGGCGCTAACTGAATCTTGACCAAGAGCACTACAGATGTTTTTTGCAGCCTCACTTGCTTTTCCTCCTAATTGGAACTCGTAAAGCATGCAGTGCTGAATATGCTCTTCATCCGCCATCTTCTTAGCCCTAGTTTTGCAACAAAAACCAAACCAAACACAAACTTTTTCAAGCAAAACTTATTAATTGCACTTCACACGTTCTGTAGATACCACGTGTTTGAAGGTTATGTTAATACAAGTCAACGCCAAGCAAGATTTTAAACGAATGTTTAAAAACGACATTAATTATTACTAGCCCCGATACACTATATACATATATATATATATATATATATATATATATATATATATAATGATTTTTATATATATATATGTATTGATTGATCTCAGAGAGGATGGGAGAGGGAGAAAGAGAGATAGGATCATCAATGATGAGAATCATTGATTGGCTGCCTTCTGCACGCCTCCCACTGGAGATTGACCCCACAACCCAGGCACGTGCCCTGACTAGGAATTGAACCGTTACCTCCTGGTTCATAGGTCCACTTTCAAACTGAGCTACACAGGCTGCTGGCAGGTCAGCCTTCCGGGCTGGGTGGTCTCGGCCCCCTGCACCCTGTCCCTCGGTTTCTGCACCGAAGGGTGGGTGAACCCAGGGGCTCGGTGGAGAGTAATTGGAGCTAATCCAGGTGACTCAATGGGTAAGCCCTAAGTAAGTGATGATGATTATTTTTATTTTGTCGTTTAAGCCATCCCAAAAGGAGGCGAAGCAGGGAATTGACATGGCCGGAAATCCCAGCTGACACTGCCTTGGGAGACCTGGGCTCCTTAGCGGTCTTCTGTGTCTGTAAAATGTGCATGGGGCGATCACCGCCGCTTCGGAGGGTGGTTGTGAGGTTGCAGATAGATGCCCAGCGGGGACTGTTAGTGATCGCTGTGCACGTAAAACGTTCACCCGTGGGTAAGTGAGTGAGCGTGGTTTGTGTGGGGTGACACAACAAAGGCTACTTTGTTTTCATTTTCTGCCTCTTTGGAGGCTTTCGGGCTGGTTCTGGTGCTGCCTCAGGATGAAAGTTCTGGAAGGCCCCATGAACTTTCAGGTACTGATTTCGTGATAGAAAGTCCTACAGCCTCTGTATGTGGAAAAACTCAGTTACACAGCAAATGCTCAGTCCCGGGCAATGGCCAGAACGGGAAACTTGGTTTCTGGGCCCACCCCTGGGGCAGCTTGTGTCCCGAGGAGAGCTGAGCAGCTGTTCCCTGCCTCCCCCATCCTGGACCATAGCTTCCCTGTTGGTTGTGGGGTGCAGAGGGGCTAGGGGAGGGAGGGGAGTGAAAGGGTGGGCATGGCCTGCCTGGACCTGCAGGTGTTTGAGGCGACTCTTCTGCTCCAGCTGCTGTTGGGTTTTTGTGGAGATTCTCTCTCTCTCTCTCTCTCTCTCTCTCTCTCTCTCTCTCTCTCTCTCTCTCTCTTTCATACACACACACACACACACACACACACACACACACACACATTGCAAAGCACTGCGGCCCCTCGGGCACTTCTCCTGGAGGCGTTGCTGCACCTGTATGCGTGCCTGCCTGTCACCACAGCCTCCCTTCGGCTCTTGGCAGCAGGGTGCCCCTCTGTCCTCCTCCTGTTGAGGTCCCTGTTCCTCCCAAGCGGTCCTCTTGGACGGAGCCTTCTCTCCCACACCTGGCGCGTGCTGGCTCCATGGAAATACATGCTTCCCACGAACTCATTTACTCTCCACCTGCCCTAGGTGCTGGGCACCACCATCCCTGGCACTGCAGGCTGCACCGAGGCACCGAGGGTGCCCAGAACTTACCCAGGCTTGTGCCACTGGCCAGTGAGGACCCCAAGATCTTAGTCCAGCCTGGCCGGTTTGGCTCTGCGGATAGAGTGTGGGCCTGTGGACTGAAAGGTCCCGAGTTTGCTTCCATTGGTTGTAGGCTCCATTCCTGACCCTTGTTATGGCGCCTGCGGGAGGAAACCAATCAATGTATCTCTCTCTCTCATCAGTTGTTCTCTCTCTCTTCCCCCTTCCCTTCCACTGTCTCTAAAAAGCAATGGGAAAATATCCTTGGGTGAGGATGAACAACAAAAGGGGGAGCTTATCCAGGTCATGTGACCCTAGGACCCTAGCCTTCGTCCACCTACGTTGTACTCTTATTTTTAAAATTAGCATTATTATCCTTTCCTGTCTGAGAAAAGCTATTTAAAGACTATTCTTCCCTTTTGGGTTTTTAGTGTTTTTTTTTTTTGGGGGGGGGGGGCGGTGGTGAACATAATGAGCTGAAAATGTCCAAGTCACCTTCATCTAGTGTCTTTCCCTTCCTACTTCTCCCTCCCAAATAGCTAGCCTTTCAGAAAATCAAAAACAAACTCTGCCAGCAAATACAATCACCCTGTCCTGCTGGCACGCATTTGCTCAGCGTCACGGCGCCTGGCCCTGGGGGCTCAGGGGCCCACGGTGTGCTTCCCACAGACTGTCTCTGCCTTCTGTCCTTCCAGGGATCACAGATTCTCCCAGCTCTCCTGTCCTTCCATGGCTCACAGATTCTCCCAGCTCCTGTGGAGAGTCCCCCCGTGGGGTCTGAGCAGGGCAGTTTGGGATGCAGCTCACGAGAGAAGGACAGCCCCCCGCACGCCCTCCTGGGGACCAGCACCCCCCGTGTTAGAGCAGACGCCACGAGGAGCCTCAGACAGGGAACTAACGTGCGCTCGGCAGCTGCTTGGCGGGCTGTTGTCTTTTAATAAAAACAATGAAAAATCTAATGTGAGCAAATCAAATATCAGCTTGTTTTGGTGAATGTTCCGACTTCATTTAAAATTAATGAGATTTTATTAAATTAGAAGATTCAAATAGGTTTCAATAAAATCAGTTCACATGCTGTTGCAAGCAGGGTCCTATGGAATCAGACTACCAGCCCTATTGGCTTAATGGTTTGAAAATCCTCCTCCTGCATCTCAGTCCTCGTGGTGACAGGCTGGCTGTGTCCCTGGCTGTGGGGCCCGCCTCACACGCTTCCACTGGGAGCAGCGTCCCCTTCCCCGCTGAACACAAAGCAAGCGGAACCCAGCCCTCATGCTGCTGCTTTCTCTGAAAAACAAAATGAAGTGCATTGGGAGTCATTTAGCCAATCTGCCTTGTTCCAATTTCTCATATCAGAGGAACGCCGGGCGCCTTTTTCCCCTCGTATTTCGTAGATTGCAGATATGTTTGAAGATGTCATTGTCAGTGAACGGATTCCTTCCAATTTTCCACTGTGTTTCTTTTCACCAATCCAATTATCTCTTTAACTCAATGCTGCTTTTATTTATAGCTTGTGACACCTCTTCCAAACCTGCTATCACTTTCCAGAAGGGTTCAATTTTTAAAGCTGCTGCCGACTGACTGCCCATTTCCCCAGCTTTTGTAGGTGAACTGGGGGTTGGCTGCCCTGCCCTCTGTTTCAGCTTCAGCGCCATCGATGGCTGCTGTCACTGGAGGTCATGGTCCCCTCCCACCAACACCGCTCCCAGCGACACTGCCCTCACCATGGCCACTCCCACCGACACTGCCCTCACCATGGTCACTCCCACCGACACTGCCCTCACCAGGGCCACTCCCACCGACACTGCCCTCACCAGGGCCACTCCCACCGACACTGCCCTCACCAGGGCCACTCCCACCATCACTGCTCCCACCAGGGCCACTCCCACCAGCATTGCTCCACCACCACTGCTCCCACCGACACTGCCCTCACCATGGACGCTCCCAACAGGGCCACTCTCACCATCACTGCTCCCACCAGGGCCACTCCCACCAGGGCCACTCCCACCAGCACTGTTCCACCAGCACTGCTCCCACCAGCGCTCTGGCCACTGAGCCAATCCATGCCTCCGCCTGTGGTGATTGGCAGGCCTCTGCTTCCCAGACATTAGAGCCATCGGGACGCTGAGCCAGCCTTGGGGGGACTGCATTATATTGGAAGGTAGGGCAGGTGATGGGGGGCGGGATCTGATTGAGGAAGAATTTTTGGTAATCAGACAGCAAGCTGCCTTCTTTTACACCCCGAAGGAAGAAATGCGTGAACCTGTTTCTGTGGTGGTGGTAAAATATAAGTAACACAAAGTTACCGTGTTAGCCGTTTTTAGGGTCCCCTTCAGAGGCATAGGTACATTCACAACGCCGAACCTTTATCACCACCATCCATCTCTCAAACTGCACACATTTTAGGGAGTTTGAACAACTTGGGGTGACAAAATGTGTTAAAAGCATCTTTTCACTGATTTTCAGCATGCTGCTTCGGGCGTGGCTTCCGCCCAGAGGGCTGCAGTGAGACGAGGAGGACAGGAGCTCCAAGGGATGGCAGGAGGGAGGCGCAGGCCTTCTGTAGCTGTTATATTTTATCCATGTAAGAAAGGAGAGTCAGGGGGCATCACTAGCTACACACGCATATGGATATGTCCTTTTCCAGAAACATGAGGCCGCAGCCCCCTGGCGTCAGCTCCACCCGTGTCTCAGACCCAGCCAGTGCGCATGTGTTATGTGGTCCCCACCCTTGTCCTCTGCAGAGACCTACTGGGCGCTGGCTCAGGGTGCTCAGCACAAGTGGTGCCACACTGTGTGCATTGTGAGCCATTTGCTTGGCTTCCTCCAGTTTTATTAATGCAGTATTCACACAAAGCACGGTGTGCCTTTGATGTGTGCGGAATCGTGACTGATTTTCCATCTGTTGTGAAACGATGACCCCGATACGTTTAGTTAATGTTCGTTGTCTCATTTGATACAAAAAAAAAAAAAAAAAAAAAAAAGGAGAAAAGGAACTTGTTTTCCCTGTGATGGAACAAATTTTTTGATTTAGCAAATCTCAAAGGTGCCACCCAGTCATCGTGTTGTACGTTACAGCCCAGTCCTTATGTATCTCATTGCTGGAAGTTTATACCTTTGACCACCTGCAATTTGCTTTGTTACTCAACAGTATTCCTTGGAAGTCAGTCCTCACTGTTATGAAGCGACAGCTGAATCCTTATCGCGTGGCACGTGCTGGGAGTTAGGCGTCATCGCCTTTCTGTCTTATTTGACCTTGACAGCAACCATGGGAGGGCGGGATGGGTGTGGGCTCTGTCCTCATTTTGTCCATGTAAAAAAGAAGAATCAGGGAGTTCAAGGTCACACAGGGAGCTCAAGGTCACAGAGCTGGTGAGTAGAGTTAGAATTTGGACTGGAAATGTATGGCTACCATTTCACCAAGTTGCCTCTAACTGTTAATTCAGAAATTTCAGTCATTAAGAAGGATTTGTTTCTAATTAGTCCCAGTAAATTGTCACCCACATAGATGTAACACAGCGGGCGTGGTGAGCGGGGTCTGACCTGCCTGCCAGTCCCTGTCTCAGCCACCCAGGGGAATGATGGGAGCTGACCCTGGGGAGGAGGAAGGCAGGGACTCTAGGCAGAGGGAAGAGCCCTCCAAACCGAACAGCCCAGGGTGGCTTCTGCAGCAGGCGGGAGGGAGGGCTGGGGGCACAGTGGGGAGGGGGAGGGTCTGGGCCTGGCAGGGAGCGGGCTCAGTCTGTGTTTTGAGAGTTCTAGGAAAGCATCAAATGCTTCTGAGCAGGAATGGTGGCGTTGCATTTCTAAAAGCCACTCAGCCACACTGGACTCGGATGCCACAGACCAGAGCGGCAGGTGGAGGAATGGTGGCCTGGACACGCTGCTGGTGGAGGAGACGCAGAGGCAGGAGCTGATGTGATTGCTGTTGAAGAGGTAGAGCCAGCAGGTCTTGGGGTCACCCTGAATTTGGGGAGGGAAGGGACGGAGAGAAGGGAGGTGGGGAGCTAGGGAGGATATGAGCCTGTAATGGCTGCTGGATTTCTGACTTGAGCAGCTCAGTGGAAGGGAGTGGTATTCATGGAGCTGGGAGGGCAGGAGATCGGCCTGCTGTGGGGGAAGGTCAGGACCTGGCTTCCCTGTGCAGAGCAACGGTTGGGTAGCTGGTTTCCTAAGGGCCTCCAATTAATCGGGGGAAACTGTGGGGTGGGGCAGCCTGTGGGGTGGGGCAGCCCGTGGGCTGGGGCAGCCTGTGGGCTGGGGCAGCCAGTGGAACCTGGCAGCTGGCAGTCGCTCCTCTGAGCTCTGGCTCCTCTCAGGTCAGAGCGAGGTCGGGCACCTGCCCTGTGGGTCGGAGGACCAGGGAAGCAGCAGGCAGGATGCTCTCCGTCCCGTGCTCTCCGACAAGCACTCACTCTGGGTACCCGGATCTTTGTCTTTATCACCAAGGTGGTTATTCCAGAGCGATTTGTAACTAAAATGCCGAAGGCGCCCAGGACGCCAGGCAGGTGACTGCTTTTCGGTGTGTGTCAATTAGACCTCCTTCCTGACTTCGCCTGGACTCCCTGGACAGGGGGGTCTTGTTCCCACAAGGACACTTTATTGCACGTGCATCAGGCAGGCAGCCGCCTTGGAATGGATGTTGTACAAGCGCCATAATACATAATTGTAAAGGTCACCGTGTCCGTTTGTAAATTAATTTTCCCTTTCTTTAATGGTTCAGATCAAATTCTCCATTATATGAAGTTATTAAAAAACACCCAGCCGCCCTGTGATTCCAGAGGCCGGTCTGCCCGCAGTGGAGCTGTGAGGGGCGGGCGCTCAGCAGTGGGGATGGGCGATCCCCCTGCGCACAGCCGTCTCCCGGGAGAACCTGGCTCTGACACGTGCAGGGCGCTGCCAGTTATTCCCGTCTGGAGACTTGCTAAATTAAAAGCAATTCAAACGTTGCCGATTGGGGCTGAAACTCCGAGGGTGTTAAAAATGTCACATAAAATGTGAGCGTACCTATTGGAAAAGGGTAGTTTTCCTTCCAGAGATCGCTTAGGCAAAGCCATGTGGTTTTCAGAAAGTGCAATATCGTTCCACTAAGTAAATATATGCCAGGGCTTCAATGCCTCATCTCTATTTGAAAGAAATATCTTTCGGAAGAAGAAAAATGCTGGGTATGCGGAGAACAGATGTTAACAACAGTGCAAGCATTGCCCACGTCTCAGATGGAAGGGAGGAGAATGTGTGTTTGAAACCAGCGTTGACTCACCTTGCAGATGGCTGTGGCCGGCCTGGAGGTTAGTAGACATGCCCTCCAGGCCACCTGCTCCAGCGGAATTACAGCTGGCCGCAGTGGGCATCCTGTGTGGACCCTTTTGTCTCACCAGCCTCACCCCCTGTAGGAATTTGAGGCTGGAACCTCTTCCCTAAGCCTGTCCTCATCCTCACACCAGGGAGATGTGGCCCCAGGAGGCCACAGTGCTGGGTGGGCAAGGGCAGCTTCAGAATAACACGTCTTCCTGGAGTGTCAGCTTCATATGACAATCTGAACAGTCCTATATGATAAAAGGCTAATATGAAAATTGCCCCTCCACATGGAATTTGACCTAGAGTTCTACCAGGGGGCCCAGCCAGCCAACTGCCCTCTGCCCTTCCCCCTGTCGTCCCGGCCTGATAGACTCCAATCAGAATGGGTGGACCGGACCCTCCCCCCTCCTCCCCCCCCCACCGGTGCATGGATTTGTGCACCAGGCCTCTAGTATTTTCATGTTAGAAAATGTGCATGATTTTTGTTCTTTTTCTTCTTTTAAGAGAATATGAGACTTCCCGGGAATATGAAGCTTGCAGTGGGGGAGCTGGTGTCCGCATGTGAGGCTCATTCTCCTGGGTTTATCCAGGTGCAGCTGGGAACGTTTGGGAAGGCACTGCCTGGGCCTTGGCTCAAGCTGGAAGTGGCCTTTGACATCTGAAGTCAGGGCTCTTGGCTGCAAGTGACAGAAACCCAATTGCTGCCTTCAGCCGGAGAGGGAAGCGTTTGGCTCTCAAAACTGAAAAGTCAGAGACTGGATGTGACTCCGTTCAGGTCCTCAAATATATATTAGCACAAGTCAGCCTCCGTGAATAATCAATGCATCTTCTCTCTCTGTCCGTCTGTTATTTGTGTATTGTCTGTCTGTGGCTCCACATACCATCTCTTGTCTGTCAGCTTTGTCCTCCTCCTCCTCCTCATAATCATCATCATCATCATCATCATTTCTGCTTTCCTCTGTTTTTTCTTAATTCTCAGGCAGAATCTCACAGTGCGCTAGCAATGCCAGGATTATCTTCACTTGTCAGTCTCGATGGCCAAGTGTGCTGTTCTTATCCGGTAATTCCATGAAGTTTGTCCTGAAATCCTTGGCCTTGTTTGGGCTGCATACTCCCTTCTTAATGCATTAATGACGTGGCCAGGAGATGCTGTCTGCTGATTGGCCAGGCTGGGTCATGTGGGGTTGTGGGCAGTTCTACCTGAAATTTCTGGCCTGGGAATGGGCACTTGAGTGTTCCCTTCTGGAAGAAGTTGAAATGACAACTACAAAAGATCTTATTTAGTTCCAACTTCTCACTTTACTGATAAAAGAGCACAGGGCCAAAGAGATTTACTGTGTTTTATTGTCTCATGAAAAAATATGGGTAGGAGTAGAATTTTAGAAGAAATTTTGAAGTAGAAATATAACACATACAGGGATGTGCCCAAATGTGAAGTGTACAGCATGATGAACTGCTGCAGAATGAATCACCATATACCCACCACCCAGATCAGGACCCAGAACACCACCGTGGAGCCCCCCACTGAGTCCCTCGCCATCACCATCGCCACACCGGGTCACCAGGACTGTCTGACTGTGTTACTCGCTCACTGTGCCTGGAGGAGGGTTCCGTGTGTGAGCCAGGAAGAGAATGGCCTTTGAGTCTGTTCTCATCAGCCCCACACTGTGTGTCCTTTCCCTTCCATGCAGTGTTCCCCGTGTGAGCTCATGGAAAATGTGCGTCCACCCACCGCTGGTGCGTGCGTGTGTGTGTGTGTGTGTGTGTGTGTGTGTGTGTGTGTGTGTATGTGTGTTGGGAGCGGGGGAGGCTCTGATGTTAGGTATTACAAAGAGTAATCCCCAATTCCTGCATGTTCCTTTGGGGGCATATGTGCACATTCCTGTTGAGAATATTGTAAATAGTGGAGTCCCTTGGCCATCACGTAGACAAATCTTCCCAGTTAGGCCACACAGTAAAGTTTCTAACAGGGTGAAATCCCCAGCAGGGCTGAGTTCAGGCTGCTCCTGTCTTTGCCAGCACTGGGTGACATTGCAGTTCTGAGTGTTTTGGGGGGTTATGGTGTATCCTGTTGTAATTTGAATTTGCATTTCTCCTAATGATGAACAAGATTGAGCACTTCTTCATGCACTTACTGAGCACGTGCTTACACTTTTCTGCAAGGTGCACCTTGGGCTTATTGCTTTTAATGGTTTTATATTTCAATAAATATGTAAATATATATGTACATGTAGATATATGTGTATATATAGGTATATAGATATAGATGTATATATACATATTTTGTAGATGTAGATATAGGTGTACATATGTACATAAACATACACACACACACACACACACACACACAAGTATATGTAAATAGATATATATCCTCCTATCTAATATAGAGGGAATATGCAAATTGACCATCACACCATCACAAAGATGGCAATGCCCATAGCCACAAAATGGCGGTGCCCAGTCCCCTCAGCCCTGCCGGGGATGGGGTTGTCAGATGCATGGTGTGGCCGGACTCCCCCTTAGCCCCCCAGCTTCCCAAGGCCTGCCCAAGGCCCAGGCAAGCCCCAGATGGCAGCTGCCTAGACACTCAAGGCACAGGCAAGCCTCGGGCTGGCCTGAGATGCAGGCAAGCCTGGGATGTTGGCTGCCCAGCCTCCCAGGGCTGGCCTGAGCTCAGGTAACCAGGGCCGGCCAAGGCTTGCGCTGTTGGCAGTGGCAGCAGCAGAGGTGTGATGAAGACGTTGCCTTCCCCTGATTGCCGAGTCACCTCTCACCCCCCAGGGCTCCCGTACTGTGAGAAGGGGGCAGGCCAGGCTGAGGGACCACTCACACCAGTGCATACATTTTCATGCACCAGGCCTCTAGTATATATATGATACAATCTCCAGTCTGTTACATGCCTTTTTAGTCTCTTCAACTTACCTTTCTGAACAGTTCTTATTTTTAGATAGCCTAGTTTATCGATATCTTCTTTTTTATAGCGAGTGCTTTTTTTTCTTCCGCTTAAAAATTAAGACTTTATCTCAAATTTGTGAAGACATTCTCAGTTTTTTTCATAAAGGTTTATGGCTATATTTTCAAACTTAAATCCAAAATCCATATGTGATTGATTTTTTGAGTAAGATGTGAAGTAGAAGCAAAAATCTGTTCTTTCTGTTTCTTTTTTCCCGATGATAGATCCAAATGACACAACCATTTGTTGAGAAGTCCACTTTCCCTCCTCTGCAACGTATTGTGACTTTTGTCACAGTGGGAGTGATTGTGTATTTGTGTGTCTTTTTCTTTACTCTGTATTCTGATTTGCTGGACTATTTATCTATTCTTGAGCCAATTTCACACCATTTCAGTTCTTGTAGCTTTATAATAATTCTTGATATCTGAAAGTCTAAGTCCTTAGAGCTTGTTCTTTTTCTTCATGATTGTCTTGTCTACTCTCAGCCCTCTGAGATTCCATGTATATTTAGAATCATCATGTCAATTTCCATAAAAGTAACTTACTGGATTTGGATTGGAATTACATCAATCATAGCTTGATTTGTAGGACAATTGGCATATTTATTTAATTGATCTTTTAACCTATGAAGGTAGTATATTCTTACATTTATCAAGGTGACTTTTAATTTATCTTAATAATGCTATCTAGTTTCTTGTGTAGATATCTTGCCAGATTTAGTCTTAAGTAGTTGGTCATATTGAAAATGGTATATTTAAAAATTTATCATTACCTAATTATTTGTTTCTAGCATATAGAAACACAGTATATATATATTTTTTAATTTCCAAATTCACTTTTATTTCTAATAATTTGACTACCTATTCTTTTAGTTTACCAGTATACTAGTGTATAATCCAGTGAACTGTGAATAATGACAGTTTTATTTCTTTCTTACTAATATACTTATTTTATTTTCTTGTCTTATGGCACTTTATCTCCATGTATTGTTGGATAACTGTGAGGAAAGCAAGCATCCTTGTTGTTTCTTCAGAGGGGACATTTTCAACATTTCAAATTAGTTATGATAATTTCTTTAGTGTTTTAAAGTTGCTCTTTAGCAGATCAAGAACATTTTATATTACCGATAATTGGCTTATAATTACCATCAATGGGTATTTTATGTTATCAAGTGATTTTTATACAGCTAATGGTATGAATTTTCCCTGTTTGTTCTGTAATATGATGAGTTTATGGATTAATATGGATTGAGTTTCAGAAATTATTGAGATGTATTATTACATTCTTTTTGGAAATGCATTTCATAATTTTTACTTAGAATGTTTACATCTATGCATATTAGAGAGATAGCTCTTAATTTTCTTTTCTTGTATCAATGTCAGGTTTTGTTTGATTTTTTTCTTTTTTTTTCTTTTTTCTTTTTTTTTTTCCTGAGAAGTTTGTGAAAGACTGGAGTTAATTATAACTTAAGATAACTTAAGTTACAATTTAAGTGTTTAGAAGAATTCACTGATAAAGCTCTTGGGGCCTGCAGATTTCTATATTTGAAAGTTTTAATTTATATTTAAGTTCCCTGGTTGATGTAGGACTCTTCAGGTTTACCATGTGTCCTGTACTGGTTTTCTAAGTTGTGTTGTTCTAGGAATTTTCCTAGTAATCTGAATTTCCAAATGTATTGGCATAAAGTTGCTTTTAAACACCCGTAGGATTTGTAATACTGTGTTGTTGTTTTTTCCACTCTTGATTTTAATCTATGCAGTTTCTCATTTTTTTGACCATCATGCTAGGTGTTTTTCAATTTTGCATGCTTTTTTTTTTTCTTTCAAAGAACTGACTTCTACTTCAGTGATTTTTTTTCTGTTTTCATATTGAATTTGCCCTTGTATTTGTTGTTTCTTTTCCTCTCATTTTTAAAGTTTATTTGGCTCCTTTATTAATGTTTTTAGCTATATTGGTAGAAATTGTTTTCAGCTTTCCTTATTTTCCAGTGGGTGCATTTAAGGTTATAAATTGCCCTCTACTTATGACTTTAGCTCCTTCCTACACTTTCAATTTCATTAATATTTGGATGAAAATATTTTTTAATACCCATGTTAGTATGTCCTTTCACCATGGTTATTAACACTTGTATTGCTTGATTTCCAAACATTTTGGACTTTCTAGTTTTTCTTTTATTATTGATTTGTTGCTGAATTCTAATGTAGTCAGATAATATACTCAGAATGACATTTGCTTGGACTTACTTTATGATCCAGGATACAGTAAATTTTAATAAACATCTAGAAACACTTCAAAATTTTGTGTGTTTATGTCTTTGTGTGCTATGCCAAGTGCAGTGTTTTATTAGATACATACAGTTATGTACATACAGTTAATCATGTGAAGATTTTTTAAAAAATTCTGGATTTTGCTCTGCTTATTCGACCAGTTACAGTGAGTTACTGAAAGTGTGTTAAAGTTCTTATGCTTGTGCATTTGCTCATTTTTCTTAAGTTATATCAGCTTTGCTTGATACAATTACTGTTGTGCTGTTTGTTGCAGACACATTTAGAATGCTTTGGTCCTCCAGGTAGTGTGACCATTCTATTAGAATGAAATATTCTTTATCTTCAGTTACCTGTCTTGTCTTAAAATCTCCCTGTCTTATGGTAGTATGGCTCCAACAGCTTCCTTTTGTTTAGTTTTTGCAAGGTTATAACTTTTCCAACCCCTACTCTCAGCTTTTATTTGCTCTTATATTTAAGGTGTGTCGCTTATAAGATCAGCATATAGTTTTTAATGTTAATTCATCTGAACTATATTTAGTTTGGTGCATTTAGACTATATTTTAATACTGATATGTTGAATTTTGTATATAGCAATTTAAACTATTTTTTATTTTCCCACTGTTTTATATGCTTTTCTCCCTTACCTCTGTGTTTGCTTTCATTTTGATTAATTCAATATTGCAAAATTATTGCATTTACCCCGCTCTATTAGTATGTAGATATTTTTATGAGTTCCCTAGGGAATAAAATGTTAATCTTTGAATTGTTATTACTGAATATCTAATATTAACAAATTCACAGATAATGCTAGGAAAGTGGGGCATTTTGAATTCTACCCTTCATAGCCTTTATATTGCTATTGCCATACATCATAATTCTACAAATGGTTCATAAGTGTGCTCTTTTGTACAGTCGGAGTTCTACTAAACTCATTAGCATACTTAGACTTTCTTTAATCCTTTCTGCATTCCCCCTTTCTGCCTGGGACCATTTCCTCTATCCCAAATGACTCCTTACATTATCCTCCTAGCCCAGGTCTGCTCCCAACGAATTCTCTTAGGCTTTTTTTTTTTTTTTTTTTTGTTTCAGATGTTTTTGCTTCACTTAGTGAAGAATGCTTTCTCTGAGGATAGAATTACAGGTTGGTGGTTATTTCTCTGCTTTAAAGATGCAATCGCATTTTTTCTGGCCCCACTTATGTTACTTGTTATTGAAAAGTTAGCTGCTTGTCTAATTTTGTGCCTTTGAAGATACGTCTTTTCTCCCCTCGATGCTTTGAAAATGTTTGTGTCCTCAGTGAAGCGGCTTATACATGAGGTGCTTTACATGAATCCTTCTTGGGTGTGGTGTCGCTTCTTGAGTTCACACTTTGCTATCATTCCCAGTTTTGAAAAACTGGCAGCTTTTATCTGTTTATGTATTGGTCTAGTCCTGTCCTCCCTATTTTCTTTCATGGGACTCAAATCCTATGAGTGATAACCTTTCCTCAGGGTTTCCTAGAGCTCTTCCCCACTCTTTCTGTATTTCGGCTTTTTTAAAATGACATTTTGTGCATCACTATGGATCCTTCTAGCCATGCATCTACAAACTCTCCTTACCTCTGTCCGATCTGCTGCTTTACCAGCTGCCCAGTTCTTAATCTGAGTCTACCATAGTTTCCAGTTCTAGAATTTCAGCTCAGTTCTTTTTTATATAGTTCAGTTGTTTGTTCAGATTCTATAACTTCCCGTCACTTTTTAGGGAGCATTTTAATCAGCGTTCACGGTCGGAATTTGTCAGCTCCAGTAACTGGGTCCTTGGTGGTTCGCCCTTTCCCCCTCTATGGTCCTCTGTGCTGTGCCTGGTGGCTGCAGCGGGGTGTGGGCCATTGCAGATGCCAGTATTGAAGTTCTGGTGGTGCCGCTGCTCTCGGTGAGGACGCCCTCTGCCTGGGCAGGCGGTGGACAGATGGCGCCCTCCACCGTGGAGAGAACTGACGGGAGGCTGCCTTGTGTTGTCTGTGTGCTCCTCAAGTTCTGGCTGACTTGGCAGCACTGAACCCCAATTTATTTAAACCTTGCCCATGCTCTTGCCTAAATCCCTGCTGGCTGCCAGGAAGTTCTTGGATGCTTTCACACAGATGGACTGCTGTATGTTACTGGCTGTTGTCATTGCTCTTGCTGATAATGTGAGTCTACCCTAAGCTACTCCACATCAGTAGAAACCAGATGCTCAGAATTTGATTTTTGGGTTTCCTGTCAGGTCTAACTGGACTTGTCAGTATCAGTTCATTGTTGTCATTGAGCAACCAGGGATGACATCACCACAATGAATCACTGTCAATGCCACATTTTGAGGTTGAAAGTTGTCAACCCCATTTATTCTCACCTTCTGTCTTCCCTGCAGCCATATAAAGCAAGAATCATGGTCCTCATTCCATAAATGCAGTAGCATCTTCCAGCAGCTCTTGGGTAGGTTAACATCACACAGCCACAAAGTGCCCTGATTTGGACTCAAACAAAACTGTCTAGACAGCGAGTTCTTCTTTTTTTTTTTTTCTTCTTCCATGTTAGTCTTCTTGAAAGAGGATGATAAATATGGGAAGATTCCCAAATGATATTATTTATTTGTATCATTAATCTCAAGTCATATAATATACTAGAGGCCCAGTGCACAAATTTGTGCACTGGTGGGGTTCAGCTGGCCTGCCCTGAATGGGGTGGAATGGGGGCAGGGCTGACCAGGGGGAGGAGCCGAGGGAAGTTGGGGGGGCGGCAATTGGACCCTGATCAGGCCAGTTTGCTGCTGCAGTGCACATCATAGCTGCTGGTCATTCTTGTTGTTCCATCGTTGTGATTGCTTGGCGCGCGCGCGCGCGCACACACACACACACACACACACACACACACAAGCTTGGACTATGATGCAGAAAAATCTACATTCAAATTCAGAACTGCCCGTTGATTGTGGTATGATCCTTTGCAAGTCACCTTTATAATCTTCTTAAAGTGTGAAAATAGGCTGTACCTCCTGTCAGGTAAGTTGGGAATGGCAAAACAAGTTCTCAGGAGGGCCTAGCCACCTCGCTGCCATCTAGCAAGAGCTCCTGTTGGCCGTCATTTCAGTAAAGATGACGATGTTGATGTTGTTACGGCCACCTCTTGCACACCCTGCATTTTTATGTCCTTCGAGGCTTTCCTGGAACATTCACGTCACAGGCTCCCAGTGGCCCGCGATGCTGCTCATGGCATTCAGAAAGCAGACGCCTCGTTGCATTGCCAGGGACAACTGTGCTCTGTCGTAGTGCACAGAACTATGAATGACAGCCAGGACCTGATTCATAGAAACCAGTGTTACTCAGGCTTCCTTTATGCAAAGCTTGAGACCCCACAGGCATAGAGGATGCTGACTAAAACTAGGGATTTCCTGTTTAGCTGTCTTTCAGCTCTTGTCTGAAGGCCATGTCATTCTTGCTGAGCAGCATGCATGGCTCCTCAGATCCTGTTAATATCCCAGGAGTGTGGAGGCTGGGCCATACTGAATGGAAAGCTGGGTTTCATGCCTTTTTTTTTTTTTTTTAATACATCTTTATTAATTTCAGAATGGAAAGGAGAGGGATAGAGAGATTGAATTGTAAGTGATTAGAGAGAATCATTGGTTGGCTGCCTCCTGCACACCACCTACTGGGGCTCAAACGTGCAACCTGGGCATGAGCCCTGCCCTGCCCGGGAATCAAACATGACCTCCTGGTTCATAGGTCGACGCTCAAACACTGAGCCATGCCTGCTGGGCAAGGCCAGGTTTTTTATGTGAGTACGCAGTGAACTTGGGGCGAAGGGATGGGGCGCACAGATCAGCCCACAGAGGGACCAGTGATTCCATCATCAGGACCAAAGGAGAGAAAAAAGCCCTCGTTCCAGGAAGGAAGACGCACCCCAGACTCGTCTGAGAGTGCGGAGGGTCACGGAGCTTCGAGGATGAGGTGGCCGTGGCGTTGAGCGGGTCTTCACATGTGAAAGCAGAGATGCATTAGCGTGTTGGCCAGTTTACACTAAGTTATGCCCCAGTGACAGATCGCCCCAAAGGTCTGACCTGCACTCACAGAGGGTTCATTGTCCGTGTTTCATACCCGCTTTGAGTCAGCTGTAATTATGCCACACCACGGGGATCCTGGGGGGTCCGGGCCACAGAGCTGCCTGTCTGGAGTATCAGTGGTTTTAAAGCAGAGAGGAGAGGGAGACAGCCCAGCAATGCCAGTGAAGTCACAAGCAACCTGTGTTTACCTGACGCTTTCATTTTTATTTCATTGGCCAAAAACCGTCATGGGCCATCTCGATTCAGTGGGGGGAGAAAATAACACTGTCAGTAGTGGCAGGGAACTTTTTTTTATATATATTATTAATTTTCCACAGAGAGGAAGGAAGAGGAGTAGAGAGCTAGAAACGTCGATGAGAGAGAAACATCGACCAGCTGCCTCTTGCATGACCCCTACTGGGGATGTGCCCGCAACCAATGTACATGTCCCTGACCGGAATCGAACCCGGGACCTTTCAGTCCGCAGACCGACGCTCTGCCGCTGAGCCAAACCAGTTTCGGCGCAGGGAACTTTTTGAACAATAATAAAATCTACCCCAGGGCCAGGTTCATCCACAGCGGGATCGGAAGCCCTAGGACAGTGCAGCTGGAGAAATCTGTGTCTTGAGTGCCGGCCGTTGGGGCATTCTAAGCCGGGCAAGCCTCCACAGCACCTCGATCCTTCAGGGGGGTCTCCAGCCCATGGTGGGAGCCTGCAGGCCCGTCTTCACCTGAGGTGCCTACCTGCCCACGTTGGCTGCCCTCCCTGGACCCTGAGGTGAGACTGGACAGCACAGCACAGGTGACACTGACCCCTCCGATGAGCAGGCAGCCTTTCTTGAAGCCCCCCCTGCACACATGGAGGGGGTGTGAGGCAGGCCCGGCAGCTGGCAGACCCCACGGCTGGGTCTCTGCAGGAGGCAAGCCCTCACTTTCTGCTCATGGGTGGACTGGAGGGCGTTTCCCGGGCTTTGCTGTGTTTCTGTTGCTGCGGTCTGGAAATGGGATGCTGGGTTAGAGTGGTCCCCATGCCTCCCTCGCTCACCATGCTCACATTCTCATTGTTTCTTCCCGGCACCGCCTCTCGGCTCGCTCTCTGTCGGTGGACTTGGGAGAGCTGGCTCTCATGTGCTCTTTTCTGTTAATATACAAAAATGTGTCCCCAGTTAAGCATTTATCACTTACATAGCTCAGGTCCTCTAGTTAGGACCAGAAGATGAACCAATAGGACACTAAGTTTAAATTAATTTGAATTTTTTTAAATTTCTTTATTGATTTTATTACATATGTGTCCTCATCCTCCCTTACCCGCCCTCCTCCCCCAATCCCACCCCCCTACTCATGCACCCACCCTCCTGTTGTCAGTGTTCATTGGTTAGACCTGTGGTCGACAAACTGCGGCTCGAGAGCCATATGGGGCTCTTTGGCCTCTTGAATGTGGCTCTTCCACAAAATACCATGGCCTGGGTGAGTTTATTTTGAAGAAGTGGCATTAGAAGAAGTTTAAGTTTAAAAAATTTGGCTCTGAAAAGAAATTTCAGTTTTTGTACTGATGGTATTTGGCTCTGTTGACTGAGTTTGCTGACCACTGGGTTAGGCTTATATGCATGCATACAGTCCTTTGGTTGATCTCTCCCCCTTACCTCCACCCTCACCTACCTCCCCTCTGAGGTTTGACAGTCTAATTGGTGCTTCTCTGTCTCTGGATCTGTTTTTGTTAATCAGTTTATGGTGTTCTACATAAATGAGTGATCTCATGTGATATTTATCTTTCTCTGACTGGCTTATTTCACCTAGCATAATGCTCTCCAGGTCTCTCCATGCTGTTGCAAAATTCATGCAAGAGTGGGGTCCGTAGGCCTGACCAGCAATCAGGGCCATCAGGGCCAGGCCAGTTGGGGCCTAGTGTCCAGGGGGAGTGATTGAGGAAGGTTGGCTGTAGTAAATAAGAATTCCTTCCTTCTTACCACAGCATAGTATTCTATTGTGTCTATGTGCCCATGTTTTTTAATCCACTCATCTGCTGATGGGCACTTAGGCTGTGAATTTCATGGCCCAGCAATAGCTAGCCGTTGTTCATGTGTTAGTGTCTGGTCTTCCAGTGTTTTCTCTGTGAGCTGCCACCACCAGCTGAAATCCCACCTGTGAACAGTGCTCACGGAGTGGACACGGGAGATGGTGCTCGGACCCACCACAGCCAGCACCCCTGCTCAGAGCTTGGACTCAGGATCCTGAGCTAGGTACTTACTCTCCAAAAGTGTTCCTTTGTATGTAGAATGGTGGTTTTTCTTTTCCATATGGTTGTTAGGAATAACATTTTTAGAATACTGCCTAATGCATAGTAAGTGATTAATATTCACAGAAACATTTTTAATAGTATATATATATATATATATATATATATATATATATATATACACTATTAAATGGCCTAAATGACCATTGGGACCGAAAGACCAGAATGACCTGTCACCATGACACGCACTGACCACTAGGGGACAAGGCGCCCAATGCAGGAGCTGCCCCTGGTGGTCAGTGGGCTCCCACAGCCAACTTCTCCCAGCTGGCCAACCTCCTGTGGTCCGTCCCCCTGGCTAGCAGGCCCTGATTGACCAATTAGGGCTAGGCCCTGGGCTGGGCTGGGGAACGGAGGTGGCAGTAGATAAGCCCCTTTCTCGGGGGCTGAGGGCCAGCTCCCTCCTTGGAGCCAGTGGCCAACCTTCCTCAGTCCCTCCCCCTGGCCACGAGCCCCAATTGGCCCAGCCCTAATTGGCCTGGCCTTGATTGGCCCTGATTGCTGGCCAGGCCTAGGGACCCCACCCATGCACGAATCTTGTGCACTGGTCCTCTAGAATTAATGTATTACTATATCGATGTATCTACATTCATATCATCCTTTTAAATGAAATAATTATATCACAATAGCAGTGTGTAATGTAATTCTTTTAATCCATTTTATATTATAGAATATTTATAATGCTTTTATATATATTTTTTATTATTATTGAATAAAACATCTCCTCAAATATTTATCTAGTTGAAATTCCTGCAATTTGAGTTGCTGGGTCAAATACGTGCCAAGGTTTACAGCCTCAGCTATGACTTCCCCGTCTCTCTCTTTAATATCTGCCAGATGTCTCCTGCCTCTGAGAGCCCCCTGTCCCCTTTATGTTCTCAATGCTGTTTGAGAACTAGGAAATGTCAAATTTTAATTCGAATGTCTTTGAATTCTTGTCAAAATGAATGTTTATTAGGAGTTTATTTAGCCCTCCCTCCCTCTAGCTCTTTCTTTCTCTGATGGACATCCTTCCTTTTCCAGGTGTCAAATGCAGCTCATGAAATGTAAATGAGGCATCAAAGGAGAAAAGGAAGTTCCCATGAAACTATCCCCGAGGCTTTTATTTATAGCTTTGGGGTCTGTCTTTCTGGATTTGCCAAGGTTCTTGAACTTTCTCCTGACATTGGGACGTGGTGGAAGGCTTGTGGAAACATGGGTTCTGAATGCCGTGCCTGACGTTATGACTCAGTAGGCTGGAGGTGAGGCAGAGAGTTTGCCTTTTGGATGAGTTCCCAGGTGGTTCTGACTCTGCTGGCCTGGGGCCGCCCTGTCGAATTGCTGTTGCCTATGCACACAGGCGCGACACATCCACACTGCTCGTAACCGGCTGCTCTGCCCACTCGGTCACAGGCACTGTTCCTGTGGCCTGACCCACACCGGTGTGCCCCGGGATGCATCTACTCTGTCATGTTGGTGCACCCTGGTTTATCTGATATCACTTAAGTAGTGACCTCTTTTCGTTGTGAGGATGGTGATGCATGGGGAATCCTTGCTTCTCTTCGGGTGTCATTCTGTGTGGGATTTTCTGTAAGACAGTTGTTAGAACAGGTTGTTGGTAAGTGGGCACACACATGTAAAATTGGACATATTTCATTGCTCCCCAGAAAGACTGTGTGGAGATTTCCTCTGCTTAGAGGGGGAGGAATCTGCTCCTTACGCTCTGGCTGAGGACAGCATGTGATCTCCTTTGCCAGTCAGTATGTCTCTCACACATTGTATTTCACTCTCATTTTAATATACCGTATTTTTCGGACCATAAGACGCACTTTTTCCCCCCCCCAGAAGTAGGGGGAAAAAGTCCCTGCGTCTTATGGTCCAAATATAGCCTACACATATACTTTAAAAAAAAAGTTTTTTTACTTGCCCGGCTGTGTGGTCTCTGTGTGCTTGCCCAGCTCTAAAATGGTTCTAAATGCTGCTGTTTACTTTACAGGGTTGATTACATGTGTTTATGACTGTGATGTTGGGTTTTAATGCACATAAAATATTTTAGGACACTATTTGTTTCAGAATCTTTTTTTCTTCATTTCCCTTCTCTAAAAACTGGTGCGTCTTATGGTCCGAAAAATACGGTAATTTTTATTTGTGATATTACAAACTTTATATGTTTATTGACCATTAATGTAAATTTTTATTTTGGACATCATCTTTGCCCACTTTTCATTGTTTATAATAGCTAATTACTTAACCATAATCTTTATAATACAGGTTGCAAATATTTTTCCAATCGATCTATACTTTTATTTGCCTTTTTTGATGAGAGAAAAAATTAATTCACCTTGTAATTTATATAAGGCATGTCCTACAACTTTTCTTTCGTGTTACTTTCCTTTTTGATTTTATGTTTAGGCAGACTTTTTCCAATTTGCTATCATTTGTTTATTCATTCATTCGACACATGCTTTTGCTTAGCTCCTACTAGGAGCTTCCAGGGCCCTGGGAAAAACAGTTTAAAATCCTGCCCTCACAGAGCTTGTATTTAGTGTAAAGAGACAGAGAGTAAGCAAAACAATACAGAACTGATATCATATCTTAGAAGCTGATGAGTGCGATGGGAGTAAATGAAGGGGAGAAGGATGATATGAATATTTACTTAATTTTTCTTCTGCTCATTTTTATAATTTCGTTTTTCATTTTTTTATTTACTTTTAAATTATCCTGTTGTAAGGCTTGAGGTGTGGTTTAAACCTTTATATTATCTACTAGTGGCCTGGTGCACAAAATTCATGCATGAGGAGGGTGTCCCTCAGCCCGGCCTGCACCCTCTCCAGTCTGGGACCCCTTGAGGGATATCCAACTGCCAGTTTAGGCCCAATCCCTATGGACATCCCTATTGCAATCTGGGACTGCTGGCTCTTAACTGCTCACCTGCCTGCCTGCCTGCCTGATTGCCCTTAACCACTCTGCATGCGGGCCTCCTCACCCCCAACTGCTCACCCCCAACTGCCCTCTCACTGACCTGATTGCCCCCAACTGATGCCCACTGACAGCCTTCTCGCCCCCAACTGGCACCCCCTGCTGGTCTGCTTACCCCCAACTGCCCTCCCCTCTTGGCCTCTACCTCAGCCCTGCCACCATGGCTTTGTCCAGAAGAATGTCTGGAAAGTCTTCTGAAAGGTCTCCCCATCTAATTAGCATATTACCCTTTCATTATATAGATAGAGGCCTGGTGCATGGGCGGGGGCTGGCTGGTTTGCCCTGAAGGATGTCCCTGATCAGGAGGGTGGGGCATTTTGGGCAAGGGACCTGTGGTGGTTTGCAGGCTGACCATGTCCCCATTGGGGTGGGGGTCCCCCCTGGGGATGGTGCTGGCCTGGGAGAGGGGCTGGGGCAGTTTGCAGGCCAGCCACACCCCCATGGGGTGAGGGTCCCTGTGGGGTGCTGTGGTCAGCCTGAGTAAGGGGATGATGGCTGTTTGCAGGTTGGCCACGCCCCCCAGAGGGGACCCTTATCCCATGGGGGTGTGGCCAGCCTGGGTAAGAGACTGAGGACCATTTGTAGGCCCCTCCCTTGGCTGCTGGCCTGGGCAACAGCAACCCAAGCCTCCTGTGTGCCTGGGCCGATTCCGTGTCCGCTGCCCTCAGGCTCCTCCTTTGGCAGCTGGCCTGGGCAGGTGCCGTTGCCAGGGGTGACCTCAGCCTCCTACTCACTCTGGCTGGCTCTGTGGCTGCTGCCATCTTTGTTCCACTCATTTGCATACTCACCCCTGATTGGCTGGTGGGTGTCGTGAAGTGACAGCAATTTACATATTTCTCTTTTATTAGTGTAGAAATTTATTTATTTGATATATGGTTCCTTTTCTACCTATCTGAAATATCAACTTTAGGGGCCATTAAATACTTCTATGTTTGGGTCTGTTCCTTTTCTTTTTATTCTGGCCCATCGATATACCTCAGTTATGGAACAATTTTTTTTTATTGTTCTTTTATGTTGTGTTTTATTGTCCAATACTATACCTTTCTCTCCTCCCCCTCCTCTTCCTCCTTCTTCAATATTTTGGAGGATTTTCTGATCTACTTTACTGGCTGATAAGGTTTAGAATCATGGTGTCAGATTTAAAATACAATCACATTGCGATTGTAGTTACACTTAGTAAGTGATGTTAAGCTTGTGGATCAGTGTTTAAGGATTTACATCGGGGCAGTGTTGTCCCATCTAAGAACGGGCCGCATAGCAGTGTGCTCTGTGCTCCATCAGAGGGCGTGTGGTTCTCACCCAGGCGTGTGCACCACCCTGCAAAGTTGGTCTACGTCATGGTTATTGTGAACATTACTATCACGTGTTAGGCGTTTACACTGGGTGTTACTGCCACCTGGGGAAGTGGTCCTTAGAATTGTGTGTATAACAACTGAATTACGTAGTCTGGCCAGGCTGCCAATTGAACCAATGTAGTCAGTTTGCAGGGAACCTCTTGGTTTCCGGGGAGTGGAGTGGGACCCACAACAGGGATCCAGTGCCTCTTCCTGTCCGGTGTGTATGTAATATTGTCCACTTACATTTCACATCGCTCACACTGTCCAGACAAGCTGAGCCAAAAAGTGAAATGACTTCCTTGTCTGATTTTAACTTTCAGGAGGTCCCTGTGTCCATCGTGCATCACCAGGCTGTCAGCGAGCACCACTGTCCCGGGCTATGCAGTGCGGGCACTGAGCCCAGAGAGGGTGGCATGGATGTCCTTTGCTGCCTTTATGACACGCCTTCCCCACAAATGAGGTTTTAATTTTTATTTATTTTTAAAAATATTTTTCTTGAGTTCATTGAATAAAAGAGAGAGAGAGAGAGAGAGAGAGAGAGAGAGAGAGAGAGAGGGAGAGAGAGAGAGAGACATCAATGATGAAAATCATCACATTGATTGGCTGCCTCCTGCACGCCCCCCACAACCCGGGCATGTGTCCTGACCAGGAATCGAACTGTGACCTCATGGTTCATAGGTGGATGCTCAGCCACTGAGCCACGCTGGCCAGGTGAGGTTTCCATTTTACATTCATTCTGCATTTTCTGGGTGCCCTCACCGACATTCTGGCATGAAAGGTAGTGAGGACTTGGGCTCCTGGGCCAGCTTCTGGGAGGGATGGGTGTGCGCCCACGAGCAGGCCTCCCCGGTGACAGTTGCTTTCCATGGACGGAACGGCCGCCTGTTTCATGGCTTCGGCTTCTCCTCTGAGAGGGAGGTGGGCACCGCTTCAGTTCCTGTTTCTCCGCATTTGACTGGGATCCCTGCCCTCAGTGGAACTGGACAACCAAGAAGGCTCGGCGTTGTATTTCCCCTTTTCCTCTGGTGAGCAGCGAGCCCTTCCATTCTGCGCTTCGCCTCTCTCTGCCCGTCCCGCCCAGCGGGACTCCTTCTGCAGGCCTCAGTTTCCCCACTGGGGGCGCGTGTGGAGTCTGCCAGAGGACTCCCGGGGGAACTCTGTCACAGTGTATCCCATCGTCCCGTGTCTTCCTCAGGGCCCAGGGATTTCCTTCAGCTCAACTGCAGGCCGTGCACACCGCTGTGACGTCACCGCTACATGGTTTATTTCTTTCCTTTCCCTTCCTTTCATTCAGAAAAAAGCTCCTTCAGTTCGTTTTGCTTAACAAAGTGTTGAAATGTCCTGTCCCATCATTGCTTTAATTCTGTGCATTGCTATTCTTTTCCTTGAATTAATTCCTTCCCTCTCTCAGCTTCCTCCTTATTTTCCCTCGGCAAGTTGCCTTATGATTTCCTCTTATGTTACAGGGCCTGTTTTCTATGATTTCCTTGAGAGTGAAAAGCAGATGGTCTCTAAAATTTCCCAAGCAATCTTTTTTTGTGTGGAAAATCTGATCCTTCTCTCTGACTGTATGTTCTGTTTAAATCCTGCGCCGACATTACACCTTCTATTCCAAGCCTGCTGTGGAGGTGGAGGTGGAGGTGGCGGCAGTGTTCCCTGTTAAGTTCTTCCTCGAACGTGGACAGCCATGCTCCGGCTGGGTATCTGCATCTGAGCTGCCTGGCCCTTTCCTAGGGTTCTGTTCTGGGCACCCGTGTGCCCGGGGGTTTTTGTCTCCAGTCTTGTAAGGTTGTTGCTTGATTGAAGTGAGATAATGCACTTAATGTCACTCATTGGCGAACACTAGACATTGGCACTTCAGAGTTCATGGTTATTACAGTCTCTTCTCAAGCTGAGAGGAGGGTGCCTGAGGTTGGCATCAAAGGGTCAAGGTGACCACGGCCCGAGGAGGGTGTGACTGGGGCTTTTGGGGCCTGAGCAGTCCTGTCAGCTCTGGGATCATGCCTGCCTTGGTGGGTGTGCTGTGCACCTGGCAGGGTATTTGTGCTGGTCACCAGGGCCTGTCGGCTGACTGTTCAGTCTTCGGTGTCTTGGCGGATCTCCACCATTTGCCGAGACTGGGTGCTAACGTCCCAGGGCCGACTGTGCACTTGTCTGTCTCTTTCCTTAGCGCTTTCTGTGTTTGCTTCTGTTTTCCAGGCCCTGTTGTCTGGTGAGGACACAGTCTCATATTTCTAATATAGTCCCGGCCTCTAATGCGGGCTCTCAGCACATACCCTGAATGACTCAGCAAGTCAAAATGAAGTAGAAAAGTAAGCAATAGGGAATATTTCACTTTTTCAGGTTGCGATTTCCCCCTGGTTGTAGAAGTTATGCGTCCTATGGTTTTCAATTAAATCTTACTAGTTCCTCGTTGATGGTTTTAGTGTTGATTTAAAATTGTTAAATTTGAGAAGGAGCAAAACTTCACAGGAAAAGCATGGACCTTCGAGTGAGACGGTGTGATTTTAAATGCCCTCTGCGTGACAAACAGGTAACTCCTCGTTAATTTTCAGCTTCTCGGCTGGAAAATGAACCTGATGGCAGACTGTAAGCTAGGCAACTTGGCGACGAGGGAACGGACTGCTGGCTTAAACCACAATGAAACTGGTTTCTTTAACACAGAGTCTCAGAAGCAGCGCATGGCCGGTGGCCTGGCACCCAGTGCAGAGCGCTGTCTGTGAGCTGAGCTCGCCGCCTCCCGCAGTGCCAGCTCCCCCTCAGAGAGGCCTCCCACGTGGCGGCCATTGCTCCTGATGTCACGGTGCTCCTCCTCTGCAGTCTTCATGGAAAGAACAGGCGCCTCTCCCGCAGCTCCTGCAGGAGCTTGCTCCCCGGACAAACCCCCCACTTTTTCTAGCTCCTCATTGGCTTTAACCGGACCCAGTGACCTTCCCGCACCCATCACAGGACCAGGAGGATGGAGCTCAGGGTGGTCTCAGTGTGGAGTCGCTCGGCTGAGAACGGGTCAGTCTGTGGGTCTAAAGGCCAGGATGCGGGAGCAGACAGCGCTTCTGCCATAGATGCCAAGATTTCCAAGTCGCTATGAGAATTAGAGATAATATGGTGCCTGGCCCCACATGTCCAATCACTGCTGATATTAGACCCGTGGCGGTTAGTAGTAGAGTTTGGCAATACAGTATCAGCAAGTGTCTCTAGAAAGCTCTTAGAAAGACTATAAGTTGAGCCGTAAATGTGTTTTATCAAAAACGACACTAACTTCTGAGGTCCAGGGAGCCCCACAACCATGACCCTCTGCCCGTGGCCGGCCTCCTCCACCGTCCTCCGCTGGTCTCCGGGTGGAATCCTGCATCTGTTCCTCTGGTCCAACCCCCTCCCCTTCAACAGCTGCAGAGGCCGCACAGCAGCTGGGAGGCCTTCGCCTGAGATGAGGTGACGCACAGGGGTTTTTGGGGCCACTACCCACAGCCTCCCGGCGGTGCTGGTGCTGCTGCCGTGAGGATGGGCGTTGAGAAGCTTGGTCTGCCAGCGGCAAAGACTCTCGATAATCTGATACCGACACCCCTCGTCTCACCTCCGCCATGCCCCTGCCATCACCACACGCTGCCCTCGCTGATGGCACAGGCACTGGCATTCACTGCTGAGGCTGGCGAAGCTGGCGAGGCTGGGCCTTCAGGGAGCCCGTCTGTGCTTGTGACCCGTCCAGGGCGTGAGGGAGCCTACAGTGTTTTCTTGGGGTCATCGCTAAAGTTTGAAATACATTTTTATTTCCATTGGCCCCAAGCACATGAGAGGCTAATGGAAGCCTCAGTGTCATGAGCTGCCTCCATGCCCAGGGCCATCACACACACACACACACACACACACACACACACACACACACACACACACGGTCGGCAGGCTTCCTCCTACCTGCCCAGCCAGCCCTTGACCAGCAGCCATCTCCAGCCTCCGCTGCTCCCGTCCCGGTCCCACCGCCCACTGCTCCCTGAGTTACTAGGCTGGTGTTTTCAGCATCCATCCCCCGATGTCCCCTTTTATAAAAAGTTCTTGTACCGTAGGATGTCTTGGGAGGAAATTCATAGATAATATGACACACCCACATGCCTGATGAATAAAACCAATGTGAGCTAAATGTACAATAATATGACAGAGTGAAAATGAAAGGAATCACTCTAAAATAACGCATGTGCCAATGTGTAAACACTCCAGCGTGACAACAGCAAAAGGCCAAACATGCACCTGCGATTCACTGCCCGGCCGCACCCTGTCCTTCAGGGCTGGAGCCATCCTCACGACCAGGGTGTCTCCCCTCCGGTTTCAGCGCCTTCCACCTCCTCCTGCAGAGCCTTCCCACTGTCCCACCTCCCACAGTCCTCATAGCGGCTGCGACGGTGGCCTCAGCCCACCCCCACAGGCCTGCTGACTGACGGCCCCTCCCTTTGTCATCTGTGCCTCTGACATTCGTCCCGACTTGTGGTTTGCCCTGGCTGCACCACATCTCTCCTGCTGATGTCCGATCTGATTAATATTATTAATCATTTATGTCCCAAGCCAGAGGCTGTGGCAGGATTCCAGGGCTTCAGGCCCAGATAAGGCTGACGGTCCCTGTGATGGCCGAGGCTGGAACAGGAAGGGAGGGGTGTAGACAGGGCGCCCGAGGTGCCCTCTCAGCTGCCTCTCCACTGCTGTGTCCTCCCTGACCTCGGTTTCTGCATCTGTAAAGCCAGGTTAGTGGCATCACCTACCACTGAGCAGCCTGGTCCTAGCTGTGAGAGGATGAATAGGAGATGCTTGTGAAGGCCTGCGTGCGGGTTGGCACCGGAAGTGCTTGCTCAGGGGCTGTGGTTTCAGAGCAGCCTCCTGGGCGAGTGTGCAGCCCTGGGCAGACTCTCTGTCAAGGCGAGGCAGTAAACTTTGAGGGCGTAGCTTTCCTACAGTGTCTGTTGCAGTTACTCAGCTCAGTACTATGGTAGGAAAGAAGCCATAGACAACAATGCAAGTGAATGGGCGTGTCTATTTTCCTATAAAACTTTATTGACTGATCAGGCCTCAGGCTGGACGTAGCCCAGGGGTAGTTTGCCACTCCTATTCCGAAGGATGGGCTGACAGGCTGGTCTGTACCCCAGAGAGGGCTGGGCCACGCAGCAGTTACAGCCTGGGCTGCGTCCATATGTCTTTTACATTTTTTCAGAAAAATAAGATCATATTTTGCAATCTGTTCTGTGCCCTGTTTTCTCTTTATCCACACGGAGAGGGCGTGTGTTGGGTAAATAAATGTATTTATGCAAGCTCATTTTTGTTGCCCACGCTAGTAATTTATTATACATGGGTGCACCATCACTCATTTGGCCATTCCTCTGTTGCTGGAGATATGGATGCGGTTTTGCTTACTGTGGTTTGTAATTATATATTTGCGATGTTATTTCCTTAACATATTTCTCCCATCAGACGGCCCGGGGTACGGAGGTGGGAGTGGTGTGTGCTGCTCAGCCCTTGCTGGAGCTGGTTGGTTCATAAGCCCTCACCCACCACTCCCCGCACACAGTCAACTGCTCCTCACCAGCAAAACGTGGGTCCAGACGGGGCGGGGGAGGGGCACACGTCTGGGTGACGAAGAGAGACTGGGTGCCGCAGAGCTGATGCTCCCCAGGCAGCGTCCCAGGTGGCAACCTCTTGTCACATATTTTCTGGTGGCCAAGGGGAGAATGCGCCGTGTCCCCTGAGAGATGGCAGCTCCATGCCAAGAGCTCGGCGTACGCAGAGCTGCTCTGGATATCGGAAGCCGTGAGAAAGGGGGACAATACAGCAGGACGGAGGAGATACCACCAGGGAGTCGGCACCCAGCACCCTGCGGCACACGGAGGTCCCCATCCCATGTCCTATGGTTCAGTTAGATTTCTTTCTGTTTCCATTTGACTTTCTGTTTGTATCTGTCCCACCCAGGGTGTTCTCCGAGTGCTGGGCCCTGAGGACAGGCTGTGCTGACGCGGGTGTGTGAAGAGGGCACAGATCTAGAGACAAGGACAGAAAATAGAGTCCAAACTCACTGCGAACAGTGCCATCACAGACCACCCAGCCTCCATGCAGAGGACCTGTGTGAGAGACAGGGAAACTGAGGCAGCAGGAGGACGTCAGAGAGGATTTTTGCTTGTAACTTGGTGGAGCTGCTGCTTTGGCGGGGTCCTCAGAGTCCGCAGCCACCCAGGCTGGGAGGAAACTGGTCGGGCGCCCACGTGTGCTTATACACTGAGTATTCCCACGGGATTTCCTCTCAGCGACCCCCCTTCCCTCCCCAGGCAGGTTCCCCAGCTATGTCCCGGCCACAGAGGGTCCTGGGCCCCAGCCCCAGCGGCTTCCTTTGACCCTGTCTGACCTGGAGGGCAGCTTTCCGGAGGTGAAATGCTGAGACCGCAGACCCTGCCCTGGGAGCCGGTGTCCGCTCCTCCCTTCCCAGTGGGTTCGCAGCACTCGCGTCTCCTGCTGGCCTGTGCGGCCGCTGGATTTGCGCTGGGGATTCTGCGGTTGCTATGCCACAGAGCTTGGTCCCGGGTGAAATTCAGCTCCACTGACATGTGCCCGGGGCACTCTGCAGGGAAGTGACCTGTCATTCTGAGCAGAGACTCTCCCGCACGAGAGAGGTGTCTGGTTCGCACGGTGGCTTGGCTGCTGGTGGGATACGTGACAGGCCAGGGGACTCAGTGTGCATTGGAGTGGCTGGTCCTGGCCCGGAGGGCTGAAGAAATGCCATGGAGCAAGAAGGGTCTGAAGTATCTCCTTCCTCTGCCTCAGTACTCGCTCCCAGAAATGCCACGTGCTCCCGTCCCGTGGTGGGCAAGGTCCTCGCACCTGCAGAGAGCATGGCCAGGGCCGAGTCTGGCCCATGGACGGTGCTCCCTGTGCACCTGCGTCTCCCTGCCTGGGGGCCTTTGCCTGCATCACCCAGAGAGGCAGGCGGGGTCAGACACCTGCTCTGCCACTCGGCCCTGCAGGGATGGAGGTGGGTTAGAAACCTCTTCCTGCGGAACCTGTTCTGCGCACTCGCTCCCTGACTTCTCAGGAAGTGCAGATGGAGGGATGGCGGAACAAAGAGCTTGTTCGTCTGAGGTTTCATGCAGAACATCTTTCTGCTCCAGAGAGTGCCTACCGAGGTCTGGACTTACCCAAAGAAAGCACCAATTTCTTCAAGACCATAGGTTATAATTATTTTTATGCCCCTTTCAAAGACGACAAGTGAAAAGTGTTTCTTAATCATTAAAATTTATACCGTTACATATTTTAGTGATGCTAACTCTACTATTCCATGCTGATCATGACATTTGCAGTTTGGGGAGGGTCAATGGTCCTTTTGTTGTGAAGTGTTTTCCTCTTGTTGCTTTGTAAGAACTCTTTACATAAGATACTCTTAGCCCTGCCTCTGTCTGCTGTGTGGCAAATGGTTTATCCCCCACCACTTTTTTCAAGCTGTCTGTTCCTTAGAAGATGCTGGTTTGTTTTTATGTGATCAGCCTGCCGGCCTTTCAGTACACGCTCCCTCCCCGTGGTTTCCTTTTCCCGGGCCCTCGCTTCTTGGCTCTCCTAGCCAGGCGCTCTGCACACCTGAGCTTTCCTCCTAACTTGATGCATCGGAGGCCTGGATTCCCAGGTCTGCTTGCCCTGAGTTCCGTCCCTGCAGTCCTGTCCCGCGGTAGGTCAGTCCACTCTCCTCAGGAGCTTCTGCAGGTCAGAAGGGGACTGTCCGGGGGAAGGCAGGACAGGCCTCCCTTTTCAGGGGCCTCCTGGCCCATTTTTGGCAGTGGCTTTCAGCCCAGGGTTTCTCTGGGCAGAGCTGGCAGGTGTGTGAGCGGCTCCGTCCCCTCTGCTGGGTGATGCTCTTACCTCACCCTTTGCCATTTGAATGTGTGCACCTGCAGTTTCATTTTGCTCTGGGCCTGCCTGTGGTGTAGCTGGTCCTGGTCAGCAGTCCCCCTTGACGTCTGGGTTCATGCCATTCTTTGGGGGCCTCAGGGACTGTCCTGAGTGTTGGTCCAGTGACTGTGGCTTCTACAGATTATATGTCAGCACCCACACCCCTCCCAGTGGTGATAGACAAGCGCACCTCCAGACAAGACCTGATGTCCCCGGGGCAAGACCACCCCTGCAGAAAGCCCTGGGTCAGCCCCTGGCCCGGCCGTGTGCCGGTGTCTCCAGGGCTCCTCCATCTGTGTGTGGGCGGGAGTGCTGGCAGGGAGTGTGGGTGGCATTCCCCCAGTCCTCGCTGTCTACTCGGAACAACAAGCAACTTTCTTAGGAAAGGACTGCAGTCCGGCCCCAGGTGTCCCTCTATATTTAGTCTCACCCCCGTGTGTACAAGGATTCCTAGACTCCTGTCCAGCTGGCTGTGTTTGCGCCTTCCGTTCCTGGAGCTCAGGGGATTCTTTGTTCTGAGGCTCTCACATGTTACATTTCTTCTTCTTGATTCCCCCAGGGATTAGGTTTATGAAATTCCAAGGTGTCTAAACTCTTCTCTGACAGAAGCCAGAGGCAGACCCGTGTTTCTGGCGGGGTAGCCGGCCTTGGAGAGTGGCTGCATATTCCGCAGGGAGGAGGGCCTGGGGTAAAAAGAGGCAGGGGCACACAGCTCGTCTCGGTCTCGATCTTCCTTTAGCCATCTATATATAAAAATAGCCAGCTACCGTAACATAACGACCCTAACAACCAGTCTCTATGACGCCCACTGTGGCCAGTGAGCCAACCCAATGAGGGAGTGGGCTAGCTGGCCAACCTCTCAGCCACTACCCCCTGCTGGCCATCCCCTGATTGGACTCTCGCACCCCTATCAAGAGCAGGCCACTGGCCAAACGTTCCCTCCACCCCACCCCCCAGCTCGCCAGCCCTGACCCCTATCAGTCCATCCCACCATGATAGGCCCACAGCCCCTCCCTGGGCCAGCCAGTCAGCCCCTGATCGCACCCTCCTCCCCAATAGGGAGTGGGGCTGGGTAGCCAACTTCCTTCAGTCCCTGCCCCCAGCTGCTCCACCCCTGATCCCACCCCAATAGGGGGCAGGGCTGGCCAGCCAATCTCCTGCAGTCCCTCCCTTTGGCTGGCCCCCCTCCACCCTGATCATCTGAGGTTTGATGCAGAACATATTTCTGCTCCAGAGAGTGGCTGCCGAGTTCTAGACTTACCCGAAGAAAGGGCCAGTTTCTTTTTCATCTTCAGGCTTGTGGGTTATGATTATGAGCCCCCACCAACCTGAGCCCGCACCACCCTGATCCACCCGTAGCCCCTCCCCTGGCCAGACCCACCTTGATCCCCCCTGATCAGGGGCAGGGCTGGCTGGTCACCTACCCATGGCCCCTCCCCCAGGCCACTGATCCCCAATTATCACCCCCATACCCCATTCAGGGGTTGGCCCACTGCCCACAGGCCCTCCCCATGGCTGGTCCTATCCCCATCCGCCCCTCCCACCCCCAACTGGGTGTGGGGCTTGCTGGCCAATTGCCCATAACCCCTCCTCCCAGCCAGCCCAGCCCTTATTGGCCATGATTGGGGCAGACTGGCTGACCAACCTCCTGCTATCTCCTCCTCCTGACAGGCCTAGCCCCAATCCACTCTGATTGGGACCTGGCTGGCTGGACCCCACCTGTGCAGGAATTCATGCCCTGGGTCTCTAATTTGATCTATAATTTATTGACTCTATGAGTCTTCTCCAAGGCCGCTACTCTTTACATATTTACTTATATTTTTGTCTTTTTGGTTGTTATTTAAATAAAAAAGAATTGGTTTTATACATACAGAACACAGAAGCCTAAGTGAAGGGTCTGCAGCCCAAGGCATGGGCCGCAGTGGGCCGAGCAGTAAGGTCCTGGTGATGGGCAGGGGCAGTGCGGCGTTGTCTGGCAGCTGTGGGAGAAATGGCTAAGGGCAGAGCGGCTGAGAAGCCTGGCTGAGCCTCATGCCCCCTCTGGGCAGATGCAGAAATGGAGGCTGCTGAGGAGGAGGCCTGAGGGGACTGGCCCAGGACACTGCAGAGAGTGAGTCCAATCTTCCCAGATCCCGTCCACGGCCCCGAGGGAGTGGGTGGGGCACAGGTCTGCGTGCAGGCCATGCTGAGAGCCGGCCTGCTCTGGCCCAGAGGTGGCTGCCGTCCGTCCCGGTCCCCTTGGCAGCGAGCTCCGCCTCTGTTGCTTGTGTCTGATGTGTCACACCCAGACGAGCTTGATGGAGTGCGATGGGTTGAATTGTGCCCCCAAAGGATATGCTGACGCTCTCACTCCCAGAACCTGTGACTTTTTGGAGGGGACACAGTACAGCCCCTAACACATAAGGGAAGGAATATGTATGGCCATGCAGGCTGGGGTTGGTGTAGGAAATGAGAGAGGCGTAGGGTGGTGACGGTACAAGAACATGGCAGAAGTAAGGACCATGGACAGAGTGCACTAGAGAGGGAAATGCAGGGGAGGGGAGGACAGGAAGATGGTGAGGAGCAGGGGAGCTCAGAGAGGGTCATGGGGGAGGCGAGCAGGTGAGTGGAGGGATGGAGGCTGTGGTTGAGGAGGGTGAGTGGCAGTGGTTTCAGAGGGGATGGTGGCTCCGCTGTGGGCTACAGTGTCTGCAGCAGTTTCTCGTTAGGAAATGCAGACGGGCTTGCCCTCCCCAAGCCTCTAGAAAGTTCACTGCTCCCGACGGAGAAGATCCGCAGTGTTTCCGCCAACCTCAGGGAAAGCCGTGTCGCTCCATGTGCCTTTATTTGCAAGTCAGAGGCGCTCTCGTTCAGACCAGGCCGGGGGACAGGAAGGGGAGATATACTGTGCAGATCCAAAGATATGAACTGGGACTTAATAAGAAACAGAGCCAGCCTCTCCAGAGGCCAGGACCCGAAACTGGAAGGAAACTCAGCTGGAACACAGTATAGAACCAGGAACCCGAGATCCGCCGGGATCGCTGGGAGCCAGGAGCCTGAGTGCCAGCGCGCAAGCGGCCACGGAGCCCTGCACACGGCCTTCTCCTGCCCAGCAGCGCCCAGCTGCCCTGGCAGTCTCAGCGCTCGCAGGCCCTGTTCCGGCCAAAGCAGAGTGCTCCTGGCACCGGTCCCTGGTCGGCCACAGGGTCCAGGACAGGAGCAGCACCCTCCAGGTGGTGCTGGGCCGCTGGACATTTGCTGACAGGCGGAACAAGTCCCATGGAAGATTTTTCTGTTCCTTAATTTTTTATTAATCGTCACATATAAAAAGCAGGCTTTTTGTTTTCGGGCTGCTGGGCCTCATTGTTTACTGCCGGCATCGATTTAGAAGAAGACCCTGGAGATGCTGCACTTGGCATGTTCTGATGCTCCACATGCATGTGCTCCTGGGCGGGGGATGGGGCTGCATCCCAGCTAACCCCTCCTGGGGGGAAAGTATTGTGAGTTGAAAGTGCACCTAATACACCTGTTCTCCGGACTGTCACAGCCCTGCCGGCCTGCAGGGTGCTCAGAGCACCACCGGAGCCCACAGGTGGTCGAGCTGGCTGCCCCCTTGCCAGAAGCAGCAGGCGCAGATGGAGTTTGCGACATGACGGGATGTGAAAACACAGAATACAACCCCGAATGGCACTGCTCACACTGCCCTGCCCAGCATCCGTGGGTGATCTGTGGAATCCTGTGGTCTGCTGTGCTGCCAGCACCAGAGAGAGAGGAGGGGGGAGGGGAGAAAGAGAGAGAAGAGGGAATATTAAACTGTATCACTAGTCTGAGAAAAGATCAAAATTCAGAATATGGTTCCTACTGAATGTGTATCGCTTTTGCACCATGTTCATGTAAAAAAAAAAGTTAAGTCAGGGACCATCTGTATAAAATAATTTTAAGCACTTTAATCTGTAGGAGTCTCTTTCCAGAGTAAACCTGACCTACTGTGTGCCAGGCTCTCCTCAGCTCATCCTGTGACGTCAGGGTCTCGCCATCAGCAGGCCGCTGTTCAGACTGGGTTTGAGTTCACGGGCTTGGTCGCTGGCTGGCTCTGTGAACTTGGCAGGCGTTTCCCTCCTTGGACTAGTGTCCTCGTCTGTAAGGCGGGTTGAGGTGGAAACCCGGTGCACGTGATGTGCCTGCTGGGACCTCAGGAGCCAGCATCTCCCTTCTGCCTGACTCTGGGAGACCAGGCGGAGGCAGAGGAGGCAGCCCCGGCACCTTCGTACTGAAAGGCAAGTGGGCACTTGGCTTTGGGTACAGTGAGTCTGGTTGAATCCAGCACTGGATGGAGGTGCCCATCCATCCCAGGTAGCACGTGGCTGGGACACACTCCCTTCAGGGACTGGCCTGGTGGGACTTGCCCGCAGAAGGAGAGGGAAGGCCTGTCTCCTGCCAGCCACTGGCTTCCTCCCAGGGAAGGGCATTGGGTGTCCTTTGGGACAACAGAAGATCATTCCCGGTCTCTGAGGCCGGAGCGCTTCCCCTGGGCAGCTAGCCCTCCTCTCCTGGAAGGTGGGAGGAATCTTCTGTGGTCACAGGCGGCCAGCGTTAGCAGAGCAGGAAGGCAGTTCTCTAAGGCAGGCGGCATGTGTTCCATCACACCAGCTTCCTCCCTTTCTCCTCCTTTGTCATCTTGGCCTGTGCAGACTGTGGGCCTTGATTGAGGCACCTCACGGTCGCAGGAGTATAGGCCCTGGGCTCTGTTCACAGCTCTCTCCTAGGGAGGGCATCGATTCTTACTTATTAATTCCCCCTTCCTTTGTATCTCTGGCCCCCTGGCCCCTGCTCGAGTTCATACTTGAACATCGAGTGGCTAACTTTGACTCTACACTCAGAGATCTCCTAACACCACACCACGGATGTCCTGACTTCCCCCACATCTGTTTCTTTCTGATGTGGAGGGTGGGGCCCACCTTCTGGCCTGATGGAGTCCAAACACAATGACTTAGTCTGACTCCTTCTTTCCCTTTCCCTTCTGCCTTCAGCCCACCAGCCAGTTCTGTCTTTTAACTCTCAAATGTAGCCCACCTTGGCCCACTGCCTGGCCCACTGCCGAGGAGGTCAGTCGCCTCCATCTCCCGTCCCGCGGGCAGCGATGGCCTGACAGCTGGCTCCTCCTGCCTCGCACCCCTCTCGTGGTGCTCAGAGGTTTCAGGACACATCCATGCCGGTGAGCACCCAGCGCCCCTGAACCAGGATCCGCTCCAGCTCTGCACCCTGTGCGGCTCCAGGACTCACTGCCCACCCTGCTGGCTTCTCCAGCCCGTGTTCTCCGCTCCCTGACCCGGTCCCCTCACCTTTCCCGGCCCTGCTCCTACTTGAGGACCATGTGTTGTGTCATGAGCACCTTCCCAGATTATCACATGCCAGCCTGCACCACCCATTCGGATTGCCCCTCACATGCCACCTCTTTGGAGGAGTATCCCCCCCCCCCCCCCCCTTCCAGAGGCCCCCTGGTAGGTGCACTCACTGCTCTCTGCCTGGAATAATCATGGTTACTTCTCTGGGCCCAAATTCCAGATGGCATGGCCCTTCCTGGCCTGTTCATTGCTCCATCTCCGATGACAGAATCATATCTGGTGCGTAGTAGGTGCTCAGTACCTGTTTGCTGAGTGAAGAGGTGATGGAAACGTGTGAGGACACCGTAGAGTTGGTAGTAGTGGCCCTCTGTGGTCACATGCGTCCCTTTCTCTCAGGTCTTGCACATGGGGCCCTAGAAGACTCCCTCAGGCCCGCTCCTGCTCCTTCGGCTCCTCAGTCGTCACGTTTGATTCTTACATCCTCAAAAATTACCTCGGCTAAAGGTCCTTGTTAGTAATCCACAACAAAGAACTACCTCAGGCAGCAAAGGGAGACCTGGTGCCATAGACAGAGAGGCTGACCAGGAGGCCGGGCGGGCGGGGAGCGGGGAGTGGGGAGCGGGGAGCGGGGAGGGGTGCTGCTGGGGAGGGTGTTAGCTCCCTCCCGTCTAATTGAGCGGCACATAATGGTGGGGACTTCACATTTCCCTGGGATTTCGCTGACTTTGCCATTTTAGCAAAAAATAATTTATTCCAACGTAATTTGCATTACATAAAATTATAATGAATGTTTTTAAGAACAAGGTGCTGTATATTTATGAGATCGTTGTGTTTATATGAGGAAGAGGTTTAAATGTATTGGCATGTATTTCCCACAAACACTTATATGCAAAGCTATATGCTCGGCAGCCTTGGCATTAACATACATTATTTGCATAAACCATAAACACTGGGCAATTTCTTTGTCAAACAAAAAGTACTGATTACCTCAGAAAGGATATTAATACTTTTCTTCATCCATATTTTTAAATTTGCTGACTGCGTTTTGATGATCATTCATCTTGTCTGGGAGCGCGGTCTGCAGCACAGCCTCTCTCGCTCCCAAAACAAAGCAGCTCGGAGGCCGCGGCCTGAATGCCAATGGCCCAAGCAGCGTGGTCTCAGGGCCTCTCTCCCGCCGAGGTCACGGCTGCGAGGCCTGGGCCTGCGCCAGGTGGACATCTGATTGACAGAGGGGCGTCAGGAAATCTATTTTCCAATTAAATTTTATGTTTATTTTCAGCTCTCCTACACAGCTTTTTGGTTGGAGTTTTGGTCCACTGAACCTCGCTAGTTTCCCTGGAAAAGAATAGGCTGTTCAAATAATTCTCTGTGCACCTCCCCTTCCTCGCTTGGGATCCTCAGGGATAGTTTCAGCTGAATTCATAGACACAATGCTGAGGTCACCCCCCCCAAAGTTGGGGTTTCGTTTCCTATGAGAAGAAGTGAAGTGACTGATACTGACCAGTTGCAGAATAGTCAGAATGTTGATCTTGGAGTCAGCCAGATCTGGAGCCCACGGTGGGTGACGTGGCTGGATCTGATGACTGAAATGCTCTTTCTGTTACTTCCTCCAGGAGAGAGTAAGAAAGATGGTCCCTCTGAGGTGGATTGAGGTTCGGAGCAGATGAACTGAGCCATGCAGGGAGTGTGGGACCGTGCCTCATACTCAGCCAGCACTCACTAACCTTAACTGGTGTGCCGTTACTATTATTGCCGTGTGAACTGGAGGTAATTTTCCTAGGCTGCTGGGAAAATTAAACAAGAGCAGGTGCCTGGCATGTAGCGGAAGCCCGGAGTGTGGGTTTCAGATCGCAGGAGCATCTGGGAATGTGCTAAAAGGGTGGATGGAATCTCAGCTCCAGCTGTCTTGCTTACAACTGAGGAGGGTCAGGTCGTCGTTCTGAGAAGCTGTCCAGCTGATGCTGATGGAGCTGAGGGTGGAGAACCCCTGGCCCAGAGGCACTCTAGCATTGCAGTTCCAAAAAGATGGACGAGAGTGTTGGGATCAGACATGACCTCGCTGTCCATCACCCCTGGGTAGTTAGGAGAGATTCCTAAGCACTGAGCAAGCCTCTACACAGCCATGGTGCCTCTGTGACCTAATGTTGCCTGAATACATGCAGTGTGCCACCAATTGTTCATAATTTTGAAATAAACAAAATAAATTACTTATATAATATGTATGCACCTGTGGAGAAGTGGGGAGAAGGAGAGAGATGTGTAGACTAGATTTTATTTCTTAAGCCAAGAGATGGGTGTGTGTAATTTTAAAAATATTATTCTTTATAGTTGTTTGAATGCCTGAAATATATAATCATCAATTCCTAAAACCTTCAGGGCAGCTTCCGGCCCTGCCTTTGTCTCCACGTGAAAACTCCAGCTGCCGGCTGAGGTCCGGCAGGGAGGAGTCGCTGGGGAAGGAGCCAGCTCCGTTCTGTGCGGGAGCAGAGGGCAGCGCCTCTCTTCTTTCTGGCGTCCTGTTTGTAGACTCCGCATGTATTTCAGAGTATTGTCTCACACATTTCATCCTGAAATAAATCTGGGTGAGGAGGACTTTATTTCCCAGTTGACAGATGACGAAAACATCCATGTTAGCTGACAGGTACAGACTGGCATCATGTGCCACCCGGAGAGGAGGCTGTCCTGTGTCTGCTCATGGAGTCATCGCAGGGACCACGTGACAGGTGAGGAGCCGGGTGAGAGGGGTGACAGGAGCTCCCTCCATCCAGTAACCACAGAGTCAGAGTCTAGGTCCCATGGGCACCCAGGCCCAGACCGCCCTTGTCTGGGAGACAGGCGGGGCTCCCCTGCCTGGGCTGGTGGCGCTCAGAATTAGCTCCTGGCAGATACTCTCTCCCCCCTCCGGCCGGGCAGCCCACACTGCTCCTGCTTTTCGCTTTGACCCTCTCTAAGTCAGGCTTCCTGATCGCAAGGAACAAATCAGTGATTGTTTAAGCAGAAGAGAACTTACGGGGAGGGGCCTAGGGAAGGCAAGGAAGGCTGGACAGGACGTGTGGCTGACCGCAGCCATGCCCAGACCTGGGCGAGGGAAGAGCGGTCCCTCTCTGTCTGCTGGGGAAGCTTCTGGAATCACTCCCCCTCCCCTCTAAGGCACAGCATGGAGGGCTACCCCCTCTGGCCCACAAAGCCAGGAGTGATCAGAAGGGGAGGGAGGCTGGTGGGCAGGTGGAGACAGGGAGTCCACACCCGGCAGGCAGTCCCCTTCAGCGGGGAGGAAGAGAGAGACAGGCTGTGTCTGTGTCGCCTGGCGGCCCGATGGGTAATTAAAACAATGTCGTGGCTGCTTTTACTGCATTCAGACCTGTTTTAATTTGTATTTAGCCAGAGGCTTTCCGGCAAGAGGAACATTTTACACATCTAACAAATAATTATAAATAAATAACATCTCCATTTCTGCTATTTAGGGGAACGTTCCCTTCAGGTAACGCATTTATAAATTCACCTGTTTGACAACAAGCAACTAAAATAACAGCAGGGCCTGACCTGGCGGCGTCAGTGACGGGGGCGGGGGGGGGAAGGGAGAGTCATAATCAGTAGGAAATGCAGAACTGTAAACGCTACATTACAATAGACCCAGAGTGCAGCCCGCATAATGCCCAACTGAAGAGCAGGGGAGCGGGAGGCCCAGGCAGCCAGCAGCAGGTAGGAGGGCTCCACGCACATGCAGGTGCGGGGCCATCCAGGTCACCGGTGCACCCGGCGCCTCCTCAGCACCCGGGGTGCACCCGGGGGAGGGGCCCGTGCATGGTCCTGTGCCCGCGCCCCCTCCTGGGGGCCTCACGTCTCCCCAGGTCGGTATGGTTTGAGCTTCCAAGTTTTCGTTGCTGGGTGATCTCAAATCGAGTTTGCGTGATATCAGCCTTCCTTCCCGAGTGGGAGAGCTGGTCTTGGGGACCTGGCCAGCGGCTTCTGCTGCGGAACGTGGCCGGGCAGAAACGCGCTAGATGCCACAGCTTGTTCACGTCCGGGAGGGGTGTGTGTGTGTGTGTGTGTGTGTGTGTGTGTGTGTGTCTGTGTGTAGACATGAGCCCCCGTCCTGCTCCGTCTTCATTCTCAATGACTCTGGAAGCTCTTAAGAAAGGGTGGACGCCTGTTTTTAGCATGGCCAGTGTAGGCACAGCTGGGGAGGGAGAGGCCAAAGTCAGAAAACGCTGAAGACTGGGAGCGAGGGGGTGCTCCGTGCCTGCCTCTGCTGTCGGATGGGCATGCGGCTTCCCCCCAGGACGGCCGAGGCTTGGTGAGTGTGAGGCAGGGTTCCGCCACCACAGCCCACAGCCCCACCGGGGGCCTGTGTAAGGCATGTTTTCAATGCAGTAATAGGATGCACTCTAAGGAGACCCTGCTGTGTGTTAAATGCCCTTTGGGAGTGACACCCCACTTTGGTGAAAGAGAGGGGGTGCCACGGGGCAGTGAGAGCAGGCTGTGGTGTCAGACGTCTGGGTTCGAGTTCGACTCAGCAGCACAGCTCCCCAGCGGAGAGCTGAGCTGGTTCCCAGGTCAGATGGGAGGAAATGTGGGTAGAGGACACGTGGGCATGGTGTGCTGTGCCATTCGGTGGGTACCAGCCACCACCACTGACGCCGGCTCCCTGGCTGCTGAACGCTGGGTCCTGTGCTGGGAAGTGCGCTGCGGCTCCTTATCTCGGGCAGTCTTCCCAGAAGCGCCCCTCCTCCCTCCTCCATCCTCGTTATTGCTCTCCCCCCTTTCACCCGCGTCACGGTGTACCTGCCATCCGTCAGACACGTGTAGCTTGTTCTAACAAAAGGGAAAGGCAATGGTCTCCGCTCTCAGGGAGCTCGCAGTCGAACAGCAGAAAACCAGAGGGGATGGCTTGGCTTCCACCTCCCCCTCCGTTGGTAAATTCTCCCCTGCACCCTCTCACGCCAGGGTCTTTGGATAACCACCGTGCCCTGGGTTGGTGAGTCCTGGGGCCCTCTTTGCTCAGGCTCCTTCAGAACTCCAGAACCTTCTGTCCTTTCGTAGACACTTCCATTCCTGGGCACTTCAATGGGGGAGGGGTATCTTCCCAGAGAAGCGGGGGTCGGTCCAGCCCGCTGAGGTGGCCCTTCGTTATACATCACGGGATACCCTTTAAATAATTTAGCCAAGAAGATCATGGAGCCCTTTGGGGCCACGTTTCCCACCAGCCCCCATGAGGACTGAAGAGTCCCTGGAGGGGTGGGAGGTGCCACCAGAGAATTCCCTTTGTGGTTTGCCTTCCCCGCCACTGGGTGTCACTGTTCTACATAAATAAGAGGGGACCACATAGGCCTTGGCACTGTGCAGCCTGGCCTTGGGTTCAGGGCCTGGGCAGGGTTAGGTAGCTCCTGGTGCTGAAGGTGCCAGGGGACCACGGCTGCCACCTCCCGGCTGACCTCGGCACAGGAGCTGGCCGCGTGGAGAAGCCTTGGAGATGAAAGCATCTGGCACGTGCCAGATCCTTACTCTATAGATGCCCTCTTTGGTATTGATCCTTTAAAACAGACGCTGAGAGGTGACCCTCGGGGAACAGGGGTAATGCAGTTATGGATGTATTATTTATGCATCTGGCTGCGTCAGGACGTCATAGGGGAAACAAGGAAGTCTCACCGAGAAGGCTGCTTTCCCTCTATCCGTGACCTTCCTCTCTTTGAGAGACAAGGGAATCATAAACCCACAGTCAGAAATAGAATAGGACATTATCCACGGGACCCTCCCTTCTGCCATTTCAAAAAAAGTTTCCAGAATTTTCTCCCTGCAGGACAGTCAGTAGTGGTTTCTCAGCAGGTCTGAGGGGTTATCAGCAAAACAAAGCACCACCCGCTCATCCACTCCCTCATCTGCAGGGATGTCTGAACCGATGACCTCTGACCCCTCCTTGAGTTATTGCATGCTTTTTTCTGACAAGGAGCTGTTGTGTTACATTGAGGTGTTTACTAAAATCTGGGGCCTGTAGCAATCTGCCAGCTGCCGCTCCACACTTTTGTTTATGATGGGATGGGAGTGAGACTCTGGGATGTCAAATACAGGACAGGATGGGACGGGGCAGGACTGGAGAGCGAGGGGAGAGGCCAGCACAGAGCGCTTTCCTGATGGAGCTTCTGCCTCAGGAGCCGGGGCCAGTCCAGCAGGCTGACACCCACACGGCGTGCTGCCCAGCGTGTTCCTCCTGCTTCATCTCTTACAATGCCCGGTGACATCTTGGTCATGGTCCTTCGCTTTCCTCCCGTGACTCACGGGCCTGGCGGGTGTGATGGAGAAGGTTCCAGTCCAGAATCCTTTCACCACCTTTCCCTAAATGCCCTGAAAACAGTTCTGGAGGCCTTTGCTGCAGGAAGTGGACAGGGAGCGTGGGTGTGGCAGGAGGAATCTGAGATTGGTGTAGGGTTCCCTGGAGCCATTTTGAGAAGCAATAAGAGACATTCCAGAAGTCCCCCACCACCACCCCCCTACTGTGGATCTGCGAGGTCAGCATGGTATCGGGACTGCTCCACTAGGGAGTGTTTTGATAGGTTCTATCAGATAATGTCCATGTTTTATTTTGTTTCTAATATCGGATAAATTGTTGGTCGTCATGTAACTCCCAGGCTCGCCAGGCCTTCACATAGAGCCCTCATGTGCCATCACATTATGATGATGAAGATAATGTAATGGCAGCTTCCTGGAATAGAGAAATGATTTTTTCCACAAAGGGCATTTTTAAATGGCTCATTAAGCCATTTTATGAGCACCCTGATGCTGTGAGCACTGTGAAGAAATGGTGTGCCAACCGATTGGGGCCAAAATGGATTCCGACAAGGACTCCATCACCTATGGGGTAGGTATTCTCTTAGAAGGCATCACACATCCTAACAGCCTGGATCAAATCTACGCCGCCGAGGTCTGTTTCCGCGGGCAGCACCCATGCAAACACCTCGCTTGGCTGAGCCTGCAGAGCGACCCCAGCCCACAGGCCATCGTGGCAGACAGTGCCTTGTCTCAGAGTCTCCGCATGGCCAGTGACACCCAGCATTTAATTCCCCTTCTCATTTAATTCACAACAGGGCACCTGGGGAGCATCACATGTCACTACAGCAGCCTTTGGGGTGGTCTCCGCTGTCCTCCGATCTGAGTTCCCGGCGAAGGGGGTTCAGGCGGACGAGGGCCTTCCTCAGGGGTCACTCGGTGGGTGTCCCCTCTCTGACAGCCTTTGACCCAGACCTGTAAGGAGGAGGCAGGACGGTCCACAGACAAGCGTTCTCGCTGCGTTCCTACGGAGGCTGGGCAGCGGGGCGCGGGGGCGGTGGGAGGAGCTGTTCGCAGATGGCGGGGTTCTTGAGTCCTCGGTACCATCTGGCACCTTGGGGCTGAGCCCAGCTCGCCAAGGCAGGAACCGTATTGACGACGTACTGGCACCGACACCAGAGTCAATGGCTCCTTGACATTTGGACTCGGCATCATCTGGCAAGTCCCACCGCGGAGCCGGCCTTTGCCCGTGGCCGGGAGGCGGCCGCACGGGTGCTTTTGAGGGAGGAAAGGTCAGCTGGCGGAGCGAGCTTCGGCTTCAGTGCGGGGATTACACACGCACGGCGGACCTCTCCTGCGGGGTTCAGTGGAATGCGTGCTGCGTCGATGTAGCGATCTACTGGAAGGTCGGAGTTGTGCTGAAAGAAACTTGAGTAACTGACACATTGAACAGCGTGGCTTTCCCCTGTCTGCCTTCAAACGCTTCATACAGACTCAGTTACCTGCATCACCCGCAGCATGGGGCTGCTCCCGCCCTCCTGCCCCGGGCAGGAATGCGTCTTCTTCACCTTTCCCCCCAGAATCCAGGGTCTGGACTGGCATGTTTTCAGACACCCGGGGAGCAAACCCAGGTAGCCCCGAAACTCGCTCTGTGTGCGCGCTGTGCTAACTCCATTATTAGGAAGCCATCAAAATATGGTCCTCCCACCAGCACCTCCCACCAGTCTGGACCTGCGGGATGAACAGCTGTTTTGGACTCGAGGGTGGGGATTCGGGGGGTAGGTTGGGGGGGCTGAGTGCCTCTCACAGGCCCTGCCGTGTAGGGTACTGTCCGTGTTTCCCCAGAGGACGAGGTGGGGTGGATGCTGGCTCCTCTGCTTAGAGCCCTGTGATGCTGAACAAGTCCTGTGGACTCCAAAGCCTTATGTCTTCATCTACAAAATGGAGCTAATACCTCTGAGTACGGACGTAATGGCATTGAGCAAAGAAGGAGGTGAGCAGCAGGAGGGGGACTAGAAGCAGGGCTCCCTGCACCTTCACACATCACCTCCGTTCATCCCCCCTGGAGGGCCCTGTTTTCTGGGAAAATGCATGCTTGCTCAGCTCATCTGTTGGTCCCTGCGAGTTACCCCCAAACGTGGTGGTTTCAGACTACAGCTTGTCATTTCTCACAGCCTGGGGGTCACTGCGCTCCGCGGGCAGCTCTCCTCTGTGGCCTCCAGAGAGAGCAATTCCAGGGGGGCTGGCAGGGCCCCTTCCTCTGGGGTGACGCTGTGGCAGCGGGCGCTGGCGCTCCTGCCCGGACCTCTCCGTATCCTTGGGATTTTCAGGGTCTCCAGGAAGTTGTCCTTGGACAAGGCAGCTGCTTTCCCACAGGGAGCAGTCCTAAGAGTGAGCATCCGGCAAGATCCAGAGGAAGCCGCCAGAGCCCCTTCCCAGCATCCCACTGGCCAAAAGGGAGCCCCAGGGCTGGCTGGGTGTGGGGGAGGGAGCTGTGTTAGGGCTGGATCCTGGAGCAGGCTCCCTGGGGAAGGAGGGGCACAAGGCTGCCTTCACAGAGGCCACCAAAGTGAGCCCAGCAACTCTGGCCAAAAAGCTGGAAATAAAATGGTGAGGGATCTGTCTATTGACCATCTACATGGAGTAGCTGCAGTCAGCGTCTGTCTTTCGGCCATGGCTGTCGTGAGTCCTGGCACAGGTGTGGCAGCAGCCTGGCTGTCTGGCATGTCTGGGATGCAGACCCAGAAGCAGGCTGCCTGGTCCAAGGCATGCATCTGCAGTGGTGGGGAGGGCTGCTGGGACCCTCAGTAGCAAAAGTTGTTGGACTTCCAACTTTCCCCATTGTGGGCACATTGTGTCCAAAAGGACCCCTCTTTACACAGAGCTGGGCCAGGCTGAGCTGATGCAAGTAAGGTGCTCCCTCCACTTCTCTGTGTGGCCATCCTTGGTGTTTGTGTTCCAGGGTTTCTGCATTTCCTCACTGCACTCCTGAGCTCTCCCAGCCTACTTCACTGATGGGGAGTTACAAATGACTGTCTTTGGGGGACCTCCAAGCTCACCATCTTGCTATGGTTGCTCCCTGCATAGTGAGATTTCTAGTATCATACTTAAACTTTTCATTTGTTTACATACTGTCTGTTCTGTTTCACTCATTCATCTCTCTACCAGAATCATATTTTTTTACTTATTAATTTTTAAATTAACTTTATTGTTGAAAGTATTGCAGATGTCTCTCATTTTCCCTCATTGATTCCTCCACCCAGCACACCTCCAGGTCTTCACCACCCTATTGTCTGTGTCCATGGGTTATGCATATATGTGTATGAGTTACTTGGTTAATCTCCACCGCCCCCTTCCCTCTGAGAATTGTTCTTCTGCCTCATGCTGTTGTGCCTCTGGAGCTAAGTACTACAGCTTCTAGTGTATGCCAGTGCTGTTTTTTGTGGTGGCAAATCCCCCTGACTATTCTTCCCTCCAACACCAGATATTTTGTTTTGGAATATTCTTGCATGTTCACTTTTCAGATAAATTTTACAAGCAGTTTATTAATTTTATTAAATTTCACCACATTGAGATTTTTCATGGGATTGCATTGAAATAATAGATTGATCAATAAAAGAAATAAAATAAAACAATACTTAATATTTTAAGTATTTTTAAATGTACTTCAGTTAAACTATAATTTTTCTTGCATCTTATGAATTTTAGTTATGCTTCTAACTGGGCCTTTTTTTTTCACTAATGTTATAATACATCATTATAATTGGGATTGTTTCCCACTGTAAATTCTTATTGGTGTTTAGAAGAGCTATTAATTTTTGTTTGCAATTGGCCACCTTTATAATGTTCTCCTTAAAAAATTAATAACATTCTTATTAAGAAAATTAACTTGATCTTAGCAGTTATGTTTTTTAGGTCAGGAATTAAAACACACGCAAGTAATGATAATTTGTGGAATTTGTTATAATTTTGACTCTTGACAGTTTTTTTTTCTTTTTAGTCTCAATGTGATATCTAAAATATCCAGAGCAGTTTTGAGTAATAACAATGATAATAAACTGTTATGTTTAATCATTAATTCTGATTGGAATACCTATAATGTTTCACTCCTAAATTTCTGGTGAATACCCTTTATCAAATGAAATAAAATCTCCTTCTATTTCTTACTTGCTATTATTTTTTTTCTGGAAATTTAGTTAAACATTTATCAAAATTATTAGCATGTATTTGGGTGATTATACAGGGTCTCTCCTTTATTTTATGAAGGTGGCTGCTTCCAGAAATTCTGATGATGAACCATCATAGCATTCTTGATGAACCATCATACATTCTTGAATTTATTTATAATCTTCCTTGTATTTTCATACAAGTATTTAGTTATAAATTTTCTTCATTCCATAATTTAGATACATAGCTGTCTAGTTATTGTTCATTTCTAAACAGTTCATAATTTAAGTTTTCAATTTCTGAGTATATTTTAGAAAACAGCTTAAAATCTAAAAATGGATAGTTTTGTGATGATGTCATTTATTTTTGTTTTTTGCCACCTATTAATACTTTGAAATTTATCACATCAATTGTTCTATACAACTATAATATTTTGGGCTTCTTTTAAAAAATGTTTTTATTGATAGAGAGAGGAAGGGAGAGGGATAGGGAGATAGAAACATCGTTGAGAGAGAAACATCATTTATTGGCTGCCTCCTGCACACCCCCTACTGGGGATTGAGCCACAATTCAAATCATTTACCCTGACTAGGAATTGAGCCGTGACCTCTTGGTTCATAGGTCAAGGCTCAACCACTGAGCCATTCTGGGCAGGCTCTTTTACTTCTATTGAATTTGAGATTTTATGGCCTGATAAAACATCAACATTTTTGATACATTTCTTTTGAAAGAATCTGTATCCTCCTGGTACAGAATATATATGTGAATACAGACCTGCATATTTATATACATATTAGAGGCCCAGGACACGAGACTCATGCAAGGTGGACGGGGGGGGAGGGGGGGGGGGAGAGCAGAGGGGAGTGTTCCTCAGCTTGACTTGTGCCTTCTCGCAGTCCAGGATGCCTTGGGGGATATCCACCTGCTGACTTAGGCCCCATCCCCTAAGCTGGCAGTCAGACATCCCTCTCGCAGTCCAGGAGCCCCTGCTTCTTACTGCCCACCCGCAGCGGAGGCAGGAGAGGCTCCCACCACCGCTGCTGTGCTCTCCAGCTGTGAGCCTGGCTTCTGACTGAGTGGCGCTCCCCCTGTGGGAGTCCACTGACCACCACAGGGTAGCTCCTGCATTGAGCATCTGCCCCTTGGTGGTCAGGGCATGTCATAGTGACCGGTTGTTCTGCCGTCCAGTTTATTTGCATATTACACTTTTATTATATAGGATAAAAAGCACATATATGAACATATCTGTTTATTAAGACTTGTTAGTTGTAATCGTTGAAATTTTTTCTGTGTTTTACTTTGATCTGTGAACATCTGAGCGGGAAGTATGATATATCACTCCTCAGAATTCTAAATATCTTTGATATATTTATTTTGAAGTTTTGTTGTTTGGTATATATCTGTTTATGATATAACTTCTTAATTGATCAGCTTTTATCAATAAAATATTCTCCAGTGTCCCTTATGATGTCTCTCACCTTTAATTCTATATTTTTCTGATGTTTAAATTACTAATTCCATTTCCCTCCACACTTGACTAGCATTTTGTCCTTTTATTTAATTTTCAATTTTTAAAATTTACTTTGTTCCAGAAGCATGTCCTATAATGAGCATAGAGATAATTATTTTTAAACTCTCACTTGTGGCATCGGGAATTTGAAATTTCTGCGTGGGCTGAGAATCCGCCACATCTTGACTGTCTTGACCTTGCAAATTCTCCCCAACCTCTCAGAGGATATTCAAATAGCAGCTCCCAGGTGATATCTTCCCAGAAATTCTGAGCCTTGGAAAATAAATGGATCTCTCCTGTTTCGAAGTCACTCTATTACATTTAATTTCTAGCTCTTAGCAGGTTTTAAGTGTTTACTGGACTATTTTTCTTCAGGAGCCCTGAAAAAAAAACCCCACAAAATTCTCATTCTTTGCCTTTTTAACCACCTGCTTCCCACGCCTTGCAAACAAAGCAGAAAGAGGACTTCTGCTGTTCCTGGTTCTGCACCTCCCACAGAGACCTGGGGCCCCTGCATGCAGAGGGTTTCAGAGAGAAGACAGAGACAGTGTGCCACATAGAGATGCAAAGACAGGGAGGCCTTTATTAGGAGGTCTTTGTGGTTAAAAACTACTTTGCATCAAGAAGGGAGCAGACAGTGGTGGTAGGTGAGGGTGAAAAAGCAACAGATTTTCATGTAGAAATAGTCCTCATTATACAGATGAGGCAGTGCAGACACAAGGAGGCTCACACGTCTTCCCAGGGTCACGGAGATGGTAAGTGATGGAGCAGAGACTCATGGAGCAGAGGCGGTGTGAGTCCAGAGGCCATTCTTCCCGCTAGGTTTGGAGGGCAGCCTCCTTCTCATGGTCCCCATTTGAGATGTTCAGACTTTAAAGAAAGAGTAGGGAGGCTAAGTTATTTCTATGTAATTAATACAGCTCAGATGTGGAATCTGTGGCTGCATCCACTTTTTTTGCCAAGGGAATGGGCAGACCTGAGAGAGGAGACATGGGACCAAGCCCCCACCAGCCAGCCCCTAGTGGGCACAGAGTGGGAGCCAGAAATAAGCCAGCTCTTGGAGATGTTATTATTATTATTGTTGTTGTTGTTTCCATGCTAATATACTGGCAAATGTTGGGGCCCAATGAATTTGAGTGAATGAAGGACAAAAATGGCTCAGATTCCACGTGAGAACCAAGAATAGGCCAACCAATACTCCAGGCATAAAAATTACATATTGTTTTAGACAGAAGTATCTACCCATCATCAGGAACTTAATCACGAGGAAACACAGATTGCCTGCTTTGTGCTCAGGTGTCTGTATGGGGAGCAGGATAGCACCATCCTAAAGATGACAATTCTGATGGGAATGGGAGGGGCCCATCCTTATAATACAAATGAGTGTGTAGCCACAGATTCCCCATCTGAGCTGCATTAATTACACCAAAATATAATTCATACTTACTCCCACCATTCCTCTCTTCTTAAAGACACTTTGAATCCCCAGCACTGACTCACTGCTCATCAGTGTGTGAGGTGTACGTGAGGGAGCAGTAAAGCATCTCAGTTCTCTGCAGGGAAAGCGAACTGTGAGGGCTGAGCCGGGTTCTGAGGCCGGGAGTCCCCATGTCCTGGCCTTAGTTCTGTTGGGGCTGATCTGATGCGCAGAAACATTACCTCATTGGTGGGGACGCTAGTCTGAAGACTTGAGTGCCCTCAGAACATTAGCCTTTCACTCCACGATAGTCTGGGGTTCCAAAAACACTCTCATGTGCAACTCCTTTTCACTTTATTTCTTAAATGACATACAGTGAAAATCACTTTATTTTTATTTTTTAGCACACAGTCTGTGAGTGTTCACACCTCAGTAACTTCCACCCCCATTAGTATTCAGGACAGTGGACCCCCCTTCCATGACGTTCTCCTGTCTGCTTGCTCAGCCACACCCTCCACCCGCCCTCTCCCTGGGCAGCCGCTGAGCTGCTCTCCATCTCTGCAGTCCATTCTGTTTAAAAACGTCATGTAAATGGAGTCATGCCATAGGAAACCTTTGACACGGTTTCTTTCACTCAGTGTAATGTCACTGAGACCAAACCAAGTCTTTGTGCACAGTGATAGAGCACTCTTTGTGTTAGTGCATAATCATTTAATAATTTATTGTTGAATATTATTATGGGTTCAGTTGTGTCCCCCAAAATATTGGTTGAAGACCTGTCTCCCAAGACATCTGCACAGGACCTTACTAGGAAGCAGGATCTTCGCAGACTCCATTGGCTGCGATGAGGGCATGGTGGAGCGGAGTGGGTCCTCAATCCCACGGGATGGTGTCCTTGCCGAAGGGCAGAGACGCAGAGAGGAGATGCCATGCGGAGATCCTGGCGCAGGGAGGGGCAGTTGGGAGAAGACAGAGGCAGGGATTCAAGAGGCTTCCCAAGCCCAGGAGTTCTGGGGCCCCCAGAAACCAGGCAGACGCAGAGGGGCTGCTGCCCCCAGGCCTCAGCGGAGCCGGCCTGGGCTCCTTGATGTGGACTCCTGGCCTCAGATCCGGGGATGACCACCTCGGTTTGAAGCCATGCGATCTGTGGGGCTTTGTGACGGCAGCCCCCTAACAGAACTGCTAAAAACTCCTCCCCATGCCTATCAGCAGAAGATGGCCCAGAAGACATAGGGCATATACAGCGGGAAGAGACGGGTTAACTCACGGGGTTAAAGATCACTCTGGAAAGAAGTGTCGCAGAGGGAAGGGAACCCAGAGGGCCTGGGACCAGGGTACAGAAATGAATTGCGGGCTTTTGTTGGTGCTGCTACAACGACGCCCCTCAGCTGCTGAGTCCAACCCATTTCTCTGGTTACTTGGAAACTTGAACATTTCTACACATAGTTCCACCTATTTATACTTTAAAAAGTTTTAAATTCTTTATTGTTGAAAACCCCCGTTTCCCCACTCCCTGACCAACTACACCATACACAAAAATAAACTCCAAATGGATAAAGGACTTAAATGTAAGACGGGAAACCATAAAAATCTTAGAAGAATCCATAGGCCGCAAAATATTTATACTTTTTCTGAGTAATCTATTTTTTTCTTCAAAAATCTATTACAGGAGTTTTAGAAATGTTCTATTTCAACTCTATTTCTGTTATGTATGATACAGATAATTTCTTCTAAAATATTACTTGTCTTGAACTAATTTTATAACTTTCCTAAGTGTTTTGTCAAATGAATGTCAAACAAGGTAAAATCATTCCATTTTTTTTCTTTATTGATTCTTTCGTTTATTGCTTAACATTTCTCATTAAGATTATGAAAGTATTATCCTAAATTGTCCTCTAACCTAATTTTTAATGTCCAAGTGTTTAATTATTCTGCAATTTAATTTTGTGTGTGTAATGTAGAGGATGAAGAACTTTAAAGTTTTCCAAATGGGTAGTCATGTAAGCCACCAGTTTTTGAAGTCAGTTCTGCAGGCATTCTCTGATTTCAAGGGCCGCCGTCAAGGTGTGCATATTTATCTCCAACTCACTGATCAACTTCTGGGCAGTCTGCGTTAATAATGTGCTTGTTAAATTTCTGTAGCTTCCTAACATTTAAAAATATATATATATAGCAGATAGAACACACGTCCTGCAATAATTTTTTACAGGACTTTTTTATTTTAAAAAATATTTATTTTAAAAATAGCTTGCCAATTTGATAAGAATACATTTGAGGATTTACTTTGTAGAACAATGAATTTATAAATTCTTTGAGTCAGAAATTTAAAATACTTGGGTTTTTTAATTATTTGGGTATTTTTAGAGATAATTCCATAAATTTATAGAATCCTATTTAATAAAAGCATAGTATGCAAATTGTCCCCTCCACTGGGAGTTCTGGGAGTTCGATCAGGGGGCAGAGCCAGCCAAGGGAAGGGAGAGAGGCCTTGGCCAGTGGCAGGAGGCTGGGGGAAGGGAGGGAATACACAGCTGGCTGCTGCTAGCAGCTAGGGACCCCGCCAGTGTACGAATTTCATGCACTGGACCTCTAGTTTTCTTTATATTCTTCTTGCCCATTTATTTATGTTTATCTCATTTGTTTGGAGAAGGGACATCTTTTCATTAATTCTGTTAACTCACTGTTGTTCAGCTACAGGACAGGAAACAACGTTTGAGTATTTATAAAGTATCTGGCCACCTAATTAGATTGTATTATAAATTAATAGTTTTTTAGTTGGTTTTCTTCACTTTTCCAGTTTATCAGTTGTCTGTCTGTCTTCCATGAATAGTGACTGTTCAGCATTTCTTTTCCAGTATTTCCTCTCCTTTACATTGCATTCTCTCAAATTCTAGAATAATGATAACTTGGTGAACGTGATACTAGGAATTTGTCTTTTCCTGACTTTATTGAGAATTTTTTTAATGTTGGCACTTATTTTAGAGTTTTGGTAGATACAGTTTCTTGAGTTGGAAAATAGTTTTTCAAAGAATTGTTATGTAAAAAAAAAATAGCTGAAATTTATAAAATACTTTTCCAGTGTCCACTGGAATAATAAAATAATTTGTTTTTAATCTTAATACATTATGTATGATACTACATAATGTAGTCAACTAGATTATATGACTAGAAACCCCAGAGTTTATCAGTGCTTTAATTCTTTCCCTTTTCCATGCCTTGTAATTTTTGGTTCAAAGTTGGACCTGATATGTTGGATAATAGGAACCTGAGGCAAACAGCCCTTCGGTGTGAAGTTTCATGTTAGTTGGCTGTGGGCTGGGTTAGTGGTCGGAAAACTCATTAGTCAACAGAGCCAAATATCAACAGAACAATGATTAAAATTTCTTTTGAGAGCCAAATTTTTTAAACTTCTTCTAACGCCACTTCTTCAAAATAGACTCTCCCAGGCTGTGGTATTTTGTGGAAGAGCCACACTCTAGGTGTCAAAGAGCCACATGTGGCTTGTGGCCACAGTTTGCCGACCACTGAGCTAGGCTGTGTTTGTATTTGCTGCCAGAGACTTTTCCTTCCTGCAGGGAGGGAATGAACACTTCCCCCAGGTGGAGTAAAGCTCAGATGAGGTCTCATCCTGGGGAGATTGGTCCTCTGTAGTGGAGGGTGCTCTGACTTACTCTGCAGTGGTAGCTCTCGCCTCCCCTCTCCTCCACCAGAGCCACGGCCCTGTGAGAATCTGGTGGGAACACACATATCTGTGCTTCTCTGGACCTGGCCGTTTTCACCACCAATACGTTCTGCAGATGGCTCCAATCCACCTGATAAAACACCTAGCTGACTTTTTATGACCACAGAATTTTTAAGTGAGGGCATCACTTTGTTTTTTGCATTCTTTTTTTTTCTTTCTTTTTAAAAAAATATATTTTATTGATTTTTTTACAGAGAGGAAGGGAAGGGATAGAGAGCTAGAAACATCGATGAGAGAGAGACATCGATCAGCTGCCTCTTGCACACCCCCCACTGGAGATGTACCCGCAACCAATGTACATGCCCTTGACTGGAATCGAACCTGGGGCCCCTCAGTCCGCAGGCTGACGCTCTATCCACTGAGCCAAACCGGTTTCGGCTGGTTTTTGCATTCTGGCTTCTGCAGGTGACTCTGCATTGTTGAACCTTACACTTGTTCTGTGTGCTGGTGCTTCTGTTCCCCCCGGGGAGACTCCCAGGCATGCAAGTTCAAAGTGGGAAGGTCTGCGTGTTTTTAATTTGAAAGTCGTTTCCAATTTGCTTTCACTGGCACGTCGTGTGGAGTAGATTTTGAAAGCATTTGCCATTTCCTCCGTGGTGACTGGTCTACTCCAGTTTTCCACCTCTTCTTGCATCAGTTTCATAAATCACGTTTCCCATTCATTTTGCATGGGTATTTCAAGATTGGTGACGTGAAGTTTACAGTGTGTCTCCTGCGATCTTCAACATGCTCCGCAGCCTGTGGAGCTCTGAGCCGTGTGCCTCCGCTCTCTGTGTAGCTGCCCTCCCCGCGGCACTGCCCTTAGCTTAAGGATGCCCAGGGCTTGCCATTATTGCGTTTGTTTATTTCAGGTTTGGAATGAGTTGCCACTCTTCTCTCCAGGACAGTCATCCTCTGCCACGTGAGGGTCACAACTCCCCTCACCCCCCGCCAATAGATCTGGCGTACTCCCTTGGCTACTATGAACTTATTCTTGGAAAAAGGTGTTTTGTCATTTCTTGGGATTTTGGAGAGAGAAAGCAGACACTTGTTCTAAAATCTTATGGTTCAGTCTTCTCACCTGTGCTTCTGATGGACCCGCAACTTTCTCAGAGGGGCTGGGAGAGACGGGAACTGTGGATCCAGCAGATCCTGGGCAGATCCCGATGAAGGACGGTGACACATAGAGTGAGGCGAAGGCATGGGCTCCTCACTGAGCTACTGCACGCATGTTATCTCACTTAGTTTCCACAGCCAGACTGGAAGGTAACTCCGGTATCACATCCATTAGAAAATCAAGGCTCAGAGAGGTAAGCCAGCTACACTCACTGAAGTTCAGGGTCAGGTCTCAAAAGCAGTTTCCCTGATGTGCCCCTGAGCTGCTCTCCCGTTAGCAGCCGAGTTTTATTTCTCCGTCCACATCCCATCGGCCTGCAGAACCATCAGGTCCAGCTGTGTGCTGCCCCGGGGAAAATATGCCCTCACAGCCCAGACTTTTTGAGTTCTGTGTCTTGATAGTACCCCCTGGTACAGCTCTTGCCTTGAGCAGGGAAAATTACAGAAACGAAATAGCCACCAGCCTGCGATCTTCCAGCCCAGCTCACTGGGGGTGCTGCTGGTCGGATGCAGCTGTGTGCGGCAGGGGCTTGAGTTGCGTGGGGAGCTTCTGTTTTCCTAGTGTTGGACGTTGGGTGTCTACAGCTGCAGGTAGGTTCTCAGCCCAGGAGTCCCTGCCGCAGCAGCTCAGCCGGGGCCCAGTTCTGCTGAGCTGAGTTCAGCATAGTCTGTCCTCGGCGTCAGTGAACTCCCTCAGGTGGCAGAACCGGAGTAGGTCCTGGTGTTTACAATGGGAGGCTGGCCCGTGGATCAGGCCTGTCCGCATGGTCCTGGTTATGACTTAAATCGTCATGCTTGAGTAGTTTTTGCTTTTTTGCTCTTAACATTTTTATTGTAAAATAAAACATATCGAAAAGTGCACCAAAAAGTATAGTGAATGATAGCAAAGCCCCTGCCCCTGTTAGAAGACTCTGCCCTCAAACAGCCTGACACATTCCTCTTAGGAGAGAAGAACCACACCATGGCAAGTTATAATAGTTGGCTCTGTGCCTTTCTTCTGAATTTTACCACCCATCATTCGTAAACAATAGAGTTTGGCCAGTTTTTTAAATTTACATGAGTGAATTTATACTAGATATACACTGAATATCCAGATTATTATGATCTCTGAATGCATAATAATCTGGCCACTCAGTATGTGTGTGTGTGTGTGTGTGTGTGTTAGAGGCCCGGTGCATGAATTCGTGCATGGGGGGGTTGGAGTCAGCCAGCCTAGCCAAGGGGAGGGTACATGGGAGACCTGCCTGCTGGTTGAACTCCTAGTCGAGGGGACAATTTGCATATTAGACTTTTATTATATAGGATACACACTGATTGGCCAGATTATATGAGCTCTGAACACATAATTGGCCACTCAGTGTATATCCTATATGATGAAAGTCTAATACCGGTATGCAAATTGTCCTCTCGACCAGGAGTTCAACCAGCAGGCAGGCCTCCCATGTACACTCCCCCTGGCTAGGCTGGCCGGACCTCACCCATGCATGAATATGTACATACACACACACACACACACACACATACTCACACATACACACGCACACACTCACACACACACACACACACTGATTGGCCAGATTATTATACATTCAGAGATCATAATAATCTTGTCACTCAGTATGTTATTTCACTCAGTGTTTTGTTTGCAAGAGCCACTTCCTGTGTGGAGCTGTGTTTGTTCCTTTTTGGCTGTGCGGTGTTCCTGGGTGACACGTGTGTTGTTTCCAGCTCATGCCCATGAAGGGTGATACAGCTGGAGAGAAACGCTCCCATGTTTTGCCTCTGGGACTCACACAGACGCTTCTGTGAGCAGGCGTGTGCAGGTTCTTCCCTCGCCAAGCAACTCTCGATTCTCTATGGAACCAAATGGATGTTCCACGATCAGTTCTGTTCTGCTGCTCTTTGCCTGAAGTTAACGGCAGAGCCAGGGTGCAGGGCTCAGCTCCACCAGACAGCCCACATCGCCCACGTCAGACCCAGTCTGCGTCCCACCTGTGCTCCGTGGGGCGTACGCCAGGTGCCCCAGCCTCCCCCTCGGGTTTGCTGAGTTAGTGGAACAGCTCGCAGCACTCAGGGAAGCACTTACATGAGCGGTTTATAATGTGATGAAGCGGATATGAGGAATAAAGAGGAGCAGTGCGGTGAAGGAGGCACAGCGCACAGCCCAGAGCTGAGAGCAGGCACCCATCCCGTAGAGCTGGTGCACCACGCTCCCAGCACGGGGATGTGTCCACCAGCCCTGGAGGTTTCATCACTTAGGCACGATGGTTACCTCCGCCTCCAGTCCTTCCCCCTCCCGGGCCGCAGTGCTGAAAGGTTGAAGCTTCTAGCCAGCACTGATCTTCTGGTAACCAGCCCATGAAGATCTGGAACTGATTCTGACATGTATAAGGGCTTTTCCCCTTTTCTGTTTGTTTTCAGGATCAAAATAATGTGTAGAGACTGTTTTTGTTCGCTGTGGGAACTTCATCAATCCATAACACATGGACTATGTCTCTTAATAAATAAATATCGTACTCCAAAGCAATGGTGGATTAATTACGCTGTTGTTCTAGGCAAGGGAAGATGAAAGGAATGAAGTCGCGATTTAATGGAGGTGAATCTTTCTGGAGAACAGGCCCTGGGAGAGCCGGGGGACCCCAGGAGCTGGGCCCCCTGGCAGCACACACATAAGGCCCTGCCTTACGTGCTGGGGGACAGCGCTGTGCGGCGGGCTGGTCCTCGACGCCTCCCTGGGGCCTCGTCACAGTTTTCCCACGGCAGGAGCTAAAGCCCGAGGGTGCCCAGAGCTGTTTAGGTCAGCACGTGTCTCCTGGCCCAAGCTGATACTCCTGATTGTTCTGTGCTCTCTGGGATTAAAGTGGATCCCCTGCCATCGCTGTTTTTCCATGTGTGTATGGTCTGTGCCCTGCGATGGGGATGGGCGCCACTGACAGGCCACCGCCTTCCTGCCAGTCACAGCAAATGTAGTGCCATAGCATCCCGACACAGCTTACATGTGCATGAAAACAGCTTCACTTCTAAAAACAATTATTTGAGGGGTCTTTGTCAAAAACAGAGGGATTTAAACAATTTCATTTCAGTGATAAACAAGTGGACTCGAAATCACATCACACCAACACACAGCATTTCCATGCCAACAAGCAATGCGCTGGCACCAGCTGGCATTCTACGTGCAATCCTGACCCCATGCCCTCGCATAGATTCCACAGGCCTGGGCTGAGTCCCACGAGACCGCCCCTGCCACTGTCACTGCAGATGCTAGTCGCAAGCCCAGTTGGCACCTCGGGGGTCAGATTGGAGGTCCCCATCACGCCCTCCACATGCTTCTGGGGTCTGGTTACTTTGCTGGAGCGGCTCCACACTCAGGAAGCCTGTTTACTCACTAGATTACGGGTTTATCACAAAGGGTCTTAGAGGCTGGGGATCTGCAGCCGTATGAAGAGACACATGGGACTAGATACTGAGAAGGGGTATCTGCGGTCTCCGTGCCACTGTCCCCGGCCTCCATGTGCCCACCAACCTCGCAGCTCCTCCAGGCCTGTCCTTTGCAAGTTTATGGTGGCTTCATGCCCTAGCCTGCTTGATCTAATTATGGCCATTGGCTATTGATTCAACTTCATCTCCTCCCCTTACCTGAGGGCTGAAGGTAGGGGGAGGGGTGGGACTAAAAGTTTCAACCCTCCAATCAAATGATTGGTCCTCCTGGCAACCAGCCCCGCCCTCAGGTGAAATCCCAGTCACCTCATTCACATAGCAGAGAACACCTGGGCTGCTCTCCGGGCGTAGGGAATCCTAAAGATTTAGGAGCTCTGTGCCCAAATCATCAGAGGCCAAATATTTATTTCTTACTGTCAGTCACAGAATCAAGAGCCCCACCCAGAGCCCGCCAGCCACCTCCTTAGACAGAAAGATGCTCCTGTCACCCAGAAAATGACAAGGGATATAGAAGCAATGTGCCAGGATCTGGGGTCAGATGCCAAGTGGAAGCAAAGATGCTCCTGGTGTCTTTACTGCTTGGAAATCACGAAGGTCTGAGATGCTCTGGCCAGGAGCCGGGGTGAAGGCTGCAGTCTGTATCCCTTACACTCTCTCAGTCGCTCTGCATTCTGGTGCCTGTATTTGGTGTGTGAGTGCATGCGTTTCTGCTGAGGACCTACTGGGTCATTGGGTATTTGTGTCTCTGACCTGGCGGAGTAATGGACACTGCTTCACCGCGTCCTTCCGCCGGGCTTGTGCTGCCTCCTGCTTTGGCTTCTCCTTGGAGCTCTCACCTCTGCTGGCTGCATGGCGGTGGCTCCTTGCAGCTTTGATTGTTGTTTCCCTAATTGGATGAAATCGGGCACTTTTCTTTCTTTCTGGCTGTTTGGATTTCTTTTGTGTGGTGTGATTTAGTATTTTACTCATTTTTCCATTGTGCAGCCCATTTTCTTATTGATTTATACCTTCCAGATATGAATCCTTTGCTAGTTTTATGCGTTAGAAGTATATTTTCCACTGTGAGGCTTGATTGTTCTCTCAGTGATGTTTATGATAAATAGAACTTGTTAACTTTAATGGAATGAAATTTTACGATTCTGTGTCTGTAAGAATCTAGCTCTTAGGTTTTATCTGAGGTTTCTCTGTCCACGCTGATGGCATGGAGGAACTCTCCTGGATGGTCCTTGAAGAGTCCTATGGATTTGGCCAATTGGATTTAAAAAAAACCCTCAATCTTGTTTTAAGAGATCAAATCACCCACCAGAACTAAGCATTGTTTTAATTTTATAGAGAGGTGTTATATGTTATTTTCCTGGACAGATATTGAATCTGGATAGCGGTTTCAAATCTCTGTCCTGTAGGTCATCAGAACATAGAAACTTCATACATATAATTTCTCTGTGATGCTACCTCACTTTACCCACGATGCCCATGGACACATGTTAGTCTACTCAGGCCGTCTTAACAAAATACACAGATGGGAATACACAGCAGAAATTTATGTGCTCAGTTCTGGCGGCTGGAAGGCCAAAATCAAGGTGTCAGCAGGGTTGGTTTTGTCCCAAGGCCTCTCTCCTTGGCTTGCACACAGTCGCCCTCTAGCTGCCTCTTCATGTGGCTGTTCCTCTGTGCAGGATGCCCCCGTGTCTCCCTGGGCCCTCTAACTTCTTATAAGGACTCCAGTCAGATTGGAGAGGGCCCACCCTGATGGCTTCATTTCAATGTGATCATCTATTGAAGGCCCTGCCTCAGACTCAGTCACATTCTGAGGTAATGGGGGAATGTGACCTCAGACATTCTGTGTGGCCGGGAGCTCACATGCACAGGTCTGTGGGGCGGACCAGAGACCTGTCTCAGACTGCTGTGCATGGAGGGCATGCATTTTTTATATTAAAGGGAGCGTTTATTGCTCAGGCGGCAGTAGGTTTCTTCTGTGCACTGGCATCTCATGGAGGAATCCAGCCGTCAGAACACCCATTTCCTCGGCCTCTCTGATCTGACATTCGCTCTTTGTGTGTACGTGGGGAAGCCTGGTCTCCTGGAAGGCTCCCCTGTTCATACACAAAAGAGAGGGGCCACTGAGCCCCAGAAAACATGTCCGTCCCAGGTGTCTTGTACTTAAAATCCTACCACCCCTAGGAGTAAAGAAGACTGAGATGAGGATGCGGTTCACACAGCAGGGTTTCACACTGCAGGGCGAGCTGTAGGGCAGACCGCAAGGCTATGGAGAGTCAGAAATGGGCAAGAGGCTGAGGGGAGGGCCATGGGGACACTAGCAACCCCACTGATGGGGGCCGGAGTGCTGCCTGTTGCCTGTGCGGTGGATTCGGCAGGGCTGCAAGGGCCGAAATGACTCTCTCTGGCCTCCATGCCTCTGCATGGCTTCCAGGTCCTGCGCCGGTAAAGCTTCCTTCTGCCAGCCAGGCACTCTGCCGAGTGCATCTCTCTGCTGTAGTCGGCATGTCCAGTGCCTTCTCCTTCAGTAAACAACACACTCACACTCACTCACACTAACTCACTCTCACACACACTCACACACACTCACTCACACACACTCACACACACTCACTCACACACACTCACACACACTCTCACACACACTCACAAAACACACTCACACATACTCAAACTCATTCACACTCAGGGGCACACTCCCTCTCACACACTCACACACACGTACTCACTCCCACATCCCCCACTCACATTCACACACACACACACACACACGCACACACACACACACATTATCACACTCTCACACGCCCCCACTCTCTCACACACACTTACATTCTCATACACATACTCACACTCTCACACACATACTCACATTCTCACACACCCATTCATACTCACACACACATTCTCACACACACACACTCACATTCTCACACACATACACACACTCTCACACACCTCCACTCACACTGACTCACATGCTAACACACACGCACACAATTGCTCAATGCATAAGGGTTTCTTTTTTTTTTTTTAATATATTTTATTGATTTTTTTACAGGGAGGAAGGGAGAGAGATAGAGTTGAAACATCGATGAGAGTCATCGATCAGCTGCCTCTTGCACACCCCCTACTGGGGATATGCCTGCAACCAAGGTACATGCCCTTGACCGGAATTGAACCTGGGACCCTTCAGTCCCCAAGCCAACGCTCTATCCATTGAGCCAAACCAGTTTCAATGCATAAGGGTTTCTAAGGCACTTTACTGTGGAGGTTTTAATCCCAGACACTCAGTCCATGTTTCTCACTAGCCTCAGGCCCTAGCACCTGTTTGGTGCTCAGTGAAGCAGGTTGAGTGAGTGCTGACTCCTTTAAGTCAAGAGTAAGCACTACTCAGTCAGCCAGAGGGATGTTGAATAAGAGCAATGGGCATGAGGTTGGAAGAACTGGGTTCCTCTCAACTCACCCACATATAGCAAGTGCTCAACCTCATGGGGCCTGACATGGAACAGGAGCCTGGGAAGTACTTTTTGGGCCTCAGTTTACCCAGCTGTGAAATGCACATACAGATGGATAGGTAGATAGCTAGAAAATGTATAATAGATGCCCTGTGGCATCTGACACTTGTGTATGTGTGCCTGTGTGTTTTACTTTCCCACTGTACCTGTGCCATTTAATTTTTTGGATAATTCCATTATCCTCACAGAAACGTATTAGCTTAGCTTAGGGGTGAAGAAAATAAGGCTCAGAGCCCCATCAGAGGTTCAGGAATGTGGTCAGGACTGCACAGGACAAGGACTAGGATATGTCTGTCCCGCTCTAAGCTCCAGGTCTCCCCGAAGTGTCCATTCGCACCTTTGCGATAGTAACAGGGGCCATTCAGGCTTAGGTTGCCCCACACAACTCAGGGCCTGGACGAGTGAGTTGACAGAAATGAGACCAGGGTGTTTTCAGGACAAAGTCATGGATCCCATGCCCATTGGGGATGTCCTTGCTGGGGGCATTTGCTGCTTTCTCAGGGGCCTTGTGCTTTTCCAGCACCTGCTGCCTCTTTCTTATCTTTCCTTCTTTCCTCCCTTCCTCCCTCCCTCCCTAGACTCTGTGGCCCTGTTAAGCTCATCAGATGATGTAGCTAACACCTCTGCTCTCAGAGTCCCATCCCACTCAGAAAAAAGCCCGCCCTCCCTTTTTCCCTCCCTCATGTGCCTGATACCACACTTGTTACCATGGATGCAAAAGTGAGCAAAACAGACAAAATGACCTGTGACTGTGGAACTTACCTTCTGTTAGGGAGAAATGGACAATCCCCGACATAAAACAAATGATCATACCATGTTCCATAGTGATGAGTGTTATGAAGAAACAAAACAAGACAGTGAAGAGGGGAGCAGGGAGGGGACGTTTGGAATGTCAGGCAGAGTGGCCAGGGAGGGTCTCACTGAGAAGGTGGCGATTGAGTTTAGTGAGGGAACAAATGACACGATTATCTGCAGGTAAAGCCTTATGGATGGAGGAGCAGCCAATGCTGAACCCTGAGGTGGAAGCATAGGAGAAATAAGTGGTGGACATTGACACAGTAGAAGGAGAGTATGTTGGCACAGAGCAGGTTGTGAGGGCTTTGCAGGCCTTTGTGAGACACAGTGGATGCTGGCTTTTTCCTCAGTGGGATGGGGCTCTGAGAGCAGAGATACTAGCTACATCACCTGATGAGCTGTAACAGGGCCACAGGGGCCAGCGATGGTGCCATGCAGAGGGCAGGCAGAGGTGGTGGAGGTGCTGGTCAGGGTCCAGCTGTGTTCAGGTGAAGTAGATAAGGTGAGATGTGGGTGTGAGTCACAGTGGGTGCCTTCTGCTGTTCCCATCCCACCTGGTCAGTATGGAAGGGAGACACTCCATTTCTGGAATCCAGTTGTTGGATATTGTCTGTGGCCCCGGTGGGCAGAGGGAATCTGAGAGTAGACGGAGGATATAGTGTCAAAGAGTGGGTTAGTTGGGTCTGCCAAGAAATGGAAGCAGATGCCAGGACATAAGACATACAAGAAGTTTGGGGAGGATGTGAAGGAAAAGGGGAGGCAGATGGAGAGGCAGGGGGGCTTTCCGACTGCACCAGTCTGACACCTGCAGGGGAAGAGCAGTGGAGGAGGTGGGAGACATTGTTGCTCACACGATTCGGTTTTGTCCAGGCCAGTGCAGAGTCCTCAAGCCAGAACCACCCCCCCTGGTGCTCCCCACAGCAGCAGCGAGAGGCTCATGTTCACGGTGGCCTCGAGGAGGGCGCCTGGGTCTGAGTCAGTGAAGGCAAATCCACGTGGGTGTTGCTGGAGAGTGGGGATTTTTGAGCATGCTTCCAGAGAGGCCGTGGACTATGCCCCAGATAGAGTTGTCAGCGCTGACACCAGGCGAGGCCAGAGATAGGGTCTCATGACCCATTCCCAGCACGTAGGCCTTCTTTCATAGATCACTGTCAGCTTTCTGAAGAACAGAATGACCCTGTGAACAACATGATTGTCAATGGCATGCCTCTGATGTTGCTTGGGAAAAACTTTTGTCTTGGGTTATTTGTTCTGCAAAAACAGGATGTGGTTAATGTGCTTAAAAGTGGTCCTGTACAAAGGGTCAGGGCTGCTCTCTGGTCTCCCTGCGTGGAGAATGGCGGAGCAGTCGCCTGGCTAGTTGCTCACCCAGCCGGATAATAAAGGCTCTTAGTTCTTGCATTGGACTGGGCTCTCTAGTGGTCCTTGGGGATCTTGAAATCTGGGCATAACGGTGTAAAGGAGCCAGAGCCACATGTCAGAGCCGTGAGAGTGAGGAGTGAGCGAGAATGGACCACAACAGCAGGAAGGATAAAAATAACATTTACCAGGAGGCATGGCCTATGCGAGCAGGTACTTCACCCCTCAGAGTAGCGACCGGTATCAGTCCTGTTTTCTAAGTAAGAAAACTGAAGTGCAGAGACCGATTGACCTAAAGAGTGAGTCCTGGATTCCAACTCAGGCAGCAGAGCTGGCCTGTCATGGCGCTGGGCAGAGCGGGCACAGCTGCCGTCCATCCCGGGAGCTGACAGGCAGCCTGTGGTGGGTTTCCTGGCTAAAGGCTCAAGTTCAGGAGGGGGATCTGTCATAACGCCAATTCCTGCTCAAAACTCTCTTCCTGCCTAGAGTCCAATTCCAGCCTTCATCGGATCCTCAGCCACTGAGCAGCACCACCCGGGTCTGCGTGAACACTCAGCCATGGGGGGAGGGGCACACCAATCTCTGTGTGTCTGTGTGTCTGTGTGAACCCTCAGCCATGGGGGGAGGGGCAACCCATTTCTGAGTGAAACCTCAGGTATGGAGGCTGTAGGAACCCTCAGCCATGGAGGGCCGGCACCGAGTCTGACTTGCCTTCCTCTCTATTTGTGGAGCTTACACACACTGGTGCTCAATCACTTAAAAAGTGATGAGTAAATGCACTCATGCCAAGTGCCTCCCCGATGCCAGGGCGTGCCCAGCTCAGGTGCTGGCACCACTGGGAAGTTTCTTAGTGGTGTTCCCTCTGCCCCGGGGAATGCCAGCAGAAGGAGTGGTCTCCTCCATTACTGTTCCCTTTTCCAGTGAGATTTCAGAGCTTACCACACAGCAGGCTGTGGCTCCCTCTGCCTGGTGACCAGGTCCCTGCTCCTCAGGGCTCTGTGGCTGGTGCTGGTTGCGGCCTCACCAGCTGCCCTCTGTTGTCTGCTGGCACCTAGGGCGGCTGCCCTGTCTGTGGTGGCCTTTCACGCCTGGCAGTTGGCTGTGCCAGCGGGGCGCGAGGCGTGACTCGGCCATGTGTCCCTCACTATGGAGCAGGCTGTTACCGGCCATTCAGGTAGCCGAGCCCAGGGCACCCAGAGCAGCAGGAGAGCAGACTTCAATGTGGGGGCATCGTCAGCCCTGCTCTGGCACATCCTCTGGGTCCCATGGACCGCAGCGAGGCCCATGGCAAGGCCAGGTTCATGCAGAAGCACCAGGCCCACCTCTGGACGGAAGACTGAAGTCACAGTGTAAAGGCGCATCCAGGAGGCGGGCCTTGGTGGACACCTGTGGCACACCTCACCTGTTTCTCTGGGCCCAGCTCACCAAGGCGGTCTTCCTTTTTGCCGGTATTACCAATGCCTCCTACAGTCGGGCCCTGGTTTTCATCTTCCTCGTGTCACCTCAGTTGCAGTTTCTGTCTTTGCCCCAGATCTGCCTCTGTTATTCCTGTTCCATAGGTTTTTACATATGTGGACATGGGCTCAGAGTGGACTGGTTTTGCCACTGGATATAGACTTTGTGAAATCCTGACTCTTCCCATCTGGACCATTGCTTTAAGTGCATTCCATTCATCTGCCCTTTCTTCCTTCCCACCTTCACTCCTCCTTTCTTTCCCTTGTCTCTTCTTTCCTTCCTTCCCTCCTTTCCTCCTTCCCTCTTCCCCTCCCTCCCTCCCTCCCTCCTTTCTTCCCTCCTTCCCTTCTTCCTTCTTCTTCCCCATCCACATATCTATCCATGTTTGATCCATTAGGCACAATGGGCTCTTCCTTCAGTGCTGTGTGGGCATCTCTCTAAAGTCATGTGTGGGAGGGGAGACACATGTGCAGTGCTGGCTAGCCCAGGTGAAGCACACGGGACCGTCACGGAGAGGCTGATCAACCCCAGTCAGGTGCTCCCTGAGAATCCTCCCTTCCCCAACTCAGCCCTCACATGACATTTGTGTTGCCCCCGTCTTTTCTGCTAAACTGGAATTTCTCTGAGCACAAGGACCACACTGCCCAGCTCGCTGTGGTGCCCTTCCCCCAGCACAATGTCTCATAACATTTGTTGAATTGACTTGAATTGGAGGCTACAGAAAAGAGGTGACATCTGAACTGGGCTCCGAACACTAGCAAACAGCATTTAATCCACAGCAACTATGTGAGGCGCCGGGTTGTTCTCATTTCATAAGCGAGGCAGCAGGGCCAGGGGTTAAATGATCTGCTCCAGGTCACAAGATGGGAAAGGGAGGGGCCGGGCTCAGGTCCCAGAGCCCGCATGCAGCTCACTGACAAATTACTGTCAAAGGCAGAAAAAAAAGCGAGGAAGAGAGAGCACAGCCTTGCTTATTGATGGCTCACTGGTGACATTCTGCTCTCTTTCCACAGCCCTGAGTCCCACCTTGCAGTTCATCCATCCTTCTGTCCCTCCATTCTTACATCCATCCTACCTCCATCCACACATCCAGCCACCCATCCAGCCAGTAGATGCTCAGCGAGCCCCCAACTGCTTCCTCATAGCTGGGGCCCATGTACCAGACATGTGCCTGGTGTGTGGTCAGTGCTGACTGACCCGCGTCCTGGGCAGCTGGAGGCGGCACCCACGTGGTAGCAGTTAGAGAGCATGGGCTCTGGGCCAGTTTGCGGTAGGTTCACATCCTGGCTCCACCGGACGCAGGTTTGTGACTTCGTGCAAGTTATCCAGCCTCTGCCTCGGCTCACTCACCTGTACGTGGGGTAGTGACAGAGCCAGCCTCTGGGATTGTTAATGGATCAAACATTGCACACACATACTCTCTGACCCCATTGCACACACACACCATTTTAAAATGACTAGTCTGTTATCATAAGTAAATGCATAATGTCAATCAAGAAAGACAAGGTCACTACTGTCATAAAGCCTGCATGTTAGAGCAGGCATGTGAAATGTGTGGCTGGCAGGCCACATGCTTTGTTTAAATAATGAGGATCAGACAGACGATTATCAGACCAACAGCCTGATGACCAGGACAAGTGCAGACAAGCACAGTCCCTGCAGCTCCCCATCTGCGGAATTGTCCCCTGTCCCTGCGCTGCTTCTGGGATACCGTAGTATGGGAGCCTGGCTGCTCTCACTGGGCCCACCAGAAGAGGGAGGACGCTGCCCCTGAGTGATGGTCATGCATGGCACTCACAAGAATGCCCGACGGGCGTGGTGTCCATGTTCCCAGGCCAGCCTGCGTGTCGGCTCTGACTGCAGACCACACCTCTTCCCAGACTCACACAGATCACCTGTGTGCCCTGTGTACAAACATTGAGACACACACAGACACACAGGTGTTCCCCATGTACAAACATTGAGACACATACACACACAGGTGTTCCCCGTGTACAGACATTGAGACACATGCTAGTACACACATAGGTGTGCCCCGTGTACAAACATTGAGACACATACACAGCTGTGTCCCATGTACATTGAGGTGCATACACACACAGGTGTGCCCCACGTACAAACATTGAGACATACACAGGTGTGCCGGTGTGCAGTGTTCAGAGTGAGTTTCTGGTGGTCCTGGGCAGCTGGCTCCTCTGTCACTGCTGCTGAGCCCAGTCTGAGGCCTGGGGACTCTGCACATAAGATGTCACTGTAGCCTTTGGCCCTGCTTCCTGCTTTTACAAGCCCCCTGAGCCCAGAGGGAGCATTTCCAGCACCCCAAGTGGACTGAATTGGGAGCGCCTGAGGAGAGGGAGGAGTGGCCATGGGAGGCGAGGCCACGGGAGGCGTGGCTATGGGGAGGCTCATGCTGGCTGTGAGGCTTCTGCAGGTGTGTGATCAGCCTGCCAGGGGTCGTGGGCTTGGAAACTCTTCTCCAACTGCCCACTTTATTGCAGTGCCTAGACAATGCCATCAGCGCCAGCTGTGGCCGTGTGTGCTGGATGGCTCCTCGCCAAGACCTGCTGCCATCCTTGGCAGCTCTATGACTCTCCCGTTGGGCTTGCAAGGTGGTGCCAGCAGCTGCAAGCCTCACGTTCTTTCAGCTGAGCAGTGGTTTGCAGGCCTCTGCCCTCCACCCGCCATGGTCACGTTGGCTCTAGTTAAACAAGGACATGCTGACTGGCCTGAACTGCCTGGAGCTGAGGGTAGGTCATCCTACTCAGAGCACAGAGCGCAGAGGGAGAGGTGTTTCCCACGGATGCTCTGTGTTGTCAGAGGAGGATTGGTTTGGGCCAAAGACAGCGGATGTTTGCTGTGATTTTCCTGTGTGGAGAGCTCCACTCCTCATTGGCACTTTACACCCTCCGTCTCTTTCCTGTGCCTCCACAGCCTGCAGAGTGAGCTTCTCCTGCCATCGCAGGTTGTTTGCAAGGCCGCCCTTCCCGTCAGGCTGTGAGAACCAGGAGGGAGCGCTGTGTCCCATCATGCTGGGGTCTCCAGCCGCGTGACTTCATGCTGGAAAAGCGGTCGGGTGAGTGAGTGTTACTGAGTGGAAGGATGGTACCCTAATGCTCTTGCCCACATCCTCACGTTGAGGTCCAGCCCTCCACCTGATCATGCCTGGCATGGGGCCATGCCCCATCTTCGAACACCCTCCTCCGTGGTGGCACTGGGCTGAGCAGGGTCCCAGGAATTCATGTCCACCCCAATGTGTGAATGCAACCTATTGAAGTAGGGTCTTTGCAGATGCCTGAGTGAAGATGGTCAGAGATAGAAGAGGTGCAGAGACAGGCGGTGTCCCCAGAAGGCAGGCTGCCTTGTGAGTTGGAGGCGGGAATGGGGGTGACGTGGCTACACCAGGCATGCAAGGCGCTTAAGTACCGCCAGAGTGAGGAGAGACACAGCGGGCTGCTTCCCCAGAACCTGCAGAGGAGCGCGGCCTGCACACACAGGGATCCACATTCCAGCCGCAGGGCTGATTGTGCAAGAGTAACTTTGTGTGTCACCCACCCTTCCGTGCGATGCAGTGTCACAGAGCCCTGGGACTGGAGCACCGTGAGGGGTCTTGTTAAGTTATTCTCATACTGCCCTTCAGCTCAGCTTGGTCATCATTCGATGGGTTCATTAGCAGATCCCCATTAGAGACAGGCAGGCAGCACCCTCCCCCTGTCCTCATCCTACGGGTGCCTCTGTGGGGAGCCTCCCACGTAGCAGAGTGGGCTTGGTGAGTGGCTGAATCTGGGCTCAGATTTGATCTCATCTTGGGTCCACCTGCCCCGATGTGGCCTCGGCCCACGGACCCTGCCAGCCTCAGTGTCCTCTCAGTTAAGGGTGGCATGGAGTGGTGGGGAGGGCCGGAGGAGTGGCTGCATGGCCAACGTCGCTCGTCCCCCCCAACTTGCCCGCATCAGCGAATGCTTTGGTAGACTTAAGGATATGGAAACGCCAGTCCTGCACCCACTCTCCTCTCCATGGTAATCCTCCCAGTGTCTTCTCCTACAGGGTGGGGTGTGAAGTCCCGTGCCTTCCTGGCTGAGCTTGCTCAGTGGTACTCACGTGTGCTCACATCAGAGCAGAAGTCCCACCGCCCTCCTCCTAGAATTCTACTCCGAGTGATGCAGCTGGAGTGACCGGACTGCCTTAGCCACGCCACACGGACTGGCCCTGAGCTCGTAGGCAGCGCAGACGGGCCAGGTGCCCTCACACCTGCTCCCACCCAGGGCGCGTCCAGATGGCCGCTGGCCCGGAGGGCAGAGCCCGCACTTCTGCCTGCCCGTGTCGTGCTGAGTGATCAGCCTGCCGCACCAGCTGCCGGAGGTCTTTGGGGAGCCTGGCTCCATTATGTAGCATATTGCCTACAAGACACACCCCACTTGGCATCACACGCAGGTTTTATCAGCTTTTATCCGAGCCTTTGGAAAAATGCTCAATATTGGGCTCAAGGCTGAGACTGCCCTCCCGCCCCGCTAAGCCTCGGAGACTCTTCTCTGGCCGAGTGTCCGGGCGCTGGTGCGGCTCTGGAGGTCTGTCGCTATGATGCCTCCCCCAGCCCAGACTCCGAAAACCCCAGGCAGCTGTGGAGCCAGTGAGGGCATCCAAGACAAGTTCCTGGGGTTCCCTAGCGCACGACCCACACAGCCCTCTGGGGTCCTCTGAGTTCAGAGGGATCCAAGCCCTGGTGATGAGACTGTCCTTGGAGAATGGGTCTGGTGTGGCCACTCGCCTGCAGTGTGCACTGGCTTGGGGCGGACGCAGTGTCTCAGCCTGCTGAGTCCACCCAAACAGTGTTTGACGCGCCTCTGCTGGATGAGGAGCCCAAGGTTGAGGAAGCGCCTGCCTTGCCCAGCGGTTCCCGCTTTTCCCTGGATCCCTGGCCCCAGGCTCCCTGTGTCTGTGTCTGTGGCCCCGCAGCGTGTGTGACTCGGCAGTGGATGAACTGCACTTGCCTAGTGGCTGTCTCATTCGTGGGACCAGTGTCACTGGTCAGGGACCACGTCTACTTGCTCATCTGTGTTCTCGCAGCCCAGCACAAAGCCTGGCACGTGACAGACATGTGACAACTACCTGCTAATGAGCTCAGATGTGCGGGAACCCACATATCCAAGTGTGAGGCGGACTTGATGTAGGGCGGCTTTTATTTGAAGTGAGGCCTGCACTGTGCAGGGGTCTCAGCCCCAGAGGGGCTAGCCGCTCCTCCCAGAGCGTCCAGAGTTCATTCAGGCTGGTGACACCCTTTAAACTCCTTGTAAAGTGCAGCGGTCTCGGTGGCTGAGTGCCAGGCGCAGCGCCGGCCATTAAGGGCCTGGTGCTAATGGGAATTGGCCACTCCTCCCGCTGCCACGGCATGAGACCTGCGTGCCCCGTGATTGCTGAACAGCTCCTGGGGTGCCGGGGTTGCTAAGTTAATAGGTAAAGAACGAACAGGCGTGTGGAATGGACAGAGACGGTCCAGCGCAGAGGACCCCCTGCTGGCTGCCTCTTAGGGAACTGGGGCGACTGGAATTAGGGCAGCAGGAGTGGGCTTGCAGTTTGGGCACGTTCCCTGGTTCCGTGGAGGGCAGGGTGCTGTGCTGGAGGGGGGCTGCTCCCCACAGATCCTGTGGGAAGAGGAATCGGCCGCTTACACTGTGAGGAGAGCATTCGGCTGCCCGTCTAGGAGGTGAGCAGCAGCAGCCGGGGTCTTGAGCGGAGCACAAGGGTGACTGGGAAGCACCTCGTCTCCAACCTCTAGAACAGGCAGGCAGCCCCAGGCGGCTGGTCCCGGGCTGAGAGCTAAGAAGGAGGAGCGGGGCCAGGGCCAGGGCCAGGTGAGGGCCAGCTCAGCCCTCTGGACCGAGACATTCCCCATGGGCAGCGCGTGCACCTCCTCTCCGCCAATCTAAGTGAAGTTCGAAGTGAAGAACTTAACCCAAACAGGACTGGAAGATTCAGAGTAAAAAATAAAGACGAAACCAGAGGAAGCGGTCCCTATGCCTGCAGGCCTTTCCCGGAAGGTGCAGGATTCACTCCGTGTTCATCAGACATGCACAGTGAGGTGAATGGTCCTTAGACAAATTAGGTTTTTTAAATATTAGATGTCTGGGGCTGACAGTCAGGAATGCCTGGATGACTGAGACACTCAGAAGGGGCTGAATGTGGGGTGACTGGGCAGGTGAGGGGTTACCTGGGTGCGGCAGACAGGGCGCACTCTTGGTGACCAGCGCCCGACAGAAGGCTTCTGGGGCCTGGGGCTGGCGCGGGCTCTTTCCAGAAAGACTTGATCTGGGAGATGGTTGCTTCACCAGTGGCTCCAGGGGGTCATCCTGGGTGGATGGGGGCAGGCCAGAGCAGGGACAGGAATCTGAGAATGGTGGTCTTAGGGGTGGGGCCACTCCTACAGCATGGAGGCCAGGGCCCTGGGGCAGGCAGCTCTGAGTTCCAGTCCAAGCTCTGTCTCTTCTTAGCAGCGAGATTCTGGATAAAGAGCTTCATGACTTTGTCCCCGGTTGTCTCATCTGCAAATGGGGCTAAAATGACACCTGCTATAGAATCTCTTTAATGACAGTGACATGTGACCAGATATGTTCCACGTCCGGCTCAGGACTGGAACACGGTCCGTGACCAGTGATTGACCACAGTGGGTGCTGTTGTAACTGGCATGGTTAAAATAAGGGCAAGATCACAAAATGGCAGCGGGTCAGAGCAGCCTGAGGGTTCAGGGCACTCCGGGAAAGGCAGAGGCCACTGGGCAGTGGGGCTGGCACAGCCGGGCAGGAGTGTCTAGGTAGGACCCAATTTCAGAAACACTAGTTTGTGAGAATTCTACTTAACGGTGTTGTTTCTCACAGCTGCTATCATTTATCACAGGGAGCAGCAAAGCTTCATCTGCCTGAGAAGCCTGGCTTTTGTCCTTGAGGGCTGGGTCGTGGTCCAATGTCAGAGCTGCAGGGATGACTTTGTTCACTGGGACCTTGGGTCACGCTGGATGGTCTGATGGTACTACTCAGGTTGGGGCTTTGGGACACGCCCCAATAAAGCCCTAAGCACGGAGGCTCAGCGGGCGTCCTTGGCTTGCGGGACTACCATCACATGGTCACTGGTGTCATGAGATCCTTGGTTAGCTGGTGATGGAACCAGGAGTGAAAGTCAGACCAGAACCTCGTGGCTTCACGGCACGGGAGCGGACATCTGGAGTTCCTAGGTCCTCTTCCTGCACTCAGCCCGCTTTCATGGCTGACCTCAGTCTCCATCCCTCTCATCAGCGTAGCTGTCTGAGCCCCCGTTTCTGGCGTGTACAGTCCAGAGGGCAACATGGGTGAGCCTAGAGACCCTGGGTATAGCCCCTCCCTACTGACTCTACGTCCAGAAGGCTGTGCTCCTGCACTGTCCTCCCAGATCTGTGCGGGAAGTGAAGGGAGCCCGTGGAGCAGGGGCTGGGCCAGCTCCGAGTCGGGCGGGTCATGGCTGTTCTTTCTCTAGACCATGGTTTATTGATGGCGGTTGTCTCTCCAACGAATCTCTTCTGATCTCACATGTACAATCCTGAGTGCATTGAGGTGTGTCCGAGTATCCTTCCAGCTCGGGAGCTCAGGGGTTCCCCGTTTCCCTCTGGGCGTCTGTGGCGAAATGATGCACCTGGGCTTTAGGGCTGCTTTCCACCTGGAGAGCCAGGGCCACTCAGCGCCCTCTTGAAGGGCATCTGTCCGCCTGGGCAGTTCCGAGGATGCCAGGCAAGGTACTGGGGCGCGGGCGGGTTTCTCTTGCTGAGGATGTTGGCTGCTGCTTCCCAGGTGCCGGGAGGACACAGTTCACGTGCTGATGCCACTGCTCACCAGCATGGCTCCCACGTCTGTCCACAGAGTCCTTCCTGCCAGGGGACCTGGCCTCCCCTCATCAGCACCAGCTGCCGCTGCTCTGTGCTGTGTGAGCCTCAGGACTGTGCTGCAGGGCGCGGGTCTTGGTCACCTCCCTGGCCCCGTGTGGGAAGTGAGATGATGCTCCCTCTACGCTCCTGTCTGTGCTTTCAGTCAGCGCTCCCTCCTGTTGCGGATGTGGAAATCCAGCCCAGACACCCTGAGAGGAGGGGCAGGGGAGTCCAGGTTATGAGCTGGTCTCTGTTGCCCTTTGTGGGCGGCAAACACCAGCTCTGACCAGTTTCTCAAGCTGTGCTTCTTCAGAGCACTGGGCACAGCTCCTTCGGCTCGGGCCACCAAACACTATCACGTGGGCATCACCTGGGCATCAGGAAGGGACGGTATTTGAAGGCAGCTGCTTCGGTCCATTATTCTAGGATTCCTTCCCTTAAACTTGACTCAAATGTTTGCCATATCCAAGCACTAACTGTGGTTTATGTATGTAATTAACCAGGTATATGTGCAATATGTACTTACCACATGGCATACACATTATATTACATATGCCACAAATATGTGTGTATATATGTGTGTGTGTGAACCTTTACTTAATATCTTTATTCTGACCCAGGCTTTAAATGGAAACTTTACATCATTAATAAAAATGGAAAAGAAACAAAAGGTATCACTTAACTCTAGTAGAAGAGGATTATAAATTAATACAATGAGAAGAAAACAATATGGATTTTATGCCTTTTAAAACAAGTTGCACGTGAGATATAAATAAGAGAAACCGGACTGTTTTGAAGTGTCAGAGAGAAAGGAGGACAGAGTTCATCTCCCCTGTGTCTGTGGCTTTACCTGCTGCCATGCTGCTGCCCCACCTCCAGGCGTCTGAGCCTGGCCCAGTGCTGCCTATAGAGGCGTCGGGCCTCCAGGAGCTCGTCCGTAGCATCTGCTCTGTGACCATCTGAGCTGCGGGCGGCTCCATCCCCTGACATTCCCCCAGGTTCTCTCTCCTTCAGGTGAGAAAGTCAGGAACATGGAGTCTGAGTGGGTGAGGAGGAAACGGGTCCCTAAGATCCTCCGAGAAGCCAAGGCATTTCAGCAGATGGCGCGGCACCCAGAAAGGCAGAAGGAAAGAGACAGCCTGGCCCATTTCAGGGGAACTGCAGCCGTTCATGCTGGTGGGGCTGGGTCGGCATGCAACCTGTAGGGAAGGAGAGGGGAGAGGGAGGAGGTGGAGGCCGTGGGCAGGGCACCTCAGGACTGCAGGCCCTGCTCCTGAGTGTCCCTGAGTGTGACACCAGCATGGTGCTGGCTGCCCTCCTGGCCAGTGCCTGTCGTTATAATCCTGTTTGCGTGGCACCTCATTGCCTCTGGAAGAAAGCTCTCTGCTGGGTGACTACATGGGCAGTCTTAAGGGTGGGTGGAGAGCATGTGAGCTTCTAGGGTTTTGTTTTGCTCCGTGAGATGCAGGCTGAGGGGAGATGAATTTCTAAGGGTCATGAAGAGGTGTTTGTAAAAGGTTGGGTGGCATGTCTGGCCCATCTCCGAGGGCGAGAATCCAGACAGACCTGACATCCTGGAATGTAAGAAGTGGAAACTGAGGCACCTGGCCAGTGCACACCTCCTTAGCCATGCGCCTGTGCCCACTGGTGAGGAAGGACTCTGTTTCCCGGATGTGTGGCTGTGAGGTGTATTTTCCAGGCAGAGGAAATCCGCCAAGGCTGCTGACTTGTTGGGGCGTCAGGCAGAATCGATTCTCTGCCTGGAGATAAACCCAGTGATTCTCCGTCTGGGAGTCTGTAATCTCTCCTGCTGTCCGCCTTCCAAGATGGACTTCTCAGGGGTCACTTAGGCACAGACATGGCTGCTCTCTGATCCGGGCCCTTTATCTGCAGAAAGGCCAGAATGTCCCTGATCACACAGGGTGACGTGAGGCTCACCTCCAGCCGCACACAGTAGGGATTCAGGAGATGTCAGGTGTTACTATTTTGTGTTATTTGCCTCCCATCCATTCCTCAGGGGAGGAGGAAGGCAGGCGCTGTGCCACCCTGAACCGGGACTGAGTCCCTGGAAAGGCTGGGGCTGGCCGGGAGGGAAGGGGGCAGGAGCCTGAGGCCTATGGGCAGGCGCGAGGGGTCGGCACTCGATTCAGGAAGGGACAGCCAGTTCAGTCTTGCTGGGGACACTTGGTGTCACAGGCTCCGGCCACAGACAAGAAGCGGTAATTGAGGTTGGCTGTGGGCGCTCTGGAAGCTCAGCAGGAAATGATGGGGTGACCCAGGTGGCAGAAGGCAGCGAGCCTGTCACTGTGCATGAAGGTCTGCAGCAGGTGCTGTTAGCGGCAGCCTGTGGCTGGGTGTGGACGGGCTGGGGTTCCAGTTGCTATGCTGGTGACAAACTGCTGCAGTCCCAGCCTCCTCAGGGCAGGGGCCCTGTGGTCAGGAGCTCGAGGCTTGTCTGGGTTCCCTGATGTCTGGGTCTCTGGGGGGAAGCCTTAGGGGCTGGCAGTGATTGAGCTCAGGGCAGGGGCCATCGGGAGTCTCCACTCCCACAGCTGGTGGTGCTGGTTCCCGCTGGACTTCAGCTGGGCTCGCAGATGGAATGCTTGTTTTCTCTGTTTAGGGATGTGGGTTAAGTGGAGAAAGGTGGTACAGTGGGCTCCATCATTCGCACCTCTCACTTGTGCACCCCCTACCCCCATGGTGTACATCGGAGTGTTGTGTTCCCCAGTGACGGGGACCCAAACCAGCTTAAGCTAAGAAGGGAAATCATTTGCTCGCTTACCTGAAAAGTCCGGAGGAGGCAGCCTCAGTTGGGCCATGCACTCAGTGATGCTGCTAGGAATCCAATCTGTCTTTCAGAGCCACTTTCTGTTTCACTTTGGGCCTCTTCTCAGTTGGGATGAATGCATTGACTCGTGAATGTGCCCCTCCCATACTTGTTAGGGCCTATGATGCACCGCACATGCACCAGGCTCTGGGGATGCAGCAAAGAGCAAGACAGCGACGTCCTTGATCTGGTGGAATGTACTCCAGAGGGAAGAGAGGATAGATGAGTAGACAAAGGGCAATGGATGTGCAACTTCAGTACTGCTGTAATGAAGGCAGTGAAGCTATGCGGGCCAAATCCGTCCGGCCAGGCCTTGCAATGTGGCCCACACCGCGCTGTCATCACTGCACTCCGCTGCGTTTCCATCACAATGACAGTTTATGACTGTTCAGTAAACCATTCGGCCCGCGATTTAGGCTGGATTTTAGATTTTGGCCCCTTCTCTGATTGAGTTCGACACCCCTAGATTAGAGGGAATGACCATAGACACCTCCATGAGTGGGCGATGTGTGAGAAGAACACACATGGTGAGCCAAAGACACATGTACCTGGAAGGAGCTAGGGTGCGATGATGCGGGGAAGAGTTTCCAGGCAGAAGGCCTTGAGGCAGGCATGATCTTGCTGCACTCCAATAACTAAAGGAGGCCAAAATGGCTGGGGCTCAGCCACCACAGGAAGTCATGTGAGAACAAGTCAGAGAGGCAGGAGGTAGGGGGATTGTGTCCATGAGAAGGAATTTGTTATTTTAAGTGTAATGAGAAGCCACTGATAATTTATAAGTAGGGGAACAATATGATCTTATTTGCCTATTTATAAGATCACTCAGCTTGGTGGGGAATGTGATGGCAAAGAGAGACATTCTTGGCTGAAGGCTTAAAACCTTCCTGATTAGCAACCCTTCCAGACAAAGTCCCAGGAAAGGATCTCAATGGCCACAGTGATTGGTCCATGAATTGAGTCACATGCCAATTCATGGACCAATCACTGTGGCCATGGTGATGTACTTTAAGTGTCCCAGAAGAGGTCACATACCCACTCTGGAGTTGGGGGATGGGTTCAGAGTAATTCCTTAAATGAAAATTGTGAGTACACTCAACAAATGAGGTGGTGGGTGCTGGCCAGGCAAAAGTTACAGAGTCTTTCCTGAAATGGGGACACTCTCTGCTTCGAATATTCAGTGATGTCCAGAGAGCTGCTTCCTCTTGTCCCTCCCTTATCCCCATAGGGAATGTCTTCAGTGATGAGGCATTTAGCTTCAGGTTTTGACGAGGTTAATCTCACTTCTGTGATCCTCATTCTCCCCCTGAAGCCTGCCCGGTGAGCTGCAGACCTTCGTGTGGAGCCCTTGTGAGGGCAGAGTCCCTGTCCCTGGGCCCTTGTTTTGCCTACAGATCCTGAGCTCATCCCCTTCCTTCCAGGCCCAGTGCCGCCGTTCTGCTTGCTTTCCTAGGAGCGCTGAGGACTTCCTCAGATTCTCAAATGCTGGCTTCTGCTAGTTCAATGGGAGCCATTTCTTATTTTAAGCCTGATTTAAGCTGAAATAAAACAGTACAGTATGCAAATGATGTTGCTCCCCACTCTAGACAGAGATGCCACACGAGCCAATAAATCATTGCTATTGGGGGAGACAAGGTGAGGACAGAGGAGCTCGAAAGCAGGGAGGGAAGTTCCAGGGAAGTGGCCTGGCCCTCTGGCTCCCGTGACACAGTGCTAGGCTGCAGGTCGTAGCTTATGTGCAGAGGGAGAGCCGGTAGGAATGTTTCTCCCATACCCCAGATGTGCCTCCATTTGTGGGACACATCATGTTTCCTAGTCATGCATTAACTTCAAAAGCATCAATTGAGCAACTGCTGCATGCCAACTACTGGGAAGTCGGGTTGTAGAGATGAGAAAGTAAACCTCCTGGACTCCGGGTGGTGTGGGGACAGACGGGGTGGTGTGTGGGATGGACAGTGGTGTGGGGACAGACGGGGTGGTGTGGGGGACAGACGGGGTGATGTGAGAGATGGACAGTGGTGTGGGGGACAGACTGGGTGGTGTGGAGACAGACAGGGTGGTGTGGGGGATGGACAGTGGTGTGGGGGACAGACAGGGTAGTGTGGGGACAGACTGTGATGCGGGGGATGGACAGTGGTGTGGGGAATAGACAGGGTGGTGTGGGGGACAGATGGGGTGGTGTGGGGGATGGACAGTGGTATGGGGGACAGACGGGGTGGTGTGGGGGATGGACAGTGGTATGGGGGACAGACGGGGTGGTGTGGGGGATGGACAGTGGTGTGGGGGACAGACGGGGTGGTGTGGGGGATGGACAGTGGTGTGGGGGACAGACGGGGTGGTGTGGGGGATGGACAATGGTATGGGGGACAGACAGGGTGGTGTGGGGGATGGACAGTGGTGTGGGGGACAGACGGGGTGGTGTGGGGGACAGACGGGTTGGTGTGAGAGATGGACACTGGTGTGGGGGACAGACAGGGTGGTGTGGGGACAGACAGGGTGATGTAGGGGATGGACAGTGGTGTGGAGGACAGATGGGGTAGTGTGGGGACAGACAGGGTGGTGTGGGGGATGGACAGTGGTGTGGGGGACAGACAGAGTGGTAGGGGACAGACAGGGTGGTGTGGGGGACAGATGGGGTGGTGTGGGGGATGGACAGTGGTATGGGGGACAGACAGGGTGGTGTGGAGGATGGACAGTGGTGTGGGGGACAGATGGGGTGGTGTGGGGGATGGACAGTGGTGTGGGGGATGGACAGTGGTGTGGGGGACAGACAGGGTGGTGTTGGGGATGGACAGTGGTGTGGGGGACAGACAGGGTGGTGTGGGGGACAGATCAGAACATGAATGTGGCAGGTAAGTGGGTCCAGGGCTGTAATAAAAGTATATGCCAAGGGGATCCTCAGAATACACATGGGTGAGGCACAGTGTGCTTGTGTGTGTGAGCACATGTGTATCTATGTGCATGTGCATATACATGTGTATGTCTGCATATGCACGCAAGTGTGTATGTGCTTATGTGCATGTGAGCACATGTGTGTGCGTCTGCGTGTGCATCTGTGTGTGTATGAGGTTGTGCTTATGTGCCTGTGTGTGTATGGGTGTGTGTGTGTGTGTGTGTGTGTGTGCGTGTGTGTGTTCTGGGCAGTGGAAGCATTGCATACAAAGAAAGGCACTGGCCTGGAGAGAACAGGTGATGTGGCTCACAACCTGCCTGGGGGGAGAGATAAACGGGATCTGGCCGGATATGAAGCCTGGTCGGTTGACAAGGATCAGACAGTGTGGGTCCGGGGATGTCACATGAGGGCAGTGGGAAGATTGAGAGTTTCAATCCCGGGCATGACGTGATCGGAGCTTGTTTCAGAAAGATCATGCTGTAGATCTCAGAAAGATCCGCTGGACGGAGACGGGTGGTGGGGGACAGGCGGCAGGAATGTGAGCAGGCAGTGGGCAGGGAAGGCTGGGACCGGAGCCGAGGCGGTCACAGCACATAACGGGCGGCAGGAGGCCCTCTCCCGGGCCTCTTCTGATGCGCTCTGATCCCGCTATGGTCCCACCTAGCCTGACCTGCCCCTGCCAGAGCCCCTCTAGGTGCTATCACACTGGAGTGCAGGCTTCACCCTAGGAGCTTGGGGGCACAGATTTCCAAGCAGAGGCCAGGGACAGTGGGGTGGGGGAAGAGGGAGGGGTGGGTGATAGGGACATGCCCCAGGACCTGCTTCCTTTTAGGCCTGAGCAGCGGTAGGCCAGGCTCTGCACCCTCGTCCTTAGGCCTCATGGAACAGGGTCTCAGCCTCTTCCTGGAGCCCCCCCGGCACTGAGCACAGGATGCGGGCCGCTGCCTGTGTGATGGACCCCGCATCCCTCCCTCTCCTCCCACCCCCCGTGACAGCACTGGCGGACGTGTTCATGTAGGGAGTGGCCAGGAGCATCTGGGAGATTCCACACGGAAGTCAACCCAGGGCTTTGCCTCAGCCAGAGGCAGGCTCCCTGACATGCTGGCCACGGTGCACTCGGGCCGTGACCTGGGCAGTCACCTAATCCCTAGGGCTCAGGCTCTTCAGGACTGAGATGAGGACTGAGCCCGACGGGGCGTGGGGAGCGGATGGAGGGGGCCTGTCTGGACCGGGAGAACCCCTGAGCTGGACCTCTTCCTCCCCCGCCTCCTGGGCAAGGTCACGCAGGGGTTCGTGGGGGCCTGCCCAGTGAATGGGGCTGTAGGGAGGATATGTTCCTCGGCTCAGGGTTTGGTCTTTCCTCTGTTTATGTTCAGTGTTTTCCTTCTCTCTCAGCCGATGAGAATGCCCTGTGAGTGACAGCTGGCACTCTGGAAGTGACAGGCGCCTCCTTGGGGACAGGCTGTGCTAGGGGTGGTGTCTGTGCACAGTGTTCAGTGAGTCTGTGCAGGGCTCCTGGCGGTGAGTCAGCTGCTGTGAGCCCAGCCCAGGGACAGGAGGCCGCTGTCACGCAAGACCTGAGATCCTACTTCCCCAGCTTGCTCGCCAGCCCCTGCCCCTCCTGGCTGAAAGCATAGAAGACACACAGCCTCCTGCTCCTTTCCTGAGCCAGCCGCTCCTCCTCCTCCCCTCCTCCCTTCCCCCCTCCCCCCGCCAGAGCTTAGCTCCTCCCTCTGACCATGGCCTTGGTGTTCTCAGAGGGCTCAGGTGAAGGGTCACTTTATGCACCAGGCACGGTCCTAGGGCTCTGCCTGCGTTGACTCCTGTGCTCCTCCAGCGAGTCTGTGCAACACAGACCTCACTGCTTTCTCTGCACAAATGGGCGGGGTTTCCCAAGTGGCCCCTGCACTCCACCCTCAGGTGTGCAGATGCCAGGGAAGCTGTGCATGGTCTTCCGGGCTCTGTCATTGTCTCCCACCTATGCTATTTCTTGCTCAAGTCTTCCTGTAAATTAATTCATTTTAAAACATTAAAATGAAAGAAATGCTCTCTTTCCAGTCAATGCCATGGGTAAAGGGCAGCCATAGCACAAATGCAATGCAAACACAACAGAACAGTTATATGATGGGGACGGATGCAGGCTGGGCCAGAGGTGGGCATGCTTTGTGCTAAAGGGACATGGATGAGAGTCAGGGAGATGTGAGCGTTACAGCATCAGCCCAGACTTCCTCCTCCAGGCAACCGGACCCGCACAGGGGCGGCTGCTTCTCATGCTCAGCGCTCTCCACATGGCCCTCCCTCTCCCCAAGGCGCCGGCCCCTGCGGGCAGCCCTTTAGGGGACAGCACTTTTGAGGAGCTGAAGCGCAGTGGGACCCTGATCTGTTTGAGGTCTCCATCTCTTCCTACTCCCTGGCAGGGTCGCTGTCCCCACTCCAGTGTCACCACTCTGTGCACTGCCTCTCTCCCACCTTGCCACAGCTCTTCCTCAGGGCATCCCTGGTAGGCCTGCATAGCTACTGACATCCCATTATTATTATTAGAAGCAAAGGGCCCAGCATCCTCGCCCACATCCCTCGTTCTCCCTCACTGCTGGCGCCCCACACTCCAGTCTCTGTTCACCGTCCTGGACCTCCTCAGTGCCAGCTCTCACAGCTCACACAGGTTACTGTGTCTCTCTCATGGCTCACACACGTTACCTATGTCTTTCTCATGGCTGACACACATAACCTATGTCTCTCTCACAGCTCACACATGTAACCTTTCTCTCTCACAGCTCACACAGGTTACCTTCACCCCACCCCTCCCATTCACTATATCAGACACTCTGATCCACACACCTTTCTGCATGAACATTTCTTATATATCTTTCAGGTATCAGTTGGAAGGTAATTTTTATTTAAGGAAAATTATTTGAACACTCTCTTCCAACTTTGCCATATTTGCAGCACTTAAATAGTTCCACAAACAAACTAAGGCTTAGTATTTGGTGAATGAAAGGATGAACATCAGGATGGGTCAAAGAATGTAGAAGAATAAGCAAATGAATGGGTAGGTGAGTGGACGCCAGGATGATGGACGGGGGATGGATGTGACTGGTAGGTGAGGGAGTGGTGAGTGGTGTTTGGGCCTCTGGCCTCTCACACCCTCGTGATCTCCAGAGGAACAGCATATTCCTCAGCTTCCGGAGCTCCGCCTGCCAGTCAAGCATCTCTACATCCTTCATCTTGGTCCCAAGGAGCTGAAATAACAGATGGAGGCATTTGCTTTTTAAAATCAAATTTTATTTTGAGTTACTAGAGGTCCGGGCAGTAAACCAAAGGCATAAATCACCCCTTCTGGCCTCATATATTAGCACGTGGCCATCGGAGCAGTGCCCTGCATGAACCGGTGGGGAGAGCTTGCCTGGATCCCCAGGTCCCCAGGGAAACAGAAGTCATCCATCCATCCATCCATCCATTTATTTGAGTCTTCACTCCTCTCTTTATCAGTCTTTTAATAAAGCTTGGCATTTAAGAGAAAGATTTTTGAATGACGGTAACCTGGCTGGAGCGGCTAAGAACTCCGGCTTCACTATGAATGGGAGGCTATGGTTTGTTTCTGTGTCTTCCCCTCCCCCCTTAATTGTGGTCTCAAAGTGCTCTTTCCCTCTCCCCTTTGGATTATAGTGTCTTAAGCTGGGAAGTGATGTGATTGGCCCTTTCTCCTAAGACGTCCTTGATAGACATCGAAGGAAGCACTAATGGCACGTGAGACTCAGAGAAGGAGATGGAGGGGCAGACGCTAAAGGGGCCGCTGTGCACTGGCAATGGTCTGCATGAAGGGTCTGCATGAAGGAGGGGGAGGCAGGAGAGGAGATGTGTTGGGGGCTCTCTAATATTTCCCTCCTCAGAGAGGGGTCCTGGGAGCAGCAAGGTTGGCCTGACCTGGAAGTTGGCCAGAAATGCAGCCTCAGGGTGATGGGCGGGTGCCTGAGGTTGAGGAGGATGGCAGGTGGACTGTGAGGGTGTGGTGGCCACCTGGAAGTGGGAATGAGGGTGTCCCCGTGGCCCAGCGAGCATCTTGGGTGCTGCTGTCCTCGCCAGGGACGTTCTCCCATAAAGTGGCTGAACCAGGGCTGTACCTGGGAACCCGGCTGCTCCTCGGGCCCCGGCGACAGCCCCCGCGTGCTCACGCACAGCCCGCACATGGGCTGCTTCACTGCTTTATCACCGGGCGGCGTGTTTACGGCCCAGTGATAAATCCCGGGGACGGCCACCCTGCAGCCGCTGACTCAGCCCCATCCCGCTGGGATGGAGGGCGTATATCAGAGCTGTGGGCCCGAGCCGTTCACAGCAGAGTGATACCGCGGCATGTTTCCCGGAGATAAGGTGAGATTTACGTCCGTAAACAGCACGGTGAGGCCTGCCACGCATAATTGCCAATTTGGGGTGCTGAGATCCGGGATCTTTTGTCCTTGATCCTCACAGAAGACTCGCTTCTCTTTCTGTGGGGGCAGCCTTGCTTTCTTGCCTTGAATCTCCAGAGACCAGGAGGAGGAAGCAGTTTGGGGGAGGACCGGGTTCCCCTCCCCTGCAGGTGCTTTCAAGCCGACCCCGGCCGACAAGATGGCACGTGGAGCCCTACCTAAGCCAGGCACGCACCGTGCACCCAGGATGCAAACGGAAAGCAAGATTTCTCTCCAGCAAACACATTATCCACCCTGCCCAGTAGACTCATTTCCCCCCCATCTTTTCAGCAGATATATGTTGCGTGCTAATTCTATGCCAGGCAGCAATGCTAGGGGCCGGGATCCCAGCAGTAAACATGACAGAGTCCCTGTCCTCAGGGATGTATATTCCAGAGAGGAAGACAGGCAGTAAAATGTGTAACCGGGCAAGTAGGAGTGACAATATAATTGCAGGGAACCGGTGCTGGGCCAGAGGCACCTGTGGGGCCACAGAAAACCCCTCTGTCTGCCCCGGAACATCCGGACTGGAGGCAGAGAGAAGCCCGAGGAGGCCGGCTGCTGACCAGCTGTTCACAGCAGATACTTGCTGCCTGGGGAGGGGAAGGATCCAGGAACATTGAGCGCCCAAGTGCTGGGGCCCAGGACGTGGGTGGGGGCGTAACTCCTGAGGGAGGCCCCGGGGGCAGATTCCTAGTGAGCTGCCCACAGTGACAGAGGCCACGCAGTAGAGGACTTCATAGATGGCTGGGACAGGAGGGTTCCACCTCCACCAGCAGCTGCGAGAGGAGGGCAGATGCGGGCACACTGGAGGGAGAGTCGTGGCCATGGACATGCAGGGCAGGCTCTGGCAGGCCTCCAGAGGGACGGGGGAGCGACTGGTGATGGGGACCTGGCAGGGGCCCGGGTGTGGCCACGTGACCTCTCCTCCCAGGTTGGAGATAACACAGATCTGACATTCTGGCTATGTGGCTGGGGTGTGTAGTTCTCTCTCTGACCGTTTCTGAAAGGTGGCATCACCTGTGGGCGTAAAGAAAGCTGAAGGTCCCTCAGTGCCCAAGCCCAGCCCCAGTGTGCTGGGCACACACACCCGCAGAGCAGCCCTCATCCCAACAGTCAATATTTATGCTCCTCCGAGCGCCTGATTAGGGTTGTTCAGCGCGCTGGCCCCTCGAAACGCGCACGGCGCGCATGTTCTGCATTGCAAAGTGCGTCTTTTCCATATTGATCTCTCAAATCCTACAGGCCGCATCGATTTTCCCAAGCCCGGGCGGGAGGCCTCTGTGATAAACCAGAGACACTTACAGCTTCATCAGCCCGAAGGACAGACTTATTTTCCTCTGTCTTGAACTTTGCTTGGCTTCCTGGGAGTATAACTTATTTTTATTCCTCTCTCTATTTCTTTATTTTGTATCAGCCTGTGTTAAAGTCCCATAAATAACCTTGGAGACACACGGAGCTGATTCATTTAATTTTCCTTTAGTTATCCTAAGTCGGAGCAGATGTGTGCGGTGACGGGCGGGGAGGGCGGTGAATCATCGGTGTGGGGGAGACAGGCCTCCTGGCGTCCGTGCTGGAGCAGCTGCGGGGTTTCAGGACTCGGCCAGCAGCGCAGAGCAGCCTGGCTGGGCCTTTTTGGACCCAGTGACAAAGCCACAGCTGAGCCCCCAAAGGCCTCAATACCACACAGTGGGGGAGGGGTGGTGATCACAGAATGGGGGCTTTCTGCCCTCACTGCCTGCCTGCATCCCGGGGCTCAGCCCATTGAGGACTCCCATGCCGCCTTCCCGCATGCTGGGAGGGGAGGTGCGGAGTCTGAGGGGGGAGGTGCGGAGTCTGAGGGGAGAGGTGCAGCCTGGAAGCTGGAGGCTGGAGGGCGATCTGCCTGCCCGGCTGAGCGTTGGTGTGCCAGGCCTGCCCTGGAGCTGGGGTGTGGGTGTATCCAGAGCCTCATGGACAGGGGCCTGAGTGAGGGCAGGTGTCCTTGGAGTTGCCCTGGGAAGTCCCTGAGTGTCTACTCAGGGCCAGGGCGGTGGGGCTTCTGGAATGTGTGCCGGTGAGGAGAGCCCTCAGGATCCGCAGCAGGGCAGCACCCTGTCTCTGCAGGAGTCCGGGGCACATTGTGCCTGAGTGTGACACAGTGTGGGGTTCAGTGCCCAGGGGGCATCTCACATCATCAGACTCACAGCACGGACAGGGCAGTGGAAATGGGAGGCGTGAAGGGCAGGCCTTGGGGGAGGAGGTGTCAGGGTCCAGCCACCTTGTCCTGGGAGATGAAGGGACAGGCCTGCCTTTGTTGAGTGGTTTGAAGAGAGGATCATGGCCAGTGTGGCAGGCAGGCTGTGGATGGGGGTGCCCTGGGCCAGTGGGGCAGGCTGTGGATGGAGATGCCCTGGGCCAGGGTGGCAGGCTGTGGATGGGGGTGCCCTGGGCCAGTGTGGCAGGCAGCCTGTGAAGCACCCCTGTACCACAGTCTGAGGCTACTGGCATCACAGGCTCCACTTCATCAGGGCGGGGATGGTGTGGTGCCCTGAACCCTAACCACGGGCACCACTCCCTTGGGGATGTGAGCATGCTCCATAGGTACAGGCTTTGGCCGAGGCTCTGCATTTCTAACCAGCTCCCACGTGGTCTGCTGGCACATGCTGAGAAACAAGGGGGTCCGGGATCCCACGGGAGTGGATGGTTGGGAGGCGTTTGAGGACACGACATGCCATCTGCAGACGGACATGCCACCTACCAGAGTAGATCTGAGACACGGCACGTTTTTACCTGCCAGCCCTCAGCTAACTCCAGCAGCACTGGAGCAGCGTGAGGGCCTCATCCAGCAGGTCCCTCCTGGTGAAGGCCCTTGCGGCTCAGCTATTAGGTGCGGAGGCCGCAATCAGATCGGCTATTCCCCGCTCGGGGCTCTGGCCCTCGCTGCTGAGCCTGATATCTCACCTGTAACATGGGATCTGACGTGAGTCGAAGAACGAAGACCATGTGAGGCTTCTGGGCAGGACACACCACGGAACACCAGTCAGTGGGCAGGGTGGCAGTCTGTCTGCAAAGGCCTGAGCGTAAACATCCCGGAGTTTGAGGGTCTAAGGTCCCTGTTGCAACTACTCAGCCTCCCGTGCTAGCGAGAGCAGTGCAGACAGCAAGTCACGGTGTGTTACTTCCACGCACAGGGACGGTGGGGCCAGGACTGCCAAGACCCTTGGCTACTGGCCTGTCAGCACCTTAAATAGGGTCTGACTTAGGAGAAGGCCCAGTGAGGGCGGGGAGGAGCCGGGGAGCAGAGTGCACAGGGCTTTGCTTAACTCACCTACGAATCACAGATGCCCAGCCCTGCCCTCTCCTCGTGTCTTATCTCATCAAAATGGCGAATAAAACAAAGTAACTGTGGGTCACTTAACGCTCAGCAATACGGAGCCATGTCCTAATGGAGCTGTTAGGACAGTGAATGGTGGCGTCACTGCAGACTCTTGTACTGAGGGATCAGATGTGTTCCCTCCGCCGCCCAGATTACAGAATGAATCTCCGGCCTTCGCAGGTCCCTGCCATCAGTCAGGGCCAGCTGCTTTGTCCCGGGTGACTCCCGCTCCGATAGCGCCTTGGAGACTCATGAAAGCAGGGTCTTCTGTCATGCCAGCAGCCCCTCTTATGTGGGGGTGTACAGAACGGGTCACCGGCAGGGATGGGAGGCAGGGGAAAGCTCCAGTCCCAGCACTGGCTGTGCCCTGTGGCAGGTGGGCTCACTGGGAGGCTGGACAGGTGCAGAGTCCAAGCCGGCCTGCGGGGTGGACCCTGGGAGCTCTCCCTCCCTGCCCTGCCTGCGCCCCAGCCCCGGCCGTCCAGAGAGGGGCAGGTTTAGTCTGGTCTTGTCCTGATGCCTGTGCCTGTCTGACTCGCCCCTGGGTCCCAGGCTGGCATGCAGAAAGACTCAGTAAGCATGAGTGACTGAGTGTGCAAGGGTGAGTGTGAGTGATACCAACTGCCTGCCTACAGGCAGCTGGAAGCAGGTGGGGCTGGGGCTGGGGCTGGGTAGAGCAGGAGGCAGCATTCTGAGCGTGGGAAGGGTGTGGCCACCTTGGCTAGGAGGCTGTGACTCCGAAGGTCTCCCATGCAGCTAGGAGAGGGGCCCTGGGCCCGTCAGAGGTGATGCCCCCAGACAGACAGACAGACCGTGGGCCGTGATGGGATTACCTGCCCCATCCTGCAGCTGTGAGCTCCTCACACCCCCATCCCCCAATCTCGGATGCTGTGACCCCTTCCCTGAGAGGCTGCCCCCAACCCCCACCCCCCGCTCCACTGACCCCTGTTCGCCCTCAGCTGCTCATCCTAGCTGCTCAGCTAAACGCTCCCTCCTTCCGGGAGGGAGACTGAGGCTGTGGGAGCACCCCCACACTCCCCCACAACAGTGTCCACCACCTGCATTTCTGACCCCTCCCAGAAGGTCAGCCCCGGCTGGAGGAGGGCCCAGTGTGATTTCTTCGTCCCGTGTCCCCAGGGGCCAGCACAGGGCTTGGCAGGCAGAGAGCTGCAGGGGGGTCATGGGAGGGGCCCTGAGAACCGCTGGGTGGGTGCTGAGGTGTCACCGCACCCTGAGGCTCTCTGGAGAGGGGCTGTCTGGAGAAGAGCCCTCTTCTCTGGCCGGGGCTGGGAGGCATGGGCTGGTGGACTGCTCATTCGTTTAGGCCTCATGTATTGGGCGTCTGTTCCATTTGGGTGCCAGTGATATGAAAATGATGCCATCATAGAAAGAGGAGAAAAACATCTCCCTTCTCCCAATCGGGGTGGGGAAGTGAGAGAGACACACAGCACTTACCATAGCCCCTGCACCATGAGGGCATCTCATTGGAAGGCAGATGCTGCTCCCTCCTGGTCTGGGGAGGCCTGGGACCCGGCCTTTCTCAGACTCCCAGGTGACGCTGGCACTGCTGGTCCCGGAGCCCCACTGTGAGGAGCAGGCTTTCAGAAAGGTGTCAGAGGTGGCGTGAGGGAGCCTGGAGGGAACGTGGAGCTTTGCAGGGTGGGGAAGGGAGGCCGGGTGACCAGGCTGAGAGGGGTGCGGGTCCGGGCTGTCGGGGTGATGGTAGGAAGTCTGGTGCGGCTGCTCCTGGGGGATGAGACCCTCATGGAGGAGGTCATGGCGAGCCTAGCGCTGTGCTGAAGGACCCAGCCCCTGTGAGGACAGGGAGACCTGGAGGTTCCACCAGGAAGTATACACAAGAGTGTGTTTTCGAAAAGCTTTGTCAGTGACAGACAGTAATTTGCTAAATAAATGTTTTTTAAAAATTCAAAAACAGAGATGTACCCCCTAAAAACAGTGTTTCTCAGCTTTGGCACCACAGACATCTCTGTGGGGCCCCACCTCCCGGCAGGTCCATCCGCGCGCTCTCTGAGCGGCAGCGGGAGGGGAGCCCCGAATGACCAAACAAACTCACCTGCTTATGCATTCTGTTTCAGAAATAATGCAATTATTTGCCTTTCCTTCCATTTCTCGGCCTTTCCCTCTTCTTGATACACAAGGAGCTGTTGAGGAAAATACGGTCATAATGAAAATTCCATGTCCTTAACCCCGTGGATGTGTTTGGAGTTCTAACAACACTCTTCAGGTAAAATGATACCAAAAGGAGATCCGCTGAGATATTGAATGTGTAGTAATTTCCTGTCCCTCATAATACTGGCTCAGGCTGGCTGAGTTCCTTTCACACCCAGCCGACCTGCCTGGCCCCTGCCACCTCTCCATTCCCTGGGTGGCTCTGCGTAACCATAGAAAGCCAGGTGAGGGAGGTTATTGTGAAAGGCAGGAAAGGACACAAAAGGCCTGTGCTTTTTCAGTGCGGATAGACCTGATGTGCAGGGATGGAGGCAGTGCGCCTTGGCTCCATAGCTGGGTTTAGCTTACGGTAGCTGACATCCGAGTCCTGGTCCCGTGAACCTCTCCAGGCCTCAGCCCCATGATCCGGAAGAAGAAGCACTCTGGCATGGAAGGCAGAGGGGTTGGCAGGCTGCAGGGGAGCATCGCAGGCAGGGGCGCTGCTTGGAGCAGGGAGAGGAAAGGCGAGGCTGCCTTCGCTGTGCGTATGTCACAGGCCAGCCAGGCGGGACAGAGGCCCAGCAGGCCCGCACATCGCTCAGGGCTGTTTGACATCCCTTCTGCAGTGCTGCCGGGCGCCGAGCCATGGCCGCGCTGGTCCGGGAAGCTCGGAGATTTGCGTCCGTGGGCAGGTCAGCACCGAAACTGCCCGGTGCTGGCTGCTGCTTCCTCTGCTGCTGGTCTGTCTTTCAAAGTCATTCTTCAGTGTGTGCGCCACTGCCCTCTGCCCTCTGCCCTCTGCCCTTTGCCAGTGCAGTGACCTCAGGCAATTATTTAACCTATTGAACCTCAGTTTCCACGTCTCTAAAAAGGGAAGACAGTCCCTCTTGAGTGGGGGTCAAATGAGGATGTGTCAATCATCTCTGGCACGTAGTAGGGGCTCACAAACGTTTCCCGTTATCCCCCTTCCCACACAAGTGAGCTGGGCAGGGTCACAGGTAGACGGTATGGACCAGCCCATGTGGCTGCTGTCACACACTCAGCGCAGAGTCACGGAGATGATGTTCGGAGCCTCACAGACAAATGCGAGTCCTACACTGACCACAGCTGACACCCCCCCACCAGCTTAGGGCCTCCCTCCCCATCATAGTCCGACTTGGCTTTAACCTGTGCTGTGTGTGTGAAGATTTTTGGCTTTGGGTGAAGACAGACTTTCTATAGTTCTTTTGCTGGTCAAACCTTCAAGCAATAAACCTCATATTTATTGACAGACTTCAGGTGCCTTGAAAAATAAACAGAAACTTGTTCAGGGAAACAGAACTTTGCCCTAGGCTGTAAGTGTATTGATTCATTGCAAACATGCCTACGGTAAGATCCCCACGCCTCCTGGTCGGGCCGAAGCATCTTTTTGAGAAAGAAGAATAGAAATATTAGCTGTGGGCCAGGGGACTGACATCGGCAAATTCTCACCTTCTGCAGACAAATAATAGTAGCAATTCAGTTCAACACACATTGGCTGAGCAGTAACTTTAAACCAGGTGCTGATGATACAAACATGGGTAGATAGACTTTCCTGCCTGCAGGATAAAAATGTAATAAAATGGGAGGTTATCTCGTGGTTTTATGTGGTCTATCTATCAAGTAATCCAAGCACAAAGAAGGTCAATACCACTGCTGTGTGTCACATTACAGTGGGGAAACTGACCGCCCGGATATTGTAATGTACGTGGAATTCACTCACCACTCACCTGTCTGAGCCCTGCTGTGTCAGGCACTGGACATGCAGTGGTGACCACCACAGAGTGTTTTCAGCAGTGCGGGGAGAGATGGCACAGAGCTGCCAAGCACACACGTGTGCAGGATTAGAAGTTGTATGAAAGGCCATGAAGGAGCACAAGAGAAGGGCAGTTTAGATGGGGGTCAGTGATGAGGCCCATGGACGTGACATTGACTGGAATCCGCAGGGTGATAGGGGCGATGTGGTAAGAATGAGGGCTGCTTCCTGCCATAGGGAAGGAACTGAGGCAGAGAAGAACCTGGAACTTTTAAGGAATGAAAAGGTGCCAATGTGGGTGGGTCCTGGAGTTCTCAGCAGGGAGGAAAGTCCAGCAGGAGGCAGGTGAGCGTGCCCCCACCCCATCCTGCCGGTGTGCCCTGAGCCCGCAGGGACCTGAAGGCGGACCATGCGTGGCTTCCTAGAGCCGGCTTCATCCCGTGGGAACCCGTGTCCCAGATCTTCCCAGATTTTCTAAGAACATCTGTGATCTTGGATGTCCACATCACATTTTAACCGTGATTCTTATAGGAGCTAACCAGAGACGATGGGGCACATTTGGGGGTGGGTGGGGGAGAGAGCAAGAATGCTGTTTGGATGTGGGAGTGTGCAGCGTTGGACATGCACATAGCGGGGTGGGAAGCAGCGTCTGTATGAGCCTGAGGTGGGGCTGAGTGAAACAGGGAGGCGCAGGGAACAGCTGGTTTTGTAAGAAACAGGACTATGACATCACTTAGGGGACAGAGGAGCCTCCGACCTGAGCCTCGGCCCCAACCTGCCACAGCAGCAGTGGGCGGGCACATGAGAAGGCTGAGAGAGGGGCAGATGATTTGGAGGGAAATTAAGAATGCTGGTGCCATCAGAGGCAAGAGAAGACGGCTTCAGAAAGCAGCATGGTCGTACTGAACACTGCCGCCGTGTGAGGAACTGAGGCCTTACCTGTGCCCCATGGCTTGGCAATACCTTCAGAAGAGTGATGAGGAAAGAATTCGTGTTGGAGGTGGCTGAGGATGGAAGCGGGGAGAGAGAGAAATTCAATTCGTATGAAACAAGTTTTTCAAGAAGCTTGGATATACGGGGACCAGAGCAAGAGGCCCAGCTCCTGCCCACTGAGCTCTCGGTGAAGAGGGGCTAAGACCTGGCCAGCAAAGGCTGTGGGTCAGAGCCCCTTTGTGTCATCTCTGGGATCTGAGCCTCCTTCCGCTCTGGCCATTGAGCTTCCACAGTAGCCATGTGTCTAACGTCAGTGCTGATGAGACGATTCTCCTCCTCTCCACTGCTCTTCCTAAGTCTGAGCCTCCGTCATGTCTTATCTGGTTTACATAGACCCACCAGATCCGTCCCGTGCAGACAAGCTCTCCTGGGCCTCGTCTTCCCCAAAACTGACCTCCGGCTTCCCATGGGCTCAGGAGCAGCCACGCCCTTTCTGATAACGGGCTGTGGCCTCCATGCTGAGCAGCCCCTCTTGGAAGCCAAGCCCTCTCTGACTTCACCTCCCCCTCACTAGCGTCAGGCATTCTCCTGCAGGGACGCTGGGCTCTTGCTTTTCTACAAACACGCCCTGTTCCACCCCGGGCCTCCTTCTGCACCTGAAGTCCTTGCACCTGGGACGTTTGAGGCAGTCAGATCACCACAAGAGGCACCCTTCACTTGGTTCAGGTGTTCATTTACACACTCATGCCTTTCCAGCTCCCAGATCTAAAATGGTAATCCCCACCCCTCTTGACACTATCCAATGCACTTAACACTACCTGGTAATACTGCACCCTTCTCTCCTTCCCACATCCATGGCTCTCTCCATAACGCATGCTCCAGTGGTCTTTGTCTCTTGTTTACCGATGTATCCCTGGTACCTAGAACAGGCCTGGCGTGGAGTAGGCGCTCAAACAGTTGTGTAATGCATGAATGCATGAATGAGCCAGCTGCAATATCATCTCAAGTCTCCAAAGCTCAGGAAAGAGATTCAGAATCCACACACATGTCCTTTTCCTTATTATGGACCACTCGTTACAACTTGCAGTTTTGTGTTCGTTATTCTTGCGAAGTGTCACAGATGAGTAACACATATGGGAGGATTTAAGTGATTTTTCTAGACGGCCAAGATGTAAACCATAAAGTCAGGTTTGGAACCCAGGTCTCCAGGCTAAGTGGGGTTGATGCTTGGCCCTCGCTGGCTGTGGCTGGCAGTTCCCTGGTTCCTTGGCAGAGGGTGGTGAGGACACATGGAGAAGGAAGGAAGGAAGGCAGGGGGTGGTGTTATCTTCCCTATGGGGATGGAAGAATTTTTAAAAACTAGAACCTCACGCAACCTGGTGTTCTCCTCGCTGCATCGGCAGGAGAGGTTTAGGTGCCGCTCTCGCTCTCTGGATGTGGCAACTCAGTGAGCCTTCCCCATTGCTTCCATGGCCCCGTACCACTGACCGGCTCCCTCCTCTCGAAGTTTTGACTCCCACTGGGCCCTGCAAGCTCAGCCCTTTGCTGGCCTCATGGCTTCTGCTGTCATGTGGCTTCTTCTGACTTCCTTTTCTATGCCTTTGGAGTTTCTCTTATCCACTGACTGCTGCCTCTAAATGTCCCTCCTTGAGAGAGGATCATTGTTCAGTACATATTTATTGAGCGATTAGGGTGGCCAGCACTGCTCTGATTATGGTGGATGCCTGAGTGTCCCTGTCATCACAGATGACATCTGGTAGGTAGAATGTGTGCCAGTGCTGGGCCAGTGAGGTCTTGTTTCTGAGCATGGGCCCCGAAAGCAGCCTTTTAAAGGCACTTTCTGGGTGATTCTTTTGCAGATTAAAACGTAAGAGCCGCTGCTGCATCCATAGCTCCCCTGGGGCTGTCCCACCCGGCCAGTCAGCTGTGGCAGAGGGGCAGAGGGACAGGGACCTCGGGCACTTTCCTTCTGAAGGGCCTGTTGGCGTGGCACCCTCTGGAACATCATATAAACTTAACCCATAAAAGGCAGCTGCTTAATGACCATCGCAGCCACGCTTAAAAATTAGGTTTTCTGACTTCACTGAGTCAAGTTCACCAACCCTGCTTTTATTGCTCTTGCTTCTTACACTTTTCTGCCACTGATGCACAAATCCATCCGCGGAGAGAGTTTCCAACAGGCGTCTTTGCTGACTCTTCAAACTCTGATGTTCTGTTCACCAGACTTCTAAGGAGTGGCTGAGTTTGGTGAGAGCTTTGTGGAAGGAAGAGCTGTTGCTAATTGGAAGATACCCCTAATACTCAAGGCTAGATCCCCCTCCCCCTCTTCCTGTTGAACAGGGCTATTAAATGTTCTCTGCCAGAATCGCCCTCTTCTTTTCTATTTCCCCGTGTTCAAGCTGGAAAGCTCCGGGCTCAGCTGGCCTGTCTGTCAGGACTTGCGGCTGAGGCCTGGTGCCTGCAACTCAGGGCATCCATCAAGGGGGAAGCCGTTCGGTAGAATAGAATAGTAATGAACAGACTTCTGTAACAAAAGCAAGTTTGGATTTTTTTTTTTTTAATGAAGTTTCAGACATGTTTTACTTGCCTGTCCTTTTGCCTCTATGTTAATTCTTGAAAATCAAGAAAAATATGAGAGGCAACCAAAGGAAACGTAGAATTCAGGAAACCAGCTGGTTCTGGTCATGGCTTCCTCTCACTGCCATCGCGGGAGGATCTGATCTGCAGCTCCAGCTTCAGTCCTGTCCATGCCCTGATTGATTGGTTTGCTTATTCAATAGGTAAATATTTATTTGCAGGGGTTGGAGGCATGGGTGGAGGGGGACTGGGCTCGAGGTGGCTACAGCATCCATCAAGTTGATGGATGCCATTGGCTTTCTCTGGGAATGTGACCCTGGACACTCGGAGCATCTGCTGCATCTCCATGGCTTCAACTGTGCACACTGATGACCCCAAACGTTCTCTTTTCAGGTTCCTCCCTGAGCTTCAGAGTCAATACCCAGGTTTTAGCTCACAGCATCACTCACACGTTCAATTGCCCCTGCACGCTGTGTGCACAGACTAACCTCAGTGCCTCCCCACAGCTTGCTTTCCTTTTAGTCTACGGCCTCTGGTAGGTGACGTGACCAGCTGTCCAATTGTTCTACCCAAACTCCTAACGTCGCCTCTGAGCTGCTTGCTTCTCGGTCCCGCATAGTCTGTTACCAAGCCCTGTCAGGTCCCCTTAGATGTCTCACTAACGTATCAGCTTCTGTTCTCTCCACCGACATCCAGCCAGTTAAAGGTGCTGTTCTCCCTCCGTGTGAGGATGACACTAGACTTCTGTCTGCTTCATGTCCCCTCTGAGGGCTCGACCTAACCATCGTCCACCCTACATCCAGGAGATGTTTCAAAACTCAAAGCTCATCAGTTGCTTCTCCTTATTCTAAGGATAACGATTGTTTAGTAATAGTAACTTGTACTTGATTGTACCAGGTACATAACTGAACTTACTTTCATATATTAATTACCCGTTTAAACAAAAATGAAATCATTGCAAGGGCCATCAGGTCCTGCGGCTCTGGCCCTTGCTTCCCCCCCCCCCCTGAATTGTCCTTATCTGTGGTTCCACACACCTTCCCTCTTCCATAAAATGCAGCCCTTCTCTGGTTGACCTTGAAGAGGACCTGCTTCTGGAATCATCGGTGCCCGCATGCAGGTGACAGGCTGGCCAGCAGTCCCCGCTGTCCAGGGTGTGGACCATGAAGATCCTGTAGGGCAGAAGGGCAGGGTTCTGGGCTCCCGGACAAGCCACCCTCTGTCTCGATTAGGACACTGATTACAAAGAATTCATTTCCAACTTGTTTAAGCAGAAGACAGGAATTTACCGGAAGCATACAGAGCACCTAAAAACCCCAGGGTCTAAGCAATTGTACCTGGGCTAACAGAGGGCTAGGCCCAGGACCCACACAAGCAGTCAGGGAGGAGGGGAAGTCAGCTCCATCACTATCCCAACCAGATGTCCGTGCTCGGTGTATAGGCCTCCCGCCTCTCCGTGGGCGAGGCCCACTGACTGGCCCAGAGCAGCATGCACTTCTCAGCTCAGGGCCAGACCCTGCAGCCAGACCATCACAGCTGCCCTCCCTCCAGGACTGGGGGCCCCAGCTGCCCGCTGGGACCAGGGATCCGATCTCATAGGTCAGGAGCATGGGGTAGAAGAATGTAACTCTTGCCAGTGTAGAAGGCGGCAGTCAGCAGGGACACATGGCCCGGCCAGAAGCCCCGAAGCTGCTGCCCTGGCCTCACCTTGGTCAGCTCTAAACCTTGGCTTCCCCATTGGAGCTCGGAGCTCACTGCCGCAGAGGCACCTTGCGCTCTTGAAACGTACACCGTTCCCCGCATGCAGCTGAACTCGAGGGCCTGGGATTAAGCTGGAAAACCTCTTGTGCTGTTTCTGCGAAGAGGCTACAAATCCCCTAAGTGCCAGCGAAGGGGAAGCTTTGACGAGAGAACATGAGCAAAGTCAAACACTCCTGCTCCTGTGTCCTAGGAGGGGATTTCTGGTTGCAAACAGTGAGCTGACATCTCTTTGCAAAGCCAAAGCCCACATTAGTGCTGGAGAGGGACTGACATAACGGGGCTGGGCATTGCCAAGGGCTGGGCAAGTGTCTCTGACCCTGTCCAATAGCCCGCCACCAAGGTTAGTGCCAGGCCAGCCCTTCACCCATCTCTGCTCCCACCTGTGCTGCTGCTCCCTGCATGGGCGAGCCCTGCACGCTCTGCCTTTGCTCCTTCACCAGCACCTGTCTGCGGGGCCCTGAGGCCTCCTCTCTGTGCAGTGAATTCTGCCCACCTTATGGGCTTAGCTCGCAGGGCACCACCACTGTGAGCTCTTTCTAAGGACACTTTCACAGGCCTGATGTGCATGTTATAAAATTCACTCACATGAATGTGTAACTCAATGGTTTTCACACTTATAGAGTTGCGCAGTTTTGAGCATTTCCATATTCTTCTAAAGATCATTCCTGCCCTTTGTAATCAGTCCCATTCCCACACACAAACCCAAGCCACCACTAATCTCTCTGCCCACCCCCCAGACGTGCCTCCCTGGGACCACACACACACACACACACACACACACACACACACACACGCATGCACACCTCACCCCAGCTGAGTAGTTCTGTCCTCTGGGCTCCAAGCAGCTTTTGTATGTACTTGTGAGATGATGAGTAATTGTAGTTGGTGTCCAGTCCTCCCTTATCTGGGGTTTTGCTTTCTGTGGTTTCAGTTACCCCTAATCAACCATGGTCTGAAAATATTAAATGGAAGGTTCTAGAAATAAGTAATTCTTAATTTTAAGTTGTGAGTCATTCTGGGTAGTGAGATGGCTTTTCATGGCTTCCTCCCCATCCTGCCTGGGACATGAGCCATCCTTTGTCCTCACATCCATGCTGTGTATGCTCCCCGCCCAGTAGTCACATAGTAGCCATCTCAGGTATCAGATCACTACCCAGGCTCCACAGTGCTTGTGTTCTGGCCACCTTTATTTTATTCATCAACCAGAGGCCTGGTGCATGAAATTTGTGCATGGGTAGAGTCCCTAGGCCTGGCTGAAGATCAGGGTCAATCGGGGCCTCCCGGCTGCTGGCTGGGGCTTTCCTTCCCCAGCTGCCAGCTGCTGGCCAAGGCCTTCCTTTGTTCCATGTCATTGCCTGGTGGTCAGCACACATCATAGTGAATGATCAAATTACCAGACGCCTGGTCGGAACCCAGAGGGGATAATTTGCATATTAGCCTTTTATATATATAGATGCATCATTGACAGAACTTTTATTACAGTATATGGTTGCAATTGTTCTTTTATTGATATTATTGTTGCTCATCTCTTACTGTGCCTAGTTTATAAGTTAAACTTCATCATAGGTACATATGTGTAGTAAAAAACATACATGTGCAGGGCTCAGTACTATCTGTGTTTCAGGCATCCACTCTAGGTCCTGGAACGCATTCCCTGTAGGTGAGCTGGGAGTTGATTATATGCTCTTCCAACTAGAGTGCAAATACCAAGACCACTCTCTTACCCTGAGGGCTTGGCAAAGCGCCTGTGATGGCAGGTGGACTACAGCAGCCTGTGTGTGGTTGAGACAGGCAGGAACTAAGTTTATCACTGGATGGAGGGCAAGAGTTCATGCTGTTTTGCTTTATAAGTCTCATTTACTGAGCATCTGCTATGTGCTGGATGCTGCACCAGGTGTTTACATTAATGTTGAATCCTCCCAATCCTTATCTAACCCTCACTTCATTTGAAGAATAGCTTACTATTTTTATTAGCATTTGCAGATATGGAGACTGAGGTTAGGAGAGGCTAAGAACCTCCCGATTGGAAAGGAACAAAGCCAGAACTCAAACCTGTCCTGTTTAGCTAGAAATCCGTTATCTTAACCAGAAAGCATGATGCCTCCCAGCTGCTGATGTGGTATACACAGAACTACGCCCACGTGGGTTCCTGGATCTCAGATCTGCTCAGTGAGTGTCCCTGTTGTATTCACTCTGAGAGGAGCAGGACCATTCAGAATACTTTAAGGTCTCTAACTTAGTGTGAAGCCATTTGATTTTCCTGATCAGATAAATCAATGACATTCTTTCCTTCACATTGTTACTTTGTCAGCAATGGCCAGTGGAATATGAGGTAATAATAATAATAATAATAAAAACTTAACCCTGACCGGTTTTGCTCTGTGGTAGAGTGTCGGACTGCAGACTGAAGGGTCCCAGGTTCCATTCCGGTCAAAGGCATGTGCCTTGGTTGTGGGTACATCCCCAGTGCGGGGTGTGCAAGAGGCAGTTGATCAATGTATTTTTTTTTCTCACCAATGTTTCTAATTCTCTATTCCTCTCCCTTCCTCTGTAAAAAAAAAAAAAAAAAAAAAAAAAAAAAAAAAAAAAAAAAAAAAAATCAATAAAATTATTTTTAAAAAACCTTAGCATTTGTAAAACATTTTAGGAAAAAAACAGCAACTGTCTAAGGAACTGTATTATTTTTCATTTTGAAGGAATCATGTTTCACATTTTGGAAATGTTGGAAGCAGAGAAATAGGAGGTGTGGGATGGTTTGTGACATTTTGGCCTTCTGCTGCCACAGACACTAGCAGAAGTAAGGACTGCTCAGGAGAGATGCTTACAGGACTGGCGATGTCAGTGATAACCCATTTTCTCTGCTGTGCCCTCTTCAGGGATCAGAGGAGACTTAACAGGGAAAGCTCTCACAATGGCTTAGGTCACAGTCAAGAACGTGAAGGCCTACACATTGGCAGGTGAAGGGTAAAATGAAGTGAACCCAGCATGAGACAATAAGGAGTGGTGAGGACTGTGGTATAAGGGAAAGAACAGCTCCTGTCTTCGGGGAACAGCTGCTACTTGACCCCAACTCCCCGTTTTCCTAATTTTTCTGTCTCCCCAATTTTTCTGACTCTTTTTTTTCCCCAAAAGAAACTAGAAATCTGGATGTTCATTGAAAATCAACCAGTTCTGCCCTAAACGGTTTGGTTCAGGGGTTGGAGCATCAGCCCGTGGACTAAAGGGTAATGGGTTTAATTCCAGTCAAGGGCACCTATCTCTGTCACAGGTTCTATCCCTGGTGTCAGTAAGGGCACATGCAGGAGGCAACTAGTCAATGTGTCTCTCTTACATCCGTGTTTCTCTCTGTGTGTCCCTTTTCCTCCCTTCCACTCTCTCTAAAAATAAATGAAAAAAAAAAAAAAAGGAATTCAATCATTTCCATTATGTGTTCATCCATCAGCTCAATAAATATTTACTGAGCCCTTCCTTACTCGGTGCCAAATCATGCTCTAGGTGCTGAGGACTTAATGAACAAGAAAGACAAAGCTGAGTTTTGACTTCCAGTCAAGATGGCAGACTACACATCTCCCACAATTACAGCGAAATTGCAACTAAACTACAAAACCATCATTAAGAACCATCTGAAATCTAGCTGAACAGAAGTCCTATAACTAAGGATAGTAAAAAGAAGCCACATCTAGACTTGTAGGAAGGATGAGATGTGAAATAGACTAGTCCCACACCCATGTGTGGTGGTCGAAAATCCATAATGATATCTTAGCTTCAGAGGCCCTTCCTGAGGAGTAAGGGGTCCCAATCCCATACGATGGGCTCTAGTTTAGGGTTCCAGTGCTGGGAAGAGAAATCCCCATAATTTCTGATTATAAAAATCAATGGGGATTAATGCAGAGTGAGAGTAGAGTCCCAGGCAGTTCCTCTTGAAGGGCTAGCACACATACTTACTCAGATTCACTTTCTCTGAGCTCCAGCTCTGGGGCAGCAGCTTGAAAGGCACCAGAAACATATGTGGGGGTGGGGGGTGGGGGCTGAATGGTCCAGCATCAGGGCAAGAGCTGGAGGGGCAGCTTTCTCCCAGACAGAAGTGCTGGCAGAGGCCATTGTTCCTTTGATGAGTCCTCCCCCCTGAGAGCCAACAGGTGCACCATATCTGAGTCTCCATCAACCTGGCTTACACTGTTTGCCCACCCTGGTGATTACCTGAGACCCTGCCCCACCCCAACTTGTGGGCCCACCCAAGCCATTTCAAGATTTTTTGTTTTGCTTTGTTTTGTTTAGTTTTTTTTTTTTATATATAAATGGCCTGTCTTGGCTCATGCTTCAGACTTTCCTAAAATCTCTCAAACAAGCATCTTCTGCCTTGGTGACCCTGTACCTCTCACTAAATGTTCTAGGCCCAGCACTAGTGGCAGTCAGCTTTGGTTAACAGTCACAGCTTGGCCTCACCTGGGCACATTCAAGCCTAGCACAGATAGCAGCCATCTGCAGATCATTCTGTATGCATGCAAGGTGGCTCTAGACAGGGAACAGGTGATGGCTGATTTTGGCCTTCACTTTCTCCCCAGAGGCCCCAGAGCCACTGGACTGCTTTACACTATGCTGAAGTACCACCCAACCATCTCCACAAGCAACATACTCTAAGGGCAAACTCATCAGGCACTAGAGCCCCCTCTGAAGCAAGTCTTGCTCTGGGGGTCAGCCCTTGGTGGTCCATGGCTTGACCTTGAAGCCAATCAGCCTGGGAGTAGATCCCTCCCAGTGATGTGCCAACAGCAGTCAAAGCTCAACTATAATAGGAGGGTGCACACAGCACACAATGGGGGCACAACTGGAACATCCAGTTTAGGTGACCAGCAGGTTGTGCCACTGAGTCCTATGAGACACTCTTCCAAGTCTGGGAGAAATAGCAGCTCTACCTAGTACATAAGAACAGACACAGAAAGATGGCCAAAATGAGGAGACAAAGAAACATTCCAAATGAAAGAACAACAAACAAACAAGCAAACAAACAAAAAAGCCAAAAAACAAAACAGAAAAAGAACTAGACAAAATGAAGACAAGCAATCTATCAGATGCCAAGCTCAAAACTCTTGTTATAAGGAAGCTCAATGAACTTAGTGAGAACTTCAGCAAAAAGATAGGAAACATAAAAATGGGTGCAGTAATTGGCCTTCCTCCTATTTGGGGGAGGATTCTCTCTATGTCCCAAAGCTCAAACACTATTCCCTAAACCCTCTCCTCTAGCTTGCCACACGGCCAGGAGGAATGAGCCCAGTTGAAGTCTCTTGTGCCCACTCTGGGGCATGAGCTTTTCTGAGTGACAATCCTCTTCACAAAGGCACCTGAGAAGGTCAGGTTCAAAGGTGATGATGCTGTCTGTGGTGGGCGTGGGGAGGCGGGATGTTTTGTGTGGTGTCTGAGCCTGGTAAATCACAAAGAAGTGGTGAACTAAGAAGTGAGTGGAGAAAGACTAGATCTGGAGCAGCTGGCAGATGACAGGTGAGGGAACTGTCTCAGGAAGGTAAGGTCATCTTCAAACCACAAGGAAGGAGTCGGGTCTATCCTTCAGGCTTCCTGGCATCTTATCTCATACCCTCGCCCATACTGTGAGAGCCCCTGGCCTGGACCCACATGAAGACCAGGCAAGTGGGCATGCCTGGGAAGTGATCAGCCTGTCTCTCAGGCCTCAAATCTCAGGTGATGTGGGCTGGAGTCCAGGGAGGTACTGGGAAGTTTTCAGCACTAAAGTCTCACAGGCTCAGCCAGGGCGATCGCCTAGAAAGCTAGCACCAGGGAAGGAGAGAAATGAGACAGTAGTGTTCAGCTTGTCAAGAAAGAGAAGAAAATACCTCTGTTTCCCCTCATTTGCAAAGTCAGGTGGAGTGGTCCGGGCCAGTCTGTGTAAACACAAGCCGCTCCATCCCAACCCTTTTGGTACCCAAACAATGGAGTGAAATTCAGTTCCCAGCCTGCTATGAGTTTTGCCAGGTCCTGGTCTGAGAAATGCTGCTCTGTCTTCATAAGACTTTCTGCTTTCTCTTTCTTGGCCTAGTGCTTTAGAATTCTTTAAATTGCAAGTGACAGAAATCTACTCAAACTGGCTTAAGAGAAAAAAAGTACTCAATTAACTGGAAAAGTTCAAGGTATAATGTCGTCAGCTGTGGCTGGAGCCAGTCTAATTCAGCATGACTGTGGCTAAGAAGATGTCACAGGAAATCTTTCTTCATCTCTTGCCTCTCTTTTTTCCTTCTGTTGTTTCATCCTCAGCCGCTCCTCCCTAAATATTGATGAAGACACATAGGTCCCTCTGGGTTTCCATTCTACCAATGTAGGAATCCCAGCAAAATGGGATGACCTCATTTTCAGTAACTCCAGCCAACGTCCAGGTACCCACTCTCAATGGACACCTTGGATCCTGTGCCCATGCCTGAACCAAAATCCCACTGGTCAAGCCCATCTCAGATCATAAAGGCACGCCTGGACTCAGGAGTAGAGTCGGCTGTGCCCACGCTCTATAGACTGAGCATAGGGAACACATAAGGAGAACAGGTGCTGGAGCGAACCCTAGATCCTGAACTCCATGTGAGAATGAGCAGTGCCTGGCCTCTCCGCCTCTCTATTTCCAAGGGGATCAAAATGTCAGACCAGGGCAAAATGGCGTCAACTATTTGTTGGGAAAAGCAGTAGGCCCTAGGTTCCTTGCACATCCTCTACCCTGAGTGCTTATCACCCTCTCTCCTGGGCCTGCCTCCCTCGCTGCCCTGAGTCCTTGAGAGCTGTGTCTGAGTCACCATTTATATTCTGGCCACTGAGCACCATGCCTGACACCAGGTGAGCACTCAGTAAGTTTAATGAAAATAGAATAAAAAGGAATGAAAGTTCTGAGAGACCTGAAAGTGATGATAACGCTGCGAAGACAAAAGGCTATAGCTTGTGAGGTTGAATGAGCAATGTGAGATAGAGTTTGGGGAAACTTGGCCCAAGGCCAGAAGCCACCTGTGGTGCTACCTCCAGAGTTCATCCCACAAGCAGTTGCCACTCCTGCACTTCGCAAAGCATAGGGGCAGGCTTGCTGTCATCTCAGCAGTCCAGGCCAGGGGACACAATGGGAGCACTGAGCTAGCAGTGACAATGCCAAAGAAAGCTGGCACACTCGGTAAGTACTAGAGTATTATTGAATGGAAGAAGCATATCTATGTCAGTACTAGAGTATTGTCAGGTGAAGGAAGCATGCTCTAAGAGTACTAGAGTATTGATGGATGAAGGAGGCATACTCTGAGTACTAGAGTATTGATGGATGAAGGAGTCATGGTGGGCACACATTGAGAGCTTCATGTGTGCCATGACTTGTGTAGAGCACTTCTGTACATGTCACAACACTTGGAGATGCTGTCTCTTTTATAGATGAGGAAAAGGCTCTGAGAGTTTAGACACGTGCTCAAAGTTCCTTGTCCACCAGGCAGGCCAGCTCCACAGCCTGTGCTGCTAATGGTTGGACCATAGAGTTTCCCATGGTGTGGAGCAGGAAGAAAGAGGGGAGGAGCCCTCATGTAGAGCAGACATCATGAGGCTGATTATCGACATTCAGCCAAATGACCTCGCCAACACTTAATTGGCTGTCTATAAAGTAGGACTACAAGACGGAGGCATTCCCAATGGAACTTTTGTAAACTTGGATTCCCAATGTTAGCTTTGCTCAGTGGAGTATGAGAGGCAGGATGAGCTAGGTTATGCTGTGGTAACAAATAGTGCCCAGTCCTGTGGCAGGAGATGCCAAGTGTGATTCCTCACTTTTACTACTTGTCCATCATGGTCTGGCTGGAACTCTGCTTCCCATCTCTTCACTCCAGGACCCTGGATGAGGAGCCTGCTGTTTGGGGTGTCGGCTCTGTAACAACCAAGAAGAAGTCATGAATTGCACTCTGGCTCTCAAAGCTTCTCCAGGAGGTGATATCCACCCCCTTTGCTCATGCTCCATGGTCTAAAATGAGTCACAGTTCACACCGAATTCCTAAGGGCAGGGTGGTGTGATTTTTCCCTGAGCCTAAAGGAGAAAGAACTGGAAACATGGTTTCTAAGGTCTAGAATCCCTGTGTGGCCTTGAAAAACACCCCCTCCCACAGCTGGCCCTCCGTTTCCCCTAGTGTCTGAGGTTAATCTCTTGAAACTCTTGGAGGACTGACTATCCCATGGAGCAAAGGCCTTGTAAACTGCAAAGTTGGTGCTATAATAAGTGCTTGCTTTTTTTTATTGCTCCTTTCCCCCCCCCCCCACCCCATCTCAGCTGTGTTTTTCCCTCCAGTGGTGAATGCCTTGCTCCTCTCCCCCACTTTACAGAAAGCAGTCCATGAGGGTCCCAGGTCTCCCCCTAGCTGTGTCATTAACACACTCAGGTAGCATGTTTTTGCTTCCTTGCAGGAACAAAGCCTAAAAATAGTTAATGTTGGGGGCACCAACCAGAACCACACCACAATGTACCGACCCAGTAGCCAGTTTATGTTGATGAAATTCAAATTTGCTCTTTATTCCTGAATGCAAAAGCACCTTCTGTGGGCAGTTGCAGGAGCATTACCAGGGCCATTTGGCAATAAAATTTGACCGGCTTCATTATAGAGGATGGAGATAAGAGATACCAGTCTGAGGTCAAGGGGCAGCTGACCAGGAGCAGGGGCGCAGCACAGGCCTCTGTGGACCCGTCCCGGTGGGGGCAAAAGACCTGCAAGGGAGGAGACTGTGATTAAAATGCAGAACTGTCTTACCTTCCTTTGTTTAGCTCAGAGCCAAAGGTAATTTATGTGGGATGTGTAGCAAGCCATATGGTTGTTGTCTGCTGTCGCTTTGCCTTCCAGGCGTTCATCTCGGGGAAGCATCCTGACAGGGGCCACCTCCTGCTCCCAGCAGGCGGGCTTGGGGAAACAGCACCATTGGAGGGGCCTTGCTGTCCTCTCCGAAGACTGGGCTTCCCTGAAGGGGTGCTGTCACTGTGGCCCTTTCTCCACCCCCTCCCCCAACCCACACACACACTGCAGTACACACCTCAGAGTAGTTCCCACCTGCACACTCTGCTATAGCCCGTCTTTAGCCCCGAGCAAGTGCAGGAGCTGTCGCGTTTGTGCCTGCTAACTGCTGGCACAGCCAAGATTGGCACCATGCATCTCAGGCCAGCCTAACAGTACCCTCAGGTGGGGTGTTACTGCTCCCACACCTGGGGGAGGGGCCTGAGCCCAGGGGACAGCAAGCTGGTAATAGTGCCTCACACAGCGCTCGCCAGGAGCCAGCCAGGTGCTGGCCCTTCCACCCACCGCGACCCCATGGAGGCCTCCCCGTGAGCCTGCTGTGATGGTCCCATCTCACAGGGGAGGCCTCAGCAGGTGGAGGGACTGGTTCAAGGCAGAACAGCTTCCCAGCGGTGAACTGGCCTTAAACACAGGAGGCGTGGTTTCCGCTGTTCTGCAAGGGAGGACACATTATGCAGCTGTTTTCCCCAGAGATGGCCAGGGTGGGGGACAGGGGGAGGAAAATCTGGGGCCAGGGCATCTTTTCCTCTTCCCTCCCTTCCCTGTGGGCTCCAGGGTGGCACTCGGGCCTCCTTGATGGGGACTGGCTCCCAGATGTCCTTGTCCCGCATGTAGTCAGAGAGGTTGAGGGTGACTCACGTCATGCTGGCTCCCACCCGTCTGCTTGTCTGCTTCTGCACGCAGACACCGCTCTCAGGCTCTCATTAAACCGCCTTTAATTACTGCTGTGAAGGCACAGAGAGAGACTTCTGTGCCCCCCGCCCCTTGCTGTATTGATTGCTGCCCAGAGGTTTCTGTCACAGGGATTAGGAAAGGTTAGCTCCCCTCATTCTCTAACGCTCTTCCTGGTGATAATTGGTTCCCAGGTGCAGCGTCATTGCACACAGACGTGCGGCCTCCTGGTCTACCTGCAGGTTCAGCTGCAGGAGTGTTAGCAAGGCGGGCAGACCTCTAGTGCTTCGGATGCCGGGTGCACGGGCCCTGCGTGATGCTCTTGTCCTGGTCATTGCCAGTCTGTCTGCTGCTCCTCGTGCCCATTTCAGGGGAGATGACTCATACCTGGTTTCCAGCCCCTCTCTCCTCCCTGAGAGCTTCATGTGTACCTTAAGGAAGGTCAGGGGTTCCTGGGGTTCCCGCCCACCCTGAGGCTCCTGACTTCTCCTGGAGGGGTTCCTGCTCTCAGGTGGGTGAATTTTACTTGTTCCTGCAAGTCTGCTCCCTGCTTGGCCCCTGATGCCACGCTGCCCTCTGGGCTCAGAGCAGGTGGCCAGGCAGACAGGTGAGGTCTAGAAACTGCTGGGCATGGGTGTGGTGGGCAGAACTGAGGTTATTCACCTGTGAGAGGAAAGGCTCACTGTACCCGGGAAGTGGGGGCAGAGCCCTCAGAATGGGCATGGGGAGGGCAGTGACTGACAGCACAGCGTGGCCCAGGACAGCTCCTGGCCCAGTGGGGGAAGCAGCGAGGCTGAGGGATGGTGGTGCTGTCCATGAGAACGAGCTTGATGCTCAGCTCTGCCAGGAGGGTTGGGTCCTGCACCGTGGGCTTCTGGACCAGGACGTTCAGGCTGAGGAGGTTTGCTTTCCTGTCTGAGCTTCCGCTGGGGTCCACGGGTGAGTATCTGGGGTGGGGCAATCCTAAGCCCTCGACAGTTGTGTAGGCACCTGAGAGGAATGCCGGAAAGCAGGCTCGCATGCAGCAGAGCTGATGTGGCCAGGCAGGAGGGGAAGGGGCCAGCAGACGTGGACTGTGGTGCACTGAGCTTTGGCAGCTGGAGCACTTTGCGGGCATGGGCCCCATATCGCTAGTTTGGGGGCTTTTATAAAGCCAGACATTGAGACCCTTACCTGAAATCTCCCACATTAAAAGAAAAGTCAACTTGGAAACACCTAAGGGACCAACAAAGCGCTCAGGTTTACCTGGACTCGGCTTCTGCTGAATACCCAGGGGGCCCTCCGCGGGGCCGTTGATCAGACGGCGATGCACTTAGTTGAGGATGACCCCTGCTGGCCCAGCCCTGGCCCATGACTGACAGTTCCTTTTGCCCCTGGAGAGAGACGTCCCTTTCTTATCCCTGGTCCAATAATGACCCTCTGTGTTCCGTCTGTCCAGCCTGACATTTTTTATTTGGGGAAGTGATATGATGAGGATCTAGAAGACCTAATAAATTAAGCTGAGGCTCATCTATAATAATAAAAGCATAATATGCTAATTAGACTGGACAGCCAAACGACCTCTGGACAGCCTTCTGGGCAACCTTCCAGGCGAAGCCATAGCTGCGAGGGCCACGCCCCTTGCACAGATTCCGTGCATGGGCCTCTAGTGGTTAATACGAGGCACAAACAAGCCAGACTTCAAACTATGGGATCAAGGAGAAGAGCTGGAGAGACCTAAGTTGAAGTTCACTGTGGGCTAAGGCAAATCTCATGTTTCATTTAAAATGTGAATTGCATTTTCCCCCAATAAAGAGAAAGACCAACTTGGGATGTGTTCATGTAAAAAGGGGATAGATATATAACCCAAGATGATTTATTTGAGCACAAGATGAATATAACCAGCAGTTTGATAAAGATAATATAAAAACCTGAGGACAAAAATATACAGTCACCCACTAATTATCTCTTGCTACCATGTTCTCTGTGCCAGGAAAGGCGCCACCCACAGGGGGCAGAGGGGTGAGCAGGGTGGGGCCTGCTACTGAGGCACCTCCAGCAGCAGATCTGGGTGCATCACAGTCAGGCTCAGTTCTCAGGTGAGATGTCTGGTGCACAGCCCCTGCTTTCCTAGCATTGCACAATCGCACGTCGCCAGTAAACAGAGCGTTTGAGGGCAGAGTAGGCTTTTCGGGTGAAAGGTGGAGAGTGTTGCAGGAGCAGCAGTCCCAGGCCTTCATGCTTTTGGTCACTGAGTGCCTGACACTTGACATTGTGGGGCCCAAGGCCTCGTGGAGCCTGTGCTTTGCATGATGTGGATACAGCCCTGGGCCTGGGCAGAATGCTGACTGACTAAGGCATTCTGTCTTCTGGTCAACCAGTTGGACCAGCTAGGGACAAGGCGATGCCTTTCCGGGACAGTTATGGGTTAATAGGAGAGCTGAACATCTGTCCAGCTGGTCGCCAACTAGAGAGAAAGTGGGAGCTACAGCCACTGGGTGGTGAGTTTTTCAGGGGTAAGAATGGAATCCATTTAAAAATAACAGACAAGAAACAAAGAGAAAGTATGTCCTATCATTTGAACTCCAGACCAAGTAATGCTTGAAATATTGCCCATGGAGTGTCTAGTTACACATTTCTATCAATATCCTTCCCTCCCCGCCCCTCTCCCTTCCTTCCCTCCCAACCTCTTCCCTCCCCTCTCTTTCTCTCCCCTCTCCTTTTCTCCTCCCCCTCCCTTTCCTTCCCCTCTCCTCACCTCTACCATTCCTCTCCCCCTCTTTTCTCCTTCCCTCCCTATGAGTAGAATTACATCTGTTTCAAATAGTAGGCTTCCGTGTGATCTTGCTTACCCATCGGCCATGGAAAGGCATTCCAGGCCAGGAAGCAGCACCTGTGGAACACGGAGGCACAGAGAGGCACCCTGTGCCCATGGCCCCTGCGTGGACTGGGTGTGTGAGCAGAAGGCGGAGGTGCAGCTGGGGAGAGGGTAGATGGTGATGGGCCTTGAGGACCCAGGGCCAGCATTATCCTTTGTTGTTGGTCGGCCCTGAGCTGATGGTCACAGCGTTTCTTGGGCAGAACACTAACCCGCTGTGAGAGGCGATTATGGATACCGTCAGGGTGTACAGGTGCTTCTGTGTTCATTTAAGGTGCTATCCTCCCTGGGACACAAGCCATGGCTGAGTGTATCCACTTCATAAATACACAAATAGGACCAGAGAGATGCAGCAAGTAGCTCCAGATGACCTGGTGAAGCATCGGGCTCCACTGTACCCAGGGTCCATGAGGGCAGCCCAGCGGCCTCCTGGCCACAAAGAGGCAGGAGGGGAGGAGATGGTTGGAGACGTCACGTCACAGGACCTTCATGACAGCCAGCATGGGGGGCAGCACCAGCCATGCTGTCCAGCTTCAGAGGTGCTTCTGAGCGCAGGCTGCAGGGCAAGTGCTGGAACTCCCAGGACTGCCCTTTGCACCTGAACAGCAGCCGCCTGTGCCCAGGGCCAGGTGCTCACGGGCAGTAGCACCAGCAAGGACCGCTGGCCCCAGCAAGACAGGCTCCAAGAGGCCAGAAACCGCAGCACCACTGTGGACATGGGCCGCACACTCTCGGAAGCAGCTGGAAGACAGCTGCAGGGCCTCTGGCCGAAGTCACGTGCATGGGAATGAAGAGCACCATCTTGTTTTGTAGTCACAGGCTGATGAGTTGGGGACTGTGAGTTGCATATATTTCATTGCCTTTTTAGGGAGCAAAAAAGATGTGTGCGTCTTCTGCTCGGGAGTCTTGCATTTGTGTGTGAAAGCCCAGATAGGAGCACTCACGCCATCTCTTGCTCAACAATACCGAGTATATTGGAAAGATCGCCGCGGCGATAGGGGCTGGTACCTGATCCTGAGGACGGAAGAGTAATGAAACTCTGCCAAGGCTTTATCTAAGGCATTACAAATAAAAACAAGAGGAAAAAGCCATTTTTTAACTCACAAGTTGTGCCAGCCTCGTTCCTGCCTGCAGGCCTATGCACCTGCCATTCCTCATCGAGACTCCTCTCCTCCTTGTCCCACATCCCCGGCCGCTTCCCTTGTCCTTGAGGTCTCAGCTGACATGTCATCGCATCAGAGAAAGCTCCCCTGATCCCCTGAGGAAGGCAGATTCTTCTTTTCTTTGTTTGCTGGTGCTCTCTGCTCTTTTTTGGAAATACATCTTACCTTGCTCTTAGTCTGCGAGGCTGATGTTTACAGCCTTTCTCCTCTGCCAGACAAGAGGTCTGCCAAGGAGGCACCGTGTCACCCTGCTGGCACCTGCTCCCAAGGACGAGAGAGTGATGACATTGTGCTACGGTTTTGTCTCAGGGATTAAAGACAGCCGGTGAGATATCTCATTCCCAGCGCGTGATCCACGAGGGCTTTCTGGCTGAATGTGTGAGGCTGGCCCTCTGACTCCAGATCAGATGTTTGCCCCTGGTGGTTGTTTGGCTGGTGAAGCTGTGGAGCAGAGATCAGAAACCCATGCTCTTCGTTGACCGGTTGGTGATGGAGGGAAATGCGAGCTTATCGCAGAGGGGCAGGTGCCCGGGGCCAGCTGTGTGCTGCCTGAGAGGCTGAGTGTGAGCAGGCGCTGCGGTTGTGTTATGAAAGCTCTGGAACCTTGCTTTTATGGGTTCCCTAATAATTTTAATGTTGGCAGTTAGAAGCAAACACTCTATCGATCCAAGCGGTCACATGTGGGAGCAGGACCGGCCTGTGGGCAGTGGTGGCCCCGACTCAGACTGACCGGAGAGTGCCATCCTCAGAGCCGCTTACATCTTGCTCATTTGTAAGCCACAGGCCACACAGGGCAGCCAGCACAGGGAAGGGCCTGGAGACGCTCCAGGAAAGGAGCCGTTGCCCAAAATGCAAATGTTTCCTGTGACTTCCAGCTTTGCTGCCCTGGCTCTTCCGGTCGGATTCCTGATTCACCAGATGAGGCCTGGACCCCACTGTGCTGCAGGGGTTGTGACTACAGCACATGGCGGGGGGAGGCAGAAAGCCAATTAGTAATGAGTACCTTGGTTCCCGAGCACCCACATGGATGTCCTCCGGCTTCCAAGTGGATCCCTGAGGAAGGCAGAGTTTTATTCCAATTACTTGGCAATTTCCCAACTACTCTGGGAACAGATCTTTGGAAATTGCCATCAGAACTTGAACATAATTTTTAAATGCCCTCAATTGTGACAAATCTCCAGATTTGGTTTTTTGAGCAGCCTGGAGTTATTGGTGTGAAGTCACATGAGTCAGGCCTGATGATTAAGCTGTGTGGCACTGTTGGGGCCACTGTGCTGTGCCTCTGAGGCTCGGAGAGCATGGCCGGGAGGCCGGGCCGGGGTGAGACACAGGGCCAGCGGGAGGGAAGGACACAGGACAGCATAGATGCCCACCATGTAAGGGCAGGCTGTGGGCCTAGGCATGCTTACTCAATTCCAACATGCCCGAGGTGTCAAGTCCAAAAGGTAAATTAAGCAGAATCAGACTTGGTTCTACAGACCAGGATGAGTGAGCACAGGTTTACAGAGGGAACCAGGAGGTTGGAGTTGGGTCACTCTGGGCCAAGGGCTGGGCAGGTCTCCTGTGGGGGCAAGTCTTGGTCAGGGGTCTGGAGAGCAGAGCAGAGCCCCCGGGAAGAAGTCCTATAAGAGCCATACACAAGCATATGAATAGGGGTTCAGGAGAAAACTTCTGTTTTGTTGGGAGAAGGAAGCATGAAGTAGGTTGACCAGGTGGCCTGGAGTGCTGATCAAAGTCAAAGCTGTATTTCAGTGAACATGGCCGCTCCTATCCTTTGCTGCCCAAGGCATCTGCTCTCTGGCCTCTCACCATCCTCACCTCCCACCACCTCCTCCTTGCTCTCTGAGCTTCAACCAGAAAAGCTAACCAGCGGCTTTCCATCTGCTCTTTGAACCCATTCACTTTATTTCTGCTCAGGGCCTTGGCTCTGGCGGTCCTCCTGCCAGGACACACTTTCTTTATGTTTTCACTCTTCTGGCGTTTTCTCAGGCAGGTTTCATCTCAGATATTAACTTTCCCGACCACCCGGACCAAAGCTGCTTTCTCCAACCCAGTTACTTCCAACCCAATACCCGGCCGTGTCCTTCGGCATTTCCACACCCACGCTGTCTCTGACTTCTCTAGAATCCCTCTCCCAGCACGAGAAAGGAGTGATGTGGGGGCACGGGCTGGAGTGGGTTCTCTCCTCTGTCCTCATAGCTCTGACTACGCATGGCTTTCAGCAGTGACTGAAGGAATCAACAAGTGAGTGGCAACTGAGTCCAGAGGGCAGAATTGGCCATTTGGTACAGGGGCTGAAAGCATTTGGGGGAGGAATAGGACATCCCTGTGTCACTTGGTCCCAGACCTCTGGACAGCAGGTCGGAGGTCATGGGGCTGCTCCAGTGGGTGGGCTCCAGAGCCCAGTACTATTGTAGGACCTGGGCCCCATACTTGGGGAGCGGGGAGGAGACGCAGGAGCTGATGCAGGGTTTATTGTAGAATGAGCAACGCAGAGTGGATCCCAAAAAGCTGGCCACTGGCAGAAATCTCGGAAGAAGTGAGTCAACAAGAAGTGAACGCCTTCCAGATGCATGTTGCATTAGTCCGGGTGGTAGTCACAGGTTCTGTGTGGCCGCTCCGCTCATGCCAGCCTCCGGAGGAAGGTCATCCTCTCCACACCCCGTCTCAGAGAACGAGAGGAGAGTCCTCGCCACTGCAGGCGACCTGCTCTTTGAAGCAGTTGCTCTTTCCATAGAAGTCTTTCTGTGGAGACTGTTTTACATTGATGTTTACATGTGTTCTCTGCCCTGTTGCATTTTAAAAATAAACTCTGTGTGGTACCTGCAGGGTGATTTTCATCTTTATCTTAAAAATTAGAGGCCCGGTGCATGAAATTTGTGCATGGGGTGGGAAGTCATCTCAGCCCTGCCTGCACCCTCTCCAATCCGGGACCCTTGTCAGACATCTCTCTCACAATCCTGGACTGCTGGCTCCTAACTGCTCACCTGCCTGCCTGCTTAGTTGCCCCTAACTGACCCCCCTGCCAGCCTGATCACCCTTTACTGTCTCCCCTGCTGGCCTGATCACCCCTAAATGCCCTCTGCTGCCTGCAAGGTCACCCCCAACTGCCTTCTCCCTGCCAGCCTGGTCACCCATGCAGCCTGCTATTCAGTCATTTGGTTGTCCCTCACTAATCCCCTGCTTGTTTGGTGTAATTTGTAGGCAGCTACCTTGTGAGGGTGTGAGGGTTAATTTGCATATTACCTCTTTATTATATAGGATTAAGGCAGTAAACCAAGCAGTTCATTAAACAGTCCACTCAGTAACACGAAATGATGACAACCATAGTGCTGATCATCAAGGCTGTCAGATGAGCCTGCCCATCTCCAGCATCACCCATATCCTCAGCTCCATGGCATTTTTAGGCATCAGGACAGGCCAAGGAATGGGAGACTTTGGACAAAGAGACCCCATGGGAAGGGGCATGAGGGTGTGACAATCACTCCCACAGGAAGGATGGGTGAAGTACCTCACAGCGCACTGAGTGTGGGGAGCGTGCCCAACTCTGGGGCCTGAGGAGGGCTGGGAGGCATGTGCCACATTAGTGACAGGCAGCCCCCACCCTGCCCCGCACTCAGCACCCGCAAACACGCCAAAGCAAAATCTCAGTGGATTGAGAGAACACTCTGGAAAATGGCAGTTTACCACTTATTTTACACATCAGAATCCAAGGGAAATCTCAGGGGCTTACATGAAATTCATTGGTGACAGATTCAGGAGGCAGAAGAAGGCAAGGGGGAGGGGAATCTCTGGAATTGCATGAAAGGTACAATGTATAGACATGCCTCTTACATGGGTGGGTGCAGAGAGTTAACAGTTAACCAGAAACATGACAGCAGTGCCCATGAGGGGCTCTGTGGTCTGCTCTGGTGAGAGGCTGTGCCCTGAGGAGTCCAGAAAAAAGGAAATTACCCTGACATTCCGAAGGCACATTACTGTAGATGTGAGTCTGTAGACAGGCTCAGTTGAGGCAAAGATTGCCCTTTGCCAGGGAAGGTGCCCCCTGGGACGTGACCACACCGTGACACTCTAGTCAAAGCTTTCATTCCAGACCATCCGTGTGGTGACTCAGGGCTGCGTTTGCAAGGCCACCACGCAGGCCTCCCGTGGGCCTGCCAGGGTCAGGCTGTGGCCCTGTCGTCCACTGCAGGAAGGGAGATTCAGGCAGGCCTTCTTCACACTCCGGAGGGACTAGACTCAGTGGCTGCCACGCTGCTCTGCTGATGGAGACATCTTCATTGCTTGAGCATCGGTTTCGAAGGTGACGGCTTGGACGACCATGGAGAGCGTTGGCATCCAGGTTTTATAAGCCTCCTATCGCGGGAGTCCTCTGTGCGTTAGCATCGTCATGGGGATGGCAGGGACCCGGAGCGATGCCTGCCATGTGGAAGGGCCACGTGGCACTGGGGGGGGACTGCGGAGGGTCACATGCCTGGCTGGTGAGAGCGGACTGGAGCACACCCACCACACCATGGCCTCCTGAGGGATGGTCCTGGCAAAGTGTCAGAGAAAGCCCGCAGAACTGATGGACCCGCAGAAGAAGGAAGGACCACTTCTGCTCTCCGGTGCTTTAGGCAGCCGCAGCAGGCAGCGAGCGCCAGGGCGTCCTGGTGCCGGGTTACAGAGTTAAGGGGAGGGACCAAAACCCTGTGGCTGCTTTCAGGAAGTAGACAGTTTAGTGGCCGAGATGGACACTGATCAAATTTTATGAACAAACATCAAACCACAGCTATAATAAGTAAAATGAAAGAGAAACACACCGTGCTCTGAGCACACATCACAGGGGAAATCAACTCTCCACAGGTTGCTAGAAGGCGGTGACACACTAAGAGGTAAGGAGGCAAAGAGTTAGTGACAGAGCATTTCTACCAACAAGAAAAGCATGTGCAAAGGTCCTGGGCAAAGGAGCGTGTGCTGAGAAGATCTGAGAGCAGCCGCGTGGTTGGGAACACCTTGCAAGGGGAAGCTCGGTACAGGATGTGGTGGGGTGACTGAGCTGGGCAGGGTCCAGAATGGAGGACCTTGGGTTCTGCTGAGGATTTGGGGTTTTATCCTAAGCACAAAGGCAGGCTGTTGATGAGTGTTAATGTTTAACGTTAGTTTTAGGACACTTCCTAATATGGCTAACTTCGATAAATGCTTCCCAGAAAACGCTCCCTTGTCCATCTCCGGCTCAGTAAGTCCAATGAGTCAGCGGTCGCTCTGATAATGCTGAGTAAGAAAGGACCCCACATCTCAGTGGCGTTCAACAAGAAGCATTCTTTCTTTTTTCTCCTCCATGAGACTTCGAGTTGGTGGGGGCAGCTCAGGCTCTGGACTAGGTTCCAGTCTGGTCCAGTTGTCTCTCATTCTGGGAGTCATGCAGCTGCTTTATCCATAATAAATCACAAGGCATTTAGTTTCTGTTCACGTCGCTTCTACGAACATCTCACTGGTAGAGGCAAGCCCACGTGCTGGGGGAAGAGTAGTCTTTTTTTCAAGGAAAAGGCATGGACAGGGAGGAGGAGGAAGGGAGGGGAGGACTTGAGTAAGTAATGCAGCCACGCACACTTGCCCTTAATCACAGCGATACAGGTGGTCAAGGGCACGGTTTCAAGATGCAGGCTTCGTGGCTCTGAGACCTGGCTTAGGAACTTCCCAGCTGTGTGGGTAACCTCCTCAAAAACCCGCTCTATCATCTGTGCAAAAGAGCTAATAGCAGTGCCAGCCTGCACCAGAAGGGTTAACTCAGGAGCTTAGAGAAGTACCTGCATATAATAAGTGCTCAGGAAATATTCAGTATCATTACCGTAGAGTCATGTCTCCTTACAAAACCCGCGTGTTGGGGGTTTAGCTGAACTGCTGTTGTAGAAAGGCAGTGTGGTAGATGTGCCACATAACACGTGCCAGCCCCGAGGGCGTGGGCAGTGACGCATGGCCAGCCTCGAGGACAATCTCTCCTGACACACGATCATTCACACAAAATGCGGAAATGAAAATTATACGTGCTCCTGTGTCAGCTCAGCTCAGCCTTTGTCACAAAAAGTCCTGGACACATTTTGGTTTTCAGAGCCTTCTGGATTTGGGGTTTAGTTTTGTGGGTAAAGGCCGGAGGCCAGTGTTTGCTTTGACATGTGTGCCCACGGGTCCTCGGGCACCCGGGCTGCCCTCTCCTCCTGAACGCCCGCTGAGCCCTCTCTTTGCATCGTGCCGTGGTCCCAAACATCACCTCTTCCCGGAACATCCGTGTCTCTGCTGGAAAGAACTCCTCCTGCTGCTGCTGGGCTCACCCGCATCGGTCCCTGTGTAGCCCGGGGTCTAATAATGCGTATTGACTCCTGCGTTTAGGGGTGTGTTAAACTCCATAGCTGTCCTTTGCTCCATGCTGCAGGCCACACCACCTAGTCCTTCCTCCACCTAAAGCCCATGACCACAACCGAGGTTGCCACCACGTGCAGTGTGCCAACCTAGTCCCTTCCTGTCTGAGCGGGCCCTCACATCTCTGCAGTGACACTGCCTTCGGCCTGTATACACACAGGAAACTACAGCGAAGTTCAGTTCGCTGGGAGCAGACTCACTACCTGCCGGTTGTAGACACCGGAGCCTGAGCGTGTGGACATGGCAGAGCTGCTTGTCAGATGGTGTTTGTTACTCCCCTGACTCAGAGCCAGGGGCTACGCCGCTATTCAGAGCAGGTGCACCTGGGAGTCCCTTTTGAATGAACAAAGGACTCTTCTTTTTTGTGTGCCCTGCTCCCGGGGCATCCACCTGTCGAAGGAAAGCAGAGCGGCTGGAAGTTAAAGTGGCAGGAGCACACGTTACCCAGGATCCACTGCAGTGGGGGAACTGAGGCTCATGTAGAACTGGGCGCCTTTCCAAGTACCACAAGAGGGGATTTCTAGTCAGGCGTCAAGGTGGGGGCCAGGGGGTGGAAATGACTGAGAGGAGACATCAAGGGTAAGGGGGATTCTGACTGAACTGACTCAGCAAGCGTTTTGCTGAAGGTAAGCCCTGGGAAGAAGACACAAAGGGGTAAGGAATGGGGTGGATAGCAAGGGTGGGGGTTTCTCTAAGCTGATGCTGCATGATTCTTGCTAAAACTGGACTAAATGGGCCAAAGATGGAGCTCAAAAGAAAGACCCAGTCCAACATGGGGCTCAGAGGTGCTGACTGCGTCTGCTAAGGAGCAAGTCTTGTCACCTGGGATGGTCCCCAGGTCTCCTGCACCCCCAAGGAGCCCATGCCTCCCGGGGTGCTCTCCTGCAGGACAGTTCAGATGAGGAATTCTCCTGCACAACTTCACAAATGGCTTGTTTTATGGACTTACTAGAGGCCAGTGCATGAAAATTCATGCACCGGATGGGGGTCCCTAGCCCAGTCTGCCCCTCTCACAGTCCGGGAGCCCACAGGGGTGGGAAGTGACCCAGCAATCAGGGGAAGGCGATGCTCCGTCACACCTCTGGTGCTGTGCTGCCACTGCCTGCAGTGCAAGACTCGGTCAGACCTGGTTACCTGAGCCTTGGGAAGCCCTGGGAGGCTGGGCAGCCACCACCCGAGGCTTGCCTGTGCTCGGGCTGGCCCTGGATGGTTGGGGGGCTGAGAGGACTGGGAAACTCCTAATTGGCTGTGGGAGTCGCATTTTTTGAGGGCATGACAGTCAATTAGCATATTCCCTCCTTATTAGATAGGATATCTCTTCACAGACCCAGTTCCTGATATCTGGGGACAGTAGCTGTGGCATCCGTGAGGCAGTGGGCAGCAGAGACACGAGAAGTATCCATCAAGGAGCACACACTGATCAGCATCCAGGCAGATGACCCGGCCGGTCTGACTCCCTGGCTGCGATTACGTCCAGGCAGATGGCCCGTCTGACTCCCTGGCCATGAGTAGCTTCTTTCCAAGGTCTTCACTGGCCTTTTTCCTACAACTCACTCCCACCAATACTCTGTAAAAAGTTAAACCCTGTGGATGGCAGACACTGCATCTTATTCATCTTTGTGCTTTCCCTCTCCTAGGCTAGCAGGCCTGATACCCAGGCAATACAGTTACATGTTTAAATGAATGATTAATTAATTGGATGAATGAATGGATGTTTGGATGGATGGATGACCAGATAAATGAATGATTGAATGAAGAATGAATGATGACTGTCAAATTTCTTGTTGGATGCCCTATAGATATGACTACTCTTGGGCTGAAATGGTTATTTTTAAATCAGTTCTGTTGGGTTCATTTCAGGCATATCTAGGACAGTGACTGTTGAGCCAAAGCAGGACACAGGTGCAGTTTGGCACCTGGAGCTGTTGCTGAGCCCTGTAGGTGAAGGGCATGGGCTCTGGAATCCAGCACAGGTGCCCTGTGTGGGGCACTGGTCAGCTGAGCTTCGTTCCAGCAGCAGATGCGTGCAGGAAAGTCCACCTGCTGGCCTCCCCGTGAGGATTAAGTGACTGAGCCATGTGATGCTTGCTGACCAAGCCCAGCGTGAGGACAGTCCTCCTCGATGCCAGTTGGCTCCTCTTACCATTACTATTGGACACGCTGCCTGTGGCCCTAATCCTCTCTGTAGGTGGCAGGGGCTGCTGCAGGGGCATTCCCCGGTCTTCTAATGAATCTCTTCCTTGTGAGGCTGACCCCACCTGCTGCCGGGCATCCATCCATCACGAGTGTGGGGAGAGCTGGGGCTGATGGGAACTTCGCTTAGAGTCGGCCACTTCCCCACTTAGAGTGGGGCATGACTGTGCTCCTGTCCCAGGTCCTCTGGGACCCTGGCATAGACACTGGCGCCGGGCCACCGGAGGTGAGTTTCTGCCATGTGTTGGGTGATATTGGGCAGGTCACTTCACCTCTGAGTTTGTTTTCCTTCCCTACAAAGCGGGATAATAGCAGTCCTAATGGCGGCACGGAGGAGATGCAAGACAATAACCACCAGCCCACTTAGCCAGGAACTGGCACAAGGTGCTCCCCGCCCCACATGTGACTTCAGCAAGGTCTAGCTTCCTAGCAAGGCATGCACCCTGCTAGGACCGCACTCTTCGTTCCAGTCTTGGTCTGCAGGCATCCGATGCTAATCCTTGAGGTTGGGGTGAGCCGGCCCCAAACTATTCTTCAATTCTCTAGCCATTTGCCATTTAATTAAATTAAAAATAAAAGCACAGTGTGCTGTGGTGTCTTTTAGCGTCTTTGTAAGCATAGCTGGCTCTTAGTGCAGCCCATGCGGCTTCCTCCCTTTCTCGCCTCCCTCTCTCCTCCCCTCCCTGTGCTTCCTGGGTTCACCGACTGATCAATCAGTAGCTCTCCAACCTGACTCGGGGTCTGCCCTCCTGGGGAGGGGACCTAAGGCATGGCCTAAGGCACTGGAGCTCTGGGCAGTGGTGTGGTGTTTATACACCATTGCGTGTCCGCTATTGGCTGAGGGCTTCTCCGGAAGCATTACTTCCTGCCCCTCCCACTTCTGCCTGTGGACTCCAACCTTCTGCTGGGGCCACGGACAGGTGCCTGCAGCCAGGAGCCGCCCCGGTCTGGAGCAGAGTCCTCAGGGCAGCTGCGGACCCAGGGGCTTGGGGTGGTACAGTGGACCTAGGGGCTGGTCCCTGTAGCTGCGGGCACCACTCCAGGCGGGAAGCTTTCCTCTGGACTCATGCCAAAAGGAAAGTACGTCTTGTTTAAGCCATTGTTGGGTTTTCTGTTACAGCCAAACCTAATCCCAAATGATGTATCAAATAAATGGTAATATTAGTCATCGTAATAGTCATAATCACCAGCACACATTGAACACGTGATATGTGAATCCACCTCCGTGTTTACTCCCCTCTCCCCCTTCCCCTTAGCACATGGAACGCACAGGAAGGTGTGAGCTTTATGTCCCCTTCAGCGGTCCTATGTGGGACATGCGAGCTCTTAGAAATGGTTTTGAAAAGCCAAATAAATGAGAGAAACCAGAGAGGGAAAGCCAGCATGGAGACCCTGATCTGCCAGTCCCAGCTGCCAGCTCTAACCCTGGCGCAGGGAGAAGTGTGAGATCCTGGCCTGTGACGAGGGAAGGAGCCAGTGTGCACCAGGGAACCAGGCCTGGGAACCTGCCTGGGGAAGAGGCTGGATGCGCTGGAGCAGGGTGTGCCTGAGGAACAGGTGGCTTCCTAGTCGGTGGGTGTGGAGGCGGAGGCTGGCGGCACAGGCTGTGGAGCAGGGCTGGGTCAGGCCTGGTGGCCATGAGGGTGAGCCTGGGCGCTAGGCGGGGCTGAGGATCCCTGGTGCGCCTCCCTTGCCATCAAGCTGCTCGTTCACCTGCTGAACCTGTGGCCACAGAGCCTTTAGGTCCCCCCGCCTCCGGCATAGCGGCATTGACGCTAAAATTGTTCGAGCTGGCTGGCAGATGGTCAGGGATGTGTGAGGGGTGGCCGGGGGCTGGGAGATGGGATGAGTGGCTTTGCACAATGTTCTGCAGGTGCCGTGGCCCTCAGCCATTGCTCTGTAGCTTCAGAGCGGGTTCCAGCCACCCCTGCAGGCCGGGGCCTCCATGTGGGCTCCAACGCCCCATCTTCTTTTCCCGAAGCCCAGGCACGTGTTCGAACTGCCTTCATGGCCAGCACCGTGTGCCCCCCCCCTCCCCCCCCAGAATCGGCACAGGGCGCTGTGAAGAGGTGAGCGTGCGGATTGTGCTGTTCTCCTCCTGGGCATCCCTGCAGCTTCTGCCTGAGGACTGGCCACGGTACCGAGGCAGCAGGCTTGTACCGTGGCATGAATTTATTCAAGGAGCGGGCACGTTAGCATCTGTCGGCACTGGGTGCTGGGGGGACACCACTGTGAGCAGGACATGGCACTGCCGTTTGCAGTGTTTGGGGGGAGACAGACTCAGTGGTATCACACGGTGACGTGACCTGATGAAGAGGTGTCCGAGGAAAGAGGGGTGCAGGAGGAGCTGGAGCAGCCTCTCTCCTAAGCTGGCACTCACCTGCACGCTCTGCGCATGTCAGTCCCGCTGCTCAGGCAGCGTCTCCTCCCCGCGTTCTCAGCAGAATCTCACTGATAAGTCAGAGTGACAACAGACGTATTGTGAGGCCCCGAAGTTGCTCCCTCCCTCCATGTCAACAGTCTTGTTTGGGGAGAAACGGCAATGCTTCCGGAGGTCAGGCCTTGGTGGGAGGCGTGGTTCGCTCTAAGCAAACACCAGTCCACGTGCCTCTGGCTGACGCCCTCTGTGACTCAGTCTCCTCCGGGCCAGCCCTGAGCGCTGGGCAAGAGGAGGGAACTTCTCACGGAAACAGTGTGGCTGGAGCTTGTGGGGAGTCGGGGTGGAGATGTTCCCATGGTTCCCGGGGCTGGGAAACCTCAGCAATCACTAGGCCTCCTCCCCCTTTCCCCTTCACCCCCTCTATGATGTCCGCTTCTCTCCTCTGCCTTCCCCTATGATGTCTGTGTTTCCCCTCCACCCTCCCCTAAGATGTATGTGTCCCCCCCCCCCCTCCTACAATGTTGGCTGCTGCCCCAGTCGGGCCCCCTCTGGCACAGCTGTGCTTGTGGCAGGAGCAGAGGCTGTCTCCCCTGTTCCTCTGCGCTTCCTGGAAGAAAACCCTTCCTGGAACCCCGCTGTCAGTCCCGAGCGGGACCAGGTGAGGTGCTCATCCCTTAGCCAGGGGAGGGGTGACCGAAGAGGAAACGGGCGGAGGTGGAAACTCTGGTGTCCCCGGAGCCTCCAGAAGCAAGAGGAAGGGAGGTGAGGTTGTGCACTAACAACAGGGCAGGTGGGGCATCTGACTGACGCCTGGGCTTGGGGTTGGATACAGGTGACACTGGAGACAGGAGGCTTGGCAGGATTCCGGGGGAGACCTGTCACAGGCTGGTGAGGCCGGGAGGAGGAGGGGAGGCCTGGGGAGGAGCACGCTGCTCAGAGCTGCAGCCTCCCCCCCCCACCCCCACCCCGCCCGTCTGAAGGCCAAGGCCAGCGATACCTCCTGTCCCTCCTGGCCTGTCACAGGGTACATTGCTGGCTGCAGCCCCCGCCCCTCTTCTCCAGTGAAGGCCGGGCAGGGAAGTAATTGCACTCGATCCGGAGCAGTGGGCACATCACTGCAGGGATCCGTTTAATTACATTTTATTGAGGCTCCGCAGTCATGAGAAATCAGGGACCTCTCACGGCCCTCTTACCACAAGCCCCTAAAATCTCAGAAGAGCCCATGTGGAGGGAGCGCTCATCACTGGCCGCCCGGCATGCCCTGCAGCCGCCGGGTCCTGAGCTCCGGGGAGACGGAGCAGCGGGCAGCCGGGCTGCCTGTGCACTGCCTGCCAGGGGGCCGGCTCCGAGGCACGGCACACTTCCTCCCACAAGGCCTCTGTGCGCCTACTGTGTGTGCCGGCCATGTCCTGGACTGTGGATCCTCCGCAGGGAGAAGCCCTGGGAGTCACAGTGAGGGCGGGCAGCAGCGAGACAGAAGCCAGTGTTTAGAATCACCGCTCTGATGGGGCAGATGCGCTGGAAGCAGTCAGCTGTCTGTGGCATAGCATCCACCCTGAAACTTAATGGTAACAATGGTCGCTTTGTTTACGGCTGCAGTTGGAGTGGAATGTGGTCAGAGGACTTTTCTTTGATCCTGTAGCTTCCTGAGCTGCTCTGGGGCTGGGGCCCCTGCTCTGAGCTGGCCTCACATACAGGCTGCAGGTGGTGGGGGAGTGGGAGGCTCAGTGCGGCGCTCGGCTGGGGCAGGGCCGCTCTCCATGCAGCTTCTCGTGGCTCCTCTTGTCTTCTCTGGGAACTGAGGTCTCAGGGAAGTCAGGCTTCTTACCCACTGGCTGACACTCTGCAAAGCACCCCAGTGCCAGGCCTTCATGTCCGAGCTCAGACGCCCCAGAATGTCACTTCTACCACATTCTGGTGATCAGGGCGGTCGGGCTGGCCCTGAGTCAACGGGCAGATAAACTGACGCTGTCTCTCGGTGGGGCAGTGACACAGCCACGCTGCAGAGCAGCCTTGCGACCAGGCCCCCCCGGCTGCTGCCCTCTGCCCTGCCAGAGCCAGCGGAGAGCACCGTTGGGGAGGGGGTGCGGCCTAGAACCAGGCACCAGCAAGGCCAGCGGAAGACGCTTCATCCTGGGGTCCAGCCCGCTCCTGCAGTGGCCTGTGGGACTCTGTCTCCGCAGTGTCTCCAGGGCTCCTTTTCTTCTAACAGGAATGAATGGAAGCGGGAGGGGCTCATTCTCCAGCTGGTCCAGAGGCTTAGGATACGCCCATGTCTCTCCCCTGGGAGAACGGTGTGTGCTTCATTCTGGGTTTGAAATCTGAGGGTCTGAGTTCATGCCCACCAGGGCTACTGACGTGGTCTTTGCACAGGGGCGTGCTTATCAGAGCCTGGGCCTCCGGGCCTTTGGGTGGAGACCATTTCAGTGGCATTAGCACCGCACAGAGCTGCGGGAGTGGAAAACGGTGCCACCTCGGAGCTCCGGCTGACCGGTGCGCGTTTGCTCTGTGATGGTGATGGACAGGTGTGCAAGATGTGGCCTGTGGCTGATTTTTAGAAAATAAAACTCGGACTTTGACACTGTCTGCCAGCCTATTGGTCACTGGCTCTCCCATTGCCCGGGTGTGATTGGAGCGTGTGACTGGGAAAAGAAGGGAATGGCAGGCAAGCAGTGCTTGAACACCCCCGGTAGCGTCTCCAGTAGAATTTCTGGGGCGGGCAGCCTCGGATACACCCCGTGAGGACACACAGTCTAAAGTCACGGTCTCTCCCATGCATCCAGGAGAAAGGTGCCCCCCACCCACCCTAGCTCACTCCTACCACGGCAACTGGTACAGGATGGGAACCCCCTGGGAAGGTGAAGAGAGGCATGAACACGGGAACCAGGTTTGGGGTATTTTACGCCCAAGAGGTTCCTGAGTCCTCAGGCTCATGCGGGGCCTCCCGTGGGTGGCTGACCCTCCGAGCCACCGCTGTGTTCCCAATCGCCTCCCTGTGGCCCTCCCTTCTTCCCACGCTGTCGCCTCAGAGACCTTGTTCAAGGGGACTTCCCCTTCGCTTCTCGCCAGGCACCCCTCTGTGCTGGCGTGAAGCACTGCATCTCTCCCCAAGTCACCACGAAAGGGTATGCACAAGGGTGCTCCGGGCAGCATCATGTGTTTTTGCAGATGAACCCACACAGTGCTTCCCCGGATGTATGTTTCATTGAACGTGGCGTCGCTCTGAGAAATGGTGGCTGAGCTTTCCTGAGCGCCAGCAGCCTGGCTCTCCGTGTCCTGCATGGACCCTGCCCGCGATGGCAGGGTCGTCACCTGCTGTACAGGTGAAGGCCCCGAGGCCTGGGAGGGGGAGGGACAGGCTCAGGGCCACGAGGCTGGGATGGGAAGGAGCTGGGCTTTCTCGCTCACAATTCTGACTGGGCCCGCGCTGTCTCCCTGGCCAGTGGGTTTCCAGAACACTCGAGCGAGGTTCTAGGACGTGGTTCCTGCACCTGCGCCTCAGCATTGCCGGGGACGTGTGGGCAGCGCACCTCCGGCCTCCCCGCCCACAGATTCAGAAGCTGCTGGGGGCCCGGAGTCCGAGCTGTGCCAGCCGCGGGCCATGCTGGGGCCAGCTCCCTCCGTGGGGGCACCGGTTCAGGGCCAGGAATCAGCTTAGAGTTCTTACTTTAAAAGCAGAAGCTCCAAAAAGTTGGTACAATTGCCCACAGTCCTGTCGCAGCAGGAAGTGGCCATGGTCAGGTTGGGTGCTTCACTTTGCACGAGCTGGTCAGAGGGCAGCCTCCTGGACACAGGTGAGCAGAGGTGTGTGGAGGCAGCTGACTGGGTGGGGGGCTGGGCAGGTGGTGGGGGAGCAGGAGGCTCAGTGCGGTGCCGTAGGCCTGGGCAGGGGTGATGCGGGGTCAGGCTGCTGGCACAGGGGCCCTCCAGGCAGTGACCACTGCTCTGATCTGCTGTGAACACGCGACCCCTTTATCACTCTCGTTAGATAGGATCAGATTTACGTCAGCTCAGAAATCATTTCCTTGATCAAAATATGTGGAGTGCTGTCAGAGGGCGCGGGATTAATCTCTCTGTGATTGCAGAGTGGAGACTCCCAGGGGCGGCAGGGGGGCGGACGGGGTGGGCCCGATCCTGACGGGGTGGGGAAGAGCCCTGCAGTCAGAGGCAGGGTGCTGGCAGCACCCCGCAGTGCAGATGAGATGAAATGGGCATCGTGCGAGCAGATGTGGCCCTCGCATGGCCAGCCCAGTGCCCACACTGAAAATCTGGGCATTTCACATCAAATATGGAAAACCAGGACCCTGGGAACCGGCAGCTGTCTTCCCGTGGGGCAGCTCCGTGGTTGCCCCAGAGGAGACTGGAGGGCATTAACTTGCCCTGCCTATGGCCCACCCACGCCTTCACTGGGGGAGTGACAGGTGCCAGTCGCCTCAGGCGTCTGTGCTTTGTTTTCCCTGCCTCCCTTGTTCTGTGTTCTTTGATGACCAGCAGCATCAGGTGGTGGCTAAGATGCAGGTTGCTTGGGTTCAGATCCCGCCCCTCCCTCCAGGCCCTGTGATGGGGCTGCTTCCTGAACTGGGCTGTGCCTGTACTTCTGACGTCAGCATTCGTAAGCTGAAGGGAACAGATGGGCTGACAGTGTCTGTCACCTTCCAAGGACGGCTCTGAGGCCTGAGACGGGCGGTCGCTGTCACTGATGCTGACGGTTACATACCTGCCCCAGTGCCCGAGGTGCTGGCCGCAGCTGTGTGCCCTGGCTCCGTACTGCTCATGCCTCAGTCTGGGGAAGACAGAGCTTTGGGCGGCTTCCTTGTGGGACAGGAACTTGATTCTTTGAAGCAGGAATTCTTTGGGATCCTGGCTGAATTTATCCAAACATGCTGTTATCCTGTTGGCTGGTGGGCACCCCAAGATCTACCTGAGAAGAACTGGTGGGTCTGACCTGCGCGGGTGTGTGTGTGTGTGTGTGTGTGTATGTGTGGAGTGCTTTGCAGAGCGGCCGTGTGCATCTCAGCGTGTGGTTAAGAGGCTGGGCTGCGGAGCAGGTGTGCTTATTTCCTTCAGCACCTCGCCTTCCTGGCTGTGACCTTAGGCGGCATGCCCCTCGGCTCTGAGCATCGGCTTCGGGCAACGGTAACTCCCCGGCATGCCAGTGATGAAGGGTACAGTGTGTGTGGGGGAGGCTGGCACTCTGCAGGGGGCAGTTTCGTGCCCTTTCCCCTCCTTCCTGAGGGAAAGGGAAGAGCCTGCCATAGCATAAACTTGAACTTGAGAGTGGAATGCATGGATACGGAGCAGATGGCTCCATCCACATCATGGAGGAGCCAAGGTGAATGAGCTATTATTCCATGTGAGTGCGTTATGGTCATCTGAGCGCATCATGGCCACGTGCTCTGGTTCTGGCCCCTGTGCTGAGCTTTACACCCCAGCCCGACCCCACACACCATGCTGCCCCCAGAGCCCAGCACAGTGGCCGGCCCAGGGCCATGACTGAAGGAGCCAGCGGACAGGGCTCACTGTAGCCAAGGACTGAGATGTGGCTCTCACTCGGAGTGTGCACGCCCCTCCCCTCCCCGTCCTCCATGCCTCCTGTGGAGTCGGGAGTGAAGGCTCAGGAGTTGGACACTTGGTGTCATTCTGAGCCGCCTGAGCCTCAGTTCCCCTTTGTGAAATGGAAGTGGGATCATCAAACCTCAGGACAAGGCCTGGAATGTAGTAGGTGCTCAATAAATGCCAGTCTCCTTCCCCTTCCTCTGGTTGCTGTGAAGGAAGTGTTTTGGCCGTTGAACGATCACTTTATATGTGATTAGGTGTTAAATGTGTCCATGTGATCACGTCACAAACTCATTTCATCCTCCACTCCGTGGCTGCAGTCAGGTGTTCTCCATGAAACTACTTTAAGGCTGGGGGCCGGTCAGCTTCCACGCTCACTCAGCAGGGTGATGTCAGGGTTCAGATCCTTGAGGATTGTTGGGGTCAAACATCTCAGTTGCTCCTGAGCTGTTGGCCAAGGGCTTGCCTCACGTGAACCTCTGCATAAAGCAGCTCACAGGATGTCAGCTTGATTCAGCGGAGGGGGCAGAAGCGGGGAAGGGAGAGAAGGAGAAAGAGAGCAAGAATGAGAGTGAGAGAGTGTGAGCTAGAGAGAGAGTGGCCGTAGTCTTCTGTAACCTAATTTTAGAAGTGACACCCACACTTCGGAGCACGCTGTTCACCAGAAGTAAGTCCCAGGCCTAGGCCTTCAGAGTGAGAGCGAGGAGAGGAGGGGAATCCCGGGCGCCCTATGGGAAGCTGCCCATCACAGTGGTTGTGAGGATTAAACGAGTTTCCGTGTAAGGCATTTAGAAGCTTATGAGGGACATCATTCACACTTAATAACTCTGTGTTATTATTATTACTAATATTATGTCATTCTTTTAGCAAATATTCATTAAGTTTCCCACTACATCAAAGCCGCCATCTCTGTTGCTATTGGGAGTGATTAGAGGGGAGCTGGGACCGTTCATTACGGATGAATTACAGGCAGTCCTTCCGCAAGGAGCTCCCAGCGCCCGAGACGATGCTCATGAAAGGCCACGGAGCAGAAGACATCCTGTCAGGCAGGGCGCATGCGGAGCTGGGCCTGCGGGGCACAGGGCGCCAGGAAACAGCCGCCTCCCTGGGATAGCCAGCTCCGCTGGGTCAGGACGGAGCTTGGAGTCCGCCTCCTTGGAGGTGGGAGGCCTGAGAAATGTCACAGGCACAGCTGTACTGTATGGCACCCCAGGGAGGGGACAGGCTGGGAGGGAGAGCCACCTCCTGACGTCCGGAAGAGAGGCTCTCTTTCTCCGTCGGGGAAGTGCAACAGAAGGGACTCCAGTGCAAGAAATCCCTCAAGACCTTCTATAAGCCCGAGAAGGAGCGCTATCTCTCCCTGCCGGAGGCCTCGGCTGCGGGAGGAAATCCAAGAACCAGCTGGTGGTGGGGAGTCTGACCCAGTGTCGCCATCTGTGACCTCACACACATCATTCGACCTTCTGCACCTCGGCTTCCTCATCTGAAAATGGAGGGTTTGCTGACCTTGAATGCTTTGATGATCACACATACACACACACACACACACACACACACACACGTGCATGCAGATGCTACCATTTATCAAGTGCCTTTTTGGAACCCAGCTGTGAGCTTTTTGTTATGCCCATTTTACGGGCGAGAAGACTGAGTCATGGAAGTTCTTTAAGTGACTGGCTAATCCCTGGCAGAGCACAGCTGCCAAAGAGTCTGTCCACCTGAAGTGACACCCGAGTCTTTGTCCCAGGGCGGGGCCAGGTCAGCTGACCCAGCTCCTCGCCCAGATCTGACCAAGAGGCCAAGCCCCTAAATATGTGATGCTGCACTGCACGACTGGGGGGGGATTTATTTATTTACTTATTTATTTATTTTAATATATTTTATTGATTTTTTACAGAGAGGAAGGGAGAGAGATAGAGAGCTAGAAATGTTGATGAGAGAGATACATCGACCAGCTGCCTCTTGCACACTCCCTACCGGGGATGTGCCCCCAATCAATGTACATGCCCTTGACCAGAATCGAACCCAGGACCTTTCAGTCCGCAGACTGATGCTCTACCACTGAGCCAAACCGGTTTCGGCATGACGACTGAGGGGATTTAAAATGTGCATCTTCTCGGTGTTTCTCCATCATCTGTCACCGTATCTTTCTGAGGACTCCCTTTAAATCCTTTGAGTTGAGTTTACCCAAATACTTTTTTTTTTTAATATCAGTCATCAAGTGTTCTACCCGATACTAGATCTGGGGACCGTAAGGGCCTCAGAAGCTATCCCTCCCACCCCCTAATGTCTTGGTCAGCACCCCAGACACCCCAGACACAGAGTCACTGAGCTGCCCTGGAAGGGCCTCTCATAGCCAGACCTGTGCTGAAACAAGCTCAGAATTAAATGGTGCAAGCTCCTTCAGAGGAAACCTCAGTCCAGACCGGGGGATGGGAAAGGAGTCCTGGGCGAAGCCAGGGACAGGAGCCGCCAGGTCCTGAAGCTCCGGCCACAGGCTCTGCCCTCGGCCCTGGGCAGCCCCGGGGGCACGGTCTGAGAGGCACCAGGGGTTTGTTTTCTCAGGGAGAGAGCACAGCGTTGTCTTGAGGCCATGCATTGTCACTCATTTTACCTTTCCTTGTGCTGTTGATCTTCCAGGTTTTCTAAAATAAATTTATTTTATAATTTTTACAAAAAAATGCAATTGGGAAAATATGTCATTAAAAATAATACACTCTGGTCCTTAAATAACCTGTAATGGGCAATCATCAACATATTCAGAATTATGGTCTCTCAGGAAATGACCAGGATAGTTCTTTTGGACTTAATGTGTCCAAACCAAAGGTCCTGGTTGGTTGCTCTCCGGAACCTCCTCCAATGCTGCAGCCAGTACCTCCAGCCGAAGCTCTGGAATCATCCCCGACCTCTGCTTCAGCACCCCTGTCACCTCTGCTCCGGAGAAAGGCCCAATTGGGTTCCTGCTGTGACACACGCATCTGAGCTGGCACCCTTCCTCGCCTGGAATCCCGCAGAGGCCACCCCTCACCACCGTGCCCTCTCACCATGCATGGGCCACGTGGCGGGAGAGGTGTCATTAATGTGAGGTCCAGGCAGGCTCTTCTCTGTAGCCGCTGCTGTCGTGTGGAATGGACCTCACACACTATGCATTCTTCGGAAAGCGGATTTCTAAAAACCTCTGCCGTGGCCATGTGGTGGGATGTGCCGAGTCTGCTTGTTGCCGAGCGGTGGGTTCCCCGTTTAGACAGGGGCCTGGGGCCACGGACAGTGGTCTGTCTCTGTCTCAGCTTGTCTAAGGCAGGTGGACCTTAGCCGTGGGCTCACTAGCCACAGGGACTCCCCAGGTTCCGAGGGGCAGAGAGAAGCTGAGTAATGCTGCCAGCTTCGTTTCTGGAGAGATCACTGACATTCCCGCCAATTGTGCTGGAGAGAATCTGGAAAAGCACGCCCTGGACAGCAGGGAGTTTTACAGTCTGTCCCGTGCCCCAGCGTCTTAATTGACCATGCTGTCTCTATCTCATTGGCCCTTTCTTCATCGCAGTGGCCTGTGTGCCTTTGTTCAACAGTGACTGCTCCTGTGTGAGCTGCCCTTTGGCATGCTCTGCCCTCATTTCCCAGGCGTGTCCGTTTGTTCTGCCTCTTGTCAGTCCCTGATGGTCCAGAAGGGCGGTGCTCCCTGCACAGGCATCTGGGGGGAGAGGGATGGAGGGCGACCACCAGCGTCCACTGCTGCTCACTGCGTGCTGAGTGCTGGCTGCGCGCTTGGGCAGCAGGACTCATCCACGTTCTGTTCCTCCTGGGAAGCGGCGGGAGAGGGCCAGCTGTCTCCCTCCGGGGCCGGGCCACCCAGCCCTCTGAGAAGGACCAGAGATCTGTACTGGGTGGTTCTGCAGGCCAAGCCACCCAGCCCTTCTATGAAGGACCAGAGATCTGTGCTGGGCGGCTCTGCAGGCCAGGCCGTCTGGTTGCCGCTCTCCAGCTCTACCCTGCGGTGCCCGGAGAATGAGCGAGCTGGACTGTGGCATGCATTTCATTTGTTGACAATGAATTTGAATTTCATTTAACTTTTACGTCTCACAAAATCTCCCTCTTTTAAAACCATCCTTAGCTCACGGCGTGCAGGGCGTGGCCCTTGGCGGCAGCTTGCAGACCCCTCTCCTAGGGCCTTGCATCAAACAGAGAGGAGACATTTGTAAATAACATGGCCCAACGCCTGGCGCACAGACCGGGTGCTTAGTCTCCATCATTACTGTCTTGTTACGCCAGTAGAACTGTGTGGTGTGTGTCAGAATAGCCATTTTTCAGTGAGAACTAGTCCTCGCCTTACCCACTGGCTGAAGCACAGCGAGGCGATCTAACTGTGGCCTCTCCAGTGGGTTACCGTGAGGCATCCCCTGTCTCCGTTGCCCACAGCCACCCTGAGCTTCTGGAAGGGAGGGCCTAGGCCTCCAACTCCTTGTCTCAGTCCCTGCGCAGCCTTACCTCCTGGGCCCAGTGTCCGCCGGCCACTGCTCTCTGACTACATAAGCCTGGGCTCAGAGTCCCATCAGTCTAGGAGGAGAAACGTGTGTCTGTGAAGTAAAGCTGGCCGCTCGCATGGCCAGGTGCTGTGCTGAGGACGGACATACACCGGGCTGCGAGCAGGGCCTCTTACCTCAAGGTCGTTCCTCCCTTAGCTTCCCTGTCAGCACTGCTTCCTGGGCCTGGCTTCCTCCTTCCCGTGAAAGCACATTGGCATGCCCCTGACCAAGGCAGGAGCCAGCCCTTTCCTCCCTTCTGCACGTCTTGTCTGATCCAGGTGTTTCAGGCAAGTCCAGGAAAATTCTTTCTCTGGCCTCAGATTTATCCAGAAAGGGGCCAGTTTGGGCCCGAGGCCCATGCTGTTCGGGGTAAAGGCTGCATGAAGACTGGGGCCCGGGGCCTTGCTCCAGGGCAGTCCTGGCCCTTAGTCCATCCAGGGTCTTCTGCTGCCAGGAAGCTCCCTGTGGAGAGAGCGCCCTGGGGCAGCTCAGATAGCGAGGGGGGCGGCTGTGTTTGCTCACTATCGGGTGCTCCCGTCAGAGCAGTGCTCTCTCCACCAGGCCCACGTGAGCGGGAATTTCGAGTCAGACAGACCTGCAGGCACGTCTCCTTCTACCCCGTGCTGGTTCAGTGACTCATGAGCGGCTCTTACAATCCACACTCCGGGCTCAGTGACATTTCCCGCATCACACAGTCAGAAAGCGCCAAGTGCGAGGAAGCCCAGATTTAACTTTGGTCTCCGGAGCCCAGAAAGTGGAGATCAGAATCCAGGATTTTCAGCTCTTTAGGAATCTCTAGAAAGTCAAGCGCTGCATGACGAGGCAGCCTTTCCAGACTCCAGGTGGTGATTGGGAAACCGGACTTCTCCGGCTGCGTTTAGTCCTAGGAGGTGTCTGCCCAGCCAGCACTGGGCACTCGGGAGGCAGAGGGACCTGCTCGGAACCACCGCCCCGGTGCTCTGGCTTCCTGGGGTCCCTGCAGCTTCTCCTCCGCTCCGCTCACCTCAGAGTCTCTCTGGATTGCAGGACAGTGTCAGAGTCTGTGCCGAAGCCCCCGGGATCCCTGGCTAGGGGTGCATGGCTGTGAGTGCTAAGCCCTCTCCCAGGCGCATTTCCACTCCTTTCTCCCGGTGGCAACAGCAGCCGGTGATGGTGACAGTGCCGTACAGAGATGCTCCCCGTGTGCGTCTGGCTCTCGCTGAAGTCCACTCTGCTCAGACCCTCCTCCTCCGGGGTTATTGAAAGGTCACCTCCGTGTGACCTCTATTTACACTGCCTGCTCAACCCTGGCTGGTGTGGCTCAGATGGTTGGGCGTCCTTCCCTGCACGGAAAGGTTGTGGGTTCGATTCCCAGTCAGGGCACATGCCCAGGGTTGTGGGCTCAATCCTCAGTGCAAGAGGTGGCTAATCAACTTCCCTCTCTCTAAAAAAAATCAATAAAAACATTTAAAATAAATAAAGTAATATTTTCTGCATTCCCCCAGTCCCACTGCTGTTCTCAATCTCCCTCTTCTGATTAGTTTTTCTCAGTTACCGCCTCTAAGGTAGCACTGCATTGCCCGCCTTCTCCCGTGGGCTGGGCTGCGTGTCCGTCCCGTGGGGCAGGCTGTTCCGTCTGGATCGCAGCAGCGTCCCCGGGACCAGGAGCGGACGCTCACAGGATGGGGGGTGGAAAGGCAGAGGAGCTCAACATCTGCAGCATCTGTCTGAGCCTGGCCTCATTATCCCCGCTTTATTGACGATGTGAGAGTTGGGGGTGTTTTCTTTTCGATTTTAGTGAACTTGCTCCCAATGTCACAAAACAGGAGAGGCCCGAGGCGCGAGCAGCCCAGCTCTCTGCATTCGGGGCTGCGTTGGGGCGGCCACTGGGAGGTAGACGGGCAGTTCCGGGCCGTCCTGGTGGACGCCATGGCTGTTCATGCTCCCAGAGTCCATAAACGTGTGTTATTTTAGCCCTGACACTGATGCTTGTGGGGGAAATTGAGTCCTCATTCAGAAGCACATTAGCCGAAGCCATTTGGCGTCACGCTAGGCGTGGATTTTTATGGAGCAGCATACAGGGCCGAGGCCCCGCCCCCTCCGGGCAGGGTGGCCCCTCCAAGGCAGGCTGTGCGCCCCTCCCTTCATGGGCACCCAGGCTCGTGGCTGCAGCTTTGCTCAGGGGACCGGGAACAGGATTTTCAGATGGCGGTTTGTTTTGCCACCCCGCTACATCTCGGGCTCGGCAATTACGTTTCATTAACAGGGAAACATGAGCCATAAATCATTGATCAGAAACAGGTTGTTAATCGGTCTGCTTAAAGCATCTGCCGGCTGGCAGGGCGCGGACGCAAATTGATGGCTGCCTGGGCCTAGGACCTGCCCGGCTAGCCCATTAGAGCAACGCAGCTAATCACCCTCCCTGTTTATTGAGCTGGTTCCTGTGTGCCTCTGGGGACTCTGCCCTCCGGCAGCCCGGAAAGCACTATTCCCATGCTACCGATGAGGAGGCCGAATCCCAAATGGGTAAATGGCTGGCAGCTTTGACGTGGCGGAGGTTCAAGGACGTGGGCTCCAATGACCACCACTCTCCTCCTTCCCGAATGCCATCACCGGGGGACGGAGCAGTGTTTGAAGCCACCAGCCAAAGGACTGACTAGGCCCCCGCCCCGCCCCTGTGGCAGCGCCTTTCTGTGGAACATACCTCAGCCGCCCGGGGGAGGCCCAGGGAGGCACTTAGAATCTGCAAGATTGGATTTTAAGCCGTGTCCCCAGCAGCTGGAGTTGACCGGCGCGGCCAGGCTGCCGCTAATCCATCTGACTGCGCTCCACGCCTGTCGTGGGAGAGCAGCGTGGTGGCAGCTGGGCCCGTTCGCATCCTATTAACCTTGTCTGTTGGAATGATACCTGGCTGTGCTGAAGCCTTGGATCCTGTAATTAGGAATGTAAACAACGCCGGCTTCCTCCCGTCAGCGCTGGCTCTGTGCCTGCCAGCAGACACCCTCCCGCGAGCCTGGCCACTGGGGCCGGGACGCTGCCTGGTCTTGGTCTAACTCTCGGTGATCGCCCACCTACTCTGAGCAGAGCCCTTCTGATGCTTGGCCTCATTGAACCTCAAGCTGACCTCACCCAGGGGTTCCTTCCCATTCTGTGGGGAAGGACATGGACTGTACAGAGACAGAATCCAGGTCTCAGAGCCACTGCTGCTATTCTCTGGGACAGTTCTTCTTTATTTATCAAAAGCCCATAGTATCCATTCACCCCCCGTGTTGTACATTGCATGTGCAACATACACTTGTTTGGACAAGTTTATAAAGGCACTAGAAGCTCGCTGCGCAAATTCGTGCACCAGGGGGGTCCCTCAGCCTGGCCTGGGACATCCCCCAAAACTGGGTCTCTGACATCCCATAAAAGGCCCCAGATTGTGAGAGGGTGCAGGCCAGACCAAGGGACCCCACTGGTGCACAATCAGGACCAGGGACTGATGTGGGAGATTGGCCAGCTGGGGAGGACCACAGGTAGGATCCAGGGCATGTCTGGCCTGTCTCACTCAGTCTGGATTGGCCAGACTGAGCAGCAAGCTAACCTATGGGTCAGAGCATCTGTCCTCTGGTGGTCAGTGCACGTCATATTGAACATTGAGCAGCCTTAGCATATCATTAGCATATTATGCTTTGATTGGTTGAACAGCCCACTGGACACTTAGCATATTAGGCTTTTATTACATATAAGGCTATGCCAACCATGGTAGTATCAGAGAGAGTGACTTTATGCCCTGAAGATCCCCTGGGCTCCTTCTGTTTATCCCACCCCCTGCACCCAGGCAAACACTGGCCTTCTTTCCTTTTCCAGAATGTCAGATGGTTGGGATCACATGGTGTGAGCCTTTTCAGGTTGGCTCCTGTTACTTAGATGCTTTCATGGGTCCTCCATGACTTCCCATGGCCTGATGGCTCATTGCTTTTGAGCACTGCAGCACACACCGCTGTCTGGGCGTCCCACCGTGTACTTCTCCATCACCTTCAGAGGGATGTCATGGCTGCTTTGAAGTCTTGGCGATGTGAATAAAGCTGCAGTTCACATCCATGTGCTGGGTTTTGTGTGGACCTGTTTTTAACTCCTTTGGGTAAACTCCAAGGAGTGCAAATGCTGGGCCTCACGGTGAAAGCTTGTCTAGTTCTGTAAGAATCTGCCCCCTGACTGGCACGGTGCTGCGAACTCTGCATCCCCACAGCAGTGAGCTCCGGTGCTGCTCGTCAGCACCTGGTGTTGGCAGCGTTCTGGCTTTGGGCCATTCTGAACAACTTCAGGACCCAGATATTCTGTCTGTAAACCCAGTAAGCCTTCTAGTGGGATAATAATGCAAACCCAGTAGGACCAGTGTGGAGATGCAATTGCATTGCACGTGGATTGTAGTAAGAATAACATCTAAGAGTTGGTGCTGTGCCAGGCACTGTGCCAATGGCTTTAAGTGGATTTAATCCTCACAGTGCCCTCATGAGCCAGGTGCTGTCAGCTCCATTTTGCAAATAAAGAAACAGCAGACCCGAGGCCTCAGGGTATGTAGGGAGCAGTAGAGCCACTTTCACACTAAACCTGCCTGACTCCAGGGCCTGCGCCGCCTTAACCGCGGGCTTTGCGTTGCCTTCTAGAGAAGAGGTGTTCAGTAGCAGGTTGTGCTTCTGCCTCAGGCACACCCAACACCTGCCTCCATCCGTGTCAGCCCTGTGATGCCGGGTCCCATAAGTAGCTTTCAGTGTAAGGCCCTCCCGTCAGCTCGCTGCACATGCCGGCAGAACCCTGTGCCCGCACCACAGCCGAACCCTGTGGAGAACACAGTCCCGGGGCATCACCCTTCACCCTTGTCATCACGGCCCAGCATGCTCTCCGAATCCTCGAGTCATCAATAACATTGATGCCGACTAATTGAAACCAGTGCGCTGTGAGCTCGGGCTGCACACGTCCAGGAGGGGGTACTAAGCAGGTATTCTAACCAAGTGAACACTTCTTGCTTCAATTAATGCACAAGGCGGCAGCTCAAAGGCAATATTCGGAGCATTAAGCTTCCCATTGGTGCCATTTATTATATCTGATATTTAACACTTTTCATCACGTTATTTCTGTGTTGACAGCTACTGAGAGAAAAGAGCTCTCATGGTGACGGTGACCCAGGAATTACTGTCAAGCCGAGATAGATGATCACTAACCCCTGAGTTGTCCTTGTCTCCTGAGGATAGAGGGAGGATACGATTAGCTTTATTAATGGTAATCAGGGAGATCGAGTTAGTGATTAGCAAAGAAGTGACTCCATAAGAAACAAATCTCTCAGAAAGGCTAACATGACAGAGACGAGAATTAACGTTTATTGAGCACCCTCTGTGTGCCGGGTACATGCTGGGCTACCTGCACGCCGAGGTACCTCTCCAGGCAATCCCTGAGGCTGGCCACAGGTGTGTCCATTGCACACAGTGAGTGGAAAGGCTGAGCTACTGGTTCATTCACGGAAGCTTTGGTGCTGTGCTGATCAGGAATACTAATTCTACACTCCCCGCCCTTGTGGGGCTTCTATTCTAACGGAGTAAGTAGATATTTGTGATTATAAATTGAGACAGGTGCCGAGACAAGAAAAAAAAATGGAACTGGAAAAGGTGAACCTCGTTTAGACTTCAGGGTGAGAAGTCAGGGAGGACTTCCAGGAGGAAGTGACATCTAAGCTGAGATCTGGATGATGGGCAGTATTCAGCCAGGCTAACAGGGAGGTGGATGTGTACTCCAGGGAGAGGAAATCGTGCATATCAAGTTACAGAGGTGTGGGGAAGCCACTAACTTGCCAAAGAGTGTGCTTCTAGATGACAAAGCTAATATTTTTAACCCAGGTTAATCTGACTCTTTCTGCTGAAACCCAGTACAAAAGGGAATTTGTGATCTTAGACATATAATCTCCATGATCAGTCTTCAAAGTAAATGCCCAAGGAGTTTGCAGAGGCTGGGAGTCCAGGTTAGGCCACAGTAGTCATGCTGACACCTGCGGACCAGGTGAGCTTTGAGGGGAGGGGTGAGAGGCTTCTGTCATGGCCTCTCACAGCAGGGATAGGGGATCTGAGATGATGTCTCTGTCAGTTAGCTCCGGTTGTGAGGAGGAGAACCCTGGGATGCTGGCTTTAGCACTGGTGAGATGTGGGCGCCATTCTGCTGCAGGTCTGGCCTGATGGAGGGTGAAGAACTAAGATGCCTTTCTTCCCCACTCACAGCTGTCTTGCACACCGGGATTTAAGACACAGCTGGGTGGGAGGCTGTGGAGTGGGGTGGGGCGAGAATCTTGGGCCGCCCGCCTTTTCTGGAACCAGTCACTGCTGTGAAGGGAAAGCAATGTGCTGATTGGGCTGAGGCCTGGGCCCCAGCTGCTCCTGAGCTGAGCATGTCTTAGGGATGGGTTCCCGGGGGAAATGGGGCTGTTGCTGAAATGATAGGGGTGGATCCTTTACCTGACATTCCAAGGAAATCAACCCATCTTGGAATTCCAATGACATCCAGGACAGGAACCAGCTTTTGGGGGCACTGAAGGGGAAGCCAGCTGTTCGGAGGTGGTGTGGGGGAAACCAGAAGACTGGGTTCCCCTCCAGCTCCCCTTTGCCTGCTGTGACACCCCTCTCTAACTGTGGAATGGGGTTGCTGGTCCTGAGCTTGCAGGGACCCTGCTAGAATACAGGGGGCACTGGATGTAGGACACCTGGCTCCGGGCACTGGCCCATCTGGCATCAGTGCCAGGTGCTCCTGCGGGTCCTCCATGCCTCCTAGCAAACCATCTTATTTAATCTCTTTGCTTCATAACAGATTTCCCTTTCCTCGGTTTTATCTTATCACATTTTTATCTTTATTCTAAGTCTTCTTGTTTGGTATTTTTAATCCTTTACATTTATTTTTTTCAGTCTTATTGTAACTTATTTATTCTCTTTATTGCCCATTTTATGTTATTTATATTATCTACCTTCCTTGCTATTTCATACAATATTTTAAAGAGAACATAATGTATAGTGCTTATTTATAAGTCACCATGTTTATCTTTCCAATACTGCCTTGGAGCTAATTTATTCTATTAGTAAATGGAATGAACTTGATCCAACTTATTTATTTTTAACCAATATTCATGTCTTTAAATGTTGTTTTTAATGCTGAGTCTAAAGACTCGCTATTATATGTTGCATTAATAGCATTGGAAATCTAAACTGTACTTAAATACCCCAGCAGCACTGACTACGATTACATTATAGCCCTTTGCAATTAAGAAAAATAAAAGCACTTTAACAGCCAAGATCTTATTTTCATCTCACAAAGCGCTGCTGAGGAAGAAAACACACACACACACACACACACACACACACACACAAAAGGCTGCCCCCTCTTACCTAAAATCACGCAGCCGAACAGCCCACTCCAACTCCTTCCACTCCAACTCCTTCTTCTGCCAGAGTGCCATGTGCATAGGGAATAAGCCCGAGTCCCTGAGAACTGGTCTTCATCAGTTCAGTTTAACTCTCATTTCCTTAGCTTTCCCAGAATGCTCTTCCCTAATCCTGCTGAGGAAAGATGGTGCAGTGCTCACAGCAGGCCAAGGAGGTAGCGGGTATCACATGCAGTCTCCTCTGTGAATTGCACTGTTTTCCTCCAGGGAATACAGTGCTTTTCCAGGAAGCATGGCCTTGTGGGACAATCATGACCTCAGAGGCAGAAAGACATGTATCTACTGGCTCTATCAGTTCTGGGCTCCGTGAGGACTCAGGTCTCTGTCCAGGGAACAGTGGTCCAGTGTAACGTGATTTTAGTGTGTGCAGGAATGTATCGGTGTATGCATCTACAAAGCCCAAAGGCAGCCTTTGCTTCAGGTCTGGCTGGATCCAGGGGCTCAAACTTGCCACTCAAGAATGTGTGTCTTAGCCCGCTCTTGGTTATGCTTTCACCTGTTCAGCTCAGTTCTCAGGATGCTCTGTCCATTGGGCAGCTTCTGGCAGATGCAGGCATACAGTTGACCACCTCAGCCACCTGTATCAAAAGAACTTTTTAAAAATGACATTTTTAATGGGCTGTAATAGAACAGACTCCAGTTCCAGGCCTATCCCTGACCCTCTCACAGGGGATGAAGCAAAGTCATCATCTATGCCTCAGTGTGTGCCCGCCCACCCAGAGGCACAAGACGAGCTGGCTGGTTTCTCCAGGATAGATCTGAGTGCAGACAGGAAAAAACAGGCAGGGACATACATTGGGAAACCTACCCCAATGACCTTGAGCAAAATATTTAACCTTGGTGAGCCTTAGTCTCCTCAAGTACAAGACAGGAATGATGACACACCCTTTTTTGGATGAGATATTGAAAATAGTTTGCAAGTAGTAGGTGAACAGTGAGTTTCCTCTTCCCTCTTCTGCTGCCCCCCACCTCCGTTTTGCTCAGACTACCAGGACTGTGAATTGGAACCGTGGCCCTGTGTCACCTTGCCAAGAAGCACATTCGCTTCAGTTGATTTGTTCTTCCTTCTTAAGGGGGGCAAAAAAAAAGGCATATTTGTAGATAAGATGGGCCAGCAGAAAATCAGTATAAATAATGACACAGGAAATTTTTCCCTTGGCTGGTAACCAGGGAAGAAATGTGATCAGAGACCAGATAAGAGATGGGACCAAAGACGGGCTTCTCATTGTTGGTTAAAGCAGTTCCAAGCAGGCGTCGGTGGAGACCACACTCCACCCGATGCCTTCCTGGATTCCACGAAGAATTCTCCTTTTGCTGTGTGACTGCTCACATCCCTCCTGCACCAGAGGCCTGGCATAGACTGAGACAAGACAGAGTTTTATAGCTTCTGGTATTCCATGTGGCTTAAATATCTAGAGATATTCATATCATTTTAAATTACAGCCCAGGATTTTAGCTAAGTTATTTCTTTTTACACTTAGTTTTTAATCTATCTAAAATTTACTATACAGTATAAGGTAACTGGTTCTATTTTTTCCAGATAATAGGCAGTTTTGTCTGCACCATTAATTAAAAAAACAAAAACTATGCTCTACTGACATTTTTATTGTATACAATTGTCCTATATAATGCAATTTATCACAAGGTTTATTCCCTGCCTCCCAATCTATTTATTGATTTGTATTAATTCCCCATTGTTTTGATTATGGTAATTTCATGGTATGTTTTAATACCTTGCAAGGCAAGGCAAGTAAATCTTCACTATTCTTCTTTACTTATTTTTTTAGTTATTCTAGGAAAATTATTCTTCCATGTGAAAATTAATATCATTTTATAAAATTAACAAAACTTTGGTACCCAAATTAAAATTGCATTAATATGATAATTTTGAGGTAATTGATATTTTAATACATTCAGTAATCCCATTCCTGGACATAATATTGTATATTTTCTCTCTTATTGATATCTAGATTGATATTCTTAAGTACAATTTTATAGATTTCTTCCTCTAAGTTCCATATCTTTTTGGTTTAATACATTTCTAAGTATTTATACCATGATTATAAATACTTTTTTTCTCAATTTTCATTTCTAGCTAGTGATTGCTTGATGTAGAAACATGTTGATGTTTTATATTTATCTTATATGCATTTACCTTATCAAATTATTTTTTTTATTTGTAGCTTCTTATACTTAGTAGATTTATAATCTATATATATAAAAGCCTCATATACAGATTGTCCCCTTGGGAGTGTGACCGGGAGACTGGAAGTTCGATTGCTCACTATAACATCTGCTGACCACCACAGGGTGGCATCAAACAAAGGAAGCCCCGGCCAGCAACTGGGAAGAGAGGCCCCAGCCAGCAGCTGGCAGCTGGGGAAGAGAGGCCCTGGATGGCAGCCAGAGGAAGGCCTGGGCCAGCAGCCTGAAGTCACTGATCAACCCTGGTCACTAGGCAGGCCTGGGAACCCTACCTGTGCATGAATTTTGTGCACCGAGCCTCTAGGTAATTATAACAGCAAAGAGAAAAAGGTTCAACCTCCAGAAAAACACAAATATCACTAGTGATGCAGGTCTTTCTTACCTCATTCTTGATTTCCATAAACTGGTTTTTGAGAGGAATGATCTCCATGTGTCATTTAAATTTAAAAACTAATAGTTCCTTAACCATTTCTCATATGGCATATTTATAAGGTTGATTGGTGGTGAGTAGCAGACACTGAACTCAAACTAGATAAGGAGCATTTGTGAAGACACAGGAAGGGACGTTCGCAATGACTTTGAGAAAGACCGGACCGACGCTCTCATCAGTGGCACCCAGACCCTGTGTCTCTCCATCTCTGTCTTTGCTATTTCCTCCACTGACCTCATGGCCACAGTGTCCCCAGCAACCCAGACTTAATGTCCCTTCAGTTCATCAACTCCAGCAGAAAGTCAGCATTTTTCTTCCAGTTTCCAACTGAAGTCCTGACTTGATTTGGTGATCATGAGCCTAAAGACTAAAACTAGAGCCAGTTTTATACAGAAAGGTAAAATTGTGATTGGGCATGCCTGCATCAGGTACCTACTGCTCTGGCTGATTTTAAGGCCCAACAGGAGCTAAGAATGGTGGAGGGGTAGATGATTCCCTGAGGAGAAATGGATACTGTTCCTCCAAAGAATATGCCAAACAACAGATTCCACCAGGTTGGCACCTCATTCTCTTAATCTTCCTCTAGATATTCTGTTTCTCTGTCTCTCTCTCTCCCACCCCCCCTTTCTCTAAGCATGCTTTCGGATCAGGATTTTTAAAAAAGAAACCGTATTTTTCAAAAACAAAATTCAATGTCATAAAAGATAAAGGTGGTGGAAATGTTCCAGATTAAAGGAGACTAAGGAGATATAGCAACAAAATGCAATCTCTGATCCCTGACCAGATCCTGTACTAACAGGAGAAACAAGCAATAAAGAACAGCATTGGGTCAATTGACAATATCGGAATTCGGGCAGTAGATTAGATAAAAGTATTGAGTCAGTGTTAAATTTAGTGAAGAGGATAACTGTACTGTGGTTACATAAAATACCTCTTATTCTTAGAAACATATACTGAACTATTTAAAGGTGAAAGGCCCTGGTATACACAATGTGTTCTGAAATGGTTCTGAAAAATGCTTGTGTGTGTGTGTGTGTGTGTGTGTGTGAGTGTGAGCATTACATGTAGAGTGGATAGTAAAGCAAGAGTAGTTGAATCTGGGTGAAACTTTTGTAGATATTTCTTGTACTGTTTTTATTCTTGAACCTTCTCTGAAGGTTTGATGTTATTTCCAAATAAAAAAGTTTAAAAGGTATTAAGATTTATCTTTCTTTAGGCAATAACAAAGTAATTGAGGTTTTTCAATAAGCGTGCAACATAAGAAGATATGTTTTTAGACCTATTTTGAAGGACACTGCAATTAACATAAACTTGTCCCTGATTCAAAGTGTGATTGCTTTTATCCTGTTAGGGGAGATAGCAGGCCTCCCTCTTACTGGCTGTCAGTGGGCATTTTAAAGGGGATTGAAGAAAGGGCTTCCTTACTGCTTGTCCCTACCTACTGGGCCGGAATGGCCTTTGAAGAGTGATCGCGCTGGGAAAGGCAGACTAGGATGGAGAGGACCTGGAGGCTGGAGGAAGTTTAGGGAACTCTTGGCAGTGGTTCAGCCAGGATATAAGGAGGGAAGGGGAGAGAGGCTGTGTTGGGGAGACGTTTAAAAGAGCGTTGTCAGGACTTGGTGACTGATTGAACCTGAGGGTCGGGCAAGGCTGATGAAGAACCGGTTGACCCCTGTAGAAACCTGAGGCATTAACAGGACGGAAGTGCAGGTGGATGGGGGCTGGGGCAGCAGGGAAGAGAGTGGGATATGCTAGTCCTTTGCTTCTGTGGGGTTTTCAGTTGCACATATTTAGTAGGAAATGGGGTCATGGGCCTGTGCTCAGAAGGAGAACCAAAGCTTGCTATGGTGTTTGGGATCATCAGTCCACAGGTGGGCGTACACGCCCAGGGAGCGGCGGTGTGGCTCAGGAAAAACGGAGTCACAGAAGCACAAGGGGCCTCACCTCAGGCCCTGTGACATCTTCTCACCAGACCTCTCCAGACGCAGGGACAGCGACATTCACCTCAGCTGCAATCCATCTCCTGAGGCCAATGGTGCCGAGCTGGGCACAGTTCTGGACTGTTTACTTAAGGGAGGGAACCAGGAATAGTGCAAGAGGCTGAGACCAAGTTCCTTGCAGAGCTGCCAGGTCAGGGGAAGGGTGGGCTGCAGGCCTCGGCCTGGGGAATCCAGGAATCAGAGCTGGGGCCTTCGGACTTCGGAGGGAGCAGAGCTGTGTGCTGCTGGGTTCCCAGAAAAGCCGTGGCTTCCTAGGTGCGTGCTTCAGTCCCTTCCTTCAGCCCCTCCTCAGGGAGAGCTCTGCAAGGTGTATACTCACCGTGTGCGCCACTCGGGCCATCAGTTCCGATTTCTCTCACAAGACACGCAGTCGCGTGGTTGAGTCACTGGGGAAGAAGGGAAAGGAACCCCACTCCCGGGGACCCGAGAGGTGTGCTGACCCACGGAACTAGCACCAGGGATCAGAGGGCGCATGTGTGGGATCCGCATGCTGTGGAGCCATTGGAATCCCCAGTTGGAATATTCGCTTTCCTGCTTACTGAACTTGGCAACTGCTCTCATGGGAAAGATGGGGTTAATGCTAGTACCCAAGGCAGAGGGAGGGCCTGCTGGTTTAACATGACAGGTCTCCTAGGACAGGGCTAACTGCTCAGTGAGGCTGCTTTGATGAAGGGGCTGCAGGCCTGGCCCCCACCTAGCCCCTCATCTCTGGGATCAGCTTTGTCCTTAACTTCATGCTCAGGCACCCTCTTCACTGGGGCAGGAGGACACCAGACAGAGCGGTACCCGCACCACAGTGTCGCACTCCCTGCAGGAGTGCCTCCGTGTTTAGGATTTCTAGCCCAGCGGGGTCAATAGGGCTTCCTTGTGCTGCTCACAGGGCAGTGAGTGAGCTGACTGACCCGTCCCCCTCTGGAGCCACAGACACTGTTTCTGTGGCCTTCGAGTTGGAGGTGCTGTCAAGGTGGCATTAGGGAGCGGGGGCTGCCTGTGCTCCCAGGGAGGAGGACCTTCAGCTCCACAGCCCCCTTGGCTCAGCGTGGGCGCCCACTGCCCCTTCACTGCACCTCGGGGGCCTGCGCCTTCTGTGCTTCCTTGGACAAACTTGCTTGTCAGTGTGGGCCAGAGTGGGGCTCAGCCCCAGCTTTCCCACTCCGCCAACCCAGCCTGTACCTCACGCTGTGCCCCCTCCAGTTCTCTCCATGCACGTGTGTTTGTGCTGTTTAAGTGGGGCCTGCTGTCACGCTGGTGGTCTCTGGAGGGAGAGAAGACGGGGCACTCGCTGCCTCTGCCCGCTAACCCGAGTCCCTCCTGACAGCACTCAGTGCTTCTTGCCCTCCTGACAAATGACTCGGGAACAGGTTTCCTGGGGGGAGGCGGGGCTGCAGCCCAGGGATCTGGGGGTCTGCAGTCTCTGAGCAGTGGCCCACGCCTTTCTCTACCACTGAGCTGTACAGGCCAGGGCCACACGGGAAGAGTGGCTGGTAGGTAAACCGTTACTCCACTCTCTGCGAAGACGGCGTGCATAGAGACTAAGAGACCAAGGTCATGTGCCCGTCCTCAACCCGAGATGAAGGAAGGAGTCCCGGTGAGGTCAGTGTGGAAACATGGGGAGCAGGCCTCCAGCGGCTGAGGTACTTCTGGGGGTGTGTGCAACAGGAGGGTCCTGGCAGTGTCTCTGTGCCGCACTCTGCGTCCTGTGCCAGCGCCCAGAACCAGTGTGTGGGCACACGCGGGGGAGGCGTGACTCAGTCTGGTGGGAGGCGAGGGCAGAATGTGCTGTGTGGGTGCCGGCCCGTGTGCAGAACCCACAGAAACACCTAGTCAGAGATTCCGTGGCCGCGCCTTCACGCTCCTCCGTTGGTTTCCACCGGAACCGGGAAGATGCTCCGTGTCTGCCCTAAGTGCCAGATCAGGGCCTGTGGCTCATGTGCAGAGTCAACCCACTTTTATTACCAGTGGTTTTGTGTTTTGTTCTCTTTTACCATCACCGTTGATCTTCCCATTCGATATCCTTCCTCCGGGCATAGAGTTCCCGAGCCTTTGCTTAAATAGCCTCGTGTTAAGAGGGATTCCCGTGTGGGAGTCTCCGAGAAGAGAGCGGTGATCACGGGAAGGCGGAGACAATGCCCGCTCCCAGGCTGTCCCAGGGGAAGGCCGGGCACTGGGAACCACGGGGCTCCTGCGGAGTTCCTTAGCCATGTGCCCACCCTGAGGACTCAGGTGACCACTTACTCAGTAACATAATGAGTCTTATTTTGAGTGATGCAGGAGTTAATGGCTAAATCAATCTGTGTATTTAGCAGGGGCTTTATTTCCGCAGGAAGTAAGCGGAGATAAGCCACCTCCGAGTGAGTTAATTGGATTGTGTTTAGTGTTTCTGCTGCTCTGCAGCCCAGAGGCCCCTGGGCCATTCCTGCCCAGTGGGGTTACTAACCCAGGCTCTGTTCACACTACTGACTGCAGTTCACTTGCTCCTGTGCCTCAGACACTGGAACTGGGAACTGGATTTGCAGGTCTACTCCAGTTCTTCCGCATTAGTAAGAACTAGCCCAGATTCTGCACAAGGCAAACAGGTGAATAGCAAGGAAATATGTTCCAGTCCTGGCACAGGAGAGCTGTGAGGGGCAGTGAGACTAGAAGACGTGGCTGGGTGAAGAAAGACCTCAGAGGCTGTCCAGGAGGAAGGCCAGGGGGCCTGGTTAAGCCAGGGTTTCTCAACTTCAGCACTATAGCCATTGGCGCTGTCCTGTGTGGCAAAGGATGTTTAAAAGCCTCTATTTTTGGCCTCTGTCCACCAAATTAAAGGAGATAAGCCTCCTTGTCCCCAGTTGTGGCCATCAAAAATGTCTCCAGACATTGTCACACGTCTCCTGGGGACCAAAATAACATCCAACTGAAATTAAGCTTAACTACAGTGTTGGTGTGCAGAGGTGTGGGTGAGTGGATGGATAGATGGATGATGGATTGATGATGGATGAATGGATGGAAGAATGGATGGAAGAATGGATGGATGGATGGATGGATGGATGATGGAAGAATGGATGGATGATGGAAGAATGGATGGATGGATGGATGGATGATGGAGGATGATGGATGGATGATGGATGGATGGATGGATGATGATTAATAGATGGATGGATGATTGATGGATGGATGATGGATGGATGATGGATGGATGGATGATGGATGGATGGATGGATGATGGATGGACGGATTGATTGATGGATGATTGATGATTAATAGATGGATAAATGATGGATGGATGGATGATGATGGATGATGGATGGATGATGGATGGATGGATGATGGATGGACGGATTGATTGATGGATGATTGATGATTAATAGATGGATAAATGATGGATGGATGGATGGATGATGGATGATGGATGGATGATGGATGGATGGCTGATGGATGGATGATGGATAATGGATGGATGGATTGATGGATGATGGACGATGGATGGATGGATGAGTGAGGGATGGATGGATGATGGATGGATGGATGAATTTATGGATGGATGATAGATGGATGGATAGATGGATGGATGATGGATGGATGATGGGTGGATGGATATTTTTATTTGTTTGTTTGTTCATATTAGATGCTAACATTTTACCAGCTTGAAGATTTCATGTAATTATCTGAATTTTAGGATTTTCTTGAAATACTAGGAGATCTGTTTTCCTGAGCCCATGGCAGTTGTCGATAGGAGCTGGGGCATGGGGATCCCTTTTCAAAAGGACATGCTGTTTGGTCCGCTCTCTGCTGTGTTTCTCCCAGGCCGTGGAGGCATTTGCTTTAGAACTCCTGCTTTAATTTTTGCACCAGCAGAAGCTTATCTCTTGCCCCAGAAGGACTCGGGATCAGATAGAACTGGATTCAGGTCTTAGCTTTCCCCATTACTGGCTTCAAGGCATCTCTCTGCCTCAGTGTCCTTATCTATGACATTGTTTAGCCTCTGCAAGTGTCAGCAAAGTGGGGGTGTTAGCAGGTACAGTCCAGGGAAGTTTGGGAGGTAAAGGGCACTATGTGAAAGCACCGTAGGACTTAATAAATACTGCTACCCTGTCCCATGGTTTCCAAACCCTGCAGGCTCCTGTTAGAGGCGTGAGTCATAGACCAGGCCTTCCCCCCCTTTCCAGCACTCCCCTTCAGGCTGAGGGGACCTAGCCTCTACCCACCCCACGACACTGTCCTGCAGGGATGTCACACTTGCTTCCATGAACTCTGAGTGGGAACGGGGATTATGAGGCAATAGGAAGGGAAGCCGCCTCACCCCAAGGCTCTCCCTCTTCCGAGGTATAACGTCTGAGGCTGATGGCAGGTAGAGTCAGGGTTCCTGTTACAAACAAGCAGGGGTCCGGAGCTCAGCACATGGGCGACCCAGACCCGCTGGCGTCCGTGAAGTGCCTGTGAGGTTCCCTCACCTCCAGGTCCTGCATCCCCGCCTGTGCACCGACTCCCTCCGCAGCGCCAGGGGTGGCGGCCAGTGCTGGGCCGGAGCAGGCGAGCAACTCCTCCCGTCTTCCTGGCACTTCATTCAGCAACTTAGACCCGGTGCCTTGTCCTGGGGTCCCAGCCCATGCTGTTCCCCAAGTCTCACAGCCTCTTCTCCCCGCCCAAACCTTGAGCTGGGCTCTCCCTTCCTGCAGCTCTCTGCTCCTCTGTGGACGCTGCAGGGATGTCTCTGCTCACCTGGTTCCGTTAGCTTGCCCCATGGCGTCATGCTCCTGGCTCAAAGCATCTGCCAAGTAAAGGTCTTTCTTTAATGACTATTGGTCTTCCCCAGCAGGCAGTGAGTTCTGTGAGGGCACAGGCCGGTCTGATTTTGTGCACTATGCCATCCTTAGCTCCCAGCACGGTGCCTGGGACATATTAGCTGCTCAGTAAATCTTGGTGACACGAAGACATAAGTGGATTTTGCTGCAGGAATACTCTCTGCATACTAGTTGCTTACACTGCAAAGGGGTATCTTCTACTAGGTGAGCTTCGAATCCCCAGCCATAGGCTCAGGCCTCTGCTTTTGAGATGTGGGATGGCAGCCTTGGCCAGCTGCAGGGCACTTGGTTGGTGTGGCCAAGCGAAAGAAAACGCACACTGCCCACCAGCTCTGCAGACCTCCTCCCAGAAGTGATATGTCCATGCCCGTGCATACGGTGCTGGTGCAGCAGGTCGCTGCTCTCGCCTCCTTCCATGGGGTGGGAAGTGTGGCTCTGGGCTGCAGACGAGTGAAAACTAGCTCACCTCTCAGCTGTGGGACCCCGAGCTGTAGCCCCTGACCCTGGGGAGTCAGCGCTGCTAAGTCGCCTTTCACTTTGGCTTAACTTTCCCTCCCAACATGGCCACATCTCTTTCTCAGGAAGCCTGTGATGCCATTCATTCATTCACTCATTTATTTATTCATTCATTCATTCATTCATTACAGGCCAGAAGCTGCCAAGGCTGAACAAGGAAGTCCGGGAGATGAGAGAAACATGCCCGCCTGCAGAGGTCTTCAGATGGGAGGGTGGGGGTTATCAGAGTTCCCACCGTCTAACTGGTGTGGTAGTGTGCCCAGGGTGATTGTTAAGTCTGTTTTGTTTGTTGGGGAGGGGCTTTTACATTGGCATTCCAGGAAACCCGGAGAATGTGGATATGTTCTTAGGCATCTGTCATGTCAAGTCTGAGAAGAGCTGGTCTGGAAGGCGCTCACCTGGAAGCCAGGAAGTGCAGCAGAGGTGGATGGGTTCACAGGCCGGTTGTGTGGAACGCCGGGGGCCTCAGAGGGCTCCCCAGAGGAGGGCCCATCTGGGCAGAGTCTTGAAGAGAAGGCTGACGTGCTGGGCCAGTTGTTGGTGTGTTTTGGGGCTGATGGCCCGTTTCCAATCTGAGATCTGAGAGATCTGCCATTTATTGGCTATCAGATATTAAACAACTATCTTACCTTCTCTAAGCCCCAGTTTCCTCTCATAGAAGATGGGATCCCAACATTCCCTCATGAGGACGCCCGTCACAGTGCCCTCTGCGGATGGCTAGGAACTCGAGGTGCTTGTGTGGGACTAGAGATGGAGGCTGCAAATGAAAGTGCCTCCAGGGTCAGACAGATCAATGAAACCACAGAATGTGGGTTGGAGAGGACTGTGGCAAGTGGCGGGCCTTGAAAGCATTCGGAGTGAACTGTTTAGAGCAGGCAGGCAGACAGGCATGACTCTGCTGGGTGGCAGGTGGGCAGCTGGTGACACACTGATAGCAGGTGTGCGTGATCACGGATGTGCTTGTGTGGAGGTGAGCATGTGTGTTCCCATACCGGAAACAGGGTTGCGATGGAGACAATGTGGGGGTGGCAATGGAAAGGGACGTGAAATCCATTTTTACTAATTCACTGACCACATGGTAAGGGTGAGTCACAGAGACTAGGAAACGGAGTCGCCGACTCCAGCTTCTTCTCCCGTGAATCCCAGGGGCCGAGATTAATGAAGGACAAGCCAGGGCCAGGCAGCCCTGCCGTTTCTGGAAGAGATCGAGAGGGCTGTAAAGTTGAAGAATGGAATAGATTCTGCACCTGAATAATCAATTAATGCCTCTTTAATGATTGTGAGAGAGATAGGTACAAATTCCAAATCAATCTCAAGCGTTAATCAAGCGAGGCAGCCAGCCTGGTGGCCCACAGCTATGCGGGCAGGTGTGGCTCGCAGGCAATCCTGGTTCACCATACGGCGAGGAGGACAGAGTCCCGGCTCCCCTCCCCTCCTGGCACCTGGGGAAGGACTTTCTGCGGAAGTGTCTGCGTGTGAGGGCCAGGCAGAAGCAATGATGTGCCACCAAACCAACATGAAAGGGGACATATGTCCCTTGTCCATTGAGCCAGACAGTCCTTAAGAGGACAGGTCCAAGGAGAAAGGTCAAGGTCGGGGCAGCTGAAAAAGCCGGATTTGCAGAGTGGCTCCCAAGCACAGCTGCAGGTTTCCCGGAATCTGTGATTCTGCTTCTGCTGATTTTTATGTTGCAGAAGCTACTGATGTCTGTTCCCTTGTTTATGAAAAATCCAGATTCACTGGCGATGTGTTTTATACACCACCACCTCTGCTGACATATCCCCGCTGGGAAGACAAGCTGAAGACACATGAGACAATTAAGCAGCGTCTCAGGGCCTGAAATAGCACATTATAATGTGCACTTGCTCCTGCCCCCAATCTCCAGGACGCTTAGAGGCCGGCTGCATCCTTTATATTCTCCCAGTCTGTTCAAGGGCTGGAGAGTTGGCAGGTGTTTGATAAATGCTCACTGAATAAATAAATTTATTAAGTAAGAAATACACAGCAAAAGTCCAAGTGTGTTCTGAGAGGTCAGAGGAAGGAGAGCAGATCTTGGATTAGGGACATTGTTAAAGGGGCAGTGCCTGGCGAGGTGGGGACCGGTGCACAAGGGCAGCTGCCCAGCGCCTAGTCCTGGTTTTACCGCTTAAAGGCTATGAGTGTAGGCAGCTCACTGCAGACTTTGCCTCTATTGCCCCATCTGTAAAAACCAGGCAGGTGATTTTATCTGCTTTGGAGGTTGTGAGGCTCAAATGAGTTAATTCATATACAAGGTGTGGTAGGCACACAGCAGCATCCACCATTGCTGTCCCCGGGGCGTTTGCAGTCACAGTCAGCACACGTGTCTGCGGGTTCGCCCAGCAGGCGCTCGCACGGTCATCTCGGTGCCAGGCACGGAGCACATGCATTTCCTGGGCTCCCTTCTCTTTTATCCCAGTGATCACACCAGACTCCAGGTATGCCAGATGTGCCCACCTCGGGCCCTGGCACCAATGGTATCTGCACAGAGACATGTTCTTAAAGGATCAGTGGAGAAAATCACCCCCTCTGTATCACTTTCTCTTACCTTATTCCGCTTTATTTTCCCTGCGGCCCTTGCCATCATCTGAAGTTATTTGTTGTTTGTCTCTCCTACTAAAATATGACTTTGTGAGGGCAGGGACCACATTCCTATTGTATCCCTGGGGCCTAAGTCAGTGCCCACTCCCTGGATACTGAATGAATAAATGAACAAATTAATTAATGAATGGATGGATGAATGAGTGAATGAATGAATGAATGAATGAAAAGTCTGTTATCACCATTTTGCACAAAAGGACATTGAGTCTCAAAAAGGCGGAGTGACTATTACCCAAATAGTGCCAGATGTTACTTGAGGAGTTAACCTCAGTCCTTGCGTTCGGCTGAGAAAGAATTCAGAGCCAAGAACCCCCCCCCCCCTCATAGGAGAGAGTTTACTGAGAAAGTCCCAGAGCTGGGGGTGAGCCTGCTGGGCTGTGTGGACTCAGGTCACAGGCTACGGAAGGGCCCTGGGAACCTAGGAGAAGGGATGCAAGGCCCAGGCTGTGGAGAGGGGACCGGAAGGTCTTGGGAGGCACTCAATAGGCTATCCCTCAACTTTCCAGACCAAGTTTCAGCCCTGGTCTCTCCTGATTGGTCAGTGCTAGGGGCAGGGTCACTAGTCATTGCAGCTGGTCCCGATGTCATTTCATCTAGTTTGCTTTTTTATCAGGGCCTGGAGCTGAAACCCAGCCAAGCCTAGATGTCATCTCTAGTTTGACCAAACCTCTGTCCATGGTCCACGACCCCAGGCTTTGTTCCTAAGATAATTTGATGCCGGTCAGAGCCTCAGTGTCCGGAAGGTCCAATGCTTATGGTAGTGGTCCTGCATGGGCATCCAGGAGGCTATTCTCCCGTCCCCTGATCCTCCTCTAAGGGGTCTAAACTGCATGACTAGTGACAGGCCAGGGGAGGAAGGTGAGGGGCAGGTCCGCACCACATGACCATCAATGTGAATGACCAGGGGTCTAAACCCATGGCCAACGATAAGCTAGGGAGGAAAGGTCTCCCGGAGCAAGGCCCCACCCAACACTTGTTACCAGTTTGGCCTGTTGCTGGGCACCCAGGGCTTCCCCTGCATTCCTTCTGCTCTGAGCCTGTCATCCTTGCTCTGCTGTTGTCTAGCCGCCTCCTCCACCCACTAAGCCACCACATAGAAGCCGAGGGCTGTACCCATGACTCAGAAGTCCGGGCTGTCTCCACCACACCTTCCTGGCTCCTGTGATGGGAATTCCTGGCCATCATAATGAACTAAAGCCATTGAACACAGCCCTTTCCCTAAGGGAGCTATGGTAAAACTGCTAGAGAAAACATCTTGAAGACAAAATTAATGAAAGGGATGGTTAAAAGGGATGACCCTGTTACACCTGCACTTAGAGTTGGTAAAGTGGAGGTTAAGGATATCGCCTTCTGCATGTCAAACAGCCCGAGATGTTGACCCTCACCACACGTTTGGGGCCCTCAAGGCCAATTCCACTCAGACCTTCTGGCTACAGATTTAGGGGTTTCCACAGCTACACTGGGGTGTGGAAGTTCAAGGAATGACTCTCAGAACTCAGGGGAGTGCTATACTTACAATTATGTTTTATTAAAGCAAAAACAGGCACATCAAAACCAGCCAGCAGGAGGGAGACTGAGCAGAGTCAGGTGTGTGTGGGGGAAGGGGAGTAGGTGTTGATTTAAGAAATGAGTTTATTTGAGCACAGCTGACAACAATTGCTGGGGAGCAAAGTCTCAGATTCCCCAGGAAGTTAGCTTTGCAGCTTTTATGCGGGGTCGGATTATGGCAGTGTTTCTCAAACTTCTCTCATGATGAGAATCTCCTGGTAGAGTTATTAAAATACAGATTCCCGAATCCCAACGAAGAAGTGCTAAAGCAGTAGTTAAGTATACACTTTTACCTATATGTGCCCCAAAATTCTAGTTTAGCACTTCTTAGTTGGGATTCAGGAATCTGTATTTTAACAACTCCACCAGGTGATTCTCATCATGAGAGAAGTTTGGGAAACACTGGATTACGGGGTCGGTAACAAGGTCATGTGCTCTCTGGAGGGTGGTCATGGCTTCTTTCAAAGGTGTATTTACCTGGCACACAGACACATGGGCAGGGCTTGCTTCAAGCAACGATAAACCTTTTCCTAAAAAATTATGTTTGCAGCGTTTATGCCTGGGTTGTGACTACCCAGGTGGGAATTGAAGATTTATGCCAGCACCCCTGTTTCACCCACATGGGGAGGTCTAAACATGAAGCTTCGTCATTCCTAGAGATGCCCCATCCTCCTGACATGGGTGTGCTCTTTGCAATGTATAGCAGCCAACGGGGACGTTCACCCAAGCACCGGTGCCCAGAGTTTTGCCGGGGCCCCATTCATTGAGTTGTTGCCCATATGGCTGACTCCACCCCCAGCCCTGCTCCCCTGCCAGTACTTCTCAACTAGGGATGACTGAGCCCTAACCTGGAGACATGGAGCCAGGTGTAGACACCTGTGTGGTAGTCACAGCTTGGGGTGCGGGTGGTGTGACTGGGGTCCAGGGCGGGAGGCTAGGTGGCTGCTATACATTGCACAGAGCACACCTCACTCTCTCTCTCCACAAGGAGGGGTATCTGGCCCCAAATTCAGTAGTGACAAGATTGGAATAAAGTAAACACGGAAGTGAGCCTAGAGCCACGTGGTTGCTCAGAACGGCATATGGGCGACAGGCTTGCCCTCTCACATCTTGCCCCTGCAAACACAAGGATGCATGTTGTGGGTAAAGTACCTGGGACTCTGCCTACAGATGTGTGTCAGCCTGCCCCCAGGGCCCGAGTCCGCAGCATATCTCACAAGGTGACACACTGGTGTTACCAGGTCATCGCCTGAGCGACCGGGGCAGCATTAGATAACCTGGACTCACAGGGCCAGGACATCCCTCACATGTCCTTCCCTTTGTCATTACACCCAGGAGAGGGGCTCAGTGTGGCGCTGACAGCTTTTTTTTATGCTATTTAAAAAAATATATGTTTTATTGATTTTTTACAGAGAGGAAGAGAAAGGGATAGAGAGTTAGAAACATTAATGAGAGAGAATCATCTATCAGCTGCCTCTTGCACACCCCCTACTGGGGATGTGCCCGCAACCAAGGTACATGCCCTTGATCGGAATCGAATCCGAGGCCCTTCAGTCTGCAGGCCGACACTCTATCCACTGAGCCAAACCGGTTTCGGTGGCACCGGCAACTTTAACACCTGTATGTCACATCCCTATTATTGGTAAGTGGCGCCCATTATCTTTTCATGGAGACATATCAACTTTCCTTACACATATAATTTCTCTCAAAAAATTGGCCAGAGTTGAGTAGCAAGAAGTTGCTTAATTTCCACCCAGTCTCACCACCTCCACGACTTTTTGCCTGGCCCAGTTCACCTGTGTGTCACCTGTCTGGCTCCTCCAGTCATGTGGCTTCGCACGCCCAGCTCCACAGCCTCTTACCTCCTCGGGATGCAAAGGGCTCTTCAGGCAGCAAAGGGCAGAGGGTATTGTCCGCGTGCTGCACCCGGCAGGTGGAGGCCGCCACCCTCAATGTCTCTCTCACCCGCTCCCCACCTCGCCCTTCGCCCCCGGATTTCCACACGTCCAGACAGGAGTGCCTCAAGCTGTGTGGTGTTCACACACCGTGCACCCCAGGCCCTAAGTAGCAGCATTGGCTCATGAGAAAGGCCACCAGCATTTAGTGTTTTAATTTCCCAGTTAATCTGGTCTCCAAGTTCACTCACTATGTGTGCAAAAATAAAATATGCTGGTGTGTTAATGCTCTTAAGCACACAGTGTTCTTAATACAATATTCTTATTCATCAGTCGCCTTTCCCATCCATATGACGGCTCCGCATCTCCATGTTCTGAGGCGCCTCGTTCTAACAGGAGGGCGCTCAGAGTCAGAGGCTGGCTGGGCGCTGGCCGCCTTCATGGTCAGAGCAGCTAGGGCTCTGGCAGCAGAGCCACCTGGGGCCACAGGGGAGCCGGGGGTAGGGCACAGGGCCCCTCTGGGACCCGGGGAGCAGCGTGCCACTTCTCCAGACAGACCCCCATCTGCTCCCTGTGACCCACACCCTCAGTGATGACAGCGTGAGCATGAGCGTGGACCGAGGGCTATTTATAGCAGTTTGTACATTTAATCAGTTTTTTGCTGTTTTTGAGGAGATGTGAACTCTACCCCTGTTCCAGGCGAGGGGTTCAAATTGGCTGAGACAGGGAATAATCAAGATTTATGCTTCTCATTTCGACTCCCATCACAGTCACTGCCACGGCTGCTCGCCACTGCGCTAGCCCGGCCCGGCCCGGACACCACTGCACTGGCTCTCCGCAGTGATAGTGTCCGTCTCAGCGCCGACCGGCCGCTCCTGCTGCTGCAGATAACAGCTGTGCTGTCTCCGCTCCCCAGACACCCCCTTACACCCGCTCCCCCCAAGGCGCCTTCCAAAGGCTGCGAGTGCCCAGGACGTGGGTGGCTTCTGAGCAGGGTGTCCACGCACAGCACACATGCCACCGCCTTGCCAGGCAGTTGTGTCCCAGGGGTGACTTGAGTGGAAGTGGGACAATTTTCTCTCCCTGACCTTGGCCTGAATGGAGGGTCCACGTGCACACAGAAGCATCCCGAGGTCCTGTATAACTATTTAAAGAGGGGCTGTGCTTTCGGGCACAGCAGGAACTCCAGCGTCTGAGCCCTGGAACCCTCTGCCTGGTGTCCCTCCCTAGGAATCCAGGGCCCGAGACAGAGGGAGGGCTCGTCGACCTCCACAGCCCAGCTGGGCAGGTCAGGAAGAATGGACTGTGGGAGCCCCCCGACTGAGGCTTTGGGTTTCTAAGAGCTTGAACCTGGGGCAAAATCACGGGCAGACAGATGACCGGGCCCCCAGACTTTCTGTTGGGTCTGATGAGCTGCATTGCTAGGAGCTCCCAGGGTGCAGACGCTGCTGCTCGGGGCAGTGGGGCTTTGAGGCCCCGGGCTGGCAGTCAGATGTGGTGCCATGTGCTCCTGGACTCGCAGCAGCAGAGCCTGAGAGCGTGTGAGAAGGGAATCGCGGCCGCACGCCATGCTTGCTGGACGTGCATCTGCATGAGCTAGATGGGGGGTTGGGGGGGAGTTGTTTCTGGCTAGAACCCCGAAGTCTGGGGCCCACGTTGCCCAGGTTCAAACCTGATCTCCACAGGTACTAGTGTTGTCGCTTGGAGTGAATGAGTTGGCTGTCTGTGCCTCAGTTTCCACGTTCGTAACATGGCACTGGCGCAGCTGGCCCTTGCCCCATGAGGAATAGCTGTGTGACTATACGTAAAGCACTTGCAGTAGGGCCTAGTGTATTGCAAGCGCTCACTGTTGATGTTTATTTGAGTGCCTGGGTCTTTAAAACTTCCAAGTAGACCTTGTGCAAGGACTAGAATACCCATCAGGTATTCAGATATGACATCAGGTGCACCCTGATCCCACCTGGACCCGCACGCCTGTGAAGTTAGGTTTAGCCGAGTTGACAACTGTCTGCCTAAGGACCAGCTGTGTCTGGAAATTCCTACTGCTCTATGTGGAATTCTTTTAAGTTTCAAATAAGGGGAGTTTTGTGGGTTTTTTGGTTGTTTGTTTTTTACCTTAGAAAAGTTATTAATCTGGCCACAGGGTCCACATTCCCGGGGTGGCCAGCCTGGGTGGGAGCCACCTGCACCGTTGGATGGGTGGGAGTTTCCCTGCTCACCTCTGTCCCCGTCACTCCCTGTTGTCTTGCAGCCCCTGACTCACTTGCGTCACCTGTCTTGCCTCTGAGGGCATCCGAGTCAGCAAGTCCCAACTTCCCTGTGGAAGTCTCACAGGAGGCGAAGGAAAGAGGCACCCGGTCGCTGCATCTGCACTGGAGATGGAGGGCAGCCAGGCTGTGGGGATGCACGCAGTGGCAGCGGCTCCCAGTCTCCCATGGAGGCCCTCTGCTCAGTAAAACCGCCAGCACTCACCTCACCGGGAATCATGGTTGAAATCCAGACACGCTTGTGGCAGGCATTTCCCGAGGCCTGATGCTGAGCCCTGGTGCGGGACAGGGTCATAGCCCAGCACTAAGGCAGGGAGGGGGCACACAGGTAGAGAGTACTGTCAGGATTGGGGACCAAGAGGCCGCCGCTCTGCCCAAGGCGCATGAGCGCAGACACAGCGGTGCATGCATGAGGCCACGGCTGAGTGCGGGCTGTGTGCACGCTGAGTGCGGGCTGTGTGCGGGCTGTGTGCGGGCTGTGTGCATGCTGAGTGTGGGCTGTGTGCGGGCTGAGTGCGGGCTGAGTGCGGGCTGTGTGCGGGCTGAGTGCGGGCTGAGTGCGGGCTGTGTGCGGGCTCTGTGCACGCTGAGTGCACGCTGAGTGCGGGCTGTGTGCGGGCTCTGTGCATGCTGAGTGCGGGCTGAGTGCGGGCTAAGTGCGGGCTGTGTGCGGGCTGAGTGCGAGCTGAGTGCGGGCTGTGTGCGGGCTCTGTGCATGCTGAGTGCGGGCTGTGTGCGGGCTCTGTGCATGCTGTGTGCACAAAATGGTGGCAGACAGCCCTGATCTGTCACTCCTCCGTTGGTCACTCTGGCTCTGGATCAATGAGAAGGTCCCTGGGGGCAAAGGGATGCTTTTTATTCCGTGGAAACACTGTTTAAATCATTATAGTCACTTTCCCTTTCCTTAGCCCATGTTATTTCTCCAGCATTTTCCCACGTGTTGGGAACCTCGAAGATTGTCGTTCATGGCTCCAGCTTATGCCCCATTGACGTGCCACCTGCGTCTGTGGGAGACTGGTCATATCCAGGGCCACTCACGGGGACACTACAGGGGTGCCTGTGGTTCTCCCCCCACCCCCACCTCCCTGTGTTAGCCCTGCCCACTGGAAATCATGTGACTGCATTGAAAGTCCCACTGGAGTGAAGGTGCTGTCCTCAGTGGTTCTTATCTCAGACGTGCTAGTGGGTGTGGCATGGGGCAGTGAGCACGGGTGTGCCGCCAGGCGTGTACAATCCTGCACCCCGCCCTGGCGCTGTCTCTTGTAAGTCCTGTGACCCCAGCAAGCTGAGCAGCCTGAGTCTCCTGTCCTCATCTGCAAATGCTTTTCCTGCGAGCCGGTTGGCAGCACTGGAGGTGCATGCAGGGGGCACCGGAGCAGCGCGTGGTACCCGTGGTGTCCATAGAGGGGGTGTCTGCCTGGTGGCTACAACAGACCGCTTGGCTTGCTGTGTTAGGTCCCTGTCCCTTCGGACCTATGACATAGGTCACACGTAGCTAAAGCACCTAGAACCATCTTGCTTGTTTTTGGTTTTGATTCTTTTATTATTATTTAAACAAGTCTTATTTTAAAAACAAGTTCTTGATGGTTTACAAGACACCCTCAATATCTCCTTAATTAATCTTCACATAAGTTCAGCCTCAGACAAAGTGGCAAACATAGTCTCCCAGAGGCTGAGCCCTGGGCGGCAGCCCCGTGCTGCTGGGCAGCCACGGCAGGCCCGGTGACGGCTGGGTGCTCAGGCTCCGTGGCCACTGGAGCTTGCTTGTAGGACGCGACCCCTCCTATTCTATGGACCCCTCCCGTTCCACCAATAGTAATCACTACTGGGTAAGGTTCTGATTTGTGTTTTCTTTTTACTCAATTGCACCCTGTTCCCTCTAGGCCATGGGGTACCTGCTGCTCTTTTATGAATTTGCAGAGAATAAAAGCGACACTCAAGTTATCTCTGATAGAACAGCTGCGCATCTCTCTAACAAAAGGTCACACTTTTCCAACAGGAAAGCGTAGAGCATCCCTGATGTTATGAGAGCTCCCAGCTGTAAGTCTGGGTGGTGGTGGTTGGGGTTTCTGTGAGCATCCCACTACTGCTCCCACGGTGTTCTCACCGGGGTCCCACATCTGATATCCACACTGCTCCCCAGATCGCAAGGCAGTTTGATAGGCTGCCGATGTGCCCTTGGTCCTGGAATTGCTAAGCGAAGGCAGTGGTGAAGCCACCGATGTGGCAAGATGTGAAGGCTTGGGTTGGCACTGCCCTTGCAGCATGGATTGATGCCATCCGGGAGGATGGGCAATGACGAAATGAAGTTTCCCAATGAGCAGAAGGCTGAGACACATCTGCTGAGAAACCTCCTTCCTGTCTCCTATGACCAATTCTTGGGCTGGAAAAGCCAATCAACTCTAGCTCGCCATAAAGCTGCTGTCAGCCCCAATAACTAGGAGCTCTGACTCCACTGCTCAGCAGAGCAGTTTATTATTGCCCTAATGCTGCTAGTATGTTTGGCAAGCAGGGTGGTGCCTGGGTCGGTAATTCAGCAGCTCAGTGACATCACCGGTGATCTGATTCCCATCTCCCTCTGTGTTGTGTTAGGTGGTTTCCTGTTCAGTAAAAGGGTAAAGAGTGAGGTCAGGGAGGGACTCTATTTTAACCCCACTTAAAAGTTGTGCTAATTAATAAAAAACTCTACTGAGCATGTTAGTTGATCCAGGAGAGAAGCTTGTGGACCTGCGTGTGGAGCGGCGTGCTGAGTAGGCCCTGTGTCAGCCGAGGAGGAGCTGGACTTGGCAGCCACCACAATCTCTTACCAAGTCCCAGCCGCCCGATGGATGGCTCCATTTGGGCTTCCTCTTGGGGCTCTGGTACTCGTGGCCTGATAGTTGCTGCCGTGTGTATTCATTCCTCCTCTGGGCAAAGCTTGACTGGCCCAGGTCCCATTGCCCATCTAGCTGGAACCGTCCAAGCTCTGGATCAGGCTCAGAAGCGGAGCACCATCCAGGCAGGAGGGGTGCAGCAGAGCGTCAGAGCAGCAGTGCCAGGCAATCACTCTGAGAGCCGTGAGGAGTCGTTCTTTGGCTCAGAGGTTGTTTCCTGGACTGGAAGCGTGGGTGTGGAGACAGTTCCCAGAATTCCTGAGGACTAAAGGAGGTAAGGTGTGACGCCGTCACAGCGGGCACCGGGCAGGACTGGCTTTGTGGGCACGCGCCTGAGTGGGTGCACGGAGCCCACACTGGCTCTAAGGCTCTGCTATTGCATCTTGAAATTATTTTTGCACAGGGGGCCCCCACTTTCACGTTGCACTGGCCCTGCCTGGGAAGGCTAGGCCTGCTGCAGTGCTATTCCAGGGGCGAGGGTGCGGCCGAATAAACTGGCCTGTGGGTGCACTTCTTGGTGAACAGGGCAAGGAGCTGGCTGCCCAGCATCGGGCAGCTCCCAGCCATGCGCGTAGCAGCAGTAGGACCAATCCCAGATCCCACCCCTCAGCCCAGACTAGGCTCCTATCACCCTCATTTCTGTCCACACAAGCCTGGAGTCCGGATAGCTTGGCTTGCCCGGGGCCGGGGTGCGTCCCAGCGGTGAGGGGCTGGGAGGCCTGCCTGCTAACTGCACCGCCCTGCACCAAGGCAGGCTCTCATTATCCTGGCATCTGTTTGGACTCGGCGAGTGTTTGATTCTAATCAAGCAGCAAGGAGCAAATTGGTCCCAAATTAAAAATCAGAGAGGGAAGGCTGGACATTTAGGAAGTGTGTCTTTAGGGGCTGGGGCGGGTTCTGGAGCAGCACCGCCTGCAGGAAGGAGGGGCCTGGCTTTCACCTTGGTTAAGATTCTGGCCCAAAGTTCCCTCCTGGTGAATGAGAAGAACGTGGCTCAAGTTCAGATGCTCTCTGCACCCCAGATGGTGTGGGTGCGGTGAGACCCGCTCCTCAGGTCTGGAAGAGGCTGGGAAGTTGAGTGGAAGGAACGCAGGCTGGGAACTGGGCGGGTCTGGGTTCGATGCATACCCCACTGTGTGCAGCTGGGCAGCCCAGCTCTGAGCTCAACCCCTCATCCCGAAACAAAGGTAGGATCACGTGGACCAAGAGAGGGGAAAGTACAGGGCTAGTCATATCCTGTTTAGCAAATGTTCTCCCTCCCATACCCCACAGTCCGGAACCAGGTTCCACAATCTGCAGCTCTGGTGGTCCCTGGACGGAACAGGAGAGCCTCACCCGATTGATTCCTGTTCCCTGGGTCCTACGTGCCCTGGCTCTCTGTCCCCCAAGATCCTCCTGAAGCCTGGGTCTCTGTCTCTGGCCCCGGCTCTCTGTCTCCCCCAGGCCCTCCTGGAGCCCAGGTCACTGGCCCTGGCTCTGGCTCTGTCTTCCCCAGGCCTCCCCGGGCCTGGCTCTCTGGCTCTGACCTCCCAGGTTCCTGGGAGAAGGGCAGAATAAGGGAGGGCTGGCTGGAGTGGGGGTAGGTTCTCAACGCAGGAGATGACCCCTAGCATCCTCATGCAAGCCTGGTAAATGCTCCCCGCATTGGGCAGCCGTCCTCATTCAGCACACACGTACGGAGTCTGCTCTAGCAGCCTGTGGAGGCTCGCGCTAAGCCACCTGCACAGGATTTTCCTTCCTCCTTGAAGTTAAACTTGTAGGTCAGGACAGATGCCTCAGGGAAGCCACCGTCTGAGGTGCTGGAGGGGCCATTTCTTCCCTCCCAGTCCATCTTCCACGTCTCTCCGGACATTAAAAAATCCACTTCTCTGTTCAAAGCCAATTTTCTACAGAATGAAGGTCAGCTGCTCCAGTGTGGCGCATGGAACTCTTTGTAACAGGCCTGTGTCGTGTGCTGGTTCTTGGGTACAGGCACAGTAGCTGTCTCTGAGCAGGGCAAACCTAGAAAGAATGCAGGCAAAGCTCCTGGGCTGCAGGGAGCTAGCTGAGCAGAGGCCTGGGGAGGGCTGAGCCAAGAGCAGCCCAGACTATCTCAACACCCTGCGGCCAGTGCAGACCAGCTCCAACTCTCCCACGCTTCCTGGCAGGGGTACAGTTAGGGGATCCAGGCCCATTGGGGGAAGCCAGCTCAGTAAGAGAAAAGGGCAGGACCACTCTTAAGCCCATTCAAGAAGCATCCTTGCCCGGGTCACACACCTAGAGGTCTACTTCTGGCCCTTCTCTCACTGCATGTCTCCCCGGGGTACAAGGAGGCCACAGGCCCAAGGCACTGCGCACCACCCCTGCCCCCTCCCCTCTGAGGTACAGAGGCCTGGACTCCCCTACCCAGCTGCCTTTCCCTGGATCTGTCCTCCCGAGGGCAGGTTGCATATCAAACCCAGAGCAGGTACAAGGATGTTGTCCACTGATGTCCAACTGCCACGGACTCACACACGTACAGAAAGCCACTGCTGGGGTGAGCAGAGCTGGGAGGAGGAGGTGGCGGTATGGGGCACGGGCTGAGGGCAAGGATCCAGGGCCATCCCAGGAGCCTCCCTCCCCATGCTGCCAAAGTTTGGCAAGGGAATCTGAGAAGTCACAAGACTGACTCCAGATTTGAACTTGGCCTTCCAGGTCACAGGAAGCTGGGAGGACAGTACCATAGCTCCAATAGATTGCTTTGCACCTGTCACACTGGTGGTGGTATGGGCATGGGTGCCAGGCCCAGCAGCGGTACCCTGAGCCTGGGTTCTGCAAGGAACAGGCAGGTCTGTCTAAGAATTAGGGTGCTGCTTTCTCAGGGAGGGACATCAGTGATGCCAGGGCTGCTGAGGCTGGACCCCACTCCCATATCTAGGGCCCCGATACCCAGGCGCTGGGCCTAGGGCAGATCCTGCAGGTGCAGGAGGCTCCCGCTGGTCTCCCTGCTGCCGCACTCGCCCCAGAGCCATCTCAGCCAGGCAGCTGGACAGGCCTTGGGAAACATTGGCAGGTGAAGCCAGTGCTCCTCAGAGGCATTCTTGGACTTCGGCTCCCTCCATGAAGAAGCCAGAGTCCTTCCGTGCTTCACAAGCCTTCAGGTGCCAGGCCCTGCCCCCCACCACTCACCGACACAATGCCCTCTTGCTGCCTTCTCCAGCCACGCCGTCCTGTTGTCTTGGGACACATACAGCTCTGCCTTAACGAGGTCCCCTGCGTCTGCTGCTTTGGTGCCTGGAATGTTTGTCCCCGATGGCTCCCGAGGCTGGTTCTCTCGGCACCTTCAGCTCCGCTAGCCCAGCCTGCTAAGGGAACCCTGATTACGTAGGGGAGCCCACTCCCACCGCAGCACACCTCCCGCTCTGCATGACCCCCAATTGCCTCCGCCATCACAGGGCACATTGCTCGAGTGTTCCTGTATCATCTGTCTGGATAAACTAAAGGGGAGCATCAGGAGGGTGGGGCCTTCATCTGTCTATCCCTCTGGAACATTTCAGAGCTCAGAGGAGATGTAGATGTTTGTTGAGTGAAGAATGGAAGAATGTGTGACAGCATTTCTGTCCCTGCACCTGTCCTGCACGTGGCCCCTCCCCAGTGGCTCCTCTGCCACAGTCCAGCTCAGCTCTGCCCTAACCTGTGTGGTGGCTCCTCTCCATCCACCCAGCAGAATTCTCCTTGGTACCACCGTCATGCTATACAACACTTCTGTAATAATGCTTACCACATTAAACTATTGTCCTTTTCCCTTTAGAAATGTCTATAATTATACATGAATATATTCATATCATTAAATATTCAAACAACATAGGTAGCGAGTGAAAGGTCTCCCTAACCCACTCTAAGTCTACCTTTGCTTCTCCGAAGTAATGAGGTCTAGGAATTGCCTCCAAGTGGGATAAAAGCGTGGGATTTCCGGTTGGGTCCGTGTGCTTTCTGATGCATGATTCTCACACCGCTCTGCTCTGAAACATCGCCCAAAATGCTTGGGACTCCTGTCCGCTTTATAGCTGCATGGGATCATCATTTAAAAATAGAGATTCAGCCCTGACCTGTTTGGCTCGGTGGATAGAGTGTCGGCCTGTGGACTGAAAGATCCCTGGTTCAATTCCGGACAAGGGCATGTACCTTGGTTATGGGCACATCCCCACTGGGAGGTGTGCGGGAGGCAGCTGATCATGTTTCTCTCTCATCAATGTTACTATTACATGTTTACTGAGCATTATTTGCAACACATTTTATTTCTTGTTTCTCCGATTATCACTGAAGTTAAACATTTTTGGATTTGTTTGTCTGAGTTCTTTCTTTCCTGCTGCTGTCATTGTTAACGTGCCGTGTGTCAAACGTGGCCACGAGCTCCTTCGGGTGGTCGTCGCTGGTGTTTATCTTGGTTTCCCTCCAGAGCACACGGCGAGCTTCATGGTGGAAGCTGCGGGCAGCGGCCTCTGTCCCAGGTCTCACCGTTACCACCACCCTCCTGCAAATACTATTTTTTCGGACTTTCTGCTGAGGCCTGTCTTGGGAGGGAAACAAACATTCATCGTAACTTGCCCAACAAAGCGACGGTCCTTTCTCAACAATTACTATGTTTTTAAAATATTTTTTTTGTTTTTAATTACAGTTGACATACAATATTATATTACTATCAGGCATACCTAATAGTGTTTAGACCGTTATATAACTCACAAAGTGATCCCCTGGTAAGTCTGGTACCCACCGGCACCTTACACAGTTATTACAGTATTATTGGTTATATTCCCTGTGTTGTACTTTACATCTCTGTGCCTATGTCATAATTACCCATTTGTACTTCTTAATCCCTCCACTGTTCTTGCTGAGCCCCTAATTCCACTCCCCTCTGGCAATCATCAGTTTGTTCTCTGCCTCTGTGAGTCTGTTTCTGTTTTGTTGGTTCGCTCATTCTGTTTTGTGGATTCCACATGGAAGTGAAACCATACGGCTTTTGTCTTTCCCTGTCTCTCTCACTCAGCACAATGCCCTTTGGCCCATCATGCTGTTGCCTTTTTAAAAACGGCTGAGTACTATTCCATCGCACATGCGCACCACTTCTTTCCCCACTCGCCCGCTACTGGTCCCTTAGGCTGCTTCCACACCTTGGCTGATGTAAATAATGCTACAGTGAACACGGGCTGCACGTGTCTTTTCAAATTAGTCCTTTGGGTTTCTTCGGATAAACACCCAGAGGTGCACTGCTGGGTCCCTCTTTATCTCCTGTTATAGAGCTTGTTTTGCAGTCTGTTTAGTCTGGTGTTAAGTGTTGCTAGCCAGCTTTTTCAAGCGTTCACATTTGCATGAAATAATCTTTCCCCCTTTTCCTTTCAGCCTGTATGTGTCTTGATCTGAGGTGGGCCTCTTGGAGACAGCATACACATGGGTCTTATTTTCCTACCCATTCAACTACCCTGTGTCTTTTGATTGGAGCATTTAATCCATGCTCATGGACGCCCTGGTTTTACAGATAAGACAGATGAGATTGGCCTCGCTGCCCGGGATGCTCAGCTGTGGGGGGATGAGAGTACGAGGCAAGTTCTCGGCCTGGTTCTGAGCCAGAAGCGAGCAGCGTCCTCACCCTGGGTGCGCATTAGCACCACCTTTTAAAGGAGGCCTGTGTTCCAGTCCACCCCAGGCTGCCTACTCGGAATCCCTGAGAAAGGTCTGGGAAAGTGAGAGGAAACAAAACAATCCCTAGGTGATTCTGGTGAACAGATGTGGTTGAAAGCCATTGGTCAGCCTTGGAAGTGAGCCCACCTTCCTGTGAAGGTCCCATAGTAAATATTTAGACCTCCCAGGCAATACGGTCTCCGTAGCAACCACTCAACTTTGGCATCGTAGTTCAAAGCACCCGAAGACAAAAATTAATGAACTGTGTGTCAACAAAACTTTATTTACAAAAGCAAGTGGCAGCCAAATTCAGCGGATAGGCTGTCATTTGCTGACCTCAGGCCTATATCATAGTATTTATAACAGCCTGGAGATTAGTACTGTCCCTGTGAAACCATGGCATCTGGTCACATTCATTACCATGGTAACTGTCAAGCACAGTGGCATAAGAACCCTTGGCCCCCATAGTGGCATAAGAACCCTTTCGTGGGTTGGGGCCCGGGCCCGGGAGTCTGCATTCCACCATCACTGCAGAGGAGGCTGATGTAGGTGGAAGTCGGGGTCCATACGGCAGCAGCCCTGGTCTACTGACGCACAATGTTCCTGGCAGGCAGCGAGGGCTTGGCTGGAGAGGCAGAACTGGCGTTTATCCCAGCTCCTCTGAGATCGGGACAGGCTTTCTGTGTGTCCCTGCCTGCCTTATGTTCCAGCAGCCTGCTGCGAGGTTCTGGAGCCTCGGTTCCCCGCCATCCCACCCCCAGTCTGCACGCGGGCAGAAAAGGGAGCCCCTTCGCCGTCCACTCTGCAGTTAGTCAAAGGCCCAATCCTCTTAGATGTTACAACATTGAGGGAGAAAGTGACTGTTTAACCACCTACATAATAAAAGTGATGCTGGCATTTATATGTGTGTGTATGTGTGTGCCTATCCCTGTGTGTGTGCTCATGTGCTCATGTGTGTGCATGTGTGCCTTGTGCGCCTGTGTGAGTGTGTGTTTGTTCATGTGTGTATGTGTGCCTGAGTTTGTATGTGTGCATGTGTGCATGTGTGTGTGTGTGTGTGTGTTTGTGTGTGTGTGTGTGAGTAGTTTAGGACTTAGAAGATGGAGTCCCCATCCTCCCACCGTGGCTTTACCGCCATGTGGCAGGTGAATGCAGCCACTGGTTTCCCAGCCTCTTTAGCATCCAGACTTCTCGGCTGTTTGCTGCACAGGCTCATCCTTGTGGTCATGGATGGTGTGGGGCGGCCCGCCTTCCACTGCAGGGCACCATCCCGAGCATGGCCACCCCTCCTGAGAGCTCAGCCTGGCCCAGCTGGGATGGTTTCCCGGGAGGACTGTCATTCGCAGCTCCATTTTTGGGGGGTGATAATACATCTCCCCAAAGATGAGAGGGAAGTCTGCTCAGTATAGATCTGCCATATTACTTCCCTTCTCTCACTTTGTTACATTCCATTTTCACCATTTTCCTCAAGAATAACTCCTCGCTGGGAAGCAGGAATGTTCTAAATTGCACAATTGAGTCAAATCAATATTTAGAGTGCTTTGGACTTCTCAGCCTTTTGCTGGTTTTGGCAGTATCATTTTCTACCGTAAAACCCCGTTTTCCCAGGTAACCTGTGATGTTAATATTGAGCATTATTCACAGCTTTCTAACACCCCCAATTTCACTTAGCGATCAGCTAAGCAAATAGCGCCCACGAGTTAAAAATATGCTATTCTTCTTCTAAAGCACATGCACTTTTATGTCCAAATGCTATTGCCATGCCCCTAATCTCTGTGTACACATCTCTCTGTGCATGTAATGGCTTCAGCACTGTAATTAGACACAGACACCTCGCGTGCAGGCAGAGCACACACACCGGTTTGTAAAGCAGCTGCGACAAATGCACGCTCTGCTGCACAGGCTCCCGCCGCTGGGCAGAGCCTGGCGCCTCCGCATCTGAGCCGCGTTATGCAGGCAGCTGGGGGCAGGGCGCAGGGCTGGAGGCCAGAGCTCAAGAGGTCCATCCTCTTGGATTTACACCCCAGTGGAGGCGCTGTGTGATCTTGGGCAAGTTACTGCACCTCTCTGAGGCCCTAGGACTGTTTTCCATGATGGAGATAACAGAACTTTGACTCATGGAGCCCCTGTGAGGATTGAGTGAGGTAGCAGAGACAGTTTCCTCATCTGAGGGTTGTCACCAGCATGGTGATGACAACGGAAGTATGGAATAATTATGACGAGAGACTCCTGTAATGCTACCCTCGCTGCCACACTCAGCAAGGTGAGCATCTCTCTGACCTGCTGTGGTAACAGCATCCTCATTGGCTTAGCTGCCCTAGGAAAACCTTTGGAGCTACGCTTGAACGGCTTTTCTCTCATCTTACCCCTCCCCTGGCACCCTGATCAGTTGATCACCAAATTGTGCCATTTGATGTCCTAAATGAAGTCCCAATTCTGCCTCCTTATCTTCATCCTCCCGGTCACAGCCTCAGGCAGGTCCTTGTTATCTTTTGTCGGGATTAATGCAAGAGCCTCTTAGCCAGTGTCACTGTCGGCTTGGTTTCTCCACTATCCGTTATCAGCCCCAATCTATGGGTTAAGAAGATGAGGCACAGAGGGATCCAAATGAGTTGTCCCAAATCACACAGCCAGTAAGGGGCCTTATGGGTATTCCCACCCACGGCCTGGCTCTAGGAGCTCTGCTCCTCCTGCCTTGGGAGTCCAGGTGCAGCGCAGACTGTGGGACCCTAGGTGCAGCCCGGTATTTGGATGGGGAAATGCGGCAGTACCTCCTACACCTGGGATTGCACCTCAGTTTCTCCCTCGCCAGATGTCCCGCTCCAGCTGTGTTAAGAGTTACAGTGACTCCTAGGAGTTCTATGAGCTGCCAAGCCATTCCACGGGGCAGGGTTGGGGGGGGGGGGCAGCAGGCAGGTGGAAATCCACAAATGAGTTCTGGTGAGAGGCTGTCAGTGCCTTGACCTTGACCTGGGCCAGGTACAAAAGGGAGGATCTGGACTGGGTATGGGAAAGTGGGGATTCAGCTGCATTTCAGCATTCCAGGACCCTGCCTATTAGGGGCTGGCACAGGGAATTTCCAGGTCGGGATGACATTCTGAGTCCAGTGGTAGCAGAGGCTGCTGGTTTGGAGCAAGATTCGAGGTAGATGTTATAAGGTTTGAGGCGCAGGAAACTGATCACCAAGGAGTTTTAAAGTAAAGTTTATTTCCCAATAATGAGCGGGACTCATTATGGAGGTAGAGAAGTCAGAATTGAAGGAGTTGGGAGGGGAGATGGACCCAGCCAGGCTGCCACCTGGACATGGAGGATCAGCAGCACATGGCTGGTCTGGGGGTCCTTTTAAGGGGAGGAACTGGAGAGGGTTGGACCCAGGGCAGAACAGGAAAGGGTGGGCTCCAGGACACTTTGGCAGGAGCTGATTGATGGCCCAATGTCCTGGAGATGTCTCTGTGACAGGTGCCAGCAATGTCATAACTCCGCCCACAGTTGGGAGGAGGGAGAACCTTATAGATGTGACATCTGGGTACCATGGGGACAAATCATCCATGCCCCACTGAAGCCACATCCGGTGGAAGTAAGAGCCAGGGCTTTCCGTGCTCGGTGGCCACTGGCACTAGAGGGGCGAAGGGAGTGAACTGAGGCGCTATGGCCTGCGAGAGGATGGGTGCTCGCCTGTGCGGCTGGCCGTGGTCTCCCACCCAGGATTTTGCAGAATCCGACGGCCTCTGTGACGTTGATCTGTGTATCAGGGTGGTCTGCGGGGGGTGGCGCGGCGGGCACGCCGAGGGCCTGCCACACGAGGTCCTGGCATCTGCGGGCTGAGGCCACCCGGCAGTTCTCGGCCTCGTCTGAGATGTCAGTAGCTGTTACAGAAGATGAAAAAGACGGGGTTGGCATCGTGGTCAAAGTATCAGGAAAAATGATCTCCACCCTTTCTGATCTGAAAACGCCGCCTAATCTCTCTCTCTTTAAAATTCAGAGTGCACCTTAGCATTGCAGTTCTGCTGCGAAGAATTCATTTTGAGTTTAACGTACTCCTGCCCCAACTTCTCTGAACGGAGACTGTTTAACCAGGAAGAGACAGACACGTTGCAGATAGTGGCCGCGGATTCAGTCTGGGAGGCACTGGTGTGGTGGAGCTGGCACTGGGACGAAGGGACTGGGAGGAGGAGAGTGGGGTGCACTGGGGCTGGAGGTCTTTGTGGGTGGCCCTGCCTGATCGTGGCCTATCCTTTCCCCGTCCGTGTCCCGTCCCGTCGTCCCCCCCCCCCGCCCCCCCCCCCAGCCCAGGCTGATCCTGAGCCCACCTTCCTCCCATTGCTTCTCCCCGGCCTCTGAGAGTGGATTTTCCTGTTCTGGCCTTTTTTTTTAGGAATGACTGTCATTCGTGAACTTTCTCTCCCTCGACAGGTTCGTCCTTTTTGCTGCCCCCCTGCATCGGGACCACGTCCCAGGGTTCCCTGACACTAACGGCGGGACGTCTGTGTGGAGAGGCCTTCTCTCCCATCGCACCGGATGCGTGTTGACTTCTTATTTTTGTACAGTTTAGCTTACCCCAGGCACCCTTCTCTTTTCACTTTGTTTTCTCATTCAGCTTTATTTCTTACTTCATGGAGTACATACTTTTTAAACTTAATGGAGCCCTTACTGCATTTTGCCTTCAAAAAATCACTTTTGTTGCCCATGGGCACCTTTCCTGGACCTGCCCTCTCGTGCGTCCTCAGCGCAATCTCTGCAGGTGCGTGGGCCACCCCTGCACACAGCGCCTCTCGTGGGCACAGGTGAGCTGGGCGCCTGCTGCTGGCCGCCCACGTGTCTCCCTGGGTCCCGCAGGCACTGCTGGCGGCTGTCAGATCTATAGTGACGTCCACACTGAACCACGCCTCTGGCCTCTAGGAAAACGTTTAGCCAGTGTGGTTCTTTAAGACTCAGGAGGATGGCCGAAACCGGTTTGGCTCAGTGGATAGAGCGTCGATCTGCGGACTCAAGAGTCCCAGGTTCGATTCCGATCAAGGGCATGTGCATTGGTTGTGGGCACATCCCCAGTAGGGGGTGTGCAGGAGGCAGTTGGTTGATGTTTCTCTCTCATCGACGTTTCTAGCTCTCTATCTCTCTCTCTTCCTCTTTGTGAAAATCAATAAAAATATATTTTTTTTAAAAAAAGACTCAGGAGGATGTCCTATTTCTGCTGTGTGTGTGCGCGTGTGTGTGTGTACGCACACACATACATGCACACCTATGCTGTGGGTTATTTGACAAAGGTTGCACAGGGCTGACTGGGGTACTCCGCACTATTCTAAAGCCCTTCATTGAATCTGTGCACTAACCTAGGAGGTGGAGGCTCCCATTTGACAGGAGATAAAACTTAGAATAATTTACCCAACACCCCACAGCTGGTGTCAGAGCCAGACATCAAATCCCAGCAAGCCAGTGCTGCGGCCTGTGCTCGGAGCCACTCCTTTCTTTCTGTCTGTCTTGCCAAAAAGAAAAGAGGGTGTGGACAACCTCAGCCACCTTCGTTTTCATCTCCGTCCTCTTCCTTTTCTTTCCCGCCTCTGTGGCATGGCGGCTGCGCCCTGGGTGTGCAGACCTGCAGACCGGGGTGCGCTGGTGGGAGCACAGCAGTGGGGGGATGAAGCCTCGGGCACTTACCCCCCCAGGGGTGAGCGCCCCTCTGCTGGCACGGCTCCAGGCCGGTGGCTGAGCAGCGGACGGGCTGGCCTTATATTCTGCACCAGGGACCCTTCCCTCTGATTCCTGGAAATTGCTCCAGGGTCCCAAAGATTGTCCTCAATATTTCTTGTGCCCAGGGCTGCAGAAGCCTGGCATTTATGGCCTTATCTATTTTCATGAATATTTTAGTGGGGAGTTAGTGGAGAGTGAGTCCGGTCATTTGCCAGCTGGTCTCTTGTGCTGGAAGTCCCTTTATCTTAAAACAACCTCGCTGGGTGCTGTACTAACCTGCTTTGCTGGAGAGAAAACGCAAGCTCGACCTGCCTCACACGTCACTGCGGCACCGCTTGCGATGGCAGGCGCAGCGCCCATGCTCCACTGGTCTCAGAGCCCTGTGTCCCCAGCTATCACTGCCCACTCTCCGGTCTTCGTAAATCGTTTTACTTAATCCAATCACATTGACTTGCGTTCACTGGGCTCCTAGTACATGGGAAAGGCCTGCGCCAGGCACTCAGCAGCGCATGGCAAGGAGGGGGAGGGGGAGAGCGGGTTCTGTGAGGGACTGCGGGCAGAGTGAAGGAAGAATGGTTTTGGAAAAGCTGGAAGTGCATTTGTGTGGATGATGGGAAATGCCTCATGAAGGAGGAGGCAGAGGCTGCAGGTGGTACTGGAAGAGGGGCATGGCTTCTCACTCAGCCAGGTGCCCCCAGCCGTACAGAGAGGGCTGGGCGTTGGGAGCATGGGTACATGTGGGAAGCGGCAGCTCTGGTTTGGAGGTGTTAGTCTGCAGGGGCCGTGGTGACAGTGACACAAGGGGTTAAACAAAGAAGTGTGCTTTCTCAAGGCCTGGAGGTGGAGTCTGAGGCCAGGTGTGGGCTGGGACAGGGTCTTCCCAGGCCCCTCCCCTGGGCCTGTGGGTGGCCATCTCCTCCCTGTGTCTTCACAGGGTCTCCCTCTGTGCCTGTGTCTTATCACACCAGTCAGAGGGGACTGGCCCACCTTAATGACTTCATTTAAATTCAGTCACCTCTTCAATAGCTCTGTCTGCAAATAGAGTCACTTCTGAGGTTCTGGGGTTAGGACTTCAGCATAGGAATCTGGGGGGACACAGTGCACCTCATAGGAGGCTGGAAGCAGGGGTGTGTACCTGGCCACATGGAAAGGCTGCAGACAAAGACCAGGTCAGACGGCCCAACACGTGGGATGCCACTGGGGTTTCATCCTCCCTGTAGATCAGCTTCCCTGTGTGGAACACCTGTGCACACATCTGTGTGCATGTGTGAACAGAGTGCTTGTGTGTCACGGGTTTTTCAGTGGCACTGGGTACACATTAAATCACATTGAACCCTCAGCGAGTCTTTCCCTTCTCATTTTTCTTCACATTTCCAAGGAGAACATCTCAGCTGGCGCTGGCGTGCCGTTCACACCTCCCTGGCATTTGCTAATAGCGTTGGAGGATAATGGCATCCAGCTAGGATCCGATAATACACTGTTGTTCTCATCTTAGTTAACTTTTATGCCGCGTTTCATTTTTGACAGGTGATTTTGGGCTCCCACTTGCAATGATAATATAAAGCTTTCCTTTAGTACCTAATGGTAGCCACATTTTTTAAAGTGGATTAATTTAAAGAAAATATTGGAACATTAATAGAGTAATTCTTTTAAGCCATGGCAAAAATGATGAAAGGGTTGCAAATGCCAGAACCCTGGGATATACTTTTGTGGGCTTAGCCCAGGGAGGGAGGTGAGAAATCGGTGACACCTACCGTATTAGGAAAAAGCCTGGAGAATGGTGGTGGTGGTATGTGTGAGTGTGTGTGTGTGTGTGCATGTGTATGTGCATGCATGTGGTCATGTGTGCCTGTGGATGGGTGGGTGGGCATGTGTATGTGTATATACTAGTGTTTGTGTGTGAATATTTTGTATTTTGGTACATGCATGTGTTTGTATGTGTGTATGTGTGCATATGTGTGTTTGTGTACATGTGCATTTGTGTATATATATCTGTATGTGTGTATTGTATATTTGTGTGTATCTGTATTTGTATGTATATGTATGTGTATGGATGTGTGTATTGTGTGAATGCATATCTGTGTTTGTGTATACAGTATGTGTATAACTGTGTGTGTGTATTTGTATGTATGTGTGTTTGTGTGTGTGTGAGTATCTTTGTGTGTGTCTGTGTGTGTATCTATGTGTTTCTGTGTGTATGTATATCAGTGCTTGTGTGTATGTGTGTGTGTTTGTATGTATCTGCCTATATTTATATTTCTGTGTGTATGTGTGTGAATGCTTGTATCTGTGCTTCTGTGTGTGTACACATGTGTGCTCTCACACCTTAACCATCCCATCCCCCGACATGAAGGAGTGGCTTTCCTTTGCTCCCTCTGTGCTGCATGAGCAGAAATGAATGCACTCGCACACCCTGAAGCACCTGATGGTATGAAGTCGGCTGTTTCTCTGGAAACAAGCGGTTGTCCCCGGAGAGTTACGGAGGGCTTCCCACGCTCCAGCCCGTGCGAGGTACTGCCACTGCGACCGGGATGATGACCATGGGTCCTGGCTGAGAGGCCAGAGGTTTGCCCAGGACTCACTCAGGCCTCCCAGCCTCACCTCTCACTGCCCGTGGCCCAGGGACTGGAGCTCTGAGCGCCCGCTCGAGACACCCTCGTGTCAGCCATGGTGGTGCGTGTGCCAAGGCGTGGGGCAGTGCACACGTGGGATGCCCGAGGTCAGTTATCACTGGACCGTGTGGAGGCTCCAGTCCCTATGGGAGACCCACATCTCGGTGCATCTGGGAGGTGTGCTAGGTTCAGCAATGTGCCTCTGTGTTTTAGTATAACAAACTCAAAGGCCCGGCTGGCCGGTGTGGCTCAGTGGTTGAGCGTGGACCTCAGGAGGTCATGGTTTGGTCCCTAGTCAGGGCACATGCCCAGGTTGTGGGGTCCATCCCAGTTGTGCAGGAGGCAGCCAATCAGTGATTCTCTCACATCTGGGATTCTTCTATCTCTCTCTCCTTCTTCTCTGAAATCCATAAACATATTAAAAATGAGAATAATAACAAACCCGACACATGTGCAGAGCCCCAGGCGGAAAAACTAGAAGGAAACTATCTGGTCAGACCTCTTCATCAGAGCCCAGCCCCAGTGTCTCTTCCAGGGGCCCTGAGGCGGGAGACATGTCAGGTTATACAGTCAATGACACCTGCCGGCCGTGCCTGTAATTACCGGAGACCTGCAGCCACAGAGCTGCGGGGAATTCCCGAGCTCTCTGCACAGGGAGCTCGCAGCCTCTGCCCAGCGTCCCAATAGGAGGGGCGCCATTCCACACCCCAGCCCCCTTTGGGGGGGACGCCCATCACATCTCCCACAGGTGTCTCTTCTGGTCTTCAGAACCAGCCTGAGCGGCCATCGTTCTTGTGTGTATTTGCCCGGGAGGACACTGAGGCTGAAAGGTTCAGGAGCCATAAGTTCGGCATCACCCAGGCTGGAGGAGGACGGGCGAGGGGAGGACTCAGGTCTGTCTGACCAAACAGCCGCTCACTCCGGATTCTGTGCAGCCGTGGGGGGCCCACCAAGCCCCTCCCTTCCCCCCTCCCCCATCCTTTCTTTCTACCCGTCCTTCTTTGCATCTTCTCTTCCTCCTTTCTACAAATATAGACAGACCCCTATACCTGCTGGTCTGAGCATTGCAGACAAAATGCAAAAGGTCTCTGCTCCAAGCCTGACATCCTACTTGGGGGGAGACCAGAGAAATAAAGAAAAAGGAAGCAAGTAAGCCGGCAGTAAGACATGTTCAGGGAGGACAACGGGGCAGAGTGGAGACCTATCCGTGAAGGAGGCAGTGGATCTGGGATTTGAGCGGGTACCGAGGGCTCTGTGGGGTCTGCAGGTTGGGAGGTCAGGCTGGGATCTGAGTGGGAAACGGGGGGCTCTGTGGGATCTGCAGGGTGGGAGGTCAGGCTGGGATCTGAGTGGGAAACGGGGGGCTCTGTGGGGTCTGCAGGGTGGGAGGTCAGGCTGGGATCTGAGCGGGTACCGGGGGCTCTGTGGGGTCTGCAGGGTGGGAGGTCAGGCTGGGATCTGAGCGGGTACCGGGGGCTCTGTGAGGTCTGCGGGGTGAGAGGTCAGGCTGGGATCTGAGAGGGTAACGGGGGACTCTGAGGGGTCTGCAGGGGGGCAGGGGCAGCGGAGGAAGCAGTGGCTGCCAAGGCGCCGTGTCAGCCAGTGTGGGCTGGTGTCACAGCTCCGCAGACAGGCGGCTCCGGCAGAGTATGCATTTCTCACCGGCTGTGGCTGGAAGCCCAGGAACGAGGTGCAGGCAGTGCCATGCCTGGTGGGTCCCATCCGTGGCCTACCCACGGCTGCCTTCTCACACAGCAAAGCAGCTCTGCCATCCCTCCCTCCTCCATGAGGGCCCGGATCCCACCCCCCATGTCCATCCCCAGCACCGCCCTGACCCTTGTTACCTCTCAAAGACATGGCCTCCAGGCACCACCATATGAGGAGTTGTAGGCTCAATATGGGAATTTGGGAGAAACCCAAACATTGAGGCCATCGCAGTGCTGTGAGTTCTTGGTGTATTTGAGAAGCAGCCGAAGGTCCATGTGGCTGGGCCTGGTGAGCTGCGGGGAGACAGATGGGAGGAGAAGGATTCAGAGAGGAGACAGCTGGGGGCATTCACTTCTAGCCTCGTGGCCAAGGGGAGACCGGCCTGGGGCAGGGAGCTGCCAGTGGGCAGGACCTGGCACTGACACCCTGCCCTCCCCTGCCAGCCCTCCCCTCTTCCTGCACAGGCTCACCAGCCCCTGCTTTCCAAACATTAAAATGTCTTATTTATAAGTCTCACACAATGTGTGATTTTTAAGTCAGGGGACTACATGTTTTGTTTTAAAAACATAAGCTCCAGAATCCTGGCTTATTCTGAAAACCCCTCCATGGCCACGGTCACCCGGGGCAGGGGGCTCAGACCCTGCCCACGGCCAGGCTGCTGCCCTCTGCCCGCTCTGCCTCATGCGGAGCCTTTACCTCTAGGGACGGTTTCTGGTGACAGTGTCTGGTGTGAGATGAGGACTTCTGATCCACTAAAAATGTACTATGTTTAGCTTCTTTAATTCCTTCCATCTTACAGAGCATATGCTGCTAGCTGCCTTCGGCAGTCCTGGGCAGCTGGTGTGCTGTGCTGCCTTAGGCAAGCCCCCTTCCCTCTCTGAGCTCCGACTCCCGTCTGTAAAAGATGTTCTCTAGGCCAGCGGTCACCAAGCAGTGGTCTGAGGAACACGGCGGGTCTGTGAGGTCTGAAAGGTTGGTGACTGCAACACTCTTACAGTTTTGCACCTACATATGCATTCTGGCAACATAAGACACTCCCCGCCAAAACCAGTTTAGCTCAGTGGATAGAGCATCCAGCTTGCAGACTGAAAGGTCCCAGGTTCTATTCCGGTCAAGGGCATGTACCTTGGTTGCGGGCACATCCTCAGTAGGGGGTGTGCAAGAGGCAGCTGACCGATGATTCTCTCTCATCGATGTTTCTAGCTTTCTATCCCTCTCCCTTCCTCTCTGTAAAAAAATCAATAAAATATATTTTTTAAAAAGACACTCCCTTCACAAAACCACTTTCCCACGTAAATCAACAGCCACATTGTCAGTTGTATTGTGGTCTGTGAGAGCAGGTGGAACTTTGAGTTCTGTCCTGTACACAGATTGAGAGAAATCATTTTAAATGCTTACCAGGGAACTTAGAATGACTAATTAATATTAGGACTTGTTACTTTTATTACCCAACATGAATGTCCAAAGTCATCTATCTATCTATCTATCTATCTATCTATCTATGTAAAAGCCTAAGTGACCATTGCAATTGAACCTATGACCGAACAGGCTGGTCGGGTGACCCAGCCAGCAGGGGGCTAGTGAGGGGCAACCAAACAATTGAACAGCAGGCTGCATGGGGCAACTAGGCCTGCAGGGGGTGGGGAGGAGTTGGGAGTGACCAGGCCAGCAGACGGGGACAGTTGGAAGTGACTACACCAGCAGAGAGGGCATTTGGGAGTGACCAGGCCTGGGGGGGCAGTTAGGGGTGATCAGGCAGGCAGGCAGGTGAACAGTTAGGAGCCAGTGGTCCTGGATTGTGAGAGGGATGTCTCAGATTGGAGAGGGTGCATGCTGAGCTGAGGAGACCACCCCCCATGCATGAATTTTGTGCTCTCAGCTTCTATATAATCAAAGCCTAAGCAATCCAACGACCGAATGACCGGTCATTATGATGCACATTGACCACGGGGCAGATGCTCAATGCAGGAGACAGGAGGGCACCAGACACAGGGCTCATGGGTACGGAGCACAGCTGCAGTGGTGGGAGCCTCTCCTGCCTCCATTGGCAGTGCTCTGAGCAGCAGCAGGCACAGAGGGGCCAGGATGAGCTGGAGTGGTAAGGCTCCTCCCTAGCCACCTGCTGCTTTGTGCACTATTATCATGGGGATCAAGCCAAAACTGGCAGTCCAGAGTCCCCTGAGGGGTCTCAGATTGCGAGAAGTCACAGGCCAAGCTGAGGGACCCAACCAGTGCACAAAAAATGTGCACCGTGCCTCTGGTAAGAATATGATATAGAGAAAAATAAACATATCTGGCTTCAGAAGACTTAAACAACAGGCTCTTAGGAAAGAAGCAGATAGTGTGGCCCTCTCAGGAAGAGGAACATTGGGGCTTTAGGAATGTGGTTCTAGCCAACCAGGGGCAAGGAGCTCTTATCCCAGGTTTGGGACAACCACGTGTGTCTCTGTGTGATCTCGGTCAAGCATTCATCTCTCTGGATCTAATTTATTCTCCTGGAAACTCAGAAATCAGAATATGACACCCTTCCTCCGGGAGCTCAGCCGGCTGCCTCCCCGCTGGGCGCCCTGCCCCTCTCATTAATGATTCCCATTAAAGAGCAATTGTGGGCGAACCAGAACAATCAACGCATCAACTTAAGAAAGGATAATGGGGGCTGTGGCAGGGATAAGCAACTATAGTCAGTTGTAGTTGTTTTTTTTTTCTTTTTCTTTTTTCTTAGCAATATAGTCATCTATCTGTCTCTTTATTTCCTACGTGTTATTATTCCTGTGGATGCTCAGGCACGTGCAGTATGGTTAGACTAGGCAATGTTGCAGTAGCAATCACAGCACAGTCTCAATGGTCTAACATGTCTATTCCTCATCCAGAAAACACGTCTATCATGCCTCAGCAGGGGCACTGCCCAGCAGCGGGTTCAGGGCTGGAGGCTGATGCAGGCTTCCGTGAAACACGGACTTCTGCTGCCACAGGCACCGGGAGGAAATGCCTCTGAATCTGCACCTGAAACACATCGCTTTGTCCCACATGTCATTAGTCACACACCCAGGCCCCAGTTTAAGAGGAAGGGGAGAGGTGTGATCCTACCATGTGCCCAGGCCAGAGAAGGAAATAATGTGTGAAGGCCCTACTGTTGACCACAGGAAAGTGTTTGAAGTCTTGTTCAGCAGAGATGGCGACTCCCTATATCTCATTGCTGTTCCCCTGAAGTCAAGGGCATTTCCAACCCCTGGAGGAGAGATCCTCTGAGATCTGACAAAGGTTAGATCTGATTGTTCTGTTTGTCTCTATGAGGCTGACTCACAGTTGCTTATCCCTGCCCCACCCCCCATTATCCTTTCTTAAATAGGATGCTTTGATCTTTCTGGATCATTGAAATTGCCCTTTAATGGGAATCATTAACCAGAGGGGCAGGGCTCCCAGCTGGAGGCAGATGGCTGAGGTCCCAGAGGAAGACACAGGCCTTGAAGTTGGACTGGAGTAGCCCCAAACCTCAGCTCTGGCCTTGAGAAAGTGTGGCTTTGCTAGCTGCTCGGTGCCAAGGGTGAAGGGGTGGTATTTGCAAAGCACTGTACTTAGCCTGGCTCACAGCAGGCGTTCGGTCAGTGAGGAGGAGGATGTCTGGAGGCAGGCACTCCTTATGGGGAACACAGACTTGGTGAGTACAGGGCTGGCAGGGAGGCCACAGTGTAACTGCTTTGGGTCAGGGGCAGCAGCCTCGTCTAGGTGTTACCCACTGAAAGCACTAAGGCTGCAGACACACCCAGAGCTTGTGGGTCTGAAGGAAAGTTTCCCATATAAGAACCCCCAAACATCCTGCTTTAAGTCCTCGAAGCTGGTCCCCATTCTCCTATCAGGGCAATGCCTCTCTCCCATGAATCTAGGTCAGTTTCTGACAAGGGGCTAGGCAGCTGGGTCATCAGAACGGAGGCCAATGGCCAGGTGAGGTTTGGGAGCTGGTGGTCAGGAGAGGGTCTTGCAGGGACGGCTCCCTGCACCAGAGTGAGTAGAAAGGTGAGGTCTGGGGATGGGTGGGTCAGTGCCAGGTCATTGTGAGGCAAAGACCCCATGAGAGGGCACAGGCTCAGGAGAGCGCCTGAGCTGAGGAGCAGGGAGTGTCGGACAGCATGGCGTCCATGAACGTGTGGCAGGGATGTGGGGCCGTGGTGCTCCAGGGCCGTCTCAGGGGATCACCATTGGAGCTCAGCCTCTTCCCCTTACTCCCCCCTGCCCTCCCCCCACCCCCTCAAAACCACAAAGGGTCCTTCTGTTTCCCCCAAGAGGAGCCGTAACACAGACACATTCATTTGTTGCTTTCCCCTGGTGGGAACACAGGTCAGCTTGCACTTGGCATTCTTTATTATGTGAATACTGAGAAAGGACACGTTCACGTGTGTGTCATTATCAGTATTACAAGAAGTACTCATATTTATAACTAGTGGCCCTGGGCCTGGCTGGCAACCAGGCTGATCAGTGGGGCGACTGGCAGGGCGATCAGGGGGCCCCTGCTGGCACCCGACTTGGCCAACCTGGGGCCTGCAAGCTTTGGGCTTGGGCAGCTCCTGTGTTGAGCATCTTCCCCCTGGTGATCAGTGTGCATCATAGCAACCGGTTGCTCCACTGTTCAGTCGATTTGCATATTAGGCTTTTATTATATAGGATTAGCACTAGGTGTACTATTATATGCCGAGGCTCTCATTATACTGTCTTGTGAAGTTGGTATTATGTCCATTTGATTGTGCCACGTGGGCAGAGTGATCTGAACCGCGTCTGTCCGTGTGAGGAGGGTGGACACTGGGGACCCAGTGAGGTCTCCGTCTTGTGGTGGAGCACGCTGGGAGGCTAGTGGCTCTCACTGGGGTCCAGGGAAGGGGAGCACAGTCCTGCCCAGAAAGTGTGGGGAGAAGGAAAATGGTTTGATGAGATGTCCTCCCTGAGAGAGGAGGCGCTGGTGGGGCGGGCTTTACCGATGAAGCGGGAGCAGCACCATCCTCACAGGAAATACCCCTGTGCTTCGAGTTGGAGCTGCTCTCTGAGCTGCGTGCTGTGGCTGGGCGATGGCTAGAGATCACCAGCCCTTCTGAAGCCGGGTTCCCATCCGCAGGGCAGGGCCGAGCTGCCCGAGGCCCCTGTTTGAGCATTATCCGCCATCAGCTCAGAACGACCCCTGGGGATTTTCCATTTGTCAAAGAAGAAAGGGAAATCAGAGCCCAGTGAGGCTAATATTTTTAGATTGCATGGCTTCGTGCAGGCATGGCAGTGACGGGAGTGAGCTAAAGGCGCCCTCATGGGGGCTCCTGGGCCTGCGAAGGGGGAGTGACGGAGATCGCGGGCACAGCAGGAGGTGGACAGCTCTGTGGCGGCTCGGACTAAAAGGTCTTAATGGATTGTGCTCTCCTGCCTCATGATTGCAGGCTTCTCTCCTGTCTGTCACGTCGGGGCCTCAGAGCAGCGCCAAGAACTGCGTGTCCTCTTGCTCTCACCTCCTGCGGCAGGGTCAGGACTGCTGGGGGGCGGGGGGGATAGCTTCCCCTCCATCATAGCCTCTGCTTCCTTCCACACTAGCAGATGATTCCGGAATTTTGATTTTGCAAGGATCCCTTTCTGTACAGATGGGGAAACTGAGGCCCAAAGAGGGAAGGGGAGTGAGTGAGGTCATAGAGCCAAACTGCACAGCGGGACCCCATGTTTTGAGGAGCAGCTCCGATGAGCAGGTGCCGGGAGCGGCCCCACCCCCTGTGCAGGTGCAGACCCGGCGGAGGGCCGGGCACCTACTCTGGCTCTGACCTGGTGGGCTGAGGTCAGAGCCTGTGGGCCAGCCCTTCCCGACGGAGGAGGAAAGTGTGTGCCCCAAAGGATGAGATCAAGTGGGGATCCAGCAGGGAAGCTAGAGGAGCAACACTGAGCCTCCAGTGGGAAGAGTGTGGCAGAGCCTGAAACTAGGAGCTGAGATGGGACAGGCCCGTGGCTATGGCGTCTCTGGTTGTTTCTCCCCTCTCTCCCCTCCCCCCCCTCTCTCCCCTCTCCCCCCTCTGCCTCCCTCCCTGGCCATAAGATGTGGAAGCTCATTTTCCTACAGAAAATCACCAGGCCAGAGAGGCAGAGCTGTTCATAAGACTACTGTGTTTATCCCTAACAATGAGCTGAGCAGGGAGGGGAGCAGGCAAAGCACAGGCTTAGGCCGGAAAGCTGGCTTCACTAACCACTCATGCATTCCTTCCTTCCGTTATTCACAAACATGCCTGACGCTGGCTAGCGTCCAGCTCCATCTGCTCTGTGTGGAGCAGGTGAGCTCTGGGCCAAGCTGGTGAGAATGCTGACCTCCCTGGGTTCTGAGGGGACTGGGGAGTAACCCCAGGCCTTCCGAAATCTGAGAAGTTCTTGTTGTTATCATCTTCCTGCAATTGCATGGATTGTTGTCAGGGCCCTGAGTGTGAGCATTACAACTTCTCCTTATGGCCATTTCACAGAAACCAGTCCTGCCCCTCAAAGGAAGGTGGGGTGGCCACTCAGAAGTACAAGGAGCCAGGAGCCCTGGGAAGGAGGTGCACCAGTTTGAACTTGACCTATGCTCTCCACCAGTCCCCTAGTGGAAACCTTCCCCACCAGAGAAGAGCTGTTGCCTTCCTCTCTGGCTCTGGGAGTTCCTGGCCATTGGGGGCTGCACCACATGCCCACTGAGCACCTGCTCCTGCAGCCACAGTTCAAGTTCTGAAGGACCAGACACAGTGCACTGCTCTGCCTGCCGCCGCTGCGTTCCCCACGAGGGACATAGCCAACCAGCCCTAACTCGGACACTTAAGCCTGACAGAGATGGGACTCTTTCTCTGCCTTGTTCTCCAGTCAGCCACCAGTGGAAGGCACGCTGGTCCCTGAAACCGGGTATACCCGCTAACCAGCACGGCCTGAGTGCCCAGGGTGTGTCCAGCCTTCCACCAGACAGCCCACCAGGGAATAAAGCAGCAGCTTCTAGTTCTCTCTTTGGTCCAGAAATGTCCTGAGGGCAGAGTAGTTTCAAACACCACCCTGCAATTGATCAGCTTGGATTTTGATTAATTGATCAGTCATTGATTACTGAGTGGCTGAGTCTCCAAGGATGAAGACTCTTTCCCGTCCCTTTGGCTTCTCACACACTGGAAGAATCCATTTTTATCCACGTGTGAGGGTTTCTACTCTAAGCGATCCTCGCTCTTTTATAAGGATGTGCAGTAAGACAAGTGCTTGAGGGACGCCATGGCCCTCTTCCTTGAAGGCCTGTGTACATCCCTGTGTTTGGTTTCTGTGCAAATTTCCATTCGTGGCAACTTGCACACACATCCCCCATCCCGATGCAGGTTTGAACAGGTCTCAGTATGGAAATTTGTCAAAGGCTTCTTAGTTTTCCTTTTGTCCTTTTTTGAGGGTCATTGATTATTCCCACAGACTCCTTTAGCCAGATGCCTGCTTGCCTCTGAAAAAGCCTGGAAGAGGAGTGAGCACTCTCTTCTCTAACCCGAGGCTGCTCGTCACTCAGTGCGGACCCCGTGTGCAGCCTACAGTCAGTGTCAGGCATGGTAGGGGAAATCTGCCCGGCCTGGCTCCAAGTCCCCATGCCTCTCCTCTTTCTTCAAGCTCCCCTGACCTCTCCTCACCATCCTGGCTGCACGCCAGCATCTGGGAACAGTTATGACCAGGAGGAGGTGGAGTTTAGAAATCCCATCAGCTCACTGGGAACCTGGCATACTTTCATCTCTCCTTCTTGCCCAGAATCGGAGCAGGGCTCTGTCATGGTAAGTGACAGAAACCCTGACCCCATGGTCTCAGCAGCCAGGGGGTTGTGGGCTCCGGAATTTGAAGAAGAGTTGTTCTAGCTCCAGTGGCAGTTGACTCGGGCTCCAATGATGACCTGTTTCTCAGTTTCTCTTTCTTCTCCCATCTCAGAGCTCAAACTGTGCTGACCTCATTCTCTCATCAAATCTGGTCAGACGGTGCCAAATGGAAAGATCTCCCAGGTTCACGCCCCAGGGGGAAAAGGAACTCCTTTTTTTCCCCTCCCGGTATCTCCTACAAAATTCCTGCCACTCATCTTGGTTGAATTGGCTCAGGCCACCTGCTCACCCTTGAACAAATCATCCTGTGATGAAATCTTCTGTGATTAGACTGGCTTCTGTTCCCCCTCCGGAGTTGGTGATGAAGTTTGCCGGGAAGTACAAGGGCTAAAAATGGGAGGAAGAGCTGAATGAATAATGAAAAACTAAAGGATCATGTACCCACGATTCCTTAAGTTTCTGTTTCAGAGCCAGGTTCCCCCAGTCCAACCAGATTTTCTCAGATCCAATGTAGAGAACTTGGGAAAGAAATGTTGGCAGAAGATAGATTTGGTTCAGCTCCGGAATCCAATACTGAGTTGCTGCTTCAGCACCTGGGCCTTAGTCTTCTCATCTGTAAAGTGGGAATGGTGACAGCTTTCTCCCAGTGACTGTGCCTATTGCACTTTAATAAATGAGAGTCTGGCTTTTCTTCCCTCTTCGAGTTCTGCCATGATGGCCTCCTTGGTGCCGTCAGTCAATGAAGATGCGTTTTTCTCTTCCCTATCTCTTCCTGCCTCCAGGGATGAGATGGTCTCACCTGAACAGTGGCTAGCTGCCAGCCCTGCTAGCCGACTTCTTTGATACCCACGTGCCCGCCTGCCGCAGCTCTGAGCCTTCCATCACACACAGCCAGGACCCCTGGGCCCTGTGCTGAGCTGAGCCATCAGTTGTCCACACTTTCAGAGCTCCTGGCTAGCTTGACTCTCTCTTGTAACTCAGAGCTGGATCTAAGACCACCTCCACCATTCCCCACAGCTTCCCCAGCACATTTGGTTCATTAAATAGCCGCTAGCTATTGCCTGGTCAGTCCCATCCATTTTCAGCCAACAGGACGGTGCTCGGCCTTGTCTTGGGGTGTGACAGGGAGAGTGAGTGGGTGAGATGCTCACAGAACCAAGCTGAGCTGAGCTGAGCTGAGCTGAGTTGAGTCGGGAAAGATGTTAGAGGCCATCTGATCACACTCCACTCCTGTGGGAAAGCCTGGCCGTGTGAATGCGGCTGGAGACAGAGAGGGTTGTTGGAGGCCAGTTATGAACCTCCAGGATTCCAGCAAAAGTGTGGCTAACTCCTCTAAATTAGAACATTTCAGGTTACAGTTAACATCTCAGACTTCCTCGGGGAAACAATTAGAACACAACTAAAACATGCTTTATGGAGCAAATGGCCTTAAATTAGGTCTGGGCTTCACCTGGATTCATTAAGGAAACACGTAAAAGGCTCGGTGGGTCATGTGCAGGGTGAATGGGGCTGGTGCGTGTGCATGTTTTGAGGGTGGGGCCCATGTGAGCCGGATTCGACCGCCCTCTTCTAGACACCACCCGTACCAGCCCTTCCCAACAGTCTTCGCGCAGGGAGGAGAGTCCAGGGAGCCAAGTCTTCCACTATTTTAGGAGATGATGGAAATCTGGGTTTTTAAGCTAAACTCAAACTTTAAAAGTTGGTTATTTTTAATCACTAGCAAAAAATTGTTCACATGGTGTGTTGTTGAGGGTGTGGAGGGGCTGTGGGAGGTGGCCCAGGGAGACCCTGAGCAGGAGCCCCGAAGTGCTGGACACCATGTGTAGGAGCCATGGGGCGCCCTGGAAGTGGGGACTGGCGGCGAGGCCTGGGGCGCACGGAGCCGGGAAGGGAGATGTGGAGTCAGCCAGGATAGTTTGGCTGCGACTCCTGGGCTGTGGAATCCTGAAGGTTCTTAGGCCTCAGCGTTTAGAGAGTGAATCGGGCAGAGGGTGTGCACCAGACAGAGCAGTGAAATCCGGGAGCGGGATGCAGCTGGACGTTCGTTTTTATGTCTCTGGCTGCTAACGCCATGCCGGCTGGCAGGGGGACTCGAGTTAAAGACGCAGAGCATAAGGTTGGACATTCTGCACAGATTGAACCACAAAATAAGAGGTGACAAAGGAGGGAGGGGAGACCATCCCCAGGGGTTTCAGCCTGAAGCTCTGTTCAGCAGCCTCGGTCCGGTCCAGGAGGCCAGACGTAGCAGGAAGCAGCCCTCTGTGAGCCACCCGCCCTTTGATAGGAGGCTGCCTCCAGGGAAGAAAGAGACCAAGTACCAAAAGTTGGCACTAACTCCTTAGCTCTGAGAGAAAAATGGAAAATAGGGCAGCAAGGCAAGGCAAGCTACGTCTCATCTCCATTCATCGCATACATGTCTGCCCACCTTTATGTTACTACATCATTCAGAGGAGCCGGATGGCTATTCACCAAGTCAGGAGGGCGTGTTCGCTAGGACCTTCCTGAACATGTTCTGTGACCGCCGGGACTGGGGATGACATGACATGTTACGATCTCATAAGAAGACAAGGGTGTCTCCACTGTCAACTCTAGAACTCAGGGACAGGAACCACATAGCAGACCTGGGGGAAGCAGCTGTGTGGCTGGCGGGTACCAGCAGAGCCCTTGGAGGTCTGGCCAGCAAGGTGTGGTGAGTGAGTAACTGTTAGACAAAGGGCACATCACATAAGACTGGCTTCGTCTCATCCTGTAGGTCACAAAGAAGACATTACTTCTGCGAGGGACAGTGGCCATTCTAGTGGGTGGTCCCTGCTATTGCCTGTGTTGGTGACCCCCAGTATTCCCAGGGTGAAATTCTAACCCAGGTGAATGGCATGAGGAGGTGGGCTTGGGGTGATTAGGTCATGATGGGGGGCTCATGAGTGGGCTTAGAACCCTTATCAGAAGGGGTCGAGGGTCAGCCCGCTCTCTTCCTGCAGTTGTCACCAGCAAGGGACCCTCAGCAGAACCCGACTTTGCTGGCACCTGATTCTCAGCCTTCCAGGCCCCAGAGCTGTGAGAAATAAGAGTTACTTATTAGCCATCCCGTCTTAGTGCCTCTGCGCACAGCCCCCGCTGACGGAGACATCGCCGCCTAGAGCACTAGCTGGGCAGACCTGTTTGATCAGCTTCATTACCTCAGCCCCTGGGGGAGGCACAGGGGACTTGCTGAGTCTAAGAAGCCATCAATCGGATGCCCACACTTATGCTTGACTTTCAAATGGCATCGATCGTGGGGCACACCCCAATTTCGGACATGTTACAAAATGAACTTTTAGAGTGATAATGATATGAAAACGTATTCATAATATAGAGAGTAAGAAAGAGGTTATTAAGCATAGTGTAGTATGATCATATGTGTTCTATGTATATGTAAATGATTAACAAGATAAAAGATCTACAAATAAGTGAAAAGTGTATCTTAGAATTAATGAAATACAGGGTAGACAAAAGTAGGCTTACAGTGTAAACAAACAAATAATACAATAATTAATAGGTAAACTGTAAGAATAAACTGTGTTTCCTATACTCACAACTGTAAACCTACCTTGCTTACCTCTGAATTATACCTTCATGTTTCTGCTGAAGGTACCAACCAATCGAGCCACTGGCTGGCCTGGATGGGTTGACTTTTGCATGTTTAACTCTTGTGTGTGATTTCAAGGGTTGTTATATAAAAAAGCTGGCTTGGTGGTTGATTGTAAGAATGACTTTGATTCTCCACGCCTGCCTCTACCTGTACCCTTTGCAATGGGGCGTTGTAGCTTCTGTCATCAGGAAGTGGAGTCCGTTCAGTTATTGGGTTTTTCAGATTCCACATATAAGTGAAAACATATTGTATCTGTCTTTCTCTGTAAGATTTACTTCACAATGTCCTCTAGATCCATCCATGCTGTCCATTACATACATGTACCACATCTTTATCCATTCATCTATCGATGGACATGTAGGGTTGCTTCCATATCTTGGCCATTGTAAATAATGCTGCAATGAGCATAGGGGTGCATCTGTCTTTTCAAATTAGTGTTTTGAATTTCTTCACATAAATACCCAGAGGTGGGATAGCTAGATCATATTGGGATAATCACTTCTTTAGTGACATAAATGCTTAATCATTATGTTGTACATCTGAAACTAAAATAATATTGTAGATTAACTGTAATTGAAAAGTTAAAATAAAGAAAAAGGGTCTGTTACTATACCTTTTGAATCTGTGCTGGCCTTGTGCCTGGCCTTAGCTCAGGGGTGGGAAACATCTGGCCCGAGGGCTATATAAAGCCCACAAAAACATTTGGTCTGGCCCTACAAGGCATTAGGAGTGAGATAATTAAATGTTTGACTGCATATAGCAGGCTAATTTTCAAGTTGATAATTTTGTGTGGCCTGTAATCTAAACTAATAAAATGGTAATATGCTAATTAGATCAGACATCTTCCAGGCATTCTTCCAGACAAAGCCATGGTGGCAGGGGCTGAGGCAGAGGCAGTTAGGGGTGATCAGGGCAGCAGGGGGAGTGGGTAGAGGTGATTAAGCTGGAAGGGGGGAGCAGTTATAGGCAATTAGGCTGGCTTGGGGAGTGGTTATGGGCAATCAGGCAGGCAGGCAGGTGAGTGGTTAGGAGCCAGTGGTCCCAGATTTTGAAAGGGATGTTCAACTGAAAGTTTAGTCCTGGCAGTTGGACATCCCATGAGGGGTCCCGGATTGGAGAGGGTGCAGGCGGGGCTAAGGGACCCGCACCCCCACCCCTGTGCACGAATTTTGTGCACCTGGCCTCTAGTCTATAATAATAGAAGCATAATATTTGAATTAGACTGGATCTCCTTCCAGACAACTTTCCAGATGAAACTGGGGCTGTGAGGGCTGAGGCAGCTGCAGCAACTGCTGGTGATATTATAAGTATCCAAATGGCCTTGGCAAAAAATTGTCCCCACCCCTGCCTTAGCTGATAGAATGAGGTAGAAATAATAGCCTGCGGGTTCTGATCTGAGACTTCCAGAGGTCTTCTGAGACGTGACTTTCTTTGGTTCCAAAGTCTGGAGCAGCCTGCTAGCGGGTGAGGCACTAAATGAAACAAAACCAAGTCATGTCAGCTGCTGCCTTCCTAGGCCAGCCAGTCCCCAGTGGCCCTGCTAGCAGACTACAGACTCTTGAGTAAGACTGAAATCAGATGAGCCTGGCTCAGATCACCTGAGCCTAGTTAGATACAGAATTTCCTACTAACCCAAAGACTCACAAGAAAAATAAATGATGATTATTTAAAATCACTACATTTTTTTTAGATTTGTTACACAGCAGTAGCTAACTGATACAGCTTCTGTCTTAGAGCTTTGTCGGCCAAACAAAGTGATAGGACAAGTCTTGGTTAATGTAAAAATTTTCTGGGTGTTCATTCACCCTCATATATGCTGGCACTGAAAACTTCCTTATTGAAACAACTCTATTTTCTGTACATCCAGTTGCTATAGAAACCAGATACTTTTGTTCTCTGCTCTGGTCTTCCTGATCATATCACATTGCAGTTAGTCAACATGATGTTGGAACCTTGGTTGTTATGGTAACCTGGGACCATTTTTTTAAAAATATATTCCATTGACATTGTTTTTGAGGAGACTTGCGATTTCGTCTTGTACTCATCTGGAGGACCTTGTGGTACAGAGCAAAAAGCCTTTCAGGAAATGCTCCTCTGGGGAGAAATTCGTCATTAAAGCTGCCTTCCAGAAGCCTCAGACATTCTGTGCTTTTATAGATTTTTTTTTTCCTATTCAAATGCCTCTCAGAATTTGGTGAATTGCAAAGTATGTTTTAAAAAGTCCTAAAAGAGCCTGGATTGCTAATAGAAAACATGTGTAGCTGAATTGTCATTAATTATGCATGAAGCCCCATAGGCGCCCCTACACAGAGCTCCACAAGCCCTGGAGATGAATTTCTTTGTGATCCGAGGAGGAGGCACATGAAACAGACAAGGGAATGCCAAGGGGAGCAGATGAGGAATGAGGGAAAGGGGGCGGGAGTGGGCGCCATGGGGCGGGGCTGCTTTTAGCAGGAAGAGGGCAGCAGGGGCAGGCGATGGCGGGATCTAAGTCCAAAGAAGGCTCTAGAGGGAAAGGAGAGTGTATCTGTGCTAGAGACATCTCCATTTCTGGGAAGGACAGGCAGTTGCATTTTTTTGAAGATTTTGCTATATTAAAAAAAAAATCATGAAATGCCAAAAGGGTTATAAAATGATGGTATATATCCAGTGTTTACATTTAGTGTTTTTACTAAAAAATACAATGTGATATAGTCATGCTCTTCACAAGGTAACTAGACAATTTATTGTAAAATGCATTCATTAGTAGGACCCCAGAGGCCCGTTGCAGGACACAGGCTCCCAGCTGAGTTAGGGCCAAGGGGAGAGCAAGTGAGGCACCAAGGCTACGAGACTTGGGAGGCGCGCCCAGAAGGAAGCCCACCTTCAGCGTTGTGTCCTGGATGTGCCCTCTACCCCCACCCGTCCCGGAGGCCCTTTCCTCCGCAGTCCTGTCAGCACGGCACCATTGCGATGGCACAGTGTCCTGTGCCCAATTAGCAGAAGTCTGCAGTGGAGGCCAGTTGGAATGCGGACAGGAGCTGACACCGCTCCCTCCCTCTCCTCCCCTACTGTCTTTGGGTTTGTGTGACCAATGGAGGGACCATCAAACCGGAGGGGAAACTGCCTGAGAAAGTCAGCAGCGAGGTGTGGACCTCAGTGCCAGGCTGCCTGGCTTCTGGGCCCAGACAGGCCACTCACTAGCATGTGGCCTGCTCTCTGCACCCCTGTGCTCTCAGCTCAGCAAGTGCTTGGCTGCGCTTTCCCTTAGGGCCATTCTGATCCCCACAATCTGGGCTCTTGCTGAGGGCTGGTAGCTTTCAGGAGGGAGGGTAAGGCAAGTCTGGTGGAGCTGCTCAGTTCCTCCGGCCACCTGGCATCTGTGCCCCACCAGTGAACTGGTGGTCCTTCTGATTTGCATTATGGGACATCCTGGTTGACACCTGGCATCAGACCAGTGTTCTCTGAAGTGTGTCAGTGACCTCAGTGTTAGAAATGTAAGATGGCACTTAAGAGTTGGTAACTCTCTTCTTGTACATGAGGTGCAGCGTGCAGACCGGCGAAGAGCCCGGGGATGCAGTATGAAACCACCCCTTCCCTCACAGGCTCAGTGAGTGCCTGCAAAGGTGCAGACAGCGCCCACACGTCAGGCACAGTACACACCCAAGGTCTGGCTCTTCCATCCACATAATCTTCCAGCGAACACTCATCAGCCCTCGTTCCACAGCTGACATGTGCCCAGCGCTGCAGGGCTCTATTTTATTTCACTGCCACGTGGCCTGTAGGGCAGCCGGGTCTCACAGGAAGCGGGTTCGAATGTCAATGCCGGGGGTGGGGGCGGGGGAAAGTTGTAAGGAGTGGTGACAGAGTCCCAGATTTGAATCTTACTTCCGCCATCCGTTACCTGGTCAGCTCTGTGGACACTTTATGGCTCCCAATCTTGACTCCTCATTTTCTCTGCCTCGTGGTGTCATGGGACAGAACCAGACAAAGCGTGTCTACGTCATCAGCTCTAAGGCACTCCCTGAAGATTATGAAAATGAGAGACTCTGAAGGCAGCTCATGTTTGTCTTCAATAACTTGCATTATTTTTCCAATTTTGAGTATCCGCACTGAATATTTCAGTCACGCCCGCCCTCCGAGCCTTCCAGTTTCCAAAAGAAGCACCGCCCCTGGTGGGAAGTAGCAGCGCCTGCAGGCCCCTCTCACCAGGTGTTTCTCAGACCCGCTGAGGACAGGGACTGGGGCTTCCCCACCCCTCACAGAAGCACCTCCCCCCCACCTCCCCAGATGAGACTTTAGCTTTCAATCACAGTTGTTGAACTATCTCCAAAGATTGATTCTTTTTCTACTTTTGACGCTGGAAATGCCATAAATACATCACCCACTACATTCCCAAAGGGCTACCCCGTGCTGTTGCCTCCACCCCCAGTTCTTCCACCCGTGCCAGCTGGGGTTTTCTCTGCTAAAAAGAACACTTTATCTCCTGCAATATTGGACAGTTCCTTTTCTGAAATAAGTTTCAATATCTTAGACTTACTTAGTCCCAACACTCCTCTCTGGGAGGTATACAATGCTGATCTGTTATCATCTAGAAATTTAATTTCCCCCTTGCCTTTATTTCTCAGTTTAATTCATTTCTTCATCAATAACCAAAGCTCTACTTCCACCTTCAGCACGTCGGTCCCGGGCCGGCCGGTTTGAAGGAGCTACTTTAAATGATTCCATTTACCAATCTGGGCTGGCTGGAGGCTGTGCTGGAGCCTGCAAGCTGTGCTGCATTCAGGAGCATTTGTGGGCCCAGGCCCTGGACAGAGACCAGGGGCAGGAGAGCTCACAGCCGTGAGGATTGGGGGGGCAGTGGGCGAGCCCCCAGGAGTCCAGCAGGAGGTCAATATTTGGGTCCACTGGGTTAACACGGTGACTGGGTATATCCCACCCATCCTGCTGGTTGAGCTGGTTGAGGGTCACGTCCGCAGCAGCGGGAGGTGTTGGGCTGATGCAAGTGCTGGTGGGCCAGGAGCGTCTCAGCCCCATCCTGGGAGAGGGCCACGGGGAAGGGGGGGGGGGCCTGGAAGGTGGACGCTTTGCAGTGGGAACAGGTTTTGGGTTTTCCACTGAGTACAAAACATCTCTGCAAACAGTTTTCTTTTTTTTAAACTGGGAACAAAGATGTGTTCCCTATAGGACTCTAGGAGGGCTGAATCTCAGTGACAAGAAAGTACCTCAGTCACTGGTAGCAATTGTTACTGGGTTCTAAGGGTGGAGGACAGGGGTGGCCACTGTTTTTATGGGCTTTAGAATTGGAATTCTGCATTCCTTAGAGATTATTCAGAGCTAGAGGCCCGGTGCATGAATTTGTGCACTGGCTGGAGTGAGGGGCATGGGCAGGACTGGCTGGGATGAGGGGCTGTGGCTGTTGGGTCTATTTGCATATTACCCTTCTGTTATATAGGATTGTTAAGAATTCTTGCACATTTTATTCCAGCTACACTGGCCACTGTGTGGTTCCCTGAACCACCCTCTTCTCTACCCCCCTCACTACTACACAGAGTCTGCCTCAGGGTCTTTGCATGGCTCTTCCCTTCCCTGGCAGTCCTCTCCCCTGGTGCTGAGGCAGCTGTTGCTACATGGCAAGCAACCCCAAAGCGCAACTCCTCACCATGACACCGATGTCTCTGTGGAGAGATGCTGAATGTCTCCTCTGTCCCCTCACTCGGGACCCCATGTAGCTGCAGTGCTCTGATGGTCCTCGGGCCTCACCAGCTTGTCCAGCACTGCGAGCAGGCCACTGACACCTTAACCTCCAGGAGGCGTGATGGTGGTATCTTGGGCTCCCCAGGGGTGAAGGAGGACTTGCTTTGACCTGTGCCAAGCCCAAGTTCCAGGAGGCAGGGAAATGGACTCCCCTCTGGGTGGGAAGGGCAGTGACATCTGTGTTGCAAGAGGTTGTGGTCATGATGAGGACCTCCTACATCCTCAAGTACTGGTGAGGCTCTCGCCTACTTCGTTGCCACTGCACTTATGTTCGAGCACCAGCGCTGCCACACATGATACCTTTACTTGTGTGTGTTTGCATGTCAGCCTAGCACTGGATTGCCAGCTCCAGGAGTGTGGGTTCCTGCTGTGTGCCCAACACCAGGCCATTGCCTGGCACAGGCCAGGGGCTCAGGGTGTATTGGGCACACGCCTAAAATGAGTTCATTCAGTGAGGTGGTGTGAATACGATGGAAGGAATGTTCTTTCTAAGCACTTTCAGTGACCCCCATAGCGAGCGGTGCTTCTGGGGTGGGGGCAGGGGGGGCAGTAATGACACGTGTCGGCCTTTCCCTGCAAAGTTGCTCTCACTTTCATTTTTAAACAGCCCCGTGCCCACGGCCCCGTCCTGGAGACGTGTGCTTATGGCTGGCCGCAGCAGGTTCCGCGTCTCATTTGCAAGGACAGCTGCCCTGGCCTCGCAGCGTGCACAAGGGCGTAGGCAGCGGTTCTCAGCCTTCCCACTGCCGCGGCCCTTTAATGCAGTTCTTCATGTTGTGGTGACCTACAGGTTGAGAACCGCTGCTGTAGAACCTAAGACCATCAGAAAACACAGGTATTTACATTATGATCCATAACAGTAGCAAAATTACAGATATGAAGTAGCAACAAAAATAGTTTTATGGTTGGGGAACCACAACATAAGGAACTGTATTAATGGGTCACGGCATTAGGAAGGTTGAGAACCACTACCTAAGCCCTTGTGCACTACCTTCAGCATGAAATGCCACCTAGCCAAGTCTATGTACCTAGTTCTGAACACACCCAGACCAGCATGATTACAAGACGCCGCATCTATGTGAATTCAACTCTTAATTTGTGTTTGAACAAATTCCACAAGAGGCTTGACTTGGGCGCTTGCAGACAACAGCTTTGGCTGGGAAATGCACGCTGTGGTCTTTAACCAGGATGCTTGTTCCCGCAGAGGGAAGCTCCGTCGGGTCAAAGCTGAGAGCCCATGCCATTAGGCCAGACTGTGTCAATAGCAAAACAGGGAAGCGACCGTGTCTGTCTTGTGTGAGGACGGAAGCAGCTGTTGGTACCGGTTTGGAAACCGCTAGGGAAAGGGTGGCTCTGATGACTTGGGGTGCCTGACAGCCCCTAAAGAAGGAGCTCCTCCCAGGAACTGTCAGCCTCAGGTGGGTGACCAGGCTGGGGTGCTGCCCCAACCCTCTCTGGTTTTACTGGTGGCAGTGGCCGGAGGAGCCAGGGGCCTTGGCCATGACCTTTCCTATCCTCCTCAGAAGCTGTTGTCCGACCACTAGGACCATTTCGTCCATCTTGGCTAAGGGAACAGGGCAGGTCAGTGGACTTAGCTCTGCAGCCAGACCCCATTCTTCCCAGTGGTGTGAACATGTCACCTGACCTTCCTGTGTGGCGGTTGCACCGTTTGTAATTACACCAGCAGCCGTTGCTGACACTCAGCCCTTACTTCTAGTCTCTCCTCTGGCATGCTGCAAGCCCCTTGGGCTAGGCAAGGTCACATGACTTGTTTGGATCAATGAAAACTGGCACAGGCTGCTGGTGCCCAGCAGGTGCCTTGCTGTCCCTGCCCTGCCTCCTGCCCTCCTTCCCGCAGCAGGAAAGCCAGAGCTTCCTGCTAAAGGAGGGGTTCCATTGGATGGTGGAGAGCCCATCACCCTCGGGTCTTCCATGCCAACTTCGTGGAGCAGCCAGCCCCTCCTCATGGTGTGCCCACTCTATTGCTCATGTGATGTGAGCCATAAAGTAAACCTTGGTTGCTTTAAAACACTGAGATGTGGGGACTGGTTGTGCTTCAGCATAACCCAGCCTATTCTAATACAAGCAAGCATCTGCCATCGGGGTTTCCTGTGAGGACTGAGTGACCAGCTTCCACACAGGGCCTGGCGCAAAGAGAATGCCCAATAAGCGAAGCCAGGGTTAGTGATATTCAAGGATGAAGGGAGATGTCATGGATTTGATGAACTCCTCCTCATCTTCCTCTGTTCCCTTTTACTTGTCTTCCCATGATCCGCCTCCCAACAGCCTCCCCTCTCCACAGCACAATCTACAGTCCTCTGTAACACACAGACCTACCACAATGCACTTCTCAGTCTGTCTCTTACCCCAGCTCTTAGGACCCCAACACCCGAACAGAGCCCTTTTGTATACCCATTCTTGTCCCCCTCGAGGCACAGTGCCTGGCCCCACAGAGGATGTTTGGGAAAAGGTATTATATTGAGCAAACTGCATGGATTTGAATGTTTTGGTAGTGTTTGCAACTAGCCTCCGCATTACCGATCTTTTACTTCCCATCGAACCTTCATTTCCTTCTGTTCATTAACTCTGTCGCTGTATCTCAAGCATGGAACCCGGGTCGGCAACCTGTCTCTGCAAAGGGCCAGGCAGTAAGAAGGCTGGACTCTCGGACTGCGAGGTTTCTGGCACCTGGCTCAGCGGGGCTGCTGCTGAGGGAAGCCGGCGGTGGGCACGTGCAGGTGCACAGATGGTGTCCCGCGCAGGGCGGAGGCTTTTATAAAAGCAGATGATCGGCCAGACCTGGCTGATCGCTGATGCAGACAGACAGGGCAGATTGAAATAACCCAGGAAAGAGTGAAAAGTCATAATTCCACATGTGGCAAGTGCCCTGAATAAGAAAAAATACAATAACTTACTGGCTGATGGGGCAGGTCACAGGGCTACTTTATTAGGGCTGCGAAGTCCGTGCAGCTGCTCTGAGGGAGATAACTTACGAAATAGCGTGAAGCAGCCTTGTGGGGTGTTGGGGGACCAGAATGACATAATTACAGGGACCAGCACATGCAAAGGCCCTGAGACAGCACAGGCCGAGAATGGCGGGAGCAGAAAGAGGGCCACAGTTCCTGGCGGGATGGCTTCCCTGCCAGATGTGGACTCTGCCCTGATCCACCCTCCCGGGGCTTAGCTTTGTTCATCTGTTCGGGGCCAGATCCTCAGGGCAGCATCTCTGGCGCTGCTCCCCCCAGCTCCTCCTTCCTCCCGGTGTCTGTGAGTAGCCATTCTTCCCCTCGAGCCCTGCTTATCGGAGTTAAACAGACTTAATTTGCTGAGTCCCTCCGTGACATTTCTTGCCTCAGCCATGGCTTCTGGTGGACACTTCAGGGGATTTGTGTTTTTCGAGTCACCAGGGCCCTTCAGAAGCAGCCTCTCTGCTGGAACTCACTCCCCTCGCTCCTTTGCTTTCTGAAGTCAAGTCTCAAAGCTGGCACCCCGGCTGCTCCCCCTTCCTTCCTGTGAGATTGCAGCCATTGAACTGTTAAAGGCTCCCCGGTCTGAGCAGAGATCATGTTTCCATCATCGGCTCTGCCTCCTAAGATCCTTAGTCTGCCAGCCGAAGGGTGGCTTCCAGGTATGACTCTGGGATGGAAACTTGTGTTTCTGCTGGCTTCTCTTGCATCCAACAACCTAGACTTTCTGGAGAGAGTTTAGTGACAAGATGCTGGGGCTTAGATCCAGGAAAATTAACTAAAATCCTGACTTTCTTAGTAACTATAATTGGGGGAGAGTTTGTCCCCCCTTTCCAGAGTCCTCAGTTATTTCATCTGTAACGTGGGAACCATTCTGCTGCTGGTGGAGAGAGGCCAGCTTCCCACCTGTTGCTCATGGGGGTGGGATCTTGCAATCTCCTGAGAAAAAGAATTTTCTGAGCTTTGTGTGGGAGAAAGAGTGATTGTTGTTTGTGTAGAATTAAATCTCTGACTCTCCAAGGTCTCATTTCTATAGCCGGGGCGTCAGAACTAAAGTCAGAGCCAGTGTGCAGCATTCCAACTTCATGTCTGCACAGCCCGATGCAGCACCGCCTAGCTGCTGTCCATGGTCCACTATGTGGGGCCCACATGGCTGTGGGCAGCGTGGGTGAATGCAAGAGAGCTTCTTTGTTTGGGGGGTCATGTATCCCCAAAATGTACAAGGGCTTGCAGTGGCCTGCCCACTTTGATCACTGAAATCTGTTTTTAGGTGTGACTGACAGACAAGTACCTTTCCTGAGTCATCCCAGCCTCACTGTGCATGTGTCCGTCTTTCTTGTTGGATCCTCCCCCCATCCCCCCCAATCCCTGCCCGGTGATCTGCTGGGAATGGGCCTGTGGTTCCCTGGGGAGTGTAAGTGCAGCTTCCTGGTAAAACCTTCCCTTTGCTTCCTTCCTTCCTTTTTTCCTCCCTTCCTTTTTTCCTCCCTTCCTTTTTTCCTTCCTCCCTTCCTACCTTCCTCCCTTCCTTCCTTCCTTCCTTCCTTCCTTCCTTCCTTCCTTCCTTCCTTCCTTCCTTCCTTCCTTCCTTCCTTCCTTCCTTCTTCTATCTAAAAGCCTAATATGTTAAGTATCTGACCAATTGGTGGTTGACTGCTAGACCAGTCGCTGAGACATGCACTGACCACCAGGAGGCAGACGCTCTGACTGGTAGATTAGCTTGCTGCTGGGGTCCAGCTGATAGGAACTGGGAGAGATGGGTCATACACACCTTGGAGCCCTCCCACGGTCCCTCCCTGGCCAGCCAACCTCCAAGGTCCCTTCCCTGCTGGCCAGCCCACATTGGCCCCAATCACCAACCAGGCTGAGGGACTCCACCCATGCACGAATTCGTGCATCAGCCTATTAATAACTGGCTAATTACAACAGTCTCGATATCAATCCTACTCATGTGATAGAACTGTTTAGAGACTAAATTTGATTCATTCGTTCAACAAATATTCATGGAGTGCCCAGGGCACAGTGTCCCTGTGTCGGATGCAGAGATGGAGTGGTTCTGAGCTCATAGTGAACAATGTAGGAGCTCATGAGGCTTACACTCCCAGCCGAAAGGGGAATAACACCCTGCCACTTCTTGAACGTTGTTTTAATCACACGTGTGCTCATACATGAATAACCCCTGTCCTTATGAAAATGTAGCTCCCAGACTGTATTTATACATCAGGAAATGGAGGTGAAGAGAGGCCATGGAGCTTGCTTGCCCCAGGTATCAGGGCCCAGGAGCACCTGGGGTCTGAGTCCGGGGGACCTCTGTTTGCAAGCAGGGCCCTTCACCCACAGATGCGCTGCTTGCTTGGAGGAGAGCCGTGGGCGTCTGGGTGCTGTAATTAATAGCTTTGCACAGGCAATTCCCATTTCACACGAGGGCTGTGCTCACTGGGTCTTGCTTTTGCAGTGGGGACAGACTCTCCCAGTGATTCCTGTAATGGTGGTTTAGAGTTTTTAGCTCAAGTCCAGACACTGCTTTTCCCTGAAATTCACATACACCATATACTAACGGGCCCTGAGGACATCTCTTAGATCATATACCGTATATTACCCATAATAATATTTATTAAAACTCTACAGGGTATCACAGAGGCTTCTACAGCCACATAAAAACCCTACTCTCATCCTCCAAAAAGCACTCTTATGGACCCATTTAAAGACAAACAACTGCTTTCATGGCCATTTGTGAAACCAGGAGAGGTGATTCTGCGTGGAGGGACCAGAGAAGAGCAGTAGGGGTGACAGTGGGCGCAGGCCTCAGAGAAGCAGTGGGAGATGGCAGGCATGCCACAGCGTCTTCCATGGGACATCATCCTCCCTGTGCTCACCTCAGCGCTCTCCTGGCCGCTTGCATTGGCGCATTTGGCAGTTGGAGGCCTCGGATCTCACGTGTGAGCCGCGTTAGGAGTAAGGACGCGCCCTCCTCTCCCCCGCGGCCTGGGTCTTGCCTGTTTCCCTTCTCCTCTCTTTGTTCTGGGTGGAGGCCTGGTTATCTCAGCAAGCTGGTCTGAACTCCTGCGTAGACTGGTGGAAACCTAAGCAGAATGTAAGAGCAGACACGCAGTTCAGTGAGGTTGGGAGAACAGCTGATATAAAGTCAGGCCAGTCCAGGTTCAAACTTCGGCTTTGCCAGCCATAGCTTCACAACTCCAGACACATCAGCTCGTCTCTGACCTCAGTGTTCTACTCTGGAAAGTGGGTTCCAGAACCTGTGGGTTGTGTGAAATGGAATTTGTCTGGGTTGTGCTCGCCCTCAATTAACCTCAGCCCCAGCTTCCTCACATCGGGCGGGCCCCTGCTCACAGCCCTCCGTGCAGGTTACGTAGCGCTCCCCGCTCCATCCCCTTGTTTTTCCCTTTCTAGTCCTTGTATAATCACAGGACATGTGTCGGATATTTATTTGCTTCTCTCCTCTTGTCAGACACACCCACAGAACGTCAGCACCATGCAGGTATGGAGAACGTCTGTTTACAAACACCTAGAACCATGCCTGGTGCCTAGTAGGTCCACAGAAACACTTGCTCAATGAGTGAAGTGCAGAAAGTTTTGGGGCTATCGTACTATCCATTTCTTCCTCAATTCTCTGACTGTGCCTCTCATCCGTGTGACGGTTTCTTCTCCGTGTTTGCTGATAACCCGACATAAGTCAGGGTCCCAAGCACCTGCTGTGCCCCCCAGGTGCAGGCTGACACTGCCCCTCCCCCACCTCCCGGAGTCACTGCTAAGTTCCTTCCTCCCCGCTCAGCCGTGCAGCACCCTGTGGTTTCTCCAGGCCTCAGTGTGGAACACGCTGATTAGTGGTTCTCTGGTCCCTGTGGGGGCCCAGTTTCCGCACCTGTCTTGAGGCCCCCAGATGAGCCTGATAATTCAGAGTGCTGGCACCTCCTTCGCGCCCCATGCAGGGCCGAGGTTATGTCGTCTGCCCGTTAGAGCAGGCGGCAGGCACGCTGCTGGTCATGCAGTGGGCACGTCCAGGCGGCTCAGCTGTGTTTAATCCCAGTGCCTATGGCTTCAGTCCCACTGATGTGGTTAGAGCGGCCCAAGGAATAGACAGCCCTCGCCTGCACCCTGTGCTTTCCTTCCCCCTGAGGGACAAGTGGAGCTGGAGTTGGGGTTCCACTGGACCAGGCTCCTATCAGAGCAAGTGCAGCTTCTCTCCGCCCAGCCAACCTGCCAGGCCTTTGACTCCTCTGGCACCCGCACTCCCCTAACACAGTGGTCTGCAAACTCATTAGTCAACAGAGTCAAATATCAACAGTACAACAATTGAAATTTCTTTTGATAACTGAAAACCAGTACCCACCTTCCAGTACCCACCTCCTGGTACCCACTTCCAGTACCTGCCTCCCGGTACCCACCTCTGGGTACCTGCTGGGTGCTCAGCATTGGCAGGTGCCAGTGAGGGAGGCCCTACCACATGAACCCACCTCCCAAGGCACCTCCAAGTCCCCAAGACAAACCGGAATCTTCTTTTAAACACAACATTCTGTGGCTTTAAAAGCAATTTTCTTTAACTCTGCCATCCCTTTTCTTCACCTTAAACATCATACCGTTTTCCTGCCTGGGCCGGTAAGGAACCAGTGAGCTGATGCCTGGTGGTACCAGCACAGCACCTAGCCAGGGTGCCCTGCACACCGTGCCTGTCGTTCAGAGTGATGGTGTGTGGGTGAGTGTTTTACATCAAGCCTAAGTGTCAGGTTCAATTTCTACACCTACCATTGACTGCTGTGTGACCTAGAGCAGATGACCTAACCTCTCTGTGACACACCTTCTGCAGCCGTCTCATAATCACTGCATCAGGGTGGGGGGTGTAGGGCATGGAGTGTGAGTGACAGCAGTGGTGATGGTGGGGCAGCAGCAGTAATGTCTGTCTCGTGTGGTTAGTGTGGGATAGCAAGCTAGCTCCTGGAACTCAGTAGGTAAATGGTATGTAAAAGTTAGCTGGTAACAGGCTGTTGGATGCTGCATTGTAGTGGCTGGTTGAATATGGAGATTGTTGGTTGGCTGCGTTGGTGGTTGGCTAAGTTGGTTGTCTGTGTTAAAGAGCTGGTTGTAATGCTTGGTCAGCTGTGATATCATTGATTAGCTGTGATTGTGGTTGATGGGTTGTGGTTGTTTGTGGTGTTTTCTGGTGGTTGCAGCGGGTAGTCGGTTGAGAATGTATTAATGGCTGGTTCTGTTTGGTGATGTTTGGTTGGCTGTCATGATTGGTGGCTGTCATGTATGTGGTTAGTTGTGGTGGCGGATGTCCATTGTGTTGATTCTGGTTGTGGTTGTGGGTGTTAGTTGTGGTAGTGGGTGGGTGGTTGTGGTAGTGGGTATTGGTTGTGGGTAGTTGGTTGTGATAGTGGTTGTTAGTTGTGGTAGTGGGTATTAGTTGTGGTAATGGGTGGTTGGTTGTGGTAGTGGGTGTTAGTTGTGATACTGTGTTTTGGTTGTGGGTGGTTGGTTGTGATACTGGGTGTTGGTTGTGGTTGATTTGGTTGTGGTAGTGGGTGTTAGTTGTGGTAATGGGTGGTTGGTTGTGGTAGTGGGTGTTGGTTGTGATACTGGGTGTTGGTTGTGAGTAGTTGGTTGTAATACTGGGTGTTGGTTGTGGTTGATTTGGTTGTGGTAGTGGGTGTTAGTTGTGGTAGTGGGTGTTGGTTGTGGTAGTGTGTGTTGGTTGTGGCAGGGGGTAGTTGGTTGTGGTAGAGGGTGTTGGTTTGGCACTGGGTATTAGTTATGGTACTGGGTGATTGGTTGTGATAGTGGGTGTTGGTTGTGGATGGTTGGTTGTGGTTGTGGGTGGTTGGTTGTGGTAGTGGGTATTGGTTGTAGTAGTGGGTGTTAGTTGTGGTAGTGGGTGTTAGTTGTGGTAGTTGGTTTGTTTGTGGTAGTGGGTGGTTGGTTGTAGTAGTGGGTGTTGGTTGTGGTAATTGGTTTGGTTGTGGTAATTGGTTTGGTTTTGGTAGTGGTTGGTTGGTTGTGTTAGTGGGTGGTTGGTTGTGGTAGTGGGTGGGTGGTTGTGGTAGTGGGTGTTGTGGGTGGTTGGTAGTGGGTGTTGTTTGTGGGTGGTTGTGGTAGTGGGTGTTGTTTGTGGTAGTGGTTAGTTGGTTGGTTGTGGTAGTGGGTGGTTGGTTGTGATATTGTGTATTGGTTTGGCACTGAGTATTAGTTATGGTACTAGGTAGTTGGTTGTGATAGTGGGTGTTGATTGTGGGTGGGTGATTGTGGTAGTGGGTGTTGGTTGTGGTAGTTGGTTTGATTGTGAAAGTGGGTGGTTGATTGTGGTAATGGTTGTTAGTTGTGGTAGTGGGTGTTGGTTGTGGTAGTGGGTGGGTGGTTGTGGTACTTGGTGGGTGGTTGTGGTAGTGGGTGTTAATTGTGGTAGTTGGTGTTGGTTGTGGGTGGTTGGTTGTGGTGTTTGGTTGGTTGTGGTAGTGGGTGTTGATTGTGGTAGTGGGTGGTTGGTTGTGGTACTGGGTGGGTGGTTGTGGTAGTGGGTATTAATTGTGGTAGTTGGTGTTGATTGTGGGTGGTTGGTTGTGGTGTTTGGTTGCTTGTGGTAGTGGGTGTTGATTGTCACAGCTGCTGGCTGGCTGTGGAGTGAAAGGTAGACTGATGAACTCACACAACTGAATGTGACATTTCTCCAAACAAATACGTGTGCTCATTGGTTAAACAGGGAGGAGCTTGCAGTGTGTGGGCTGCAGGGGAGAGCCCACACCTGTGGTTAGGACCATCTGCTCAGATGTAAACGGCAGCTGGCGCTATCAACCTGGACAGCCGAGCAGGTTCTGTGCTGTGTCCCCTCCAATCAGCAGCCACACGGGCCTCTCACGCTCTCTGTCAGCTGCCCAGACAAACACTGCTTCCACCTGGGCTCTCCACAAGGATCTCCCACATTCACTTTTCCTCGGGCCACGTGGGCTATATTTTAAGTCAGACCATTGAAAATATACCCTGTGAATTCTTCAAATCCACCATTTTCTTCTGCTGTGGTCCAGACAGGCAGGCAGGCAGCGGAAGTTTCACTGCCCCTGAGTGAACAGCTCCCAGAGGCTCTGTCTCCTACTGCTTGCTATCTGCTAGGGAGCTGCTGGAGGGTCCCTGCAGGAGCTTCATGTGGTGAGTATGTGTGTGTGTGTGTGTGTGTGTGTGTGTGTGTGTGTGTGTGGTGTTAGTAGCAGCAGTTTTTCTGAGAAGATGTAACCCGGTGGTCACAGCCCCGATATTCTCCTAAAAGACCTGTGGCCAGAGCTGCTCAGTCATCCCATGGAAGGTGCATATAAGGCAGCAACTTAGGGACCTAAGGACTCCTGGGAATCAGAGGGAGGGTCTAACCTGGGGAATCAGAGGGGGAGGAAGGGAAGGTCTAACCTGGGGAATCAGAGGGGGAGGAAGGGAAGGTCTAACCTGGGGAATCAGAGGGGGAGGAAGGGAAGGTCTAACCTGGGGAATCAGAGGGGGAGGAAGGGAAGGTCTAACCTGGGGAATAGAGGGGAGGTCTAACCTGGAATCAGAGGGGAGGTCTAACCTGGGGAATCAGAGGGGAAGGTCTAACCTGGGGAATCAGAGAGGGGTCTAACCTGGGGAATCAGAGGGGAGGTCTAACCTGGGGAATCAGAGGGGGAGGAGGGGGAGGTCTAACCTGGAGAATCAGAGGGGAGGTCTAACCTGCGGAATCAGAGGGGGAAGAGGGGGGGGGTCTAACCTGGAGAATCAGAGGGGAGGTCTAACCTGGGATTCTGGGAACCAGAACAAACCCCTTCAGCTGGAGGTGGAAGGGTGCCCCAGCCTGAGCAGCTAAGGTCAGAGCAGGTGTGAGGAGGGTGTGCCCAGTTCCCACAGGTGTTGTCTCCTGCTGGAGCAGGAAGGCTTGATGCAGGAGCCAGAGAGGTTAGGGTGGGTTTATGGAAAGACGTGTTCAAAGTGTCACTGCAGAAAGTCTGAGAGCAGATAACAAGACAAAGGCACGTAATTGACCAGACCCTAAGGAAGAAGAGGAGCCAATAGTGAGTTGTTATCAGGCATTTTTCCTACTTGCCATGGTTGCGTTGATCTATTGGAATATTAAGCCTCTGTAACTAATACGTATGTGTAATCAGATGTTGTTGGACAGATTGATAACAGATATATTGAAAGCATCCAGCATAGGATCTGCACATAATAGATATTCAATGAATGCAATTGGATATAGATCCTGCCTGATCAGATTCGCATGCACGCACTGTGTGTTTCTGAGTAGTGGAGAAGAGCCTGGCCAGCTGCTTCCTGCCTTCTGGTGTGCTATTTGTCGTCATGGACCATCTTTCATGTCCTAGATACACCGTGATGCCCGCCTTCCTTCACCTCTGTTGCGGGGATCCCTGTACAGAGTGCAAACTGATTGGGGTGCTACTAAACCCAGATAAAGATACGGGGGGATGGCACCATATCCTAGAGAGATGCCCAAAGTGAAGTTGGCAAGGGACTGTTCAGGTGTCCGTTCCCCAGGCTAGAAATCTCAGACCCTGACCAAAAAAAATCACGAGCATGCAGGGAGGAAGGGGAGAAGAGATGGGCTTTTATCAAGTGTCCGCCGTGTGCCCAGAACATCACCCACGGAGAATTCAAAATCCAGGACTCCAAATGCAAGTAGGACGCAGGAGGCAAACATTTCAGAAACGCATATTTAAAAAAATATATATTTATTGAGCATCTGCCATGTGGCAAGTACTGCTGTAGGTGTGGGACAAAACCATAAACAAAGGTGAAAACCCCTGTGCTCTAGGGGCGGCGATCCTAAGGAGGACCATGTTGTGGAATGACACGTGATGACCCCAGCAGCAGGGTTTACACGGTAACATGGGTTACTGTCTTCATGTGTTACATTCCCTTTGGCATCCATTCCCTTCTTCCAGGGACATGTGAAAAAGAAAGTGTGTGATAGCCAAAGCCTATCCCGCCTGCAAGCACTCTGGACTTATTGACGCAGAAAGTGTTTCCGTTGAGAGTGGACAGGTCAATACATCAATTCTGAGCCTGGCTCGTGCACTGGAAGCCTGACACGCAGAACGAGCCCCCTGGAAGGTCAGTCCTCAAGGTCTGCCTCGCCAGGAAGGCCACCGAGGCATTTCTGTTCCCAGGACCCCTGTCCTGATGTTTCCCTCCTGCTGGGCATTTGTCATTCCTCCTCTGGGCTCTCTGAGGTGGTCCTCCGATCCCCAGGTTGCTGCAGGGGAGGCCTCCGGGTTTGTTGTCAGTGCCACACTGTTACTTATTCTTTCTTTCTCCCCTGGTGGTACCGTTCCTCACACAGTAACAAATCAAGCAAAGTAAAATACCATTCGGTGAAACAGCTGTCCCTTGGGCAGCATGAGGCCCGTTATCCCATTTGGGATCGGGTACGTACAAAGCCGGCACATTCTTCCTCAGCCCCCAATCGCCAGTCGCTCTATCTCCCTGCCGCCTCCCGGTGTAATGGCAGGTGATTTACTCTCTTTGGGCTGTAGCTCATCTGCTCTTGTTCTTTCGTCAGGGTAAGGGTGAGAGAGAGTAAACATTTATTTAGCACTTACCAGGCATCACACTCTGTCTGTACAAGTTAGAGCAGGCGCACACAGTAAGAGTTTACTTTTCACTCATGTAAATAGTCAAGAGGTCGTTAGGCAAAGGGAGTGAGGGTTTGCTCTCCACGGTGCTTCGGGAACACAAGGTGACAGCATTGCTGACTTTGTAAACATTTAGCTTCCAAGATGGCTTTGGGTATAAACATCGCCCATAGGGAATCGGAAAGAGAAGTGGGAAGCTCGTGAGTGGAAGCTTTCTAAGGGGCAGAACTGGAAGTTAACATGTCACTTTACCTCCTATTTTATTGGCTAGAATTCAGTCACATGGCCACATCCTATGACAGAGAGGCTGGGTAATGTAGTTATCTGTCCCGAAGGAAAAATGGGTTTTGGCAGAGGAGCTAGCCTAACGCTGCACACAGACGTGGGTGTTTTTATATAACTGCCTGGTTTACTTTTCACAACAACAGGCATTATTATTACCATCCTGTATAATAAAAGGCTAATATGCAAATTGACCTAGTAGCGGAACGACCAGTTGCTATGATGTGCACTGACCACCAGGGGGCAGACACTCAATGGAGGAGCTGCCCCCTGGTGGTCAGTGCACTTTCACAGGGGGAGCACCACTCAGCCAGAAGCCAGATTCACAGCTGGTGAGCTCAGCAGTGGTGGTGGCGGGAACCTCTCCTGCCTTCATGGCACACTAAGGACCCCTCTGGGGATGTCCAATTGCCAGCTTAGGCCCACTCCCCTAAGCTGGCAATCAGACATTCCTGAGGGGTCCTGGACTGCAAGAGGGCACAGGTAGGCTTAGAGACACCCCTCCCCCCCAGTGCACAAATGTTGTGCACCAGTCCTCTAGTTATCAATGAAACAGAATCCCAAGGCATGAGTTTCAAACCACTGTTACAGCAAATAAGTTGTAGATTCATATTTGATCTCCAGTTCATATGATTCCAAGTTAATTTTCTTCTCAGGGAATCACAATTCTTCTTCTTGGAGAGGAAAAGACGTGCTCTGGAGCTCACAGAACAGCCAGGAAAACTGCTGGCGGCAGTCAACTGTGTGTAGGGCAAACTCCCCATGGCCTCAGAGCTGGGCAGGAGTTGTCCTTCCATCTTGGTCAGTTACCCACACCACAGCCTCCATCCCCAGGTGTCTTCTCTATATGTATATTGTTATTCCTTCAAATTCATGTCTGGCTACTTATTATATTTGATCTCCATGAGTGAGACTTTTGGTGCATGGCTAATCAAACTTCCCAGCTTAATTAATCCAACAACATTCTTCCCAGCAATAAATTCCCTTAATGACCGTATCATTTAAAACTCAATGCCCTTGAGTATTTCACATCCCAATGGTGTTTCCTATTCTTTTTATCCTCAGAAACTGAATTTTAAAGAGTGGAGTTTTATGTGTCACTAAAACTATTTTTTAGGAGTGTTTGAAAGTGGATAAAATATGAGGCAATGCCCACACCAATACAGAGGAAGCCCATCTTTTCTACAGGGTGCAGATTTGATGCACACACTCACACAAGAAATGCAAAGTTAAGCTGGAATGCCTTTGAGCATGTTGTTTAGACTTTTTAATGCCATAAGGTGGTTTAAAAAAGGAACTGCAGTCCACTTACTGGATGCAGACTGTCTAAGGAAGTGTTTCGGGACACGCTCAGATTGGGTCAGCTTCCGCTAAGCCATTCATGGGCCCCGGCATCACCTTCCTCTGGTGCTACTAACCAGTCACCTTATCAAAGTTTTGGGGACCAGACTGCCCTCCGGGCAGCTCAAATCCAGCCCCTCACCTACCAGCCCACCTGTCTGCATGGTGCTGCCTCTAGGCCTGATGCTGGAAGCATGTGGTGGCCCCACCTGCTATTTGTGATTAAAATGTTTGACAAAGGATAATAGACTTGTGAGTTGGAGACACATTAGGGTCTCAAGTAAGTGACAAAAAAGAAAGCAAGAAAGAAAGAAGGAAAGAAAGGATAAAAGGAAGGGAGAGATGAAAGGAGGGAGGGAGAGAAGGAGGGAAGGAGGAAGGAAGAAAAAATGCTGGTTCTGCTTGTTGAAGGGTTAGTAGATCCCTTTGGGGGAAGCTCTGTGGTCAAGGCTCGAGGGGAGCCTGGGGCGCATCCTTGGCATTTCCTGTTTCCATCTGGCCTTCTAGTAGCTCAGCCAGTGTCAAGGCTGTAAATGGCTCCTATTGGCTGCTTTCCAGTTTATGGCTCTCAGTCCAGACCCATGAACTCTCAGCTGGAAATTCCAGCTGCCTCCTCAGCTTTCCCACTAGGCCAATGGTTCTCAACTTTCGTAATGCCATGACCCTTTAACACAGTTCCTCATGTTGTGGTGACCCCCAACCATAAAATTATTTTCATTGCTACTTCATAACCGTAATTTTGCTACTGTTATGAATCATAATATAAATATCTGTGTTTCCCAATGGTCTAGGCAACCCCTGTAAAAGGGGCATTCGACCTCCAAAGGGATCGCGACCCACAGGTTGAGAACCGCTACACTAGGCTGTCTCGGAAGCACTCAAACATTAGCATGTCCAGACCCAGCGCTTCCAAAGGCTGCTCCTCCGGGAGGTTCCTCCTCTCAGAACATGTGGGCTCCGGCCTTCCCTTCACTCAGGACAGGGCCTGCGGAGCCATCCCTGGGCCTCTCCTTCTCTATGCCTTGAACCCAGGCTGCAAGCAAATCCACCCTCTTCCCACCATCTGCCAGGCCCTCCCCCAGGAGCTACATCTCCTCACATGTCCACCACCTTTCCCTTCATCCAAGTCACTCTCCCTGATGATTTCTGAAGCCCCCTCATTGGTCTTCCTGCCTCAGGACCCAAAGTCTCACAGGGGACTCAAGTTCTGCATTGCCTGGCCCCACTGCTCTCATGCTCTCATCTCCTCCCACTAATACCAAGTAATTAGCCAGTTATTAGTACCAGGGAAGGAGTGTAAGGGAGGACTGGCATTATAAGCATGTCACCTGGACAGCCTCACCAGGAAGCTGCAACTTTGCATCCCCAGGAACTCACCTGCCCATTCCCTGCAGATCACTGGGGGAAGGGACTGGACAAGGGGAGGTGGACACATGTCCAGTGAAGTTGGGGTGACATACAGAAGGCAACTGTCAGTCAAATCTAGGAACAGAGATCATTGGTCAGAAGGGACAGGCTGATGCAACCCATGAGTATTGGGAAAACATACTTCCCACCTCGACAAAGGAGTCTGCTCTCTTGGTTCTCTGATTCCTTGGGCTTTGCTCCTGCCCCGAGGACCCCACATGCAATGGACTGATGGACCGGAACTGGGAACGCACACTAAGCCAGCCTGATGCTGACTGGACTGTGATCCAACAGGATGCAAGAACTCTGGGCACTGGCTTAGATCTCAGCCCTGGGAAGCCACACTTCTATGGCAGGACTGAGGGAAATGGGGCCTTGGCAACTCAGAGGTGTAACCCCGCAGAAATAAAGCTTCCCAACATGTCTCTTCCTGTCATGGCGGCCTCCAGAAATTCTATTTCCGCCACACTTCAGGAAGCTCACTCCCACCAGCAGCTGGCGGGGACGAATTCTCCCCACTAATACCACCCATGTCCCCATCACTTCCTCCACTTGCAGCGTCCTCCCTGCTCGCGCTTTGGGACTGCAGACACGCTTGCCCATGGGCATTGCCCTGGCGTTCTTCAGCCCTGCCCCACCGGGCTTGCTCCGTGTTCTGTGCCTGTGCAGGTGTCCGCTGACCTGGGCATCCGGTTAGAAGCTGAACTTGCACCTCGAAGCTTCCTGTGCCTCGCTGTGTGTGGGTTAGGACCGCCTCTCCATTGGATAATGAGCTTGAGCAGTCAGAAGTGTTCTCCCAGGACTCTGGGCTGTTATGGAGCGAAATAGAAAAGATAAGAAGAGGAAGAACAAGAGATGAATAAGGAAAGAGAGAGAACATGAGGGATAGAGGAGGCGCAGACTCTGACCCACTTCTGCAGCCTTTGCCCCCAGCTTCCCCTCTCTCTACCCTCTTGCATCCTGCCCAGGACCGCAGGTCCTCTCACACAGCCTTTCAGCCAATTCCCTTTTACAACCGTATCCAGGGAAATCTTTATTGCTTGTGGGAGACCAGTATTCCAACTGATGGGCCAAAAGCATGTGCAGAGTGGGGGATGGGAGTCCAGGAGCTGGGCATCCACAGGCACAGTGGAGTGGGAGTGTCATGTGACCTAGAGGGCCACATTCATTGTGGAGCCCAGACCAACCCTCTGATTAGAGGGGGCGTAGACTAGCCTGGTCAGCCTGCTTAGGGGACATTTAACAATGGGCAAAGCCAGACCCAAACCAAGACCTGCTCAGACACTCAGCCACAGTGAGCAGGAGGAAAGTGAGGCCAGACACCTCTCGTCACGTGCTCACCCCGGCACAGATTGAACAAGATGTCACAGGAACTAGCCCAGGCCCTCTTCCCAGCCTTCCCGAGCCACCCACCTGCCACATGCACCCCCTCTGCCCAGTGCACAGGAAGAGCTATGTCCTGCGAGCAAGGACTCAGGCTGACCCGTCACAGCAGCTCGGCTGGCCCACCTCAGATGCCCTGATACCCAAAGGCCCTCTCCTTCAGTTTGGACTGGCCGCCCCCTTCACCCTCCCCCTCAGGGGCAGCCCTTCCCTCTGCTGGCCTCTCAGTGCCCTGGACAGACCTTCATCTGCATCAGCTCGGGTCACACTGCGGCCGGAACTCAGCTCGGTCCTCGGGGGAATCGGACACAGATCTCAGCCTGGGACTCAGTATTTGGGGTCCTTGGGTAGGTCACTCTCAGAGCCCAATAGTCTTTACTAAAGTGGGTGAAAACAGCCAGCTGATTTTCCAGGATTAGTGATGAAAGGTCGTGTTGTCATGGGAGTCAGCCACTGCAGGCCAGCCTCAGGAAGCCGGTGGGAGAGATGCTCATTCCCCGGCCTATTGCCTGTTGCACATCCAGACGTGGCCTTTTGGACTGGTTACGGGAGCTGCCTTGTTGGAATTCTGCCAGGGGTGACCTTGAACAAGTCATGGGACTGCCCCGAGCCTCAGCTTCCTTATCTGGGAAGTCGGGAAAAGTAATGTTCACCCAAAGGATTGGCGTCAGGGTGTCGTGCCGTTAATATTGGGGAGCTCAGAGAACAGCCTGGCATCGGTAGGCGCTGGGTAAACAGTGGTGGCCATTTGCGGGGAGGAGGAAGTTGTAGGTGTTATCAGGGTCTCCCAGTGAGGCTGCTGGTGGCGGGACTGGCAGCAGAGACTCCAAAGGGCGGCACTGCCCACCAGTCAGAACGGGGTCAGTAAGTATGAGCTGCTGTAGTGGTGCTGGTGCCCTGGCTGCAGTGTGACCCAAGCTGATGTAGACCAAGTGGGTCCATCAAGCAACAAGAAGAGGAATCCGCTCCTCTGCCCACCACCCGCCAGGCCCTCGCCTGGGAGACTACGAGGCTGGCCTGCAAGGGCATAGGTACGGGAGGACCACAGAGAGTGCGGGACAGAGCCCGGGAGACAACATAACAAATCACCATCCGGAGAAAAGGAAGTTCGCTCTCCTCAGTTCACGCTCTGCGCCGGGCACTGTGCGGTACTCCTGCCAGTTACCAGCTGTGCCATGTTACCGCTGCTTCCCCGCTGCCCAGCGGCCTTGACTGGGAGGCAGGCTGCTTGGTGGGAAATGTGGTGACACTCTCATTGCAGTGACCCCGAGTCCCGCAGCAGCCTACGGCGACAGCGTCATTTATATCTTCCGCTCACAATCCTTCCCATGTGCCTGAGCTCCGATGGCAGGCGGCTGAGGTGGTGTGGTGGGCATTATGCATTTATGAGCCAAAGCAAACATTTACTGGCACTAATAATTCAGCTGGGGGAGGAGGGGGCTGCGGCACCGGCACAGCCCTGGCTCCTTACAGCCTGTTGCAGGCCTGGGTGCAGGCGTGGCACACACACACAGCCAGCGGAAATGGCCTGTTGTCTGGAGACACCTGCTCTCCGAGGCTCGCCTCCTGCCACATCCCTCTCTCCGTGCCTCCCACCCGTGAAATCAAGGTAGAGGAGCCCAAGGCTCAGTCCCTGGGGACCTTCTCTCATCTCCGTATACACTTGAGTGGATGCCATCTATATACGTTGCCAATACCCCCATATTCCTCCACCCAGGTCTCTGCCAGTCTCATGTACTCACTGCTTCTGGATACTTCCATGTGGGTGTCTCTGAGGCATCTCAGGCACAACAGTCAGAAGCAGAATTTGTGACTTCCCCGCCACACTCATCTCCCCTGAGTCTTCCTCCAACTCAGGAAATAGTTCATTTGTCTTTCAGTTGCTCAGGCCTATGGCTTGGAGTTTCCCTGACAGCTCACTTCCTCCCACACTCCAGCTTCCATCCATCAGGCACTGTCTCTCTCCCATGTCTGTCCAGAACCTGCCCATCCCGGCTGGCGGTGCTCACCTGGGCAGCTCAGATCCCTGCTCCTGGGCATTCCAGCTGCTGCATCCCCGTGCACCCTGTCCAGGCAGGTGGAAAAGGTAGAAAAGTGGCCCTATAACTGGAAATGCTTAGTCCTCCGCTCCAAACCTCCAAAGTGTTCCCAGGATACTAATAGAGCTTCCTCATCAGGCCTCCCACTGCCTCTCTGATTTCATCTCCTGCCAAGGATTCCCTCTCTCTTCGTCTCCACCCACCAGCCTCGTGTGCACACTAAGCACATTCCTACCCCAGGCCCTTTGCACAAAATCTTCCCCAGAGAACCAGGCAATCTGCTCCTTCACTTTCCTTATACATATATTCTCAGGTAGAGAAGTATTTTTAAAATAAGAAACAAAAGTGCTAGTCACAAGAGGAAGATTGCTAAATTAACATTAACATTGAAACTTCTGACCATCCGAAGACCCGTAAAAAAGGTGATATGTTAAGCTATAAACTGGGAGAAGATATTTGCAATCTGTATAGCAGAGAAAGTACTATCAGAATATACAAAAAACAAAAAACAAAAAACACCTCAATTTAAAAAAGACAATCCAGTAGAAAGATGGGCAAGAGATAGAAACATTTCACCCAGGAGAAAACGCAAGTGATCAATAAACCAAAAAAGATCTCTCAAACCCAGAGAAATTCCATTGACCACAGTAGCACAAAGTAAGGCTCAAGGAGGAGGATGTGAACTCTGACACATGGGTGGAGGCAGTGTAACTTAAGTGTCACTGTCTTATAAGGGTGACGACATCACAGGGCACTAGTCAGCATGCCCATTGTTTGGGAAATACCTCAGAGTCACGCACCCAAATTTAAATAGCAGCAGTTCCATAAAGCAAAAGTCTAGGAACAACCCCCATGTTCATCATCAGAAAACTGGATAAATAATGCAAGCCACACAGTGCACTATTATACAGCAATGAAAATGGAATGGATTAATTGACACAACGCAATGGCATGAATTTTACAAAGAGTGTTTAATTAAAAAAAAAACACACACAAGACTAAATAGAGTAATAGACCATTTTTCAAAAAAGCAAAATCAACAGTGTATTGTTTAGAAATGCAATATATTACATACATGCAAGAATGATAAACAGACAATCCAGGAGAATGGTGTTTTGATCTTTAGGCCAATTCTCCAGCAGTCCTCAGCCATCAGTTCCCCTGTGGGTGGGTGAGGGCCCTTTGGCTGGTTTTTATCAATGATAAGAATCATTTCTAGCCGATAGAGCGTCAGCTCAGTGGATAGAGCGTCGGCCTGCAGACTGAAAGGTCCCAGTTTCAATTCCTGTCAAGGGCATGTACATTGGTTTCAGGCACATCCCCAGTAGGGGGAATGCAAGAGGCAGCTGGTTGATGTTCCTCTCTCATCAGTGTTTCTAGCTCTCTATCCCTCTCCCTTCCTCTCTGTAAAAAAATCAACTATATAAAAAAAGTAACATTCAATTACCAATGTGACACTTTCCAGAATGCTCACATACTCTCTCTCCCTTTCCTCCTTCTCCCATTTCCTTTCTCTTGCCTGTCTCTCTGGTGCAGCATCTGGGATGTTGGAGATAGCAGAGCATCCCACCAATAGATGTAATGATGGCAGGAATTCTGGATGGATTCATGCATATGTGCCTCGGAAGCTCAGAGGGGAGGCTTGATGCTGGCATGATAAAGGGCCAGAAGGAAAGGGCCCTTCAGGAAGCTGGGTCCTCTCCCATAAGCACATCCAACATATGACAACATCTGGTGTCTCCAGAAAAGGACAAGAAGATTCAAGCGGCTTAGATGTAAAATGTGGGGGCACTTGGCAGATCTGTGTGGCCAGATCCACACGGGGGGGGTCCATGGGCCTGGCTAATATTTATTCTCACCAGCAGACTCTGGCTTTGAGTTTTGTCTATGTCCTAATTCTGCTCAGTTGCACCACATTAATTTCCACGTATAATTATTTTCACATAAATATTTATCAAAGCTGAAAGTTCATAGGGAACTCCACCTGTTCCGGGTGCTGCCAGGGCACAAGAGTTCCTGGCAAAGACCTGAGACAGCATCTGGCAAAAGCAGGGGGTTAATCTGGTCCAGCTGAGCAAACTTTTCCTGGGAGCCTAATTTGGCCCTTATCCCAGAGAGCTCACAGTCTAGGAGAGATGACAGAGAAACACAAACGTGCCATATGGTGTGATATGGAATGGAAATTGACAGCTAGCCACAGGTAGCAGAGCCCCACTCCGGGATGTCCATCCTGGGACCCAGGACACATGAGCTGAGTCCAGGGGGTTGGCCATGAGTCACCTGATTGATGGAAGCTAAGAGGCTTAGTAGCATTGAGTGCTGAGGGACATGAGTATCCTCACACATTGCTAGTGGGGGCAGAGCTTGGCATAACCACTATGGAGGGCAGTTCGTGGTATCTGAGAAAGCCTTTGACCACACACTCCCGTGAAGCAGGTCAGCTTACCTAAGGCTGTATAGGAAACTAGTTAAACAAGTGCCTACAGAGGCATATGCAAAGGCCGCTCTTTTCAGCCTTGTCATAATAAAAACTTGGTTAAAACTAAAGGGCCCTCTATGGGGGAATGACTGAATAAATGGTGGCTTGCAAACAAAATGTGGCATTCATTTAAAAACAATCTGTGCCCTGATATGGGAAGATCTTGAGAAGTTTTTTAAAGTAGAAAATCCAAATTTTAGAATGCTCCCTAGGGTATGGCACTGTGTCAATACTCACACACTCACACACACTCATCCAGAAACTATAACTCAGCCAGGCTCTGTGCAGGAGGACTAAGTCTGAGGCTGCTGGAGGAGAGGTGAAGGCGGTGGGGGACCCTGAGAGGGGAGGCATCTGTCCAGAGAGCACACATGGTCTTTGTGTTTCTCTGCACTAAGGCAGCCATTCGGATCTGGAAAGGGAAACGTTTATGCCCCTGGAATCAGAGGAGCATCTATCCCATCACAAGGTGCACAGGTTTGAGGTTCATTGAGAACATATCCCCAGAGGTCGGCAAAGAAAGAAGAAGCCTGTCCCCAAGGCAGTGTGTCAGATGTGTGTTGAGCTCTGGAAGGAGGGAGGAGGAGGGGGAAGGACTGTGGGGTGATTCTGTAGACCAGGCAGAGTGAGTCCAGGCAGAAGGTGAGGTCCATGAGCAGCTGGGCTGTATGCTACCCTCTCACCTCTCAGGATCTTTCAGCAAAAGCAGAATTTCACTCTGCCAGGCTACTGAGAAAGGGTCCAGATAGAAGCATCAAAAGAGAGCAGCAAGGGGATCCTTACCCTGAAAACAGTTCCGAAAGTTGATGTAATGTTTACAGGTTGAGTGTGGACAGTGTCTACAAAACAAAGAAGTTTGTAGACAGAATGACCAGATATGCAGCAAAGGCTGTGACATTGTCTGTGCTCCAACCCTGGACCTAGAGTTTTCTGGGGTTCCCTACTCCAGGGCTAGAACCTGCTAGGACTCTCAGTCAGCCTCCGAGAAGTCTGACAAAGTGAGTAGAGCTTCAGGGAAGAGGGTGGGGTTGGTATATGTGTCTACAGTAGTGGAGAACAGAGGCATTCTGTAGGAGAACGGGCAGGCAATCCTGTAGATAAAAATACAATAGTGGACAGAGAGGAAAGACAGGACCTCCAGGTGCAGGAACTCTGTCGGTGGAACAGGTTACTCAGGTCAAAGCCATCTGTTATCTCTGGGTTCCTTGTGCTGGCATATCCCCAATCTGAATGAGATGTTAATTCCCAACTAAAGGTTAGAGGTCAATGGGTTAGTGTGATTGGCTACAGGGATTAATGAAGACAAGAACCATGCAATTAGGCATAGACAGGGAAGAGAATATAGTTCCCTTTCAATCTTTTTGAGAAGGTCTCATGTAAGTCAGAGGAGAAAATTTCACCTTGGTGCTGGGAGGTATTTAACAGCTAACTGCTAATTTCCCTTATCAGAAAGGAAATACCAGACTCAGAGTCTAAGGCAGGGTCATCAGTCTTTTCTTGTATTGTTACCTTCTATTTATGGCAATTGTGTGAGTTATCTATCGATACATAACAAATTACCATGGACAGGGCTTAAAATCACTCAGATTTATGATGTCACAGCTTTGATGTTTCTGTGCTGGATGGTCTTTCCCAAGGTTCCAATCAAGGTGTTGGCCAGGACTTAGGTTTCATCTGAAGCTCAACTGGGGAAGGATTTGCTTCCAAAATTGTGTGGTTGTTGGCAGGATTCAGTTCTTGTGGGTTATTGCCTAAAGGCCTCAGCTTGTTACTGCTGTTGACCAGAGGTTTTACTCTGTTCTTTGACAAATGAACTTTTCCACATTATGGCTTCCTTCATCAAAGCACAGGAGAGGGGGCGGGGAGAGATAATAGAGTCTGATAATAAGATAGAAGTTACAATCTTATGTAACAAATCATGGAGGCAATATCTCATCCCCACTCTTATCTACCTACTTCAGGACTTCTGTGAGGATCAAATGAGATGAGGCACATAAAAATGATTCACAGACCTTTAGTTAAAGTGTAAAATGTTTCCAACTGGCTATAAAGCAAGTCTTGTTCCTGGGCTGAAGAAACTTCAAGGAGGTTAGTCACTAGAAAGAGTAAACTGAGCTTTGCCATATGACATCATTACCCTACTGTTTCAGGGCTGGTCTAGGCTGTGGGCCACATTTTGCACCATGGGGTTTTGGCAGCATAGGCTGCGATTTGGTGGGGTGTCTCTCTGGGATGGTGGTGGGCCTGCATCACACTTGGGGGAAGCTAAGTGTTGCTTTATTGGCACCAGGTCCACAGTGACGTTTCTCTGTAAAAGGCCAGTGCCCATCACAGCAGCTCCTTTGTTGAGCATCTTCCCTCTGGTGGTCAGTGCATGTCATAGCAACCAGTCAGACGGTCATACATTTTGCATATTAGCCTTTTATAGATGATATAGATATAGATATAGATATAGATATAGATATAGATATAGATATAGATATAGATATAGATATAGAGATAGATAGATAGATAGATAGACATAGATAGATAGATAGATAGATATAGATAGATAGATAGATAGATAGATAGATAGATAGATATATAATTCAATCTTCACTCCTCAATCTTCAATAATATCAATGAAACATTTTTGTTATCATTGAAATCTCCCTTTTTAGATGGGAAACTGAGGCACATAAGGATCATTACTACCTGGGCTGCCCTGCCTTCCTCTTGGCTACAGCAAGCTGTGGAAAGCTCACTCTTGCTCATTGCATAGTGCCCTGGGGGCCAAGACTGGGGGAGGCTGAAGATGGCAGTGCTGTGGCCCAGCAATGCCAAAGGAAGGATGGGAAGGAGAGATTACACTTAAGCTATATGTTAGAAATAGCAGCAGACATGGCTTCCTGGGATTAGATTGCTGGGGGTGAGCGAGGCCAAGAAGAATCAGTGACAGCTCCCAAGATTGGGCAGAGTGGCATGGGGGACAGTGGTGCCCTTCTCTGTGGCAGGTCAGGAAGACTAGGAGTGGGCAGGACCTGGGCTGGCGGGAGGGGTGGGTGCTGCAGTGTAGGGTTGGGTATAATTCTGTGCCTCAATTTGGGCACATTTTCCTCTTACCTTCATTTATTCTTCTTTTCCTTCTTTCCTTTATGTATTCTATTATTCAGCAAATATTTATTGAGACCTGCTTGATGCTAGGCACTATGTGAGGGGCTGGGGTACAGCAGGTAATGAAAGTGCCCATTGCCTTCTCTCCTTGGAGTTGCATTCTTCAGGAGGAAAGACTGACTATGCATGAGAAAATTAGCACAGAAGCAGGATAACTCCAGGTAACCATGCGCCCTCTGAAGTAAAGGAAAGGAGGATGGAGAGGGATTTCAGATGCTGCCTGGGTAAGGGGATCGTGCTCTGAGTAGGTGATGTTTGAGTCAAGAACTGAATATTGAGAAAGCCAATTATGAAAAGAGCAGAGAGGAGAGAGGGAGAGAGGGAGAAAGAGAGAGAGAGAAAGAGAGAGAATTCTGCTGCAGGGGATTGAGAGGCATGAATATCTGACACCCTAAGAACCTTCCATTTTTGCATCGCAGTGTGTGTCCGTGTCTGTGTCTGTCTCTGGTGTGCAGGGAGCCTCTTCCAGCATCAGTCATTTCTTCCTCCGTTGTAGCATCAGATTGATTGGTTTGAAAACCTGCTTAGTATTTCATGAGCCCAAGCTGTGAGAGTCAGGACTAAACATAGACTCAGTAGGCCCCAGTAATTAATTTATGAGTGTGGTTACAGCATGGAAGCTGGAGGTCTAGGGTTGGGGAAGCAGTTTTTCAAAGGAACTGTCTCAGGACAACATGGAGGGCTCTGGCCTGGGTGTTTGGAGAAGACACTGTCCTGAAATTCTGGCCAAACCTAGGGGAGAGGCAGCTGGGCAGCAGTCCCTCAGCACAGACTGCAGGTCTCCCCAACACAGAATGTTCGAAGCCATGCCTGGGAGCCGGGGGGCTGCAGTGTGACCCCAGCTTGTTCTCACAGCTGGCACTGCTCATACATGTGCTCATCGGATGGATGCTTCCATCTGGACTGACTTACTTCACAAGTTCCCGTGGCGGAGCATGAATTGACCCAAGCAACCCTTTGGCCAGTGAAATGGCATGTGCTTTGTTTGTGATGGCCAGACTCCTTGGATCGCCAGGGAGAAGCTTTACAGATTACTTACAGAAGCAAAGTTTGTTTGAAGGATGCACTGGGGCCAGAGTTAAATGAGCTCAGAGCACAGGTCCGGAGAGGTGTGCCCTGTGAAGGCGCACGGTGGGCAAACAGGCTGCTGTCCAATAGCAGCCCTCATTAGCACAAGTGCTGAGCAGTTAATTCCTTCCCAGCACCGCATGCTTAGTCCGTCTGGGCTGCTCTCACAGAAACACCATCGACTGATGGCTTACACAACAAATATTTACTTCTCACATTTCTGGAGGCTGAAAGTCCAAGACCAGCTGCTCACTCACTCGGTGTCTGGTGAGGACTCCCTGGTCCCTAGAGGGTGTCTCATTCTTCTCCCCGTGTCCTCACATGGCAGCCTGCTGAGGGAGCTTTCTGGGGTCTCTTTTATTTTTTTCATTTTATATTTTTTTAAGGTTTAATCTTTTTTTTTATTGTTTGAAGCATTACAAATAGTAGTACATATGTCTCCTTTCCCCCCCTTGACCCCCCCCCAGCCTCCTCTACCGCCCCCCTCCTTCGCATATGCCTTCACCTGCCCCCTTCCCCTCTCCCCCCCTCCCCGCTTGTATCCATTGGTTATGTTTATATGCATGCATACAAGTCCTTCGGTTTATCTCTTACAGCCCGCCCCCAACCTCCCCTGCCTTCCTGCTATAGTTTGACAGTCTTTTCAATGGTTCTTTATGTCTATAACTATTTTTTCCCATTTCTTTTCTTTGAAAAATCTTGTTACTGTGAACTAGAAATAAACATATAATACCAAAAAGCATTTGAGTCCCAATTTTAATGTCCAACTGTTCTGAGACCCAGTTTCAATGTCAAATAGTTCCTTATGTGTACATGTCAGCAATGATATCTGGATGATGGACAGATGGTGGCAGTGCAGGTCTGACCCTCTCTGGTCTGGTCCTGGGCAACCAGCAGCAACGCACAGCTGCTGACTGCTAGTGTGGCCAGGCGTTGTCAGTGTCTTCCATCTCTGGACTGTTCTCCTCTTGTCTTCGACGAGTGGGTTAAAAAACTATGGTACATTTACACAATGGAACACTATGCTGCAGTAAAGAAGAAGGAGTTCTTACTATTTGAAACAACATGGATGGAATTGGAGAGCATTATGTTAAGCGAAATTAGCCAGGCAGAGAAAAATAAATATCACATGGTGTCTCTTTTATAAGGTCACTAATCCCATTCTTGAGACTCCACTCTGGTGACTTCATCCCCTCCCTCAGGCCCCACCTCCTAGTACCATCACACGGGATCCTACCAGGAATGTTGGAGGGACACGAGCATTCAGTGCGTAGCAGAACCATAAGCATCAGCCTTTCAACCTTCATGAACAATCTCTGAGATCAGACTGGCTTGGGATTCCCTGCTGTATACGAGGAGGAAAATGAGGTTCAGGTTTCCCAAAGTCCTTGACAATGAGGATGGCAGAGCCAGGTCCCAGGGGCAGACAGCACGTGCATCCTCTGCAGCGGCTGGAGGACATTCGCCCAAGTGGGCAGAACCCCAGGCTCAGGAGGCATGACCACAGATGGCCAACAAGCGACACTCTGGGCAAACAATGGTGAAGGGCCTCCACGAAGTGCACACACTAGAGTCTTGAGAACTTGAGAAGCAGGTGGAACAAAGCAAATGGGGGTCAAGCAAAGGCAAGACCTGAGTGAAAAGCTGACCTATCAGCAGCCGCCTTCATCACTCTGAATCGGGGCTGAAGTGGCCCCACGGTTAGAGGCAGGAGGCCTAGACATCCACAGGGGGACAGAGGCTGACTCAGTTGAGCAAGCAAAGCCAGGCAACAGCCTGATGCAGGTGAGAGGGAGAAGGCTAGACACCCCAAGATAGAGCAGAGCTGCCGCACAGCGGGGAGTGAGAGGTGAGGTGGGGAGACGGAGTGCAGCCTTCCCCAGGGAGCCCTCCTGTCCTGGCTGTTAATCTGTGAGCCCAAGGTGCTTGTGTGGGCATGCTGACACCTCTGTAGTCATTATTAAATTGTGGCACCTGTCCCTTGAAATGCTGAGCCCGGGGAAAGAAAATACAATGAAACCACTAATGGAAGTTGGTGTGTGAGGGTCTGCAGGGGTCAATCTTTGAGTGAGTATGAATGTATATCAGAGAGGTGCACTCTGGGTGGAATCGCCTCCGGTCATGGCAGGGGAAGGGTGTTCTGTAATTGCCTTCATTCTAAGTCAGTAAGTGTCTTGTCTTAGAACCTCTGGGGTGCAATGGCCCAATAAAAAAAGAGAATGTGTGGAGGGGCGTTGGGGTGAGAGTACGAATGGGAGCTGACATTGAGGGTAGGCAAGGGCTTAGATTTTTGAACCCTGCTTCCCAGCCTCTGGGCTTGAACATTATTGCAAGGGACGGCCATGTCCCTGTAGATGCCAAGCATTGCACAAACGGAATCAATAACAACTCATATAAACACACACACGGCGACCTTTCAGAAACATGGCTTCAGTGCCAATGACTGAATCACAAGTTCATTGTAATGGATCGTGGAGTTCATGGCTGCTTTCTATCCATTGGGGCTTCCTAAATCAAAACATGCAGGTGGTGATGGCCCTGGGAGAAGACAGATGATGGAGAAATGGAAGCAATGCCTAGGACTTGAACAGCTGGAGTCATGAGCCCCATAGAGTGGCCAGGACCTGCCCAGCAACAAGGCTTCTCAGATGTCAGGACACCTTGGGGTGGCAGGAAAAGGAAATTTCTAGTAGTCCATGCCATGTATGCCCAGCATGAGCTGTTTGATGCTCTAAGAGTTGGGCACCCATCACTTACAGAAGGACACATGCCTTAGGCCACCAGGAAGAGTCATTTAGATTCAGAATTTGAGCAGAGCAGTCTCCTTCATGCACACAACATACAGGTGTGCTTGCACCCACTGTGGGCACCAACTGTACTGAGACGGGACATTTACCAGGACCTGCTCCGTGCGAAGAAGCTTGGTATCTTTCCTTGGGAGTGAGTACATGTTCTCACTCGATTGGTGAGGGAAATGAGTTGCTCAAAGCAAGTATGGCTCAGAGATGGGACCCTAAGGTCCCATGCCCTTGCTCCAACCCCCATTCTCTTGGGTTACAGTTCATCAGGGTGCTCAGAAAATATTGCTAATTTATGCACCATTTGTTGTACTAGATAACGCGTTAGGGAAAATGTGAAGTGTCCGAGTACCTCTAATGTGAGCAATGCAGAGGCAGCTGACCCTTTGCAGAGAATGGGCACTTATAGCTAACACGGGTGATTGCTCTCTCCCTGGGCATTCATGATGGTCCATTTGCTTCACTGAGGGGGCCCTGGAGAGAAATCTCACAAATTGAATGATGCTGCTTGATCTGGAGGAATTTCTGGGGATTCCAGCCTCGGTTTCTGTAATCCCCAGTGGTAAGCAGTGACAGCTGCATTGACAACACACAAAATGAGCCCCATTTTAAGGTGCAGCTTTGCCACCTAACACAGAGTGACCTTGGGCCGGTCGTGTCACCTTGCTGAGCCTCCTGTAAAGCATTGCCAAGCAATGACTAAGAGATTGGGCTATGACGCAACACAGGCCTGGGACTATATTTCAGCTCCACTTCTTATGCCTTTGGGAAAACTAATCCATTTCAGTTTCCTGGTGTCCAAACGGGGGTAGAAATAGTACCTTCTTAAGACAGTGGTTTGAAAGTTACAGTAGGACATCGAGAACCTACAGAACGTGAGGCACCCTTTTCTAATTACTGCGACCTTCATCCAGCCCTGTGCGATGGGATTATGAGATAATGCCTGCTTTCCAGGTGATGGAACAGACACACAGAACTTAGGTTCAGTAATTTACCCAAGGTCACACATCTAATAAGTGGGTCCGAAATAAGTCCAGAGCCTGTGTTCTTGACCACGATGCTGTAGAGTCCAAGGTCTGAAGATGCTTAGAGACTTTGGTCTGCTGCCAGGACTTGAAATCTCAACCATAGAAGACAGCATAGAGTGCTCCGTGCACAGTGTGTGACAGCCAGTGCATGGCTACTATTAGCATCATTTCCTGTGATGCCCAGATGGGAACCTGCACTCGGATGGGGCTGGGACTCAGCAGAGCGCCACCAGCAGTGAGCAAAGGGGGCAGGGTGAGTGATGTGGAGAGTGTCTCATAAACATTTGGGGCAGTGAGAACAGCTGCGTGGTCTGGGGGAAAGATTTCGCTTCAGGGCTGTGTGTTGACGCTGGTGTCACAGCTGTGCCGAGCACCCCAGATACTGTGAACGAGCTGTTCCAAGCCCAGACGCAGTGTTTTCTCACCATATGTTCCCCACTGAGCATGTGGTCTTTCAGACAGGGATGGCATGGAACTCAGAAGCTGGAGTGCCCAGGCACGGAAAACCAGCTCAGAGGAGCCATGCCCTCCAAGCTGCCCCAGGTCTCCAGACTCCCAGGGATCCTTTCATGTGTATATCTTCCAACAACCATAGGTGGGGATGGGGCAGCTACTACACGGGAGGCACTGTGTCAGGCACCTGGGATACGAAGGTGAATGGTCTGCACTCTAGGGACTGGGACCCGCCATGCCGGCCTCAGGACAGGGCATTGAGAGCGTTGTTCTAAGCTCTATAAAAGAGAGATATCCAAGACTTTGGGAACAGAAAGGAGTTAATGAAATTTAAAAAAAAGTTTTGCACACCCAGCACCTAAACACCTTTTCTATTTAAGAGAACTTCCCAAATAGGTGAAGGCAAGTCTTTCTAGTGGCAGGTGGAGTGTGTGCACCTGACATGAATGTCCATCTCCAACATGGACTTCAGGCTCCTGAATCCAGGTGATCACTCAACACCTGCACCCTGGTGTGCAGCAGATCTCTCAGATGACTAAGCAAGACCTGGTACCTTCTCCCAAAACCGGCCTCTTTCCCAGTGTTCTCCAATCTGTTGGCTTCTGCCAACCATCTTGGAGTCTCTAGGATGCCTCTCTGTCTTGCACATGTATCACAGCAATCAAAAAGGACTGTCGTCCCTACTTTTAAAATGAATCTGACTCTAAACACATCTTACCACTCAGCACTCTAGACGGGAGTTGGCACCACCACCATCTCCAATTTGCTGTCCTGAAATGCCCTCCTAGCAGGTCGCCTTTGTCTGTGCTGGCCACACTCTTGTCTGTCCTCAGCAAAGCAGCTACAGAGCATGTCTTACTATGCCAATCATGTCACAGTCTCCTGTTCAGTGTTCTTTGGTGGCTTCTCATCAAACAGAGTAAGTGCCACCGTCTTCCCGGGCCAGGGAGGCTCTCCACTTTCACGCAATGAATGTGTCTTCTCACTTTCTTACCTTTCCTCACTCCCTTGTGCTGTGACTGGTCTTTCTGTTTCTCAGGCACACCAGGATGTGAGAACAGCGGCATGACAAAACATCAGATCTAGTCAAGAAGGACTTACTTAACACAGGAGAGAAAAGGAACTGGAGATAAGCTCCAAAGATGATTAGGGGAGAAGTTGGTCTGTCAGAGTAGCATAGCTGCTCCTATGGTTTTCCAGGAAGAGGGAGACTAGATGCACAGAAATAGTTGCCAGGTCAAGGGCCCAGATGAGAATTCATTCAATGGGTATTTATTGAGCACCTTCTGTTTTCCAGGAGCTGGTGTTGGCCAGTGAGCCTTAGAAACCAACATAGTCTCAGGGAGAACTTGAAAACCCCCTTTAGGTTCTGAGTCTGTTTTCTTCTCTGTAGATCAGGGATAGTAACGCTGTCTGCTCTGTTGACTAAAATAGTTATGCATGTGATGCTATAAAGACCTCTCTGTTGATCAGATGTGGAAGTTAGACTGGTAGCTCTGTGGAGGAATGGACTCTGTTTTGTTCACTGGTATATTGCCAATTATGGAAGTGAGCAATTATGGAATTAATGAATGAATGATTGTAACTGAGTCAAAATCACTTTTGGGAATGGAGAAATGCTACTTCACAGATTTTGCGCATTCTCTGGATACTTCTTCCTGGGGAAATATTCCCATCAATTCATATCACGATAGTTACATCTTGGCCCAATGAGATGACCTTGTCATGTTGCCCCAAAGGCGTAACTAGTCTATAAATTACATGGTTTCATTCATTTGTAACATGATGATAAAAGACATTTAGGCTCCTTGGCTCCCCTCTACCTTCTCCAGCAGCTCCTCTCATCCCCTCTGTGCGAGTGCTGCACAAGGCACACCTCTCCTCTCCTCCTCACACTGGCTTATGGGCTGGGTACCATTTCATTCCAGATGCTACAGAAGAAAGATTTGAGATCCACAAAGATCTTGACAGACCACAGACAGCACTCAGCCAAATTGAAGGACATGGCTGGATAGGGGAATGGGAAGACAAACACCAAGGTCTAGATGTGAACTCAGAGGAGAGGTGAGAAGAGAAATCTAGCAGCTGCACTTGCATGAAAGAAAAATCAACAGAGTCAAAAGGCAAAAACACATCTGGACTAAACTCTGCAAAGGGCCACATTAGGATCTACCTTCAGGTGTTTACGGACTCAACACATATTTAATATTTCCATAGTAGGATGTGAGCTTCATGCTCAGAGAGTATCTCTCTCCAAGGGAAATAGGAATGGGAAGTTGGGCCTGTCCCTAATGCTGGCTGAGCTCCTAGTAGAAGCTCCTCGCTGGCCACAGCCAGACAGTCAGGCAGTGGGCAGGTGGCATTGGCTTGAGTCAGAATATCTTTTTTTCCTAGATGGGATCTTCAGTTTCCATGCTGTTCAACTTTTCCAATGGGTCAAATGTAAATTTTTTTTCTTGTTCTTCTCTAAGAATTGCTGTGCCAATGATCTTGTGCACCTGGCTTAGGTTTTAAAAATCATGGCATTACTGGGCACTGTTCTAAGCAAATTGCCTGCAATATCACCTTAATCTTCATTACAATTCTATGAAGAAGGGACTCTTATTAACCCTGATTTGTAGATGAGAAAATTGAGGCTCAAAGTGGGTTAAGCAACTTCATTGATATGACATAGGTAGTCAGAACTCTTAAATCATGCACATATAACTCCCAAAGGCTGTGCTCCTTAGCCCTGTCCCTTCAAATGAGACAATTAAATCTAGCACAAGCCAGACAGACACATGAACATGAAGACATTCAAAATACTTTGAAGAATATGTTGTTCCAAGATAAGCATGATTATGGCCAAGGCTATTGCTTTGATCAGAAAACTCTGTGCTGCCCAACCATTCTGGCCTAACTACACCAACCCTGGGAATTTCTCTGCCAGGCCATTCCTCTTGCTCAATAACAGTGCTTGCTGATGAAGCTCAAAACCCAGTAGCAATTAATTATTGACAGAGCATGTGAATTGGAGATAAAAGAAAAGTCATTCTTTCTCTACACACGAGATAGTAAATAAATTTAATTATGGTAGGGGAAGCTAAGGGATCTTCATCTGTATTAAGGTTTATTAGCTGAGACATTTAAAAGCATGTCATTATAACAAAGAGGTCTTGTGTAATCCTGAATGTACCACTGTGGTGCAGGCCTTGGAAGTGAATAGACTTAATGGAGCACGTGGCGGCAGATGGTCTGCTGTACTGACAGGTATTGAACGGGTTTATATTCAGTTAACTTTGGTCTACAGATGCCTATCGCAAATTGGGGTATAATAGGGTCCTGCTCCTCCCCTTTTCACTGGTAAGCTTGCTACATTGGGGTTGGGGAACAAGTAGCATCCAAGTCCTTTAGTTTCTTGAAGCTGTCAATGAGACGAGGCCATCCTGAACATGGGTTGCGGGGTGAATTTGGGATAGAAGCAACCTTGGGAAGGAAAGTGAGAGCATGGCCCTGGTGTGGGCTCAGTCAGTGGCCCACTTGCAACCCTGGAACAAAGAAAGTAGGAATCTCATTCATAGAACCAAACTATGCTGGATGCTTTCACGCTATCTGCCCTTTTATTCTCAGGTGAATTCACGGTCAGTTTTAGGATAAGATTCGGGGATGTGATTCAGGTTGTTGATTTCACAAAGTCTGTCCATTCTCCTCTGAGCTCCAGTTTGATCCTTTGTACAGTGAGGCATTTGGACTAGGTCAGGAGACAGCAGACTTTTTTAAAAGGGCCCAGAGTAAATATGTTTGGGTTTGTGTGTCACATGGTCTCATTGCAACTGTTCAAGCCTGCTGTGTGCAGCATCAGCCAGGGACAGCAAATAAAGGAGAGTGTGGCTGTGTTCCAACGCAAGTTTATTTATGAGCATTGAAATGTGAATTTCATGTAAAATTCACGCATCACAAAATGTTATTATTATTATCATTATTATTATTCTGGTTTCCCCCCAACCATTTAAAGATTTAAAATCATTCTTAGCTGCAGGCATTACAAAAACAGAAGGCTGGCAGTAGTTTGCCAACCCCTGGACTAGATAATCTTTGAGGTTTCGTTGAGCACAAACATTTTCTGAAAGCCACTACAACAATAATAATAACTTTGATGTATTAAGCTCCTACGTGTGCCGGAATCTACGCTAAATGCTCTACAAACATTATCTCCCTTAATCCTCACACTGCACTGGGAGCTAGGTGCCATTATTATCTCCATTTCTGAGATTATAAAACTTATACATAGAGAAATTAAGAGTATATTTAGCTTAAATATAACTGGTAAGAAATAGAGCAGCAGTTTAAGCCCAGGTGCATAAGGCTCCCTGCCATGAAGCCATGAGCCTCATGCTGCTTTTTTGGAGGACTCTACAAACAGAACCCTAGAGGGGCAGATAGTTAAAAAGAACCACAAGCATTGACCCATGAATTTTATGTGGTAGCTCCCCACGAGCTATTTACATCACACGTTTTGTGCAAAATTAAGATATTTCTGGGTAGGAATGACCACTCTTTCTCCCTTTCTCCCTCTTCCAGAAGTGTGATGCCTAAGACCGTGGACGGGCAGATAACCATGGAGAAGACACCAAGCTACTTTGTGACAAATGAGGCGCCTAAGCGCATCCACTCCATGGCCAAGGACATCAAACTGATTGTGGTGGTGAGGAACCCTGTGACCAGGGCCATCTCTGACTACACCCAGACCCTGTCAAAGAAGCCCGAGATCCCCACGTTCGAGGTGTTGGCCTTCAAAAACCGGACCCTGGGGCTGATCGATGCCTCCTGGAGCGCCATCCGCATAGGGCTCTATGCCTTGCACCTGGAGAACTGGATGCAGTTCTTCCCCCTCTCCCAGATCCTCTTCGTCAGCGGGGAGCGGCTCATCGTGGACCCCGCAGGGGAAATGGCCAAAGTTCAGGATTTTTTAGGCCTCACGCGTGTTGTGACTGAGAAGCATTTCTATTTCAATAAAACCAAGGGATTCCCTTGCCTCAAGAAGCCAGAAGACAGCGGTGCCCCCAGGTGCTTAGGCAAAAGCAAAGGTCGGACTCATCCCCGCATTGACCCGGATGTGATCCATAGACTGCGGAAATTTTACAAGCCCTTCAACATGATGTTTTACCAAATGACTGGTCAAAATTTCCAGTGGGAGCAGGAAGAGGGTGACAAATAAGGCTAGAGATGTGAAGGAAGGCTAGGGGGCAGCTGAGGAGACCCCTTACCTGAGTCCTGAATCCGCAGGGTCACAGCCTCAGTCTTTCTGGAGTGTAACTTAGGTGTCCCCCTTCATCCAGCTGAGATTGCTTCCCTACGGAGCAGCCAGACCTGCCTGGGCAGCAGAATCTGGTCGACCAGATGGCCACCAGGATCTACTGCTAATTCTTGTCTCCTATGGGTGAATAGAGTCTGAAGACAGGATTGAATAGCTGCCTAGGTCAGAGACGGTGCCATGAATATGTGTTTAAGTGAAACAAAGAAAGGAAGGTCTATTTGGGGGCTCTCACTTTGCTGTGGGAAGCCTGAGTTCTAGCCCTGTGTCTGGCCCAGGCCATGCTGTGTGAACCCTGCTCTGGCATCTCTCTGGAATGCTCATTGTGGCTGAGTGCTCCAGGACTCCTGGGTGAGGGACCTCAGCCAAGGAATCTCTGGCCTTCCTGAAAGATCTCAGCTCACAACTTCCTCCCTCCACACCTTCTAAAGGGAGGGGCATGCACATTCCTCACCCCAAAAAGCTGACACCCCTGGAAACCTTCCTTCTATGAGCCCTCCAAGGCAGGCTGGGTCTCTCTCTTCAGGAGCACCCAGGGCGCTGGAGCTCCGCTCCTGCCCTCGTGTTAGATTCAGCCCCTGGGCTGCTCTCCCAGCAGCGTGGCAGCAGCGAAGCTCAGAGCCCCGGGCTTGGTAGAGTGAAAGCCATCTCTGGGAGCAACAGAGACAGCCAGTCCTCTGGGGAGAGGTCTCCACACCTACAGATCCTCTCCCCCAGCACCTGGTTCTGAAACATGCTTTTGGGGTGGGCTCTGTCCCTCAGGGTCCCCAGAAGGGCAAGGACCAGAAAGTTGGCATGTCTTATGTTATGAATAACCCTTAGCCACACAGTGAACAGGGTACCGGTCACCATCGTCTATTTGCCCACCATCTGCCCTCATGGTCATCTCTTCTTCATTTGCTCTGTTCACAGACAGCACATTTTGGGGAGTGACAAGAGGGCTGACTCCACTTGCCACATCAGTTTATGGGGGTGGGGGGAGCAAGGGCTGTCTGGGACAACCCCCTTCAAGGGCTACTGACTAAAGTATCCCTTCCCATTAGTCGTATTTGATTGAAATGCAGCATTCGACATGAAGCCCTGTTCACGGGTCTCCCAGTCCAGGAACTGTTCCAGTAACATTGGAAATGTGTGCGTGGGGGAGCTAACTCTGTTCAGCTGTTACTAAACTGTCATTTCTCCGGCTAAATGAAAACTGTGTTGTTATAAAGCTTAATGCAACCTAATCAATGGGTTTTGATGGTGTTTTCTGTTGATCACCTCCAACCCACCCCTACTCTCAGATTCTGGGAGTTTCCCTTCTTTGGGATGACCAGAAGGACCCAGATTAGATCTTCTGGGGGTTCTGTCTTATAAGAAGTACCACTTTCTCATTCTCAACCGGTCCTGGCAAGGAATGGACTGGTGTGCCCAACTGAGGAACAACTTTACAAATCATTGTTTTTCCAGATAAGAGAGTGGTTATTGAGCTGAAGGCAATATATTATGCCTTTGCTACCAAAATAAAAGAATACCTAGCCATGACCAGTTGGCTCAGTTGTTTGGAGCATTGTCTATATACCAAAATATTACAGGTTCATTTCCCAATCAGGGTGCAAACCCAGTTTGTGGGTTTAATCCCCAGCTAGGGCGTGTACAGGAGGCAACTGATCGATGTTTCACATCTCTCTCTCTCTCTCTCTCTTCTCTCTCTCTCTCTCTCTCTTCCTCTCTCTCTCTTCCACAAACAATAAAAACATATCCCTGAGTGAGCATTAAAAAACATAGAGAGAGATAGAAATATACCTATTTCAAGAAAGAAAATGCATAAATGTATGCTTGCTCAGAAGAGTGTATGGTGTGCTACTGATTCGGGGCCCTGTTTTATAGGAAGAGCAAGGAGCAAGTCCAGTTACACATCAGAGACAGCTGTGGGGTTTTTCAAGCTACAGCTTCCTGAGTCCTATTTCACATTTCTTGAGTCAGAGTCTCCAGAGTCTCCAGGCCCAAGCATCTGTCCTTTAAAATATATTCCTATGGTCCTGGCCAGTGTGGCTCAATTCACTGGCACATCCTCCCATATAGAGAAAGGACAAGGGTTTGGTTCCTGGTCAGAGCACAAACCTAGGTTGCAGGTTTGAGCTCCTGGTTGGTGCATGTACAAGAGGCAACCAATCGATGTTCTCTCTCTCCCTTCCTCTCTCTCTAAAAAATATCAATAACATGTCCTTGGGTGATGATATATATATATATATATATATATATATATATATATATATATATATATATATATATATATATTTTCTGGGATTGAGAACAAATGAAGGAAGTCTTACATGTGTATGTCTTTGCCCTCCCATCCTCCCTCCCACCTTCCCTGTAGCTTTTGTGAAGGTACTTCTAAGAGAAGTGGTCCCCAAGGGCTTGCTTGGGGAAACATTGTCCCTTTTGGGGGGGAGTCTAATGAGGACCACATAAGGAGTGAATGTATGACTTAGAAAGTCAAAGGAGCAAAGGTCATAGCTTCCCTGCTTATAGGGAGGCTTTACTGTGACTTTCTACCTGCTAAGAATGACCATTTATCTAACCTCTCCCATCTGTTCTGTCCTGAGTGGACACATGTTGACTCAGTCCCTCGATCACACCTTCTCTTCACTTTCCATCTCCCTGCTGGGTTGCGTGGCCCCTTGAACTCAGAGCATCCAGATATTCTGTGCTCCTAAAAAGGAACCCAGTCCTGTGTCCTCACATACATGACAAGTTAATCCATTGTTAGCCTGGCTAGCTGGTAGTTACAGTCATTCTTATCTGGGACACAACAGTGGGGAAACTCTTGGGGCATTTACACCCACTGGCATGTAACAGGAGGCTAATATTCTCTGGAGAAACAGGGCAGAGGCCTAAGCCTAGAGAGCTTAAGTGTCTTTATTTGAAGGGTCATTCAATGACATGCTTGGAAGCTCATGGTTCTGGAAAGAAGTGTGAACCTGAGATGTTTCAGTACCATTCGGCCCCAGCTCCATTCCCAGGTGCTGGGAGGGAGCCACACAGCCACCCGTTCCTCAGTGGAGAAACTTGACAAAGGAATTACTTCCTATCCCGAAAAGCTAAGTCAACCTGTTCAAATAGAGGCAGGTTAATAACACTTCCACCCTATTTAAACGCGAGCAATGTGACTCGAGGGAGATTGAATTTTGTATTTGATTTCAATTAGCAAAGCATAAATTATACTTAATTTTCCATTGCCCTCCCTTCCCTGGAATGATGACTCAGAGCTCTGGAAAGCCTGCTGCTGGGATGAGAAAAGGAGATCCATCCTTCGGGTGGCGCTGCTGCCTTTACCCCCTGCTCATTGCCTTTGCCGGTGTCATTCTGTGCCTGAAAGGTATGGAAGCCTTGGCCTTGGCACTAGACCTACTAGCTCTACACACAGAACGATGACAGCAGAGACATGCAGCAATCCCTTTTACCTTTGGACTTGAGAGCAGTAAGGCGTGGCCATTCCCTGGACCTCTGAGCAACCTTGGGGAGCCTTGCAGATTGAATTTCAGGTTGAGGAGCATGGCCTGCCCCAGTCCAGGGTACTAGGGATCCCGCTCTGAGCCACACTTCTTTAAGACCTCAGCTCCTCGGCTCTCCAAGGTGCATGTCTTTTCTGCCCCTCCCATTTGCCCACCTGCTACCTCCTTATTCCCCAAAGAATTTGTCTGCCTCAAGGCAGTCAGAAGAATGGTAGCTGGTGTAAGCCTGGCCTTATTTCTGTCTTGGACAAGCAGCATTGTCCCTCTGAACCTTAGTTTCCATATCTCTAAAATGGGCTTATTTAATCCCTACTGGCCAATCACCAGCGTTTCTGTGATGACCAAATGATGGGAAGATATTTTTTAAACTGAAGCGCTTCATTGACATAGTGGAGAGTAATGCTGACGATGGTCATGAAGAAGATGAAGGAGGAGGAGGAGGAGAGAGGTGGATCCTCATACTACTTCCTGAACAACATGCCTTTGTAGCATTCCAAGGGTATATCTTCACTCAGACTGGACAATACGATGATGCTGAGGGGAAATGATTTTGCCCAAAGCTAAGGTCCAAAAACATCCCCCTATGAACAACACAGAGCTGGCTGAATTTCAGGCATTCGAATACAATATATTTTCCCCTCCGGGTGCAGACCCCACCTCTTCCCCGCAATACGCAAGTTCTCATCACAACAGCCTTTCCCTGCCCCATACTCAAAGTTCTTTTGGATACAACCAGACACCTTGGCTTGTTCACACAGGGCCTGGCAGATCTTCTTGGGATGAAAATGGGGCGATGTCTTCAAGCTTTTGGGCTTCAAATGCTATGTCTGTGGCCATGACTCCTAATCTTTTCTATGAAGACACAGAGGGCTGAGAGCCAGGGCAGGTGTTGGGAGCGGGGCTCGCATATGTTTGGAAATAAAGTGGGGTAGGGGTTCCTTGGATTCTTTAGCACAATGGGGTGGGAGAGAGGAGTTCATATGACTTCTGGTTTCTCATGGGTGTGAGGATGTGTCATTTCCAGGTGTAGGAGATACATGAAACCAATGAGACATTGTGAGACTATATGGCAAGGTAATAAGTTCCTCATGCCATTGAGGAGAAAACGCAGGCCAAGAACATGTGTGGAGTGTGTGTCCACAGATAAAGGTGGCAGAATGTCTAGAATTCCTGGACACAGGCCAATCCCATTACTCTAGGGTCAATCATGTTTCACTGAGACTTTTATTTTACAAATATGTGCAGCAGACACGTGGCAATTGGAAGAGGTGTGGGAGTGAGCAAAGCTGGTTTGCTGGACGGGGCTCCCAGCCAATGGGGAAGATGGCTATGAGAGACGTGCATACAGTAACATTGACACTGTTGTGAGAGAAATGCACAGAGTGTATGAAAACATGAACTTGGGCGCGGTCAGGGTAAAAAGACACCAAGAACTTGTGTCATTAAAGACCATAGTCATCAGAATTTGCCTCATCCCAACTCATAAGACTGCCCTTATCTTATGCTCCAGAGAGAGGCTAAAGCACAAATGGGTAAATACTATCAAAATAAAACACAGCCCGGCCAGCGTATCTCAGGGGTTGAGCGTCGACCTAGAAACCAGGAAGTCATGGTTTGATTTCTGGTCCAGGCACATGCCCAAGTTGCAGCCTCAATCCCCAGTGTGGGGCATGCAGGAGGCAGCAAATCAAAGATTATCTTTCATCATTGATGCTTCTGTCTCCATCTCCCTTTCTCTGAAATCAATAAAAATATATTTTTAGGTGATAGATAGATGGATAGATAAAAATACAAGATTGGGTAATCAAGGAGGCAGGATATTAGGAGGAAACCCTGGGGGAGAGAAAGAGAAGTGTGTGTGGGCAACATTGCTAGCAAGGATAAGCTTCTCCCTAAATGGAAGCTGTGTCTCCTTTCTGTAAGTGATTATGGCCAAGCCAATGACAGGGGACACAAGTCCTTCCAAGGCCGTCCACACCACCAGCTTCCTTGTAATTGTCTGAGGCCAAGTCACAGGATGACCCTCTATCCTTAGCTCTCAGCTACTTTTTGGCTCATATATCAAGAAGGGAAGCAGACCAGTAAACATCCAACTTCTCTAAAATGTGCTAAGTTCAGTAACAGTGAACATGAAAATGTACATGCACACTTACACGTTTTAAGTGAGGTTACAGGCTAAGACAGGATGTCCTCTAGGTCCGGGATGACCCACAAGTGTTTCCCCCGTGTGCACAGGAGGGGCTGTGATGTTTGGGAGATTAGGGATGCTCCCCAGGAGTGCTCTGGCTGAAGTAAAAGCCCAGCTCAGGGAAGCATGTGGGCCAGCCTGCCCTGGGGAGCAGCAGCCAGCAGCTCCAGGGACTCTCATATCCTCTAAGCCCAGGGGAGGTCCGTTTGAGTAGCTCTGATTTCATCCCATGGTCTGGACCACTTGGGACACGTGCTTCTGACATAGAATAATGACCAAAGACCAGGAGTAACTGGAGCTAGAATGGCCCATCGTGTCCGGGGATCAGAAGGAGCCGCTCACAGCTTCTGGCTCCAGGGCCAGCACCTGGTCACTGTGAGGGCATCAGCAGACCTGAGTGGAGCTGCAGAGCTCATTGGGGTTGACTCCTCACTGGCTGGTCCCGGGCCCTGCAGCTGAGATAACCATCTCCATTCATGCTGAGGCCAGAGCAGGAGACACTGCTCTCCTTAGCCACCTGGTGCCCTAAAGGTCTGCCCAGCAGGTTTCCTGGACAGGTTACCTTCCAGCACCCGTATTTCCAGTCTCCAGTGAATGAGGCCTCCCCTACGAAGAGCATGTTCCCTGTGCCTGGGGAATGGGGTCCTATCGCATTTCTCCAGGACACGCTGTTTAAAATAAGTAAGTAAATAAATAAATAAATACAGGTGACAGGAAGTCTCGGAGAACCTCCTGGGATGCCTCTGAGAACTAGAAAAAGCCAATGCAGGGATCAAGGTGCAGGCCGGCAGCAGGACTGATAAATGCGGTGTGAGGGACCTTCAGGGCTCATGTCTTAGAAATCTCATGTTACTGCACAGATGTGGGAAGTATCCAGTCTCGCTCTGGTAAGGAGAGCCAGCCTTCAGACCTGTATCTGTGGCCTCCAGCCCCGTACATGTCCGTGGTGAGCAGCAGAGACTGAGGACACAAACCAAAAGTAGAAGCAAGGGTGGAGTTATTCCTTTTGCTGAAAACGCCTGGGCCTGGGTGCTGCATGCAGTCAGAGGCCTCACTGTGCTGGGTGACCTAGGCCCACGTGTGTGACCTGTGCACAGAATGGGCCCTGCGCTCTGCCCACAGGCATTCGGTCTGTGGGTGGGGGAGGAGCGCTGGGTGGGGAGCACACAGATGCCCCAAGGAGGCCATGGGGAATCCTCTCTGTGCAGCATCAACCACATTGATCACAAGAAGGACATTATGGGCAGTAACGCCTGTTACAGCAACCCCGGAGGCTGGGAACTCTCCATTAGCCATCCCACCACTTGCTTGGTGAGTGTTCCTGTGATGCAGCTGCTCCAGATGGAGAGGAAGGTGGTGACCGGGAGGTGCCGCTGGCTCAGAGGAGAAGGCACCCATCTGGCTGGAAGGTCCCAGCCCGTAGGCAGCCTGGGTGGGACTGTGGGCTTGATCACTAGAGGGACATGGCTGGGAAGATGCTGCACATCTCCAACTTGAGAGAAGGGTGCAATGAAGCCTTCAGAGAATTGCTAACTAACTTTGTTTTCTCTTTTGTAATCTCTCCCTACATGGAAGAGGCACATAATATTCGGGTGTGAGGGGATGGGGGTGGGGAGGGGGATGGTTTGAAGTGAGCTGCAATCTCGAGATTAGGCTGGAAGCAGGTTGGGAACATGACCAGTATGGTCCTTGATGGCTGAGAGCCTGTTACTTGCCTCCACGTGGCCCTGGGAACGGCAGTGGGACTGGGTGAGGACAAGCAGCCCTCACACAGCTCTGGGCCGGACGGAAGGGGTTAACCTTTTTTCCTGAAAAAAATGTCAGGAAGCCCAGTCCCCTCTGTCATGTCTTACTTGCAACTGGGTGGTGACAGTGTCTCTGTAACAAAAGGTATTTCCCCTTAAACATGCGTGTCTTTAGGGGCTGAGATTTTGTCACCGCTTTATTTCTAAGATTATGGGAACAGCTTTCGGATGATCAAAAATTTACCAAAAAAAAGGGGGGGGCATAATGAAAAGAAAGCGGTGAGCATTCTCTCTGAGCAGCCATGGGGAAGCTTGCTGAAGCGGCTCCTTTGGTTGCCTCTTTCCCAAGAGGGAAGACGGGCGCATTTGAGGTGACGGCTGCAGAGTCCATGTGGCTTTGACGATCAAAGACAAGACTTTCTGATGGATCATTAGGTAGCCTCTTTTCCATCATTTAAGGAAGAAAGATTCCTGGTTCTGATCCCAGGAGAAGTCGCACAGAGGGTCCCGGGGGAGAGGGGCTGCTGGGGAATGCTGTGCAAAATGCTTCGGAGAGAAGGGCTTTCATTCCCCCGCGATGCTGAGGGAAGACATGACAAGACATAAAACAGAGCTGTTTATGCCCCTGGCAGAGCGGCAGGACCAGGTCTAAATCATGGCTGCAGCCAGCCTCCAGCAGGGCGCAGTCACCCAGCGCTCTGCTGTGTGCTCCAGGCAGGCAGGCAGGCTGGGATCTCCATCAATCCCTCTCCTACCTCAGCTGCACTCCCAGTCCACTTCTTATTCTGCTCCTGCTTCCTGGACCTCTCCCCTGTTCTCCTGGTCTAGGCTGTTGACTGAGAAAGTTGAGATTCTCTCTCTACCTCTTGACTGACCATCCCTTGTCCATCAGACTGAGACAGAGGGAAGGAGGGAGTCACGTCAGATGACCCAGGCAGGGAGCTCACGAGAGGGACTGGCTCAAAGAAAGAGCCGGGGGTTTGCTATCATTGTCATTACTAGATGCCTGATGCACAAAATTCATGCAAGAGTCGGCCTTCCTTCTCTCTGGCAACCGGGACCCAGGCTTCCCTCGCGGCCCCAGCTTCATCCAGAAGGTCATCCTGTCTAATTAGCATATTATGCTTTTATTACAGGTTGTAGATTTATAACTTACCAGCTGAATTTCTCCACCCAAATCTCCTCATTTCATCCTTTAGCCTTGGATCCCTAGCTCTTAACCTTATGCTCAATGTCCCTTTACAGCACAAATTCAAACAAGATTGGGACTAAAAGGAATTTCCTGGCTGGGTAACTGAGATTTCAGAACGGTGAGTGGCTGAAGGTATGGCTGCATCTGGGAGCTATTTTCCAGTCCCCTCTCTTTCACCCCCTCTGTCTTCCAATCCTTTGCTACCCTCTCACCTTTCCTCATGACCAGCCATCATTCTGAGTTTTTCACACGATATTGCTGTGGCTGCTTGCAGTCCAGCCTACTCCACTCTTCATTCCACAGAAAACATATTTTCCTAAGAGCTCCATCAAAAGTGGGCCATGTGACCTCCCAGGAACCAATCACTGTGGCTGAGTCTCCTGGCCTGGCTTAGCACACACTCCGGGACAGGGCAGCGCAGCCCTGCTCTCAGGACTTGAGAGAGATAATTACTGAGTGGGGAGAATTGTTCCAAAGGAGATGCTAGGAAAACCAATAAAATGTTCCCTATGATTCCCCATTGCCTGCGTGAGAGATTCCAGACTCCTCAGCTTAGCACACAAGAACTTTTACAGTCTGTCTCCAAACCACCACTCCTGCCTCCTGCTGGCATCTCCTGCCTCCCCAGGGCCCCATCCACAGATTTGTCATTAGCCCTTCAGTTTATATGTGCTTGTGGTACCTTCCCTGCCCCAACCAACCCTTTTCCTGCAAAATAGCTCTCCTGCTTAGAGACCAGACTGGAACTTCTGCCAGTTGCTCCACTTGCAAGGTTCCTTCTCCTTTAAAACACCAGTTCTTTTCCACTGAAACCTGGACAGCCAGAATGACCTTGAAAAGGGGCCTCCAAAGACATCGCTTCAGCAAACCACTCTCCAGTGCTGGTGCTTTGTCACCAGAGGGAGTGAACAAGGCCCTTTTCCCAGAGGGGAATGGTGACATTGTGAAAATGAACAAAGGAAACCTCATTTGAAATGGAGTCAGAAGCCTGGGAGGCAGCATTCTCAGGCACTATCAACCATCCTGGCAGCTTGCATGGGCCAGGGGGAAGAAGGAAGCTTTCCTCTCTGCCCAGCAACAGCAAGCTGCCCCTTGCTGCAGCCAATGAGAGGCTGCCATCACTTCCACACTCTCACTTTCCTCTAATGAACTTTTGTTAAAACAACTCCTCCCACTTCTTGTCCTCTGTAAAGGAAAGCTCTTCTCCTTTGTTCTCTGGATTTGCCCTTGGCTCCTTGTAGTTTGCTTGTCACAAATTGCAGTTCCTCTGCTGGTCCCAGATGCACTCATTTACTGCGCAGTAACCTCGGTTGTTTAACTTTTAAGAACGCCAGCCTTAAAAACTAAGAGATGGCTTTTTTAGACTGTGTGGAAGTGGCCCAAATAATCTGTCACTCAGAAAAATTACCAGACTCCACTAGACTCTCAAACAATTGTTAATGAAAAAACACATTGAAACCTGTAAAGAATTTTTTAATGAGTTTATTTGAGCCAAAACTGTCGACATATGCCGGGAAGCAGAACCTCAATGGATGAGATAATGCTCCGAAGAATGGCGGGTTACATTTCTCTATTTATACACTGAAATCAAAGGAGGGACATAGGTGGATTACATGAAATTCATTGGTGTTGGAGTAAGGAGGCGGGAGAAAGCAAAGCGGTGGGAAACTCCTGGGATTGGATAAAAAGTAAAATGATGGAGGTGTACTCAGGTGAGTGCAGGAACATTAACATGATAAAGAAGGAATTTGAGGCATCTGTCCTGGCGCCCACCACATTTGGTTGTGCCCCAGAGGCTCCGGAAAAAGGGAAGTTACAAGTTACCCAGACATCTCACAGATATGTTATCTTAGAGGCAAAAAAGGCAAACGGGCTCAGTAAAAAGATCAAACTTTATCTTTGTCTGGGAAAATATCTGGGACATGACTACCTACTATAACCTGTTAGATATTTAATTTTCAAACCATCTTTTGTGGTTATCTTAGGTCTCTGGGTTTGCAAGACTGCCACGCAGGCCTTCCCTGAGCTTGTCAGGTTAGCATGTGGCTTTTTTCTTTCACACAATTAATTCCTAGAACACCAAAAATCGAAGAAAAGTAATAAAAGGGATATCAAGGACACATTTTTGTTGAGCAGTCCAAACATTTGTATGGTGCATAATATTGATCCTCAAGCCAAATTCAGCTTGCAAAAGTATGTCTATCTGGCCGGCACAATTTCATTGTTTTAAACAGAATTGGTGTGGCTCACAATTCACCCCAACCCTTGAAAGTCCTAGGAGTCTTAAATTAGCCTGATGTGTGTGTGTGTGTGTGTGTGTGTGTGTGTGTGTGTGTCTGCCTCTAAAAGTTTCAAGATTTAGCAACAGAGATAGGGAGTTTTGAAAAAGCTTCAGGGTGAGTTTTCTAGACCTATACAGCATACTATTTTTATTTATTTATAACATTCACACTTAATAATACACGGGGAAACAATGATACCAGAATTTTGATAGCATCTTCCAATTTTTTTTCCAGAGCACATTCTTGAACGTTTGTTAGCAGTATCCCTAGAAGGCATTGGTTCTTAAACTCAAGCACACATAACTAGGACCTGAACACTGAAGAAAACACAAGTATCTGGTTCACACCCCCAGAGATTCCCATCCAGTAGTTTTAAGGAAGAGCTGAAATTCTTCATTTCTCACAAGCTCCCAAGGCTGCTGCTGCTGGTCCACGGGCCATGCTTTTAATGGCAAGCAGGGGAAAGATGCAGAACCTGTTCTCATCTATAGAAGGTTTAAAGGACAAAGAGATATCTATCTAATTCTCTGTAAGATATTTGGTAAATTAATGTCTATTTCTTCATTTTACCTGGTAGCTCTGGGCTAGCTGGGTGGAGAGAGGGAGAGTTGGGTTGTAATGAATATTTCTTCAAGTTCATTACATTGTAGATGTATCTGGCCTAATAGGGAACAATTTTCTTCTGTGCTCTCACTGCTAAGGTTAAGAATTCCCAAGGTCAAAGCTAGGCTAATATCAAACTGCCCTCCTACTACTTTCCCCTGATGTTGATTAAGGATAATTTATTGCAGATGCAAATGGGAGATGGGAAGGTAGGGGGGTAGTGGAGGGAAAGTTATCCCTGTCTTCCCATTGATGAAGAACTAATCAAACAAATTTTAAATGTATTTATCTCTGTAGGCGACCCTAGCTTACCTCCATTTTGGGCATGTGGTTTCATGGCCCGTTGGATTGTGGTGCCTGATACAACCGCTGGGGGGGAAGAAATGTATCCACGAAATGAAGAAGTGGTGAACTATAAAATTGCTAATTATTTTCTAGTAAATTTACTTTTAAATAACTTCAGACATCAATTACAGGCACCATTAGACACCATTAAGCACTGGTGTGTTTACCAAACAAGGGCAGCACGTTGCTGATTCCTATCCCATCCTGAGGCCTCAGCATCCGCCTTCAGCCTCCCAACACTGCCCCCCTCCCAAGCCCTCCTCACAGTCATAGCTTTAGTGTCAAGAGCTGAAATTAAACTCCATAAATAATGGCAGATTGTTTCCATTTCAGGTGTTATTGCCCAGCCAAGCCCCGGGCGTCTTAGATGAAGGTTAGTTTAGGGGACGATGTTAATTCTAATGGTCAGTGTGAGTGCATTTCCTGGCCCAGGGTTCCTCTGACATTGCGACATACTATAGTTGCCTGGGGAACTAAACATCAAACAAAAACCCTTTATGCCTGGCTTCCATGCCAGGCCAATGACATTGAAACCTTAACTTAAAAACTACATTTATCAGTGTTTCCAACATGCGACCAGGGATGCTGACCACAGCTTCAGCCAGCCCCGGGGTACCTGGAGACCACTGCCTTCCTCCTGTCTCCTGTGCTCTGTTCAGCTGAGTTTGGCATGAATAGCAATGCAGTAACATGCATTGGCTGGACCAGAACCTTGCAGTCTCCTCTGGTAAGTCTCTACCTGCCCGTCACATACAAGGCTTGTGTATTAGGGGTCTTATAGCTACTTATTTGTAGCCCTCTTTCCACGATGTAATTGAGTGCACCTTGGGTTTGGGAAGCCTGCATTCTAGACCCAACTTTGTTTGGAATCACGAGCAATCCAAGGTTCCTCAGCTGGCAAATAGGGGCAAAGGCTGATGGGGGCTGTGTGCATCAACTCTAGCTCAGAGTGTCTGCTTTGGTGCGGTGCCTTTGGGTTTTTAGCCTGACTGCCACTCACCAGCTCTAGCCTTTGTCCTCACTGTGCCTCAACTCACCTTATTTCCCTTGTAAGACTGTTGGGAGGATTAAATGAGTGAATATAGGAAAAGATGCCTAGAGCATCAAAAAGGGCTCTATCTGAGGTAGCTCTCAGAAAAAGCTCAGTGTCTAATCCACACTCATTTGCCTGCATGTTGGCAATATTTCTTTATTTTCTATAGTCAGATACTGAAGCAGGGTTGTGATGGCCCTGAAGTACCAACATACATCATGCCCCGGTGATTCTATTTTCCTGTCTGTTAGCTCTGCCCATGAGGTGGAGATTCTATAGAGGTGCTTCTTGTGCAGAATCCCTCTGTTCTTACATCATGATCCACATGGATGCATGCACAGGGCATTTTCCTACAGAGCCCCACTTCTTCATTCTCCCGATGGATGGGAGTCTGTGGAGTGGCAGACCGGGAAAGAAGCAGAGATGCTTCCTGTGGGTCTGGCCCTCCTGTTGGAGTCTCAGCCACACAGGCCTTGGCTGCTGACTAGGACTTCCCACTCCACTCAAGAACGAGGACGTGGCTGTTTCCTCTTAAACATGGTGCTGGGACCACCCACCATGATCTGTGAGGCCAACATATCTCTTTGGTCCCTTCACTGAGACCCTACCTCTCTCCATGTTGACCCACCCTGCAGAAATCCCACCACTTCCTAAACAGACCTTTTTCAGCAAGAGCCTGGAAATGGTGGTGGGAATAGTCTGGATGGGGCTGCATGGGCTCTTTGGTGTAGAGAAGATACAAGGTTTTAATAATACAATGAAATCATGTAATTCCCATATGTAACTATAATATCAAATTATAATTGCTTTGGTTGTGAGCTTGGTGGTGTGAGTTTGAGCCAGCAAGTAGGATGCTGTGGTGAATTCTCCACAGCAAAGTCTGTATCCCAAGGCAAGCGGCTACGAAAGGAGAGCCCTTGAAAACAAATTGATATTTTTATTTTAACATCTTCTCTCATTAACAAGTACAAAATAAATGTAAGCAGTTTGGAGTGTTTGGAAAACAGAAGAAAATAACTTACTTAAGTACCAACCTTTAACACAACCCCAAATTTATTTTGTGTCGTTTTCCCCCTTCCATCCACAATACATATACAAACTATCTGTACACATTCACCATAAGTGCTTTATTCAATAACTAATTACTGGCACCCTGTTATGTGTGTAGCTTTCTTCTGGGGCCCAAAGCAAGGAAGACTCGGTCCCTGGCCTCGACCAGCTCACAACGTGTCAGAGAAACAGGCACATAGGTCATTGCACACAAAGAGTAACTGCACGGATGGAAGTTAAATCTTATGTCTGAATAGAAGTAATGAAGATAATGGCTTGATTCTTCCCAGTGCCTTCAAATCCATCAGACAGGCTGTATTGTTAGAATCACATCATGGTATAATTCAGAGGCCTCAAACTGGGTCAATTTCTCGCAATTCTATAATTGGGTGCTTTGGGGGCAGGGGAGATAGTGCTTTGACAAAATGGAATTCATTGCTGATATTGAAATAAATCATGAGACTTCGTGTAAAAATCCAGGTGTCTGGCTTCTTATTGAAAAAGAGAAAATCAGCCAACACCAGGCTTGTCTTTTCCTCCCGGGGGCATATGTAATCAAAGTGAGCAGGTTCCGTCCCATTCATATGAGGCAGGCAGGCCCCTGTTTGTCATGGTCCCACCTAAGCCACACTGCTCATGGCATTACCTGCCTGGCCCATATGGTGACTTAATCTGTGTTTTCGGCTTTCTCAGGCTTCTCATATCAGAAATTTATCGTCATAACCATTTTAAGTGATCAGATAATGCTCATAAATATATTCATAATGTGTACAGCCATCACTACCATCCTCTCTATATCTCTTTTATATGGTTAAACTGAAATTCTATACCCATTAAACAACTCGCCCACCCCAGCCCTGGCATCCACCATTCTACAGAAAGTCCATGGATCTGACTACCACATCTGAGTGGAATCACACAGTATTTGTCCTTTTGTGACTGACTTATTCTCTTAGCATAATGTCCTCATAGTTCATCCATGTGGTGGCATGTGTTAGAACTCCTTTGCCTTTTTTTAAATTGATTTTTAGAGAGAAAGGAAGGGAGAGGGAGAGAAAAACTTCTACCGGTATATGAAAGTGAAACATTGATTGGCTGGTGCCTACATGCTCCCTACCAGGGGTCCAGCCCAAAACGCTGGCCTGTGCCCTGACTGGGAATCAAATCAGCAACCCCTCCATGCACGGGATGATCTCCAACCAATTGAGCCACACCAGCCAGGGAAACATGCCCTTCCTTTTCAAGGCTGCATAATATCCCATTGTATGTATGTAGATCAGATTTTGATTATCCATCCATTCGTCAATGGGCAGGGGTTCATTTTATGTTTCAGGTCAATTCATTTATGTTGAATAAATAAATGACCCTCAATTGAACTGTTAGACTTAGAAGACTAATTTTGGATTTCATTTCCCTCTCAGGGACTAACTAACTGTCCACAAGTCACCAAACCACTCTGAGTCTTAGTTACCTTATGGGTAAAATTAGTTGGGGGCTTAAAAATCACACATCGTGCCCTAGCCAGTTTTGCTCAGTGGGTAGAGCCTTGGCCTGCGGACTGAAGAGCAACAGGTTCAATTCTGGTCACGGGCACAAGCCAGGGTTGCAGGCTCAATCTCCAATTGGGGGCATGCTGGAGGCAGCTAATCAATGATTCTCTCTCATCATTGATGTTTCCAACTCTCCCTCTCCCTTCCTTTTTGAAATCAATAAAAATGTATTTTTTTTAAATTACACATGGAAAGATGAAGTCAGTCTGGCGTGGCTTTGCCTCTTCATGACTAGGTGACCTACGCAGATTATTGAACTTCTTTATGCCCCAATTTCCTCATCTAAAAATTGGAGCCTTCTAGACTGCCTCCTCCTAGACTAGTTAGGAGCAGTAAGGAATACAGTGTGTGGAGGGTGCATTCCAGCCTAATGACAGATGTTCCTCTTCCTCCTCTCAATATGGGAGATTCCTTGGGGGACTTGGAGCAGATTTGTGCAGTGAAAATGCAGGTCTAATCTTTCAAGACCAAGATTTTTTGTGCGATAGAAATTGGAAGGGATGCTCTGGGTGGACAATAGGCGAGGACTTGCATTCTTCAGATGAGTAGAAACTTAATGTGACTCATTTCCAGGGATGTGAATGCACGGAGCAGCGGTGTGGTATGTGAGGCGAGGACCAGGGCAGTGTCTGAGACTGGTGATTAGTTCTATTTAGATTGTCCATTGGAGTGAGCTAACAGAGCTTGGGCATCTGCAAGTTCATCTGGGCCTCCCCCAGCTTCAAGGCATTGAGACCACCTAGCTCAACACTGAAGCTAACAATGACGCTTCCTTCCAGGGCAGCCGATGTGTGTGACAACATCCCTGGCCCCGTTCTGATGTTGGATGAGGTGCCCACAAGTAGATGGTAAATCACCACTTTGACAGCCTCCTTTTTTTGCACTGAAAGTTTTCAAGGCTTAAAAATAACCATCATGATGAGAAAAGCCATCACTGCTGAGAGCATTTGCCAGGCCTGAGCATTTTGCTGAGCTCTCTGCTGGATGAGCTTATGCCACGGGGGCCTAAGAGCTTCATCCCATTAGTACCATAGCTTTGATGGTCAATTCTGTAAAACTGGTCCTGTCTGGGAGCTGCAAATGCCTGGGAAAGAGGCTGGGCAGGGGCCCTGGGGCTCCTTTGTGAAAAAAAGCACATCCCAGGGCTCTTCTTCCCTTCCCGCCCGGGACGACGGGTCTCCTCTCCCGGCCTCTGTTTGCCAGCCTTCCGAAGGGAGGCTACCTGCTCTACCTCCCGGCACTTTTATGAGGACTGAATGCACCTAGGACTCCGTTTTGCCCAAAGTATAGGAGGCAGAGAAGCCAGAGCTCTTCCCTCTCTTCTCTCTTCTAAGGTCTCTCATTGGCCAACTCGTGTTTCCCTCTCCCCGGCCAAGGCCAGCTGCTGGAGTCTTAGCTCCGGCACCTCAGGGTGTGGTGGCATTGGGAGATGAGTCAGAGAAGCGGTGGTTCAGGTGCATGGAGTCGCATGGGCCCTGATCCACTATGACTCGTATATGTCAGAAGGAGAGGAGATTAGGACACAGGCCCCTATTTTGTCCTGGCAGCTCCAGGAAAGTATCGCAGCCGGGAGCCTGGGAGTTTCAACAGGCAAATGGATTTCCCCCAGTCCCCCTCCCCTGCTGCCCTCCTGCTGCCTCTTCACAGAGTTATTTTCTGTGTGTCCCAGGTGCCCCTTTCTCTTCCTGTAGACACCAGTCCTATGGGTTGTTAACTCAATCGCCTCTTATAAGGCCCTGTCTCCAAATACAGTCACATTCTGAGGTTTATGGGGGTTAGAACTTTAACGTATGAGATTTGGGAGAACACATTTCAGCTCATAACTCAACCCTAGTAAACTATTACAGTCTCTGAGCAAAGGGGATGATTCGATGGAGACCTGGCTTGGCTCTGACATTGTCAGCTTTGTGGTCAGCCCCCATGGTGAGGTGCCAGGAACATCCACAAGCTCATGCCTGGACTTTGGCCTCAGGTGGTCAGTCCATCTGCGATGGATGCTGCAAGATGCAGGAAAGTCACGCCCTGGATAATCAGCCAGAGGACCTGGGTCTTCTGAACAATCACCTGGATGGTGCTATAGATGTAATTCATTCAGGTAAAGAAAATGTCTGACTATAGACAGGTTTCTTGAAAATTCCATGGAGTGCTTATTAAAAACTAGAGGCCCGGTGCATGAATTCATTCATGTGTGGGGTCCAGCCAGCCCATCATGATCAGAACCAATTGGTCCAGGACCAGCCTGAGGGATGGGTTGAGGTTGGTTGGCTAGCTGCCCCCCCCCCCGATTGGGTTGGGGGGCCTATCAGGGGCAGGGCCAGCCAGGGGGAGGGGCCACAGGTGATTGGCTGGCCAGCCCTGCTCCCTGGTTGAACTCCTGGTCTAAGGGACAATTTGCATCAATTTGCATATTATCCTTTTATTATATAGGATAAGGGTCACCAGCCCTGCTCTGCTATTTTTATTCTCTGGTTTTAGAATGAAACCCAAGGAATTCTCTCTTTCTCTCCCACAACCCTCTTCTTAACAAGATGATTCTGCTATGCAGTCTAGGTTAGGGTGGGAACCAATGAATTTTAGACACCAAACATGAATTAGGGATGCAGGGCCCCCTCATCTGTCTCCACAGGTTGTATACTTACCCACAAGCCCTTCTCAGGGCCAAGCAGCAGCCTTGAGTATGCCCCATGGTGTGCAGGATGGCTGCAGATGGCCATCACTTTGCAGTTTGTGTCTTTATCATTTCATAGCTCAGCGTGGGTGAGAAGAAGCAAGCCGAGGCCTGAGTGGGTGTTGTTGGGTGGGGCAGACTCAGCTCAGAGGCTACCTTGCAGGAGAGCAGGGTTTATGTGTCAAAAGACAATTCTGCCTGGAGGTGGTTCCAGACACCAGGAAACACCCAAAACTAGATACTGCAAGAGAGGAAGGAAAAGGGCAAAATGTAAGGAAATCAAGGTGTGACTTCCTGGGGAAAGACAGGTAAAAAGTTCTGAAACCAGAGAAATCTGGGCCCCTGTCTCCATCCCGGTTCATCATGAGATGATGACATTAAGTGAGCTCGCCCTGCGCTGGCCTGTTTTCCCTCAGTGATGCCTCCCTCGTACATGTGAGGAGCGGATTAAGTGGGTTATGTGTGGAATGCTCTCAATACAGAGCACAGTACAGAACAGAGGCCTAATAAATGTCAGTTATATAGCAGGGATCAGTGTTAAGCAGACCAGGAAAGAGCCTTGGCCATTGGGCAAGTAAACTGCAGGCAGAGAGAATGACCTAGAAGTCCAGTTAGAGTCAGTGGCCGAGCTTGCTTGAGACACAGTGGGCTGGTCACACAGCACCTGCGCAGGACAGATGTCGCACAACCTCAGGTGGGTTGGGAGATGCTGTGTCTTGAAGGCCATCCCTATGCTTTGGTCCATGACAGCAACTCAAAGTCCTAGTTGCAGTGATAAACTATCCTGATGACCATGGTTGCCTGAGAAGACCTTCCAAGGGAGGAGAGGTTGCATCCAGCTGGGAGGGACCTTGGAATTCTAGGTCTCTGAAATTGCCTGGCCACCCTCACCTAGAACTCCATGGAGGAGGGAGAATTAGCCCTTGAACCCAATATTCATGCTGGGGGTGGTGAAATCTACATGCACTGTAGCAAAGGCAAGTTTGGATTTTAGGGGCCAGATCCTGCTGCTGGGCCTTGGCTGTTCTCACAGCTTGGAAATCACCTTCCCAGATGTTTGTGTGACTCACTTTCACTTCATTCAGGTCTCTGCCTAAATGTCAACTCAAGATATAAGGCAGCATTCACCATATACACCTCTCCTACAGGAAATAGCACCCCCCATTCACACCTACCTATAGGAAACAGCTCTCCTCACATACACCCTACACAGGAAATAGTACTTCCCATACACACACCCCACAGGAAATAGTACTCCACATACACATACCACAATAGGAAATAGCACTGTCTCTTTACTTGATATTCCCTTTCTCCAGGGGCTGGCCCATCACTTCCCCTTGGTTGATTGGGCTTCCAGGAGGCTCCTGAGGATGGGGTCTTTCCACAGTGGCCATTGGATGGGGGAAATGATGAGACTGCTCTAATGTCCAAGTCTCTCCAAAAGCAATAATTAAGAGGGTTTTGCATATACTTTCATATATTCTTATTTATATGAATTTATTTAAGTTATAAAAATAGTGCCATCTATACTAATAAGAGAGAAACATGGTAACTGACTATAACTCCAGTGATGCCCACAGCCAATCAGGAGAGAATATGCAAATTAGTGGGACAAAGATGGCAGTGGCCACAGAACTGGCCTGAGTGCAAAGGAGGCTTGGGTTGCCTGGGCCAACCGCTGAGGAAAGGGCCTAAAATGGCCCTCATCAACTTACTCAGGCTGGCCATGCCTCCATGGGGTAAGGGACCCCACTGGGTTGTGTGGCCATCCTTCAAACAGCCATCAGCTCCTCACCCAGGCTGGCCAGCCACTCCAGTGGGGACCTCCACCCTGAAGGAGCATGTAGCTAGCCTGAAAATGGCCCTCAGCCCCCTACACAGGTGGCCATGCCCCCATGGGATAAGGGTCCCTGCTTGGGGGTATGGCCAGCCTGCAAACCACCATAGGCCCCTTGCCCAGGCCACCCCAACCCACAAGGGAGCTCCTACCCTTATCTGGGACACCCCTCAGGCCTCTATCTATGCTAATAGGTAATATGCTAATTAGACTGGGACACCTTCCTGGAGATCTTTTGGACATTCTCTTGCACAAAGCCATGGTGGTGGGGCAGAGGTAGAGGCGGTTAGGGGCCAAGAAGAGAGGGAAGTTGTGGGTGATCAGACTAGGATGGAACGGCAGTTGTGGGTGATCAGGCCCATGGGGGAGGCAGTTGGGAGTGAGCACATCAGCAGGAGGGGGGGGGGCAATTTGAGGTAAGCAGGCCATCAGTAGGGGTCAGTTGGAGGCAATCATGGCAGGGGGGGGGGCAGTTGGGGATGAGCAGTCCAGCATGAGGACAGTTGGGGGCCAGTGGAGGACAGGAGGCAGTTGGAGGCTTGCAAGTGGACAGGAAGAATGGTTAGGGGCAATCAGACAGGCAGGCAGGTGAGCAGTTAGGAGCCAGCAGTACCAGAATGTGAGAGGGATCAGGCATAAATTGGCAGTTGGACATCTTCCAAGGGGTCCCAGATTGGAGAGGGTGAAGGCAGGGCTGAAGAGGACCCCCCATGTGCATGAATTTCATGCACCAGGCCACTAGTTTTATATAAACTACTTGGTAGCCTGCTTTTTATCTTACCATCTGCCATAAACTTTTTCCTAATATTTTTAATGTAGTCACAGTTTACCATTATCTGAATCCTTCATAGTGTACTTGATCTGTTCTTAATGAACATTTTTATTGTTTCCAATTTTACATTCTTATAAATAAAGCTGTGTATTACTTATCTGTTGTTGTGCAACTAATTACCCTGAAGTGTAGAGGCTTAAAGCAACATTCATTATCTCATAGCATCTGAGTGGGGAATCTGGGTGCAGCCTAGCTGTGTCCTCTGGCTCTGAGACTCTGGGGCTGTGGTCAGGGTTGGCTGGAGCTGTGGTCTTCTCTCAGGCTCCACTGGGAAGGACCCACTTCCTAATTCCTGTCTGAGGGTGCTGGCAGGCTTCAGTTCTCTGTGGGTCTGAGCACCTCAGTCCCTCACTGACTATAGGCTGGAGGCCTTCCTTGGTCCCTTTCTCCATAGACTTCTGCATGGGCAGCTCACAACTTAGGGACTGACTTCATCAAAGCAAGCGAGAGAGAGAGAGAGAGAGAGAGAGAGAGAGAGAGAGAGAGAGAGAGAGAGATTAGTCTTTTGTAACCTAATCACAGAAGAGATAGCCATCATTTTGCCATATTCTCCTTGTAATAGAAAAAGTCACTCAGGCAGTCCAAACCCAGTGGGGCAACCCAAGGGTATGGCCATCAGCAAGAAGAGTAACTGAGATTCATAGAAGAAGCTGTCATCACGGGCTGATATGAATATCTATAGCTCAGCCAGAGACATGTATACCCATGTTCATATTTGAGTACATCTCTGATTGCTGCATTGGAATACATTTCCTAGAAGGAGAATCATGGGTTGAATTATGCATATGCTTACTGCTGGGTCAAGTGCTATGCATGCTCTGTAAGATTTTTGATATGTAAAGATATATTACCTTTGAAAAAAAATAATAGCAGTTTATCCCTTTGCTCCTTTCGGTATTGTGTGAGCATGTCTTTTACCCCTCACATATCAACAATGGTTCTTTTATTCATTCCCAAGTTAATGGGAGACACATATTTCACAATGAATTATTTTAACACATTTCATATTTGTATTGAGCATTTGAATGTTTTATCCTGTGAACAGCTAGTTCATACCCCTTGCCTAGTTCGCTATCAGAGCATTTATAACTTTTATTTGTTTGTAAGAACTCTGCATATTTTATTCTTAATGTTTATTCCCATTTCTCTAACTCACTCCCCTTGGCAAACCTCAGCTTACATATGTGTGTCTGTTACTGTTTCGCTTTGTTTATCCATTTGTTTTGTTTTGTTTTTAGATTCCACAAGTAAGTGAAATCATAGAGTATTTATCTTTCTCTGTTTGACTTATTTCCCTTAGCATAATGCCCTCCAGGTTCATTCACGCTGTCGTAAATGGTAAGATTTCATTCTTTTTGTGGCTGGAAAGCATTCCATTCTTTTTATCTATTTGTCTATCAGTGGGCACTGGGCTTCTTCCATATCTTGGCTGTTGTCAATAATGCTACAATGATCACAGGGGTGCATATGTCTTCAAATCACTGTAGGAATTGATGGAGCTTAATGGCAGCCCTCTGGGTAAATTTTAAAGGGTTCTTCATAGTTTTCCATAGTGTCTGCAGTCCCACCAATAATGGATGAGGGTTCCCTTTTCTCAGCATCCCAGCCAACACTTGCTATTTGTTGTTTTGTTGATGACTAGAGGCCCGATGCATGAAGGTTCGTGCAAGAATGGGCCTTCCTTCCCCTGGCTGTAGGCATTGCCTTCTCCCTGGCCAGAGAAGTCTTTCCACTCTGGTCCAGAGCTGCCTTTCTGCCTTCCCATGCTGCCCAGAGGCCCAGAGCAGCTGGGGTGCTGCAGAATGCCTGTGTCCTGGCCAGGAATCAAACCCACAACCTTTCTGGCACACTGGATAACTCTCCAATCAGCTGAGCTAACAGGCCAGGGCTAGTCCTAGACTTTTATTTATTAGAAACTTTATTACTGTTTCAGTTTCATTGCTAGTGATCAGACTGTTTAGATTTTATATTTCTTCTTGATTCAGTGAGTTCTGCATATTTTAAGTATCCTATTTCTGTCACATAAATAACAACAGAATAAACATAAATGTTAAGTAATTTAAGTATTCTACAAAAACACTTACAATTTGTAATTGATTTTTCAGCTTCGTTTATGGTGGTTTTGATATAAATATTTTAAAATAAAACTATTTAAAATAATCTATTCTATTTATATGTATATTGGGTTTTCTTTGTTATGCTAAAAATCTTTCTACCTATACCAAGTTTGGTTACCTAGAGCCATGGTAGGCAAACTGCAGCTTGTGAGTGTGGCTCTTGAGTGTGGCTCTTCCACAAAATACCACAGCCTGGGTGAGTCTATTTTGAAGAAGTGGTGTTAGAAGAAGTTTAAGTTTAAAAAATTTGGCTCTTAAAAGAAATTTCAATCATTATACTGTTGAAATTTGGTTCTGTTTACTAAGGAGTTTGCCTACCACTGACCTAGAGTATCCTTCCTTTGTTTTTTCCTTCAAGTAATCACTCAGTAAATCCATCTCCATCTTTCTGCTTCACTTTTTTCTTCTTCCTTTTACTATTACTTTTATAAATGTATAATGGGTTGACTATATATTAAATGATACCCAAAATCATATGTTGAATGATTCTTCCCTTTTCTACTGATGGGAAATGCCATATTTATCATAGTGTACATTTTTATATATGTTGGTCCTTCCCTTGGCTTATTACCACTTTTTCTTTGATAAAACCACCCATTCTTGAACCAATTTCCATTGTGTTTTAAACAAGTATAATAATTGAATTATATTATAATTTATTTGCATGTTACTTACTAGTGCCCCAGTGCATGGATTCATGCACATTGCAAGGAAATTAATTAGAAGTTGGCTGGTGGGGCAGGACTGGGAGAGACAGGCGGACATGCCCTGATGCCCTGGACTCAACATCATGCCGTTCCCGCCTGGCCAGTGGCCCCTGGGGTGGGGCTGCAGTTTGAAGGTCATCTGCATTGAGTGGGGTCCCTCCAGCAAGTGGGGTCCCTCAGCCTGGTCTGCAGGGATGGGGCCAAAACCAGCTCTTCGATATCCCCTGCGATTTCAATGGTCCTGGATCGTGAGAGGGCAGTTCTCCGTTGATGGGTTTCCTCCTCTCTGATTCTGGGTGCAGCACCCAAGAACCATCACTGCCAAATCACTGCAGCTCAGCATCTTGGCAGCTACTGCTTTGAGTATCTTCCCTCTGGTAGCCAGTGTATGTCATGGCTACCAGTCAGAGCATCTGCACCCTGGGGGTCATACTACAGTTAGATGGTTGCTTAGCCTTTTATATAATAAGACTAGAGGCCCAATGCATGAAGATTCATGCAAGAATGGGTTGTCCTTCCCCTGGCTTCTGGCACTGCCTTCACTATGGCCTGAACTGCCTTTTTGCCTTTCCACACTGCCCAGAGGCCCAGAGTGGCTGGGGCAGTGCAGAACGCCTGTGTCATCACCATGACAATGACACAAGCATCTCACCCCAGGCCATTGGGCACCAGTGTACGCAAATTAACCCACCATCTTTGTTGGGTTAATTTGCATAGTCACTCCTGATTGGCTGGCGGGAGTCACAAAGGTACGGTAAATTTGCATCTTTCTCTTTTATTAGTGTAGATTAGCAATCATTACCTTATCTTAGAAAACTAATCTATTAGTACATTTATATACCTTCTTCTCACTGCCTATTAATATTTCTCTATTCTGGGATGTTTATTTCTAAAATTTAAGAATCATTTTGTTAATATGTTCAAGTTATTTGGATTTTTATTGAAATTGTTTATACCTATATGTTAGGAGAGGTAATGTTCTAAAAATATTATTCTTCCAAATAAAAGCAGAGTAAATCTCTGTTTTTTCTAGTCTACTTTATAAATGCTCAGAAAAACTTTATAGCAATTTTTAAATCAGGCTTAAACATTGGGCGTCCTTCTTTACAACAGTTATATTCCATGGCATTGCCATGTTGGGGTAATTGCTTTACCTCTGAATGTCTTATGCTATATTTAACCTGGACATGTTCACTCTTGCTTCTCACAGATGCTGTGGAGATTAAAAGGTGATAATTTTTTTTTAATCCTTACCTGAGGATATTTTTTTCCCAATGATTTCTAGACAGAGTGGAAGAAGGCAAGAGAGAAGAGAAAGAGAGAGAGAGAAATGTTCACATGACAGACACATCCATCAATTGGTTGCTTCTCACAAGTGCCTTACTGGGGCTGGGGAATCTGCAACTCAGATATGTACTTTTGACTGGGAACTGAACGTGTGACCTTTGGTCCACAGGCTGCTGCTCTAACCCCTGAGAAAAACTGTCCAGGGCTGGGGTGATAAATCTGAAGCTCCCAGAGCAGTCACCAGGTGTTCCACCTCTGGGGGCAAGAGCTGCTGTTAATGCGAAAGAAGCTGTAGAGCAGTAGTGGACAGCTGTGGTCCACTCCACACGGGGAGAATTTCTCTCCTCCGTGTGCCTGTGCAAGGAGCCTGGAAATCCTCCGAAGTGAGGCTCCCAGGAGCAGCGTGGCAAACAGGAACCTTAGTGGGAATATTGTGGCTTTAACTGGCTTTTGCTCATCCTGCTTCACACTCCCTCCCAGACCCATGGAGCTGCCTATCAGATGACAGCTATTTGGTTTCTGCTTGAATTGGGAATTCCCCCACCTTCTGCCATTAAGTATGATTCCATGGTCAAGAGTGGTTCATTGGTGTGTCAATCAGGGGTGTGCAGATGCTGCTTAGATAGACCCCCCCAAGATCTTCATCCCATTCATTCTAAGTCTGAGATTCTGGGAGATGATTCTAAATGTTGATTTTATAGAATAGTTCTATGTGAACTACTTTTTAGGTTTTGTTCATTCTTTTTCACTCCTTTCCTCCTTCCCTTTTCCTCTCCCTCCCATTCTTCCTTCCTCCCTCCCTCCCTTTCTTCCTTCCTTTCTTTCTTCCTTCCTTCCTTCCTTCCTTCCTTCCTTCCTTCCTTCCTTCCTTCCTTCCTTCCTTCCTTCCTTCCTTCCTTCCTTTTATCCATTCCTTCAGGCTCTTAAAATATTCCAATGCTTTAATCCACCATCTCCCATTTAGTTTTATGTATTCAAGTCACCATTCAATATCTTCTTCCTTCCACTTTTCTTTTCTTATTTTTTCTTCTTACTGTCATTACTTTTATAAATGAACTAAAGGCCTAGTGCACGAAATTAATGCACAGAAGGGGCTCATCTCTTCACCCCAGCCTGCACCCTCTCCAATTGGGGAAACCTTGGGGGATGTCTAACTGCAGTTTAAACTGGCAGTCGGACATCCCTCTCACAATCCAAAACTGCTGGCTTCTAAATGCTCACCTGCCTTCCTGCCCAATTGCCCCTAAATGCCCTCCCTGCCAGCCTGGACCTCCTAACCACCTCCTGCTGGCCTGATCACCCTAACTGCCCCCCCCCCCCCCAGCCTGTGTGGTCACCCTTCACTGTCCCCCCTGCTGGCCTAGTCACTCCCATCTGACATCCCCCCCCGCCCCCCCCTGCCCCGTATGGTTGCCCCAACTGCCCTCCCATCAGCCTGGTCTCCTCCAACTGACCCCCCTCCCCCGGCCTGGTTGCCCCAACTGCTCCCTCTGCTGGCCTGGTCAACCCACGCAGCCTGCTGTTCAGTCCTTTGGTTCTTGCTCAATAACCCCCCTGCTGGTCTGGTTGCCCCACGCAGCCTGTTCAATCATAGTCTAGTTGTTTCTGTCATGAGGGCCCGTGCTTTTTTATATATGGATAATCAATTGAGCACATATTGAATGACTCCCAAGACCAGCTCTTGGGAGCTGATTTGCAGCTCTCCACATGGTCTCTGAGTGACTTTGGAGGGTGAGTGTGCCGGCTCCATGTGATGATTCTGTGATAGCCTGTGGGCTCTCCCCAGGGCCACACTGTGACTGGAGTGGGCACCCATGAGTCCTCCAGTCTGCCACTGAAGATGTCCACTCAGATGGAAAAGAAGAGTGAAGATGGAGAGTTGACAGAGGGGTTTGGAGAATGAGAAAGGGGTAAGAGTGGCAAAAGAGTGAGCAGCAGAAGGAACAGAATTTGATAAGAAATGGGACTGGCAAAGAGTGGAAGTGGAAGAAGCATGGAAGGGCCAAGGAGGGCAGAGGACGTAGTTAGAGGGAAGGGTAGAACCAGGAGTCAAGATTACTCAATTTCTGCAAAAATCATAGTGGAAATGTCCCCAAATGCTGCCAACAATACATCCTGCGACTAAGTTATTATTGCAGAGGTGAGCAGGGGCTGAAGGACAGAATTAATACAGTAAATAATTCTACCTCTTTGCAATGTCTTCCTGCATGAAATAATGATTTTATGTCTCACTTCTCCCCAGCCCGCACATCCCTCACAGCAAACCGTTCCACAGCGGGTGGCTATTTATGTTCCAAGGCCACAGCATAGGCGTAGCGGACCACGCTCCGAATCCTGCCTGCAAAGGAAGCCAGGCCTCCGGGAAGCCCGGAGCTTGTGGCTGGGAGCCGTGCTGCTGCTTCGGGAGTGGGATTTAGACGTTGGAATTCAGCCCTTCCAGCACCACGGATGGACTTCCCTCTACTGCCTCCCACTTTGTCTTCTTGTGAGAACTCGGGCCAGGCACGTCCAGCTGGCACTGTGAGTACCCAGAGGAGAAATGAGTGCCTCTCCGCACCTCTCCACTTCCTGTGACAGCTTCCTCCATTCATTCAATGGACATAAAGCCTGTCTTTGATTATCATTTTCATCTGGTTATCTTTGTTCACTTACCATGCGCCATATGCTAAGCCAAGCCATATCGTAAGAAGCACATGAATGGTTTGCTATTGTGCCCATTTTACAGACTGATACTATCTCAAGCACAGGGAATTAAATAAGTCCCCAGGGTCATAATGTGATTGAACCAGGATTTAAACGTTGAACTTTATGTCACCTGAATTCCCAACCTCTGGGTTTGATTGCCCTGCACCTCCCTGAGTTTCCCACAGCCTGGCAGGGGAGACAGACACACAGACACACAGACAAACACAAGAGCTCTGAGATCAGTGCACAGGCCCAGTGGGAGCACAGATGGTTGTCTGTCAGCTGACACAACTGGATATCTTAGATGTGGGGGATGGCTTGACAAGGACCCAGGTCTGCGTTGAGTCCTGAGGAATTAGCAGGTCTTTGCCCCACAGGCCTGGCTTTCCAGGTGGAGGAAAGGACTCCTGCGGGCAGGGTGATGCAGGCTCAAGTGAAAATGGAGAAATGAGGGGATGGAGAGGGCGGTCTGGTGGCCTGGGCTGTACAGGGCTCTCTTGCTTGTCTAGAGCCTGCCTCCGCCCTGCGGCCATGGCGAGGCCGCCAGGTGTTTTCTGAGAGGAGAGGCCTGATCAGATGAGGCTCTAGAAAGAACACGCCTGCTGAGTGGGTGGCTGGCTGTCACCTGGTGGATTCTGAAAAGCCCAGGTAGGAGCAGTGGGAGCCTGAAGTGACACAATGGGCCTGGAGAAGGGGGTTTGCAGGAGATTTAGGAGGAAGAATCATAACTGTGAGCTTGTGCATATAGCATAGAGAGAGAGGGAGGCAGAGGGAGGGGGAGGGGGGCCAGGGAGCATTCTAGAATGGCTGCGGAGCTGACTGGGATACCCTGGTCATGTGTCCTGCCCACTCCCCACCCCACAAGAGACAGGCCTGATTTGACATCAGCACGTTGCCTGCCAAGTAGACCCAGGTCTCTGGTTCTAAGCACAGCAAAGCCTCTTGATTATTCCAGTTCAGTGTCCTTTTGATCTGAAGGCAAATTCATCAGCCAGGAGCCCACAGCAGGGGGCTGAAGCACAGGCATTCACTTGGCTCTTTCATTCACCAAGAGGGTCTCTAACCCTCAGCGCCTGAGCCCCCTGCTTCCAGTTCCCAGGAGGTCTGCTTCCCAGGGACTCACGCTCTTGAGGTTGGCACTTTTGGTTGAAGCTCTGGGCCTCCCCAGAGCACCCATGCCCACCTGAGAGGCAGCGACCAGCCCTGAGCTGGGGCCAGAAGAGCATGTTGAACCCAGGCTCCATGCTTGCTAGCTGTGTGACCTTAGGCAAGTTGCATATCCTTTCTGTGCTTCAGTCTCCCCGCTGGTAAAGAGACCAAAACTCCTCCACTTCCGAGCAGTTTGTGGGGTGTGCAGGAGGTAACACCGGCCATGGGCAGGGTTCCTGGCACAGTAAGTGCTCCAGAGTTGTGGTTTTTATTCACATGGACTTTTGAGTTTGGATCTAGGTCAGTTTACTGAAAATCAGGACTATAAAAAAGGGGGGGGAAAAGAATTCACCGAGTGACTGGTTAGCCACTGTTACTAGATGCAGAGAAGCATCCTGAATCAGGAAATGGAAGCATAAGACAAACACTGTCACTCATAGCTCTCTCTAACACCCCCTTCACCACACCAACACAGAGGAAAATTCCCATACATTTCCTGGCCCCTCCTCGCCACCTCTGCCTCCTCCAGAAGATTTTCCTGAGGCACCAATTACAAACTGCGGGGGGACCCTCCAAGATCCCCAGTGGATGCCTGAAACCAAAGATAATACTGACCCCTATGTATACTGTTTACTTCTACACAGACATAGCGATAGACTAAGTCCAATAGATTACTCTCATTAAGAGGTTAACAGCAATAACTAATAACACAGTAGAACCATTATGACAATGTACTATAATGAAAGGTATGTGAATGTGGCCCTCTCTCTCTAGCTCTGTCTCTCTCAAAATATCTGGAATTTTCCATATACTACTTTCAGATCACGGCTCACCTCTTGTAATAAAAGCACAGAAAGTGAAAGTGGGGGAGGGGGCCATGTGCTCTGTTCAGCTGGGTCCTAGGAGCTCCTTCCCCGGACTTTCCTTACTGTTTATGGCCTCAGAGGTTTATGACATTGACCACTCTCTCTTTCTGGAAAATGTCTGTTTCAGCTTCTTTCTCCACATCTCCTCCCCCCCCCCCCCCCCCCGCCTTCAGCTCTCTCTTTTACTCCTCCGGCTCCAGCTCTCTCTCTTACTCCTCCGGCTCCAGCTCTCTCTCTTACTCCTCCGGCTCCAGCTCTCTCTCTTACTCCTCCGGCTCCAGCTCTCATGCCAGGCTCTGTCTGTGTAATTTCTTGGGGTGGGGTCACTGGCTCTCTGCTCCCCTTTCCTGACCCCACCTGGTCGTGCTCACACCCACAGCTTTTATCTGTTTACTCAGAACTCCAAGCCTGATCCTTCTCGTCCAGATGTGTCGGTATACCTGCAGTGTGCCCATATACCTGCAGTGTGTCTGTGTACCTGCAGTGTGTCCTTATACCTGTAGTGTGTCTGGGTACCTGCAGTATGTCCGTGTACCTGCAGTATGTCCGTGTACCTGCAGTGTGTCCATACACCTGCCTGGCCGCTGACGTCAGCACTGAGCGAGCTCAGGGTCCCCAGAACAGCCAACACTGCACTCAGGGCCCAGGTCTCCACTCTTGCATCTCCCAAACTGGGAGAGCCATTCCGGCTCCAAGCCCCTGCACAACCCCGCCCACAGGGAGTCCTCTCTAAATCCCCAGACGCACCCTCCACCTTACCCTGCCTCTGACCACCTGCCTCCTGATCATGTCCTGCCTCTCCTGCTGTCTCCCTTTCCCTCTTTCCACAGAGAGCTTTTAAAAATGCAAATCTGATCATGTCCCTCTCCGGCTCAGAAGCCTTCATTCTCTCAGGATTAAGACCCAAATCCCTCTCAGGCTCCTAAGGCCCTGAAATCACACCAGGCTATTCTCCCAGCCGCACACCACCCCGGCCCTGTGCTCCTGATCTGACCGGGTAGGAGGTGCTCTCTGAGCCTGGAGCCTCTTCCTCACCTCCCACCCATGTCACCCCTTCGTTTCCAGGGTGACTGTCACTTCTCAGGCTAACTCCTGCATCTTCAGTGTGTTGGATTGCATTTGGCACCACGTAGGTACTCGGCAAACCTTCTCTGGGTATATAGATAAATGAATAAAGAAACCTATATTTCTTGCAATATTGTTTGGAAAATGAAACAGGAAAGTGTGTAAATTATAAAGGATTGCCTTGTCCCCACTCATTTCCATTCTCAGAGTCCTGAGCAGACAGCTGTGAGGCGGGCAGTGGGCTCTGAAGTCTGAGCTGCCAGGAACAGGGCTAGCAAAGTGATCAGAGATGACAGACGGGACCCGACAGCTCTTTAGTGGGCACGCACCTGGACTTCAGTGTGAAATCACGCCCCGCAGACAGAGTTCCATAGCTTCTTCAACAGCACGGAGGCTAGTGGCTTCCTGCCTCCCAGTCCCCTACGTCCACACTCCAGGCTCCGAAAGAAATGGTAAGAAACTCCCCTGACCACCCCCTTCCAGTCGTCTCCATTCTCCCATAACACCCTGCACATCTTTCCATGGGCGAACGTATCAAACTGCATCTCTGTTTTATGTTTACACCTTGGCCTGCTCCCACCAGCTCTGAAATCATAGCTCCATTACTGGGGCATGAACATGTGCCGTGCACTGACGTGTTTCTTCCTTATCAACTACCCATCGCCAATCCTGTGAGGCCTACATCTGTCTGTATGCAGGTGGGGAAACTGGGGTTTAGAGAACTTAAGTGCCCTGCTCAAGGGTTCCTGTCTTAACAGACTCAGAGAAACTAGAACTTGAACACAATTAGGGTGTCTGATTCAGGAGCACATTGGTAAGTTTAACCAGGAGCTCTCCAGGAAATAAAAGTAAGTCCTCATTTGTAGAGTTGCCATTTTCTCTGGTGTCAATGTTCCCATCCTGGCTGATTTCAAGCCACCAGTGGGCCCTGGCAGACCAGTAGAAGCTGGATCCAGCATACCAATGATCTAACCAGACATCTCTGCTCTTAATCCTTACCTTGCCCAGGAAGGATCCCAGACCAGTCGCAGCAGCACCAGCAGCATCTAGGAACATGGGGATCCCAGCTGCATGGGACCCACCTGAGAGCTCCTGTAGGAAGAAGCAGGAAGTGGGGCCCAGCGATCCCATTTTACCCAGCCCCAGGTGGTTCTGTTGCCGGTTTACCTTTGTTTGGCAGGGCACTCAACTACACTGGCACACATATTTGTTGAGCTGAGCTGAATGGAAACCATCAACTCCAGAGCCAAGGATCAGCCAAGAGAATCTTAGCTCTCCCTTCGGGGAACAAGGTGAAGGTGGCTAAGACTTTTGGGTGGGGCTGACCTTCTCTCGGAAGCCCTCTGCAGACTATGCCCATTACATCTCAGCCCCACCTGCTTGTCTGCCTTCTGGGAACCCAGTTGGAAAGTGCCCTCTTCGAATGATTGAGATAGCAGTTCCTTTGCATTAGAGCTGTTAGAGATCAGATTTCAAGTTCCTGTGTTTTATCTAAGTCATCTTGGTCTAACCAGAGATTGAAAAAACACTTTTTCTCTTTTTTCTAGAAATTTCATAATTTTATCTTTTACATTTTGATTTATAGTCCACCTCAAGGTATTTGTTGTGTATGACGTTAAATAAAGATACAGCCAGTTGGTCTGTCACCATTGTGTAAAAAAAACCCAATAATTTCCCCCACTGAATCACACTGGTGTCTTTGTCAAAAATAGGATAACCATATAATGTGTGGAACTATTCCTGAATTTTTTGACTGTTTCCATTGATTTATATGACTATGATTTGCCAATACCACACTGTCTTGATTATCATAATTTTTTAAGTCTTGAGATCAGGTAGTGTAAGTCCTATAGTTTTGAGTTTTAGTGTTCTTTAAAAAAACAAAAACATTGTATTCACTATTCTATTGTAGTTCCTTCACTTTTCCATATACATTTCAGAATCAGCTTGAAACATTTTTTCAAAATGGTTGCTGGTATTTTGATTAGAATTTCATTAACTTTGTAGTTATATTTGGGGAGAATTGAGATTTTTAGCAATATTGAGTCTTTACATCTATGAACATGGTATATCTGTTCATTTATTAGAATGTTTCAATTTTTCTTAGCAACATCCTATAGTTTTCAGAGAAGAGTCTTGCATGCTTTTTATTAAATTTATTTTTAAGTATTTAAAATTTTTGGCACTAATATAAGTGGAAATGTTCTAATTTTATTGTCTAATTTCCACATGTATGCAAAAATACATTTAAATTTGTATATTAACTTTTACTCTACAAACTTGCTAAATTTAATTTTTAGTTCTAATAAAATTTTTGGTCAATTTCTTAGGATTTCCTACATCTGATAAATGATACACTTCTACAATTTTCTTTCCTACTTGGATGACTCATATATTTTTTTCTTGCCTTATTACTCTTATTCCAGAAATATTGTTGAGTAGAAGGGTTTACCCTTGTCTTGTTTCTTTAGTGAGGAGGTAAGTACTCAGTATTTCTAAATTAAATATCATATTGGACTCCATTAGTTAGGTTGAGGAAATCCCCATCTATTTGCAGCTTGCTAAGTGTTCGCTTTTATCTAAATCCCCTCCCCCCTCCAAAATGCTGGATTGTGTCAAATTATTGTTCTTTATGTTCTAAAACTATTGTATCTTTTCCTTTATTCTGTAAATATGATGAATTATATTAATTTATTTTAGCATCTTAAACTAATCTTGTATTCCTGGAACAAGCCCTACTTAGTTATAATGCAGTATCCTTTTTTATACATTGTTGGATTTAGTTTGCTAATATTTCTTTATGGATTTTTGTGCCTTTATTCATGAGGCTTATTGGCCTGTAATTGTGCTTATTGTAGTGTCTTTGTCAGGTCTTCTGGTAATGCATTAGAAAGTATTCACTCCTCTATTTTCTGAAAGAATTTGTGTAAGATGATTATTTTTTTAACTTGTATTTTAAGATGATAATGGTTATATACAGAAGGTAAAACAAGTAGGATTTCCTGGCAGACGTTATGGGGACATAAATAAAAAGGATGATTTCAACATTTTTGGTCTTTGGAACTGAAAGGTAGAGCTGCCTCCACATGAGACAGGGAGGGCTGTGGTGGAGCAGGATTTGGGCAAGCCAAGAATATGGCTTTGGACATGGAATGCTTGAGATGTCTTTCAGACAGCCTGACAGAAATGCTGACTAAGCAGTCTGAAGGTTAGGGGGAAGTTCTGGGTTGGAAATACAAAATTGGGAGTCACTAGCAATAGTTAGAGATTGATTAGAACACCAAGGGAATCTATAATAATAAAAGCACAATATGCTAATTAGGCTGGACATCCTTCCGGATGACCTTCCAGACAAAGCTGCGGTTGTGGAGGCTGAGGCAGAGGCAGCCACCACAGCATCCTCGGTTGAGGCCCTTGCACAAATTTCATGCATTTGGCCTCCGGTGTGTATAAATAAAAAAGGAGAGATCCAGGGACTGAATGCTTGGGCCTCCAACATCGAGATATTAAAAGAAGATGAGATCTAAAAAATAACCTGAGAAAGAGTAGCCGACGAGATAGGAGACATGCAGGAAGGTGCTGTGAAGGAGGGTAGAGGAGGGAAGGGAACAATGGTGTGAGTGCTGCTGAGAGTTCGGGTATAATAAGATGGAGAATTCGTCACAGGATTTGGCAATGTGGAGGTCGCTAGCGATCTGAAAAGGAGCAGTTTTTGTGGGGTAAGTTTAAGAGCAAACTGGAAGAGAAGAATTAGAGACAGATAATGCAGACAAGTAAATATTTTACTTTCAAAAAGACCAAAGAGCTGGCAGGAGAAGGGCATACTCCACAGTCAGGAGCATTTCACTGCACCTTTCTTTTCTTTCTTTTTTTTTTTTAAATGTATTTTATTGATTTTTTACAGAGAGGAAGGGAGAGAGATGGAGAGTTAGAAACGTCGATAAGAGAGAAACATCAACCAGCTGACTCTTGCACACCCCCTACCGGGGATGTGCCCGCAACCAATGTACATGCCCTTGACCGGAATCGAACCTGGGACCTTTCAGTCCTTAGACCGATGCTCTACCACTGAGTCAAACCGGTTTTGGCTCACTGCGCCTTTCTTGATGGCATTTGTTCTGTGTTTCATACCGTTTCCCATGACAGTCCCTTCCTCCTCTAATATTTTTGGTTCCTGAATCTTTGTTTGGCTTGAATTCAGTATCATCTGGCTGCGGGGTCCTTTTTTTTTGTGCCGAGATCTCTCCTTACGGTAAGAACAATGTTAAGCTTAAACTAGTGACTGTCCCTTTGCTCCTCCTGGTGACTGAGTACACTCTGCTCATTTTGACTCATTAACACCTGCTTTTGACCCTGGCATCATTTCCTTAAGAAAGACCCTCCCTGCCCTCCCTGACCATCCCTACCATTCCCTCCAGCCTAGCTCAGGCCCCTTGTTCTGCTCTTTCCAGCCTATGTACCGACTGCTCAGAGCAGATGCACCAGTGTGATGATTTAAATAAGTCTAAATGCAAGTTTCAAGTTGTCTTACTTCCTCTTCGTAACCCCACTTCTTCCAGTTCATTCAACAACTTTTTGTGTGTGTGCACACTATGTGCTAGACCCATAGGGCTACCAAGATAATGAAGATATAAAGCCTGCAGGGACGGCACTCAAAGTTTTATGAAAGAATTAAATATAAAAACTTAATTACTAACAATGTGCTTTACTACCTGCAGAAACAAGAGACCCAGGAATGTCTACCCAGTGACATGAAAGAAATTATTTTATTTAATTTGTTATATCAAAGCAATGCATGAATATGGATTTAGAAAGCATAAGATAATAGAATAGAGTCTATTCAATAGACCATAATAAAAAAACAACCATTATTTATTGAATCTTTCCCCCACTTTTGCCTCTACTTTGAAGCAGTATCTTTCTTAGCTCTCTTGGTCATGACCTCTATATTTTAAAACAATACTCTCCTTCTGTTATTTTGTTGATGTATGAGCTTCACACATTGCTATTGATTGTCTGTTTTACCGATGGTGAGTTAGGGCTCGTGCGAATCCCCCTCCCAAACTTCTCCTCTTCCCCTGTCTCCAGCCGAGGTCTGTCCATATCCAGGGTGATTCTGCTGGTCTCTGCCCATTCTGACAGGATATCTGCAATGCCTTTCCTGGTTGGACAGACCCGGAGAGACCGTTGTTGTGTAGAGAAGTGGGTAGGAGATTTAAAGGACAGAGATAAGTACAGTGGCCCTAAGGGTGCATGCTGGGTGCTGGTAAGTCAGGTAAATGGCTTGGATGTGGACAGGAGCCTGTCAGATCCTCAGCATGCACGGAGTCCACACCACGTGGGACCCAAATAGAACTGCAAGCTGTCTGGTGAATTACACAGGGCACTGTGTGTGGGCAGAGGGAGAGCAGGAAATAAAAAGGAAAGGGTTAGTGAAGTCAACGCCAGACCTATCACAAAAGCAAATCCTGTCACCCAGCCAGTCTCATTAGTGAAAACAAGGAGACCGGATTATTTTTCATTGAAAACGATCTTCTCCGTCAGATGTGAAATATTGTAAAATGTCACAGCCTTTTTAGCTACTTTAGTAATTTGGAAACCAAATAGAAAGAGGTATTTTTCAATTAAGTCCTGTCTGCTATAAATTTGTAAATGGAAAGCAGCATGAAAAAAAATTATTTTGCCAATCTTTGGTCTGAGAATTTAATTAAAAAGAACATATTACTGAAACTTACACTTTCCTCTTGTCTAAGCTGCTGCCCATCAGATGAACTTTTGACCACCGTATCAGCCTTTCCCTAGGCCTTGTCGGCACCCAGGAGCTCCCAGTCACAGCCTGTGAAGCCCCAGCGAATCCGGGAGATGAGTAAATCACATTCACTGTCACGTGTATATCGAGAGGCTCAAAGAGCCTAAGCCATTTGCTTAGTGTTGCTCATATAACAGCCATGAAGATGTGTGTATCGATATTTAACACTTACTATGCGCTGTGGTCCTTGCCAATTGCTTTACCAATACTGTACCGTGAATCCTTACAAGGTTCCGGAAGGGCAGGCTTTATTTCACCATTTGGCAGGTGAAAAGGTAGGGTTCGCTGAGCTGAAGCATTATAACGTTCCCACACCTCTTGGATGGTGAGGCCAGGATTCTCATCTCAGCGTTGCCCTACATCGGGGGGTTGACAGGACAACCTCACTTTGCCAGCCTCCGGTCCAGCCACCCTTCCTCTTGAACTATCCTGATCCCTGGGGCAAAAGATGGTTAGTGATCAGATCCCTCCTTGTGTTAAAAGGCATGTAATTGTATCTTCTCGGGTTGGAAGGACTGAATTGCTATAACTGAATTCTGCACAGTATGCTTGTTAACCCCTCCCAGCTGATGGCAACCTCGCTGGGGAAATCTGCATCTAAATTGTCATGAAAAAGGTTAGAAATCCACCCACATACTGGGCTCCAAGATATACCAGGAGAGTCTCTGCCCAGCTTGTCTTATAGAATACCAGAATTACAGGTCCTTGGGATAGGAGGGGCCTTAGTGGGCATAGGGGCCACCTTTTCCTCTAAGCAAGGTTCGCTGTGACATGGCCTGCAGAAGGTCAGACGCATCTGTTGAAATACTTTCTCACACTCCTTATTATAGAATCTTGCCACTTCCCTGTAGTTGCTACTCATGTGTCCATGTATCTGTCCTCTGAACTCACATAGAAATATGCTTCCTTTTTCACATTTTTTATTCATTTAGGAACCATATTTGTTTTACTCCTCCTTTGTGTCTGCTAGGCATAATGAGAGGAGAATTGTGTAGGTATCTGGAGAAAGGCCTCATGCAGAAGGGAGAAGTTGTGGAACTTTAAGAATGGGTAAAAGTCCAGTCTGGCTGTAGGAGATTGTCCTAGAGAAAAGCTGAAGATTGGCGAGGCTGGGACATTTCATGCCATAGAGCAGTGTTTCCCAAACTTTTGACATATGTGTACCCCTTCTATAATTTTCGTAAGGCTGAGTACCCCTCGTACTCATGAGAATGTAGAATTAGGCACAGCTAAGCACGGTGCAGTGTATATCCCCACCAAACTCCGGTGCAATGTGTACCCCCACCGAACTCTTCCCGTACCCCTGGGGGTACGCCTAACACACTTTGGGAAACACTGCGTAGAGCAATTACTTGCTTAGACTCACAGGGGTGTATTAAAAGGACAAGGAGCCAGCTTTAAAGGCTGATAATCAAAATAAATGATTATAGAAATAAGTACTAATGCCGAAACCTGTTTGGCTCAGTGGTAGAGCGTTGGTCTGCGGACTGAAAAGTCCCGGGTTCGATTCCGGTTAAAGGCATGTACCTTGGTTGCGGGCACATCTCCGGTAGGGGGTGTGCAAGAGGCAGCTGGTCGATGTTTCTCTCTCATCGATGTTTCTAGCTCTCTATCTCTCTCCCTTCCTCTCTGTAAAAAATCAATAAAATATATTTTTAAAAAAAGAAAAGAAAGAAGTACTAATCCATTAAATGAAATAAAGACAAATAAGTCAATTCTGTAATAAACTGATGAATAGATAAAAAAAATATTGTTCCTCCTAATAGAAGAATGGCACTGATAAATACAGACGGAATGGTGGAGTGAGAAAAATATAAGTGGACTATGCTATTAGAGGGGAAAGTTTAATGGGGAGCAAACTATGTATATGTCTCCTCAGGAGACACTTACTAATGACAAGAAGGAATCAGAAAATTTGGGAATGGAGAGATTAGGAGCACCAGTGTAGCTGACTGATCAGTGGCATAGCAGATATGGCACTGCCCTCCTGGGCCCTGGCTGATGGGCACCCTGAGAACCAGTCCTCTCCTTGGAGTTTCTGCCAAAATTCTTTTTAAAAAAAAATATATATTTTATTGATTTTTTACAGAGAGGAAGGGAGAGATAGAGAGCTAGAAACGTCGATGAGTGAGAGACATCGACCAGCTGCCTCTTGCACACCCCCTACCGGGGATGTGCCCGCAACCAATGTACATGCCCTTGACTGGAATCGAACCTGGGACCTTTCAGTCCACAGACCGACGCTCTACCACTGAGTCAAACCGGTTTCGGCTCTGCCAAAATTCTTAACCCAAATATAGTCAATGTGAAACATTAGGCAACTCAAGTTGAGGAACATTTTAAAGATAAGTGGCTGCACTCTTTAAAAATGTCAAGGTCGAAAAGGACAGAGAAAGGCATGGAGCGGTTCCTGATTAAAGGAGACGAAAGGAAGAGACGTGACTCCAGATTAGACCTTGGACTGGAAAATAGAAATAACTTAAAAGAATATCATTAAGATAGTTGACAATTGTGAATCAGTCTGTGGAGTAGATAATAGTACTGGATCAGTGCTAACATTTCTGATATTGACATTTGGCTATGTAAGAGAATGTTCTTATTCTTAGAAACACACTAAACATGCACGGCGTGTCTCAGGAACATACTTCCATCTACCTGTCTTTCTTTCCTTCTTTCTTCTCTCTCTCTCCCGTCAGCCCCCTCTCTCCTATCTACCTAGAGAAAGTGATAAGTCAGAATGGGCAAAAAGGAAGGGATTGGTCTATCTGAGTGAAGAGAATATGGAAATTCAATGTATTATTTTTTACAAGTTTTCTGTAACTCTGAGATGATACCAAAATACACAAAACCCAGACTTGCGGGAGAGTGAGACAGAGTGGGATGCAGAGGGAGTGCAGTCCTTGAACATCCTCTGATAGACTTGAGGTGAGAACGCTTGGAAACTCTTGAAAGGTATTCATCTGCAGAGCTTCAGGCGAGGATGTGGGACTCACTCTGGACAGGGGGTGACAGCGCTGTCAGCAGCAGGAGAACTAACAGGGAAGTGTAAGTAGCGGCGGATGGGCTGGCCGCTGTGACTAATTGAGTGTGGGAGGCACGGAAGGGGGAGAAGTAGCCTGGAGCAAGCAGGTGGATAGAACCTCCCACTGAGCAGAAATAAGGATCCTGGCAGACTCCGGGGCACCTGTGGCAGTTCACTGCCTTTCACGGAGAGGCAACCAGAATGCACACGGCACACCGCGTGCTCAAGTCTGATTCTCAGAGGAGGAGCAGCTTCATTTTTCCCTCTTAAGGAGCCCACTTCCCTGTTTCCCCAGTTAATTACTGATCCTCTTGATGATTCTAAACCTCGTCCCCCAGACCACAGGAGTCATGGCCGCCTCTGCCTCCAGTACCACCATCTGGTCAGAGCTCTCAACTCCCTTCAGCCATCACAGCTCCATTCCACCTTCGCTTTCTCATCCCCGCACACCAGGGAGTGCGGACTAAAACGGAAATCTGGCCATGTTTTCCTTTTCTCAGAAAGAACCCCCAGTTTGTGAGCAGATACCACGCAGCTCCACCAACTTCTCACCGTTGACTCCTGACCCTGTCAGTGAAGCATAGTCCATCCCTGACACGAACCACTGTGCCTTTTGTACTAGTTTCTTGTTTTTCATCCTGAGAATCGGTTTGCTTCTTTAGAGAATAGTAACAACAACATTGCCACGTGGTAGGCTGTTAGGAGGACCAAGGGAGGTGGCTGGTGGAGGGCTCCGCGCACTGCTTGGCGCAGGGCAATGGTTGCAGTCAAGGTGCTGGCTTCTCCGTGCTCACCCCCCTCCGGGTTTGGTGGTGGCTCAGCCCAAAGTTCCACTCGACTACAAAGCCACATCTGTGGGGAAGCCTGGCACTCCCAGGCTCTGGGCGGATGTCCGGGAGGAAGAGCAGCATGATTGCCTCATGGGTTCAGCAAGTATTACCTAGGAGCGCACCGCGTGCCGGAACTGCGCTGGCACTGGGCATAGGCCAGGAGATCACTGTGCCCGTGGACACCATCCCAGTGCGGAGAGGCAGAGCACGATGCAAACAAGCAAACGAGTAAGCGAGGTACCTGGAGAGAGTGCTGTTTTTACGCAGGGGGCTGAGCAGGGGGTGCTGGGAATGGAGGCCGCAGTGGTGTCGGGGAGGGGAACACCCCCTCTACCATCCTCAGTTCTTAGGGCCGCACTCTCCCCTTTGACTGACTGACAGGAGACCAGATTAGCTGGGGAAACCACGGTAACAGGTGCACTTGGCAATCATGAGTAATGCTCAGAGAATGATCAGGACAGAGGCCTTTTACACAAAGAAAGAAGAAAGTTGTGAAGAATTGACAGGACAAAGGCACAGGTTCGGGTGCTTGTTCCTGAGGATTCTGCACAGGAGGGTGGAGCAGCAGGTTAGTGCCCATGTAACGAGGTTGGTTTTATCCACACTGGAGCCTGGGTTTCCAACTGAGCATCTGGGGTCTCTCTCTGTCCCTGGCATCATTCACAAGACGGATTTATTTCCTCCATTTGAGGAGATGGGAGGGTCAACCTGCCCTTCTTTGATCAGCTGCTTGTCAAGTAGCTTTAATTCTAAAATCCAAGATGCATTGTGGGACATCTGGGGGGCCTGCCAGAGGAGAAGGCAGTCAGGGAAGATGTTCTTGAGCCTGTCAATCAGCTTAGGCCTGAATAAAGAGAGGAAACCAGGGAATAGCAAGCGGAGGAGTATTGCTGGCAGATGCACAGCCCTTGACATTGAGCTGAGCTTGTGTGGACCAGGAACAGAGTGTGACTGGAGGATGCTGAGCAAGAGGTGGAGAGGAACTGAGGCTGGAGACTCATTTGTAACCTAGTCAGGGAGCAGGTCCTGCAGGCACGGCTCAGTGCAGGCGCGCTCGGGCTAACTGCGGTGTGTCCCAGCCTGTGTACGGATGCCTCTAATGGGAAAAGCAGAGTGATTTGGTCCTGAGATGGGGCACTGATGAGTGTTATTTCCTATATATCTTGTTGTTATGTTTGATATCAGTAATGGAAGTGTGACTGATGGGAGGAAGTTCCAGTGAAAGTGCATTGAGGATGCATCTTTTGGAGTGTTAAGAGCTCTGCCATTTGCTTCACTTGCAATTGGAAATATATATTTTATCTCAGAATATTGCAACATTGAAAGTTACAGTGGAACCAACCTTATTTTGCAGTTAAGTATCTAAGAGTCACAGACTCAGTCAAGAAAAGATAAATACATTTTCAAAAATTGCTTCCAAGATTTATCTTCAAAAATGAAATGATTCCATTGCATGTGAATATAATTTGTTTATCTACCCATTCACTGATGGGCATTTGGGCTGTTTATACTGCTATAAACATTCATATGCAGCGCCTGTGTGGACACGTGTGTTTACTTCTCTTGGGTACATGGACGTGCTGGGTGAGTGGACATGCTGGGTCCATGTCATCACGAGTGAACTTTCTGGAATGTCTGCTCCATTTGTATCCCCACCAGCCATGCACACAGGGTCCTTTCTCCACATCCTCAGAAACACTTGCTATTTTTCATTTAAAAACTAAAGACATCCTAGTGGGCATGAAGTGGCATCACATTGTGTGGTATGTTTTTTAAAAATATATATTTTGTTGATTTTTTACAGAGAGGAAGGGAGAGGGATAGAGAGTTAGAAACATCAATGAGAGAGAAACATTGATCAGCTGCCTCCTGCACATCCCCCACTAGGGATATGCCTGCAACCAAAGTACATGCCCTTGAACCTGGAACCTTTCAGTCTGCAGGCTGACACTCTGTGGTTTTGATTTGTGTTTCCTTGATGACCAATAACAATGGGCATGCTTTTATGTGTTGCTGGGCCATTTGTCTATCTTTGGAGAAACATATATTGAAGTTCTTTGTCCATTTAAAGAATTGGGTTGTTTGTCTTTTTATTTTTGAGCTCCTTATACATTCTGAGTACCAACTCTTAGGTGAATGCATGGGAAGGGAGAGCAGCTACAAGTCACCAGTGGGAGTGGGGGGTGGATTGCGGTGGAAAGTGATTGTGGAAGTGAGGACGGGGCGTGGTGTGCATGAAGGAGCTGTGAGACTGGCAAGACCTGATAGTTGTACAGTGTGACTATGCTAAATGCCACTGACTCGCAGGCTTTAGGAAGGTTAATTGTATGTTATATGAATTTTACCTCAATAAAAATGTTCATGTTAAAATGGAAAAAAAATTGTTTTCAAAGACAGAGGAGGGTTAAATAAATTATTAGGGAGATTTGCAAACATTGAATTTATTTTTTATGATGAAATTATTATTTTTGATACATTTATATTTTTGATTAATTAACCCTCCTGCAGGAAATTTACAGAGCCCGGGGGCTGCATCCCAGGGACTGCAGGCTAGAGCTCCACTCCTTTCCTATCCGCCACATTCCAGCCACTCATCTACACTCTGTCCAGACCATCCCATCCACACCCCCACACCCAGCCCAGACCATCCCATCCACACCCCCACACCCAGCCCAGACCATCCCATCCACACTCCCACACCCAGCCCAGCCCATTCCATCCACACCCCCACACCCAGCCCAGACCATCCCATCCACACCCCCACACCCAGCCCAGACCATCCCATCCACACCCCCACACCCAGCCTAACCCATCCCATCCACACTCCCACACCCAGCCTAACCCATTCCATCCACACTCCCACACCCAGCCCAACCCATTCCACCTATACTTCCACACTCAGCCCAGACTATTCTGTCTATGTGTCCACAACCACCCCAGCTAGTGCAGAGCAGCCTCAGAGCAGCTTAGGCAACTTTGGTGCTTAACTCTTTGGAATCAGATAATTTGACTTGAGGTGTCAGTTATATTTAGTAGTCAGAATAGTTGACATTGACTGAAGCACCAACAACAAACAACTTGAAATATCTAAATCGAATGCAGTTTCAAAACAAGATGGGCTCTGGTGGTGGCTCCGTTGGTTGGAACATTGTCCCATACACTAAAAGGTTATGGGTTTGATCCTTGGTTGGGGAATGTAATGGGGGGGAGAGGGTGAGGAGGGGGAGGGGATGTGTGTGTGGAAGGGGGGAGGTGCAGCATCAATGTTTCTCTCACATTGATGTTTCCCTCTCTAAAAATCAATAAAAACATATATTTGGATGAGGATTAAAAAAAAAAAAAAACAAAAAATGATGGATAATGGATAGAGTGAACAGGGGGTAGAGAATTGCTATGTGCTAATGTAAGAATAGTATGTTAGTGACAGAATTCAGGTGATGGGTATATGGGTGTTTACTATGCAATTCTTCCAACTTTCTACATTGAAAAATTTCATAAGAAATTGTCAGGGGAAATGTGAGGTGGGTCATTGGCCTCCACTCTAATGCAGACCCCAAATGCACCCGGAGGGGAAGGGAGGCTGAAAGATACATACCACTGGCAACTGCCTGGGCTAAGAACTGATGCTCCTCACTCCCTCTCACACCACTGCCTCTGAGCACTGAAGGACCTGCCTGGTGGCTTGAAATGTGAACGGAGGCATCCAGTAGAGACCCCTCTGTGCAGTTTTTGTGGAACATTTGAAGTGTTAATACCATCGGATGTCCCTGTCCAGTTCAGTACAGCGCATCAACTAAACTCTGCTCCTTCATAACCAGTTGAACTCTGCTAAATTATAACATATGTCTCTCTGCCTGTGTTGGAGCCAGGACCTTGGTCTTCATGGGAATCTCTGACAAGACTCAGACTGGAACTTACATGAGAACTGCTTCTCAGGTACTGGGGCTCAGATCTCTCCCTTCATAATCTTATGAGCCAATTCTTTATAACATATAAAAATAAATTCAATCTGTACCTCTCTACTTTGTATGTATATCCTATCTAATAAAAGAGTAATATTCAAAGTGACTGTCATTCCAACATACAAGATGGCTGCCCCCATGTGGTCAAAGATGGCTGCCCTCATGTGGACACAAGATGACCACCACAAGATGGCCAGCAGGGGAGGGCAATTGGGAGGTACTAGGCCTGAAGGGGAGGGCAGTTTGGGGGGACCCAGGTCTATAGGGGAGGGCAGTTTGGGGGGACCCAGGTCTACAGGGGAGGGCAGTTGGGGGGTACCAGACCAGCAGGGGAAAGCAGTTAAGGGTGATGAGGCTGGCAGGGATGCAGTTAGGTATCAATCAGGCTGGCAGGGGAGTGGTTAGGGGGTGATCAGGCTGGTAGGCAGAAGTGGTTAGGGCAATCAGGAGAGCAGGCAGGTGAGCATTTGGGAGTCAGCAGTTTGGATTATGAGAGGGATGTCTGCCTGCCCATTTAGGCCTGATCCTGGTAGTCAGTCAGACATCCCTCTAGGGGTTCCAGAATGGAGAAGGTGCAGGCTGGGCTGACTGAGGGACACACACCACCTGTGCACAAATTTCATGCACAGGGCCTCTTGTATGTATAAATATGTCTGTAGATGTATTTATTGATTATATTTCTCTGGAAAATCCTAATGTAGTTTCTGAGTATTTTTGTTCTAGGATTAAGGTTTTACACAGACATTCTTACTGTCCCATATCCAGATTTTTTGGCATAAAAACATACTGACAAGCCCTGGTCAGTTGTTTGGAGCTTCATTCAGTAATCCAAAAGGTGTGGGTTGGATTCCAGTCAGGGCACAGGCCTAGGTTGCTGGTTTGATCCCCAGTCAGGGCGAGTGTGGGAAGCAACACATCATTGTTTCTCTCTCTCTTACCTTCCCACCCTCCTTTCTTTCTCTCTCTCTTACCCTCCCTCCCTTCCTTTATTCCTAAAAATCAATGAAACATATTCTGAGGTGAAGATTTTAAAGAGTGTCAAGAGTGAATGTTTGGAAAATTCTAAAAGGACATATCTTTGTGGCAAGGTGATGGGGTCCCAAGTCCAGCAGGGCATGGAGCTGGGTGCCAGGCCCAGACAGGAACAGGTGCACCCACAGCAGCAGTCTCTTTCCTCATCTCAGGTCCTCCAACTCCCATCACTGGGCACTGCTTCCTCCGAAAACTGTTGTAAGCCTGGTAATTCTCCAGAGCACTCATCTTGGACATAGGCCACAGTTTTGCTGTGGAAACAGAGAAGACCCATGCCTAGTCCTGGCTTTCACTCCCAGCCCTGCGGCCTCTGCTCCTGCTGGGGGTGGAGTTCATTTTAGCCCTAAATTCCCTTCCGCGGCTTCATCCAATCACTCATTTATTCATCAACTACTTACCGAGGGTGCATATAGGCACTTTATTACTGGCCAGGTATGTGGTGATGAACAATATGCATATCCCTGTCTCTGAGATGTATAGCTGGCAGACGGGGGTGAGGGGGAACAGGATAGGGGGACATGGGGACAGGGGGATATGGGAATAGGAGTACAGGAGAACATGGGGACAGGGGGACAGGGGACAGGGGGACATGGGGACAGGGGGATATGGGGACATGGGGACATGGGGACAGGGGGACAGGGAGACAGGGGGACAGGGGATGGGGGGACAGCGGGACAGGGGAAAGTGGGGACAGGGGGACAGAGGGTCAGAGGGACTGAGGACGGGGACAGGGGACAAGGGGACAGAGGGACATAGGAGAGGGGGATATGGGGATATGGGGACAGGAGAACATGGGGACAGGGGGACAGAGGGTTATGGGAATAGGGGAACAGGGGGACAGGAGAACATGAGGATGGGGGACAAGGGACAGGGGGACAGGAGGGCAGGGGGACAGGGGGACAGGGGACAGGGGACAGGGGACATGGAGATAAGGGGATATGGGGACAGGGGGCAGGGGAACAGAGGGATATGAGGATAGGGGGACAGGGGGACAGGGGAACAGGGGGGCAGAGGGACAGGGGGACAGGGGAGGGGACAGGGGAACAGGGGGACAGGGGGACAGGAGGACAGGGGGATATGGAAATAGGGGGATATGGAGATAGGGGGATATGGGGACAGGGGAACATGGGGACTGGGGGACAGGGGGACTAGGGAACAGAGGGACAGGGAGACAGGGGACAGAGGAACATGAGGACAGGGGGACAGGAGACAAGTTTCAAAAAGAAGCCAGTGCTAGGCAGTAGAGGTGCACTGGAATATGTAATGTGTCCTGTGGATTAACTTGTAAAAAGTCTCCTTGGGGAGCTGGGCTGGGCAGGCAGGGCATAGGAGCTGAGTGGCTTGGATTCGGGCAGTCACAGGGAAGGGCATTTCTCTATGCCCTGCACGGGCTGAGCCAGACTTAGAGTCGGGGCAGGATGGTGCCTTAAAGGAAGTAAAAGTATTTCAGTGCAGCTGGGCAGTGACAGTGAGGGAGCATGAGGCTGAAGAAGCAGCGTCTGCACTCACTGTACCCGCCCTCCTCAATGCCTGCTGGGCGCTGCTATGCTCAGGGCACCAGAGACATAAGCCTGTGCCACACTAAACCGCGGGCCTTTCACACCCTCCATCTCCCCCAAATGTCTCTGGCAATCGCTGTCTGGGCTCCATCCAGCTCCTGGAGGACGGAGCACACGCCTTCCGTCACAGAGAGCTGCTGCAGAGACATCTAATTTTACAGATCATGGTTTTGGAGAAAAATGTCACCCCAGAAGTGAGTGGGAAATTACTCACTTCTGGAGAGATGGAAATGTCAAGATGGATGGGTCAGGTCCGCTCTGGGCGCCTGGGCTGCTCAGCAGCCCGCTGCACGCCAGCGCCCCCTCCCGGCTGCCGCAGGCAGTACAGGCTTGGGGGCTGCAGACCAGGGGAGTTTCTCACCTCTCCTGCTGCATGGTTTCCCCTGCTGCTCCCTGCCTGCCTCCCCTCCCCCCACAATGCCCACATCCTCAGCTTAAAAGTCGCCTCCCAGTGCCTTCCCTGAACCCAGGGTTGGCTCAGTGACCCCACCCTGTGTTTGCAGAGCAAATTGTAATGTAACTTCATCAAAGTGTAATAGCTGCTTTGTTTGTTTTGTGTTCTTTTCCTAACAGACCTTGGATATTCATGCATACACATACGCACGGTGCTTATGTAAACTGGAGTGCATTTTACATAATATGTAAATACCAGTAGTAGTTAATACTCTCCCTTCCGAAAGTAAACTGTACACACACACACACACACACACACACACACTCATGTGTCCTCAAATATTTTTCTAGGTGTAATTCAAGAAAAGAAAAACATCCACATGTATAAAGGCTTTCACTACAATGTTATCTGTAATAGTCTTTTCCCTCCTCTCCACTTCCTGAAAGGCCTTAGGCTCAGCTGATGAAATTTCTCTTTAAATCATTGTGCGAAAAAGCCCCATAAGAAACATTAGATAAATCGGCTGATTTTTCCTTGGGGTCTCATTTTTCTATGTATTAAATGGAAAGAGATGAGATTTGTGTTAGAGCTCTCTGTCGTTATGGTGGCCGTGAGAATGTCACCACAGGGCCTGGAGCGGTCTCCAGTGGCCTGGGGGGAGGAGTTAGGAGAGGCAGGGCCCATCTTGGCTGGTTCCTCACCCTGAATGGCCCTGTGACCCACTGCACTCCTCATTCTTCCATCTGAAGCTGAGGCACAGGCCACTAGCTAAGGTAAGGCACTGGCAGTGAATGAGAACATCTGGAAAGAACAGATAGAGGTACAGCTAAGCTGCTATGATAGAGATTGCAATGTAAAGTGTCTTAATTGAAATGGAGTTTGTTTCTGACTCCAGGGGGAGGCAGGTGGCAGACAGGCTGAGCAGGCAGTTCTGCCGCCCTCCACATGAAGCTTCCTCTAATGGCTTCATCAGCTGCCACCCTTCTCTCTTCTGGTAAGGAGGAGATAAGAGATCAGGGGAGCTCCTGCCCCATCAGTTTAGCGGTGAATAGTTTATAGCTGCAAGGGAGTCTGGGAATGCGTCTAGTTGGCATTTATGCATGTGGTCAGGGTCCATATCAAGTGGCCAGGAGAGAAGGCCGGTCATTCAGACAGCACTTAGAGCTGATACAGGATCTCCTGGCATTTTTAGTGGCAGACCCTACTCAGAAAACATGACTTCTGGTCCCAGTGCTAGCATGTATGACCATTAAATCAGGACTCATGGGTAGTGACTACACCATTTTTGTAATTTCCTTGACCTGAGTCTTATCCCCCTTCTCCTCCAGGAGCATTTGTGGTATTGTTAAGGCCCATGCCACCAATCTTTGGGTGCAGAGTTGGGCTGGTGATTTAAGGCTGGCTGATCAGGGCATTTCTCTGCCACAGTGACCGGTTCCTGGAGGGGCGTAAGGCATGAGACGGGCAGAGCAAGGAGACCTACTCCGATCATTTTGATGGAGTTATAGAATAGATGCTCTCATTCTGCCAGGGCTCCTAAAGAGACAAAATGCAAACTTGGAGTCATGAGTGGCTTTTTTTGCCCCTAGTGGGAAGAAGCTTCTTGAGTATGAAGCCACCTGAGACATGAAGAAAGCTTGCAGATGGCATTATTCAGAGCTGCTGGATCCAGCCATGCAGCCTGAAGGTGTTATCCTGGAATGGGCTGCAGGAGCACAGGTGCCTGTCTCAGCTTTGCTCTAAGAACTAAGTTGAACTAAGAACTTAGAAAGAGAACAATTCTGATCCGTTTCCTGTCCAGTCCCTTGTTTTCCATCACAGGTCGTGGCTCTCAGACATGGCTGCACAGAACAATATCTCAGGAGCCTGATAAAAAATAGATATTTAGTCCCACCAGAATGAGGGGAGGCTAACAATCCATGTTTAAAAATCGCTTCCCCTGAGTTTCTGAAGGCAGCTCGATTTGGGAACAGCCAACTACTCCATGCTGCCTCCCAGGGCGAGTACTGCTGCGTGACTTTGGAAACTGACATCTCTGCGTCACTTCAATTTATTTTTTACTTTTACCAGGAAGAGGGGAGACCAGATGATGTGTTTAAGTGGCCTTCTGCCCTCAGAGATTACCAGGATGACAGTCCCTGGGATGGCCTGCCTCCTCTCCGGCTCCACATTCCCCTGCACATGCACGCACCCCTACTGTGAGCAGACACCCCTTTGCTCCGCTGTGAGCAGACACCCCCACTGTGAGCAGACACCCCCCACTGTGAGCAGACACCCCCCACTGTGAGCAGACACCTGGGGGAAATGCACCTCAGGCTGGGCCCCCTTTCCACAGCCCCTCTCGCCTCCCCCGCAGGCACTGACAGGTGTGAGCTGAGACAGACAGGCCCGTGTGAAGCCCCGTGATAAGAAGTTGGAGAAAAAACAGAAATATTGATCTCAGGAGCTGACAGGTTTCCTGCAGGAGTCAGTGGCAGGCGAGGTGAGCCCGGCTGAGAAGTGCACACCTTCCCCGTGCAGCATTTCACTGCCACAGTCTCCCACATCTCACTGCCGCAGCCTCGGCGGAAACCCTCTCCCCTTGGCCCAGGTCTGGGGCTCCCAGCTGCCTGTTACATTACTTGTCTGCCCTACCAGGAGGGGGCAGGCGCCCTGTGCCCAGGACAGAATTCTCAGTGTCCCCCCTGAATGAATGAACAGAAGAACCGAGGGTAGGTAAATCGAAGAGACTCTTTGTGAAAGTCACCAGATAGTGGACTTGCTATAAGATGTGCTGGTGGGAATCTGTCTGAAATGCATTTTGCACGCACAGGCTTCGCAATGCGTAATTTAACATTTCTCATAGCCACCGTTTTGGACATCCACCACCATGGGGTTCTGAGTCCTGGTTTGTGTTAGAGTCACGGAGACTGGAGAAAGCACGGATTCCTGAACCTCCCTCCCCACGGCAGGTCAGGGGTATGAGGACTCCACAAGGTTCTGCCTTTCCAGCAAGTTCCAGTGATGCAGCTGATGCGGGTTCCTGGCCACACGGTGAGGACCGCTGCACCAGATGGTTACTCTGGTCAGGGTCTTAGAAATGCAGGATGACTGTGTCTACAGGGGAGCTCTCTGTGGCACTGAGGCTTCTGGAACCCCTCGGGATCTGCGTCATATTGTTGCTCTCTTCCTCGGAACACCATAGTCCTGACAGCCCCTCATCTGTGACCCTCCCCTGAGGCCACAGTGCGCGGGCAGGAAAGTGAGGAGTGTGGGAGTTACTGGGAGAGAAGAGGCGAGGACTGCCACTGCTGGGTGTTGGGGAACACACTCATCAGGGACCTAAGACCAACAACAGGGAATTAAGGAAAGGGTGTGGCCCAGTGGCTTGGCTCAGTGTTGAGCACCAGCCTATGAACCAGGAGGTCATGGTTTGATTTTTGGTCAGGGCACATGCCTGGGTTGTGGCTCAATCTTCTGTATGTGAACCCCCGTTTGGGATGTGTAGAAGGCAGCCAATCGATGATCCTCTCTCATCATTGAAGTTTCTATCTCTCTCTCCCTCTCCCTTCATCTCTGAAATCAATAAATGTATTTTTTTTTAAAAAAGAAAAAGAGGCAAGCTGAGGATAAAGAGAGATGAAACCTTTTGGGTAGCAACTCACCCATGACTTCCTGGTAGAATCCCGGGGGCTTTCACAGCAGGCCAGTATCTGGCCTCACTCTGGACCAGTGGCCCCGAGGTTTCCTCTCCTGCTGCCCTGCAACCCACAGGACCACATGAGGAAGCTCAAGCTAGCCTGCCAGCATCACAGCCCAGAGCGAGGCCACCAGGGATAAGCCAGGGCCCGGCCAGGTACTCAGAGATGCAGGTGAGAGGCTAGCACAAAGAAGTCCTGTCGGCCCAGACAGGCGTCTTCAAACTATGGCCCACGGGCCACATGCGGCCCGCAGAGGAGTCTGATCCAGCCCGCCAGGTTTTTTGGGCAGTGAGCGCAGCCGAGGTGTTACAGTAAGAATTAGTAGTTCATATAGTCCGGCCCTCCAGCTCTCTGAGGGACCGTTATCTGGCCCCCACTTTAAAAAGTTTGAGGACCCCTGGCCCAGACCATAGACAACACCTGGTTAACCCACAGAGTAATACGCTAAATGTGGTTTTGCTTTAAGGCTTGTTACACAGCAAAAGCTAATGGATACATCAGTGTGGACCTGGAAACCCTCCATCTGATGGGTAACAGGCTGGAAGTACTAGCCTGCTCATATTTGTTTCCTATTCCAGCATCGCATATTATCAAAATGTTAGTGGCTGTGCCGAAACCGGATTGGCTCAGCAGTAGAGCGTCGGTCTGTGTACTGAAAGGTCCCAGTTTCGATTCCGGTCAAGATCATGTACCTTGGTTGAGGGCACATCCCCAGTAGGGGGTATGCAAGAGGCAGCTGGTCGATGTTTCTCTCTCATTGAATTTTCTAGCTCTCTGTCTTTCTCCCTTCCTCTCTGTAAAAAATCAATTAAATATATTTAAAAAAAATGTTAGTGGCTGAAACAGCACCCATTTACTATCTCACATTCTGTGACCCGACCAGGGCTTGGCTGGGCTCTCTGCTCAGGGGCTTCTAAAGCTCCAGCAAGTGCTGCCTGGGATACAGGCAGCAAAGGACCTGTCTTTGTTGGAATACTGTAATTTCTTGTGATTATAAGGCTGAGGGGCTGGCTGTTAGCTGGAGGCTGCCCCAGCTCCAACAGGCCACCTTCGGGTCCTGGGCATGCGGGCCTCCTGCATAGGTCGCCCACAACCAGGGGACTTGTTTAATCCAGAGAGGGTGGGGGTGTCCTCTGGGCCTGAGAAAGCTGCCAACAGGGAGAGAGAGGACTCCAGCAGATGAACCCCGATGTCTTAGTGCACAGGCACATAACCACATCTATCCTATTGCCCCCAACGGATCCCATCGATGAGGAGCAAGTCCAGGTGCCCCGCACTCAAGCAGAGGAGACATACAAAGGTGTGACCATCAGGGGGCAGGTTCATGGAGCCCTTGGCCCCTGCATTAACCTCACCCTGCTGACCGGCCAGGATTTCCGCTCCGTGACACTTCAGGGAGCAACCTGCACTGGGTGCTCCTGGCAGACATGGGCAGGGACAGGAAGCCCGTCACAGACAGGGAGTGAAGCTGAGATGAGGCAGACGCCATGTGTGTGTTAACGTAACAACCTTCAAACCTGTGAAGAATTTTTTGTGAGTTTATTTGAGCCAAACTGTCGACAATTGCTGGATAGCAGAATCACAAAGGATTGAGACAATGCTCCAGAGAATGGAGGTTTTTCATCTATTTTTACACATTGCAATCAAAGGAGGAGATGTAGGTGGGTTACATGAAATCCATTGGCGATGGATTAGAAAGGAGAGAGAAAGCAAAGCGAGGAAACCTCTGGGACTGGATGAAAAGTAAAATGACAGGCACATGCTTCTTCTACAGGGCAGTTAACAGTTAACAACTAACAGGTTAATAATAACAATGAAGGAATTTGTGCTCTCTGTCCTGGTGCCCAGGGCATTTGGTTATGCCCTGAGGGGTCTGGAAAAAGGGAAGTTACAAGTTACCCTGACATTTCAACCATATGTTATCTTATTAAATATATTAAATATTTCTATTGATTTTGTACAGAGAGGAAGGGAGAGAGATAGAGAGTTAGAAACATCGATGAGAGAGAGTCATCAATCAGCTGCCTCTTGCACACCCCCTACTGGGGATATGCCCACAACCAAGGTATATGCCCTTGACCGGAATCGAACCTGGGACCCTTCAGTCCCCAAGCCGACGCTCTATCCATTGAGCCAAACCGGTCTTGGCCATATGTTACCATAGATGCAAAAAGACAGACAGGCTCAGTTAAGGTAAAGATTGACCTTGTCAGGGAAGACACCGGCCTAGGAGGCCATAACTGCTTTAGTTAAAGTTTAATTTCAGACCACCCTTGTGGTTACTTTATGTCTTTGAGTTTGCAAAACCGCCACGCAGGCCTCCCCTGAGCTTGTCAGGCCAGCCCGTGGCCCCTTCTGTCCACACATGTCACGGCCAGGACCTGGGCTTTTATTCTAAGGGCCGGGAGAGGGAAGTCATTGGAGGGTTTAGAATAAAGGAGAGGCAGGATCTCACTGATGCTTGAAACCACCACACTGGCTGCCATTTTGACTCTAGACTTCGGGGACAGCAGTCAGAAGGCAGCTACAATGTCTAATGACCCTGATGGAGGGTGGCAGGAGGCGGCAGGAGAGGCAGAGTGAGGAGCTGAGGAGGACTGACATTCCAAACAGGGATGGTAGGCCTTCCTGCGTCTCCGTCTCCATCGGCAGGTGGAGGGAGGACCCCCTATGTAACTTCTAGCTGTCTCGGGACTGAGCCCTGTGGTGGGTTCTGCTCTCCATGCCTGGGCTCCTGCAGGGTCTCTGCCACCAGCCCTAGGCCTGCTGCTGCCTGCTGCTTGGACTCTGGCTACAAGCAGTTTAGTGAAGTTTTTGATTTAAAGATCTGGGATGGGATCTACTCATCACTGCCTGCGGCAGCCTGATTGACCTGTCTGCAAAATGAGGGTGACAATGCGGAAACCCAGGTCTGCTTGTGGACCTGCTAACACAGTTCAATCAAGCACCTGCTAGAAAGAAGCTGGCCAGTCCTGCCCTCCCCTGGAGCCAGTTTGCCCTGTGCTGGCAGCCCAGGCCTGGCTGTGGTGGGAGCTTGTATTCTCAGGAGGAGACCTGGACTGTGGCTGCTTGTTTTTCAGGCCCAGAGGACCACATCCACCCCCCCCCCCCACCTGCTTCTTCCCCAAGGGCACACAAATCCCCTGCAGCTCCTCAGAGCCAAAGCATTGCAGTGACTCAGAGGGCCAGAGGGACAGAAAAATTACATCAGTGACAGAATGGGATGAAGGCTGCTCCTGTCTGGCCTTGGCTGCTGTCACAGCCACCAGTGGAAGTGCCCAGCAGGTGGGTGTGTTCCAACCTCCGCAGATAAGACAGTGAGCTTACAGTGAATTGCTTGAACCATAGGTTTCTACGCACACCTGATGCTTGACTGTCTCTCTGACTTTTGAAAAGATACTAGCTTTGGTCAGTTTAGCTCACTCCAACCAACTGAGCTAAACCGGCCAGAGCTAGTATCTTTTCAAAAGAGTGTCATCCGTGCACCAAAGGATTGTGGGTTCGGGCCTGAAAGGGCAGGGCGGGGCGAGGACGAGCTCCCAACTCCGCCCCGTAGGGCGGAGTTATCCCTAGCCCTCAAAACTCCTGGACGGGGAGAAATTCGCTCTCTTCCGCCATGCTGCCGGCATGAGTGGGAGGAGCCCATTGCTAGCATGGTACAGGCTCTTTTGTTTATTGCATCGGTCTCGGCTCCCTGGTGGTCCTTGGGGATCACGAAGTCTGGGCATAACAGATGGGGGCTCGTTTTCCCATTAGGGAAAACCCGGTCCGGAGAGTCTTACTGGCCGCGGTAGGTGTGTGTGTGTCTGTTTTTGTGTGCGCGCTCTGGAGGGAAGTAAAACCCCTTGTGGAATTGGTGCCCGAAAACGCCTGCTGGACGCACCATGAAGGCCACGGGCAGGAGGATCAGAAAAGGTTCTGACCTCCTGGGAGGGCCCGAGAGGGACCCTCGTATGGGGAGAGGAATGGCGTGAGCCGTTGCCTCACCTGCGGAAAGTGAGCCTTTCCCAGGTCTGAGTTTGGTATCTGTGGGCGACATGGCGCCCCAGGATGGAGCCGGCGAAGTGTGGCCGGCATGGTGGTTCGGGGCCCCCTGGCGGCGTTGGGTCGGAGGGGGGGCTCCCGCGGGGCTCAGTCTGCGCGTTGGAGCGCGGCTGGGCAGTGGTGGCCTTGCTCGGGGAGCAGGCACCTGGGTTAATTTGCTGGCTGCCTGGAGAAGGGGAGGCGGAGCTGGGAAGCAGCTGGGGCGACCCGCGCTTTCTCCTCGGGGGCTGCCTGAGTAGCGTGGCTGGGGCTGTGGCCAAAGCAGCCTCGCTCCGGGGGCCCGGGCCCTGGTGGCCTGGGCCGGCATGGAGGCATCTGGTCCCTGGCGACATCCGGTACTGGAGAAGAGCTCAAGGGCGAATCTCTGTGCTCAGTAAAGTGAAAAGGCCAGTTCAAAACGAGTGCGCATAGTTTTGGGCTGTGCTTAAAAACACTTTTCTGGGTACAGAATAAGTTTTAAAAGTGGTGGAGATAAATTAAAACTGGTTTCCCAAGTCATTGTAAGCAGCTTTTGAAATTCCCCGCCATGAGGCGGAAACTAGATGGTAATGGTAACAAGTTTACGTGAATGGTGGTGAATGGCCCTGAATGGCCAGGAGTCTTCAGGTAAAGAATGTGTTCATTTGCATTTGAATGCTGCTCCAGCTTCAGGAGTGGCAGGTGATTGGTGGTGAAGCAGCCCACAATGGTTAGTCTTCCTTGTCATTGGTATCAGCTAAGCAGAGTCATATAGCTACTTAAGTATGAATTGTGATTGACCTATGATTTTCTGACATTGTCTTAAATCCTAGTAAACTGCCTCTGGTGTGAAGAGGTCTAGGGGAGGCCGGAGAGCGCAAGACTATTAGCTCTCCTACAAAGAGATTATTCAGAGCTTTGTTTGAACTTCAGAAAAAAAATTTTGAGATCTGAAAAAATTGTATGATTAGATCTGTTGCTGAAACTTTACCCTAAATAAGCAGGATGTGTTAGAAATGTAATGTTATTAATCTAAGAAATGCCAAATTTATTTGACTTGCCAGCTTTAAAAGTTATAAGTTGATTTAGGAAAAGTTAATTGCAGTAACTAGATGCCTAGAATATGGCAGGCTAAACTGTATTATATATGTTAAGAATAAGCAGTAATGATCAAAGATCTCAAGGATTGATTTATTCTCATTTGTCAGATGAAAAAGTATGTAATGCTTACACTTAAAAAAATTATTTTAAGTCAGTGATGCAGTATTTTTTTAAGTCAGTTTTTCTAAAGTAATGTTTAATGTAACATATGAAACTTTTATATTTGATTTGTTTTGTTTTGCTTTTCTCATATGCCATTTTTGTTGGATTTGGGCTTGTACCTGCATCTTGTATTTTGTTTAAACTTTGGGAATCATTTTTGTTTTCAGTCATGTGTATCTACTTTATAGGTTTAAGTAGACTTCATCACAAAGGTTTATAATTTATTTAGAATTGTGTTAAAACAATGTGAAAACAATTATTTGTATGATTTAACGCCCTGCGACTGCTTGGACAATTTTCACCGATGTTCTGCGGGGGGAGTAGAGGGGCTTAGAAATGCAGATAGATCTGTATCTGTAGGAAAAATGTGGCATTTTAAATTTTAAACGGCTGGAGGCCTGGGAACAGGTACTGGACCTGCTTCCTCCTCCCTTGCCTTTTCTTTAAAATTTGAGGCATGGTTATGTATTTTTGGAAGATAAGATTTTTATAGAAATTATAAAGAGTATGTCCTGACAGGTTAGCTAGGAGAGGCAAGCCTTTTAGTTTCCTGATGGGCATGGGGGCACCCTATTTAGTCTTGAGAGAGCCAATAGGACCCGTACATCAGCCCAGGAAGCCACCGGACAAACTGCCTGTTTTCCTTGGACATCAAGAAGGACTGTGGTCCTCAGAAGGAACACATACTGGGGGAATGCAGCTGTTGAACTGGTCCAAAGTGGAACAACGGATCTTTGAGGAGCTAAAGAAGGCTCTCATCTCAGCAGCTGCCTTAGCCTTGCCGGACAACGCGGAGCCCTTCCACCTCTACGTGAGTGAGGTAAGAGACATTGCCAAAGGGGTTCTCGCTCAGACTCTAGGTCCCTGGAAGAGACCTGTTGCCTATCTGTCTAAGAGACTGGACCCTGTGGCAGCCACAGCATTGTTGGTGAAGGAGGCAGATAAGCGGACTCTGGACCAGGAGCTAACCTGGATGGGCCAGGCTTTTCTCCTGGACCAGCCCTGTGTCCAGATTCATAAAACTCTGGCCATCAACCCTACCAGCCTGCTTCCAGATGATGATGAGGAACCCATTCATGACTGCACAGAGGTAACAGACGACAAGGTACTGTTCACAGATGGGAGCAGTTACGTTCAGGATGGGACCTGATATGCAGGGGCAGTGGTAGTCACCCTGGACCACACCATTTGGGCACAGCTCCAGAACTTTTGGCCTTAATCCAGGCCCTTTGATGGAGACACTGTGCCATCCACAGAGAAAAGAGGGTTACCAACTGCAACAAGAAGGAATTGGTTGAACAGAAGCAAGCCACTGAAGGACCAGATGTTTGATGGACCCTCCAGATGACAAGACTTGGGCCCAGAGGCTCTAGGTCAGAGTTGCCCGGTGACACCAGGTTAAGTGTCACCAAGACTTCTAAACTTCTGTGAGGTAGAGTTGCTAGAAGTACTGTCTGTGCACAGGTAAATGCTAAGCAAGGTAAGGGGATCCCCCCTGGGAATTCAGGTCCCAGGGAACCTCCCCAGGAGAACATTGGTAGGTGGATTTCAGAGATTAAACCACCAGCATTAAGGTCTAGTTTTTATAGACACTTCAGATTAGGTTGAAGTATACCCCACTATCAGATAACAGCCCCACCTTGGTAGCTAAGGTATCTCAGAGTATAGCTCTAGCCTTAGGACAGGTAGGTGCAACTCGGGAGGAAGGGGGTTTAACTAAATGTGTCTTAAAATCGGTGAAAATTGGACCAACCCCCTGTCCTTTGCCCTCTTGAGGGCCAGGTGTACCCCTTATTGGGACAAGTTTCCCCTTTTTGGGAGGGGATCATGTATGGTAACCATTTCCTTGCTCAAGTCCTTACAGGCTCTGCAGTTTGCTTGTTCCAGATGCACTGCCAGTGCCCACCGCAGACCCTGTAGCCCCGGAACTCAATGTGGGTAAAGAAATTTGCTGCCCAAGGACTCAAAGGGATGCTGCACTTTATCCTGAGCACGTCCACTGCTGTTGAAGTAGATGGCACCCAGACCTGACTACATGACTCCCAGCTCCTGCGTGGCCTGGATCCTGGCAACTACAGGCCAGGAGGAGAACTGGTGCCTGCAGGAAGGGAACTGGACTTCAGTGAGGACAATACTGATGGGAACTGTGGTACTAAGGGTCTTGATAACTGTATTTATTGTTTATGCTGAAAGGAAGTAGGCTGTTGAGTCAATGATTTGACTAGGCACATTAGACAAGGGGGGAATGAAAGGGCAGGGCGGGGCGAGGACGAGCTCCCAACTCCGCCCTGTAGGGCGGAGTTATCCCTAGCCCTCAAAACTCCTGGACGGGGAGAAATTCGCTCTCTTCCGCCATGCTGCCGGCATGAGTGGGAGGAGCCCATTGCTAGCATGGTACAGGCTCTTTTGTTTATTGCATCGGACTCGGCTCCCTGGTGGTCCTTGGGGATCACGAAGTCTGGGCATAACAGGGCCACTGATATATTTCTCTCTTACATTGATGTTTCTCGCTTGCTCTCTCTTTCTCTCCCTTCCTCTCTCTCTAAAATCATTAAAAACATGTTCTCAGCTGAGTATTACAATTTTGTGAAGATATAAAGGGCATATATCATAAAGTTGAGATCCAGTTGTCAAGGAGAAGCATTTATTAGAGTGTCTGGGTTCTGCTTTTGGACCAGCCACCTCCTATAGGAAGACAAAGGGGTGACTGCACTGAAGCACTCTGCCACCCGGTTCTGAGGGAAAGCACAGTAGCGAAGGCCACATCCAGTGTTGAGGGCAATTACTACAAAGCCGAGGGGGGTCATGAATTATACTGCCAGGTGTCTGAGTTGTGGAAGAAGCCCAAAGGATATCAATTGGGGAAGGGGTTAACTGGAGAAGGTTTTAGCCACTGGCCCACTAGCTGCCAGAGACCACAGTCTATATTTTCATTTCCTCTCATGATGTTAATTAGGCTCATTACTGAGACAAAGGAAACAGATTTGTAGAGACTGGGAGCTCCTTGCAGTGAAGCAGAGATCTCTAGGAAACAATACCCCAGGGTTGGGCTAGCTGCTCTCACAGCTGAGGGCCAGGGTAGGCCCATATGCAAATCTTTCTACCTCTAAGCCCTACTCAGCATCCTCCCTGGCCTCCCACAGAGTTCAAGTTCAGAGGGTGCTTCAAAAACTTGGAGAAAAACAGGCTTATGTCCCTGTGTTCTGTCACCGCCATTTCAATGACATCTTCTGTTGCCAATGGCATGTTTGAAACACGCAATTTTTTCAGGACCTGATTCCTAATCTTCCCCAAAGGGCCATCCTCTCAGTGATCTACTTGGCTCCCTGGCCACTCAGAAAGAATTCTTCTCCCAGTTCTCTGCCAAACTGCCATTGCCTCGGCCAGAAGGACGATGCTCCTGGTGTCCCCATTTCAGGCCCCTCAGTGTGGGCATCCTTCTCTTCACCTGTGATGGAAGCCACGCCAGCTCTTTATTGTGCCCAGTGCTGCCAGTGGAAACCATGCTTTTTCTTTCTTAATTTTTTTAAAAATATATTTTATTGACTTTTTGCAGAGAGGAAGAGAGAGGGATAGAGAGAAACATCGAGGAGAGAGAAACATCCATCAGCTGCCTCTTGCACAGCCCTTACTGGGGACGTGCCTGCAACCAAGGCACATGCCCTTGACCAGAATCTAACTTGGGACCTGTCAGTCTGCAAGGCGACTCTTTATCCACTGAGCCAAACCGGTTTCGGCGGAAACCGTGTTTTTTCGTGGAGTCCCCAGGAAACAGTCCAAGAGTCTCAGGCATGCGGGTTGTGGCGTGGTCATGTTAGAAGGCAGCCTGGGTTTCCGGTGTCCCACCTCCATCTGCCCCAGCATGGAAAAATCCAGGCTTATCTTCATCAGGCCCAGAGGTCGGGCCAGTGTGCAGACATTTTGTATCTGCCAAGGGTATTGCAGTCCAGCCTTATCACCTCTGTCTAGCTTAGCTTGTTCCAGTGGCTGCCCCTTGGCTGAGGCCCGAGTTCAGTCTGTGTGGAGTCTGCTGAGCTGTCGGCTAGACCACACGGCTGCTGTGGAGAAAATGTGAAAACAAATGGGGTGTGCACATGTGACTGGATGAGATGGAGAGAGGAATAGAGAGAGGGAGGGAGGCTGAGAGAGAAAGAGAGAGAGAGGCTTTGTTAGCTGGGATTATATTACGTTAGGTTTGGGAAGGAAGGACCAGACGTTCCCAAACTTATGTGGGATTGTGCTGTGTCCACATTCTAACCCATCCGTTCTTTCCCCGGGCTGGACTGGCAGGCCTCTGTGGTGCCATGTTGGCCTTACTGCGCATGTGCTCACCTCTTCTTTATCATATCCCCCAGTGATCTGTAGGGAGTGGACATGGTTCCCGGGGGAGTGTGAAGCTGGAACTTCTTGAATAAGCAGACATATGCTTCCTGGTTGATTATGCTTTACAATGTCCAATTCCCTTCTCTCTCTCTCCTTATTAATATTTAGCCGCCTGCTCTGGCACCTTCACACAGAAACCATGGTCTCCCTGCACAAGAACGCTCCTTGGGCACATGGACTCCTACGAATGAGTACTGAGCCCGAGTACACAGGAGGCAGGAGGGTACTGTTTAAAGGCACATCAGAAGCATCTGAGTTTTAGTCCCAGCCAGGCGGGAACTTCTGCAACTATAGGAAATTATTTCAGCAGTTGGCCTTCTATGATGAGCAGAATCCTCATCCAGAGCTCTGGGGTCTCATGGGTCTCTGTAGTAATATTTCTTCATCACTAACTGTGCCTGTGGGCTGGGACTCTTGTTTCATTTCACTCTAGTACCCATCGTCCCTCAGCTTCTTTTCATGGCTTCCCTCAGGAGATGTCTGGAGTTCTGTGCTATCTTCTGTCTCTTATGTGAACTTCTCAAGAGAGACAATCTGGTTTAATCATTTAATTACTCTCCAATATTACTCAATTAGCCACCATGCAATAGAGCATGCCTATATCGGCGAGATTCCCTCAGCAGGCCACTTCATGGGCAGTTGGTCTGAGAATGGACAAACCCTGATGCTGTCGGGTGCAAGCATAGTTCAATCCATTGACAGCTAAGCATAAAAATGTGCTTATGGTTTGGCTACTCAGAAGGAGCACTTGAATGCAAGAGCCATCCTGGAATTCACCCACTATTCTCTCATTTAGCCAAGCTCTGTGCTCAGGTGTCTAACTCTCTCCTTACCTAGTCACTAGAACATCTCTAACATACCACATTCAAAAACAAACCTTCATCTTCCCTGTGCAAAAACTCATTAGTTTAATGTAGTCCCAGTTGTTTGTTTTTCTCTTGTTTTCCCTGCCCAAGGAGATGTATAAAAAAAATTTTTTTTTTTTTTCCTAAGAGCAATGTCAAAGAGTTTACTGCCTGTGTTTTCTTCTGGGAATTTTATGGTTTCAGGCCTTACATGTTAAGTCTGTAATTGATTTTGAGGGTTTTTGTTGTTGTTAATCCTCACTTGAGGATATTTTTTTTCCATTATTTTTCATAGAGTGGAAATGAGGGAGGGTGGGAGAGAGAGAGAAAGAGAGAGAGAGAGAGAGAGAGAGAGAGAGAGAGAGAGAGAGAGATGTGAGAGAGACACATTGACTGGTTGTAGAAGGCAGGCAGTGAAGTATAACCCAGGTACATGACCTTGACCAGGAATTAAACCTGCAACCCTTTGGTGTGCAGGCCAATCCTCTAACCACTGGACAACACTGGCCAGAGCAAGTTTAATTTTGTACATGATATAAGAAAATGGTCTAATTTCAGTTTTTTTGCATATATATGATATGTCCAGATTTCCAACACAATTTATTGAAGATACTCCTTTACTCACTGTTTAGCCATGCCTTATTTGTCATTGATTAATTGACCATATAAGTGAGACCCATTTCTGAACTATAGATTCTCTTCCATTGATCTAGATTGCTGTTTTTAGGCTAGTACCATGCTATTTTGATTATTGTAGCTTTGTAGTAGAGTTTGACATCAGGGAGCACAATATCTCCCACTTAGTTCTTTCTCAAGATTTCTGTGACTATTTGGGGTCTTCCATGGGTCCATATACATTTTAGAATTAGTAGTTCTAATTCTGAGGAGAATGCTATTGGTATTTAGTAGGGGTTGCATTGAATCTGTAACTGACTTTTGGTAGTAAGAACATTGTACTTTTTTTTGGTAAGTCTGCACTTTTGCTATTTTGTTAATTATGTTAGGTAGCTTTTATAGTTGTCCCCTGTTCCTTTCTTCTCTCAGTCTCTTCCCTGATGGTTTGCTGTTTTACATTGCTGCTTTGTTTAAGTTCCTTTCTCTTTGTTCTTTTTCTATCTTTTTCAGGATTCAAATTTGTGGTTACCATGAAGTTTATGTACATCATTCTTTATTGACAACAGATTCTGGTAAACTGATATGTGTCTAAGTTTAAATATATTCATTCAGGAGTACATGATTACTCCTCCTCCATGCGTTGTTATTGATGTCTTATCATAGCTCTTTTTGTGTTGTGTATTTTCTAACTTATTGCAGTTTAAGTTGAGTTTGACAATTTTCTCTTTTAACCTTTGTAAATGTCTGATTTATTAAATATCTGACTTTACCTGTGAAGTATTTTACTTATTTCTTGTTGTGGTCTTTCTTTCTACTTAAAGAAGACCCTTTAACATCTCTTGTAAAACTAGTTTAGTGGTGATGAACTCCTTTAATTAATGCCTGTCCAGGAAGCTTTTTATCTCTCCTTCAATTCTGAATAATGATCTTGCTGGGTAAATTACTCTAGATTGTAGGTTCCTTTTTTCAGCTCTTTAGATGTCTTGCCACTCGCTTCTGGCCTGTAAAGTTGCTGCTGAGAAATTGTTGCCCTTTGTGTTTAACTCATTTTTTTTCTTTTGCTTCCTTCAAGATTGTCTCTTTATCTTTAACTCTTGCCTACATGTCCCGGTGTGGGTTTGGAACTCTGTGATTCCTGGTCCTGGATGTCTGTTTCCTTTGCCAGGTTAGGAAAGTTTTTAGTTATTATTTATTTAAATAAACTTCTTATTTCTTTCTCTCTTCTCCTTCTGGAATCCTTATAATACAAATATTTGAGTGTTTGATGCTATCCCAGAGGTCCCTCATTTTATATCCTAATTTTTAAAAATTTCCTTTTTCTGTCTGATGTTCTGATTGGTTGAATTCAAATAGTCTATCTTCTAGGTCTCTGATCCATTCTTGGATCAGCTAATCTGTGTCAACTAATCTTCTATGAATCCTTCTAATTTATGTGTCATTTCAGTTATTGTAGACTTCATATCTGCTTGGTTCTTTCTTACTCTCTGCTGAGTACTCTCTAAGTTCCTCTATTCCACTCTCAAGTTTGGTGAGGATCATTATGAATGTTTCCTTGAATTCTTTATCAGGAAATTACATATATCCATTTTCTTAGGGTTTTTTCTTTGTTTCCCGCACCCCCCCCTCCCCGATTTTTCTTATTCTTTTCTTTGAGAGATATTCTTCTATTTTGTCATTTTGTTTTACTTTCCATGTTTATTTATATACATTAGACAAAACAGTTGTCTCTTCCAGTCTTAGAAAAGTGTCTGTAAGTAAAAGTAGGCTCTGATTAGACCACACGTCTTGGGTGCTCTTGGCAGGTCCAGTAGGAGCTGAAAGGGTGCCTAAGGCATTGGGGCACTGACCTACCTCACTGGAGCAGCCGGGAAAGGCTGGTGCATATAGTAATGCTCTGTTGATCCTGCTTTCTCCCTTGGTTTGGGCCAAATGGGCTCTGGCAATGTGTCTGGAAAAGCACTGCACTAACGTGCAGGTAGGCCAGAGCACCTGAACAGAGCCCCACCCCTCTAAGAAGGTGGGGGCACAGAGCCTTGCCTTTTCTTTGGGTATAGTGGCACCCTGTGTTCCTGCTCCCTCTGTCGGGAGGCAGGAGGCTCCAGGTGATGTAGCAGTTATCCTGCAGGTAGTCCAGACCACACTTGAGCTCCTGCCCCCCATAAACATATTGGGAACGCCCTGACACTGGAGCATCCGTGTCACTCCCAGAGGGCTCCCATGGCTTCCCAACCTCTCCACTTGGATGCCCTTGTCTGTTGTCAGAAGCTGTTCACTCAGTGCTCAGCTGTCTTGCAGGAGTGACTACTGCCTACTTATGCATGTGTTTCATTTTGCTTATGGGAGGGACGAGGTGCATGTTCTCCTATGCCACCGCCATTTGCAGCCTCTAATTAGTGTTTATCTTAGGGGTGATCATTGCACAAGGTTATGTTGTTTTTATAAATTAGTTATTATTTTTCATGAATATATATAAATACACTATATACATACTAATGCCTGTGATTTTATACATGCACTAGAGGCCTGGTGCATGAAATTCATGCATGGGGGAAAGGTCCTTTAGCCTAGCCTGCACCCTCTCCAATCAACCCTTTCGGGGACATCCGTCTCATAATCCTGGACCATTGGTTCCTAATCGCTCACCTGCCTGCCTGCCTGGTCACCCCTAACTGCCCCCCCACCTCCCCTCCCAATGTCAGCCTAATCGCCTCTCACTGCCTCTGCATGCTGGTCTGATTGCCCCCAACTGCTTCCCCCCTCCAACAGCCTCATCACTCCTAACTGCCCCTGCCCACCAGCCTGGTTACTCCCAACTACCCCCCTCTGTTGGCCTGGTCATCCCCAACTGCCCCCCCTGTGGCCTAGTCACCCCTCAATGCCCCCCCACCAGCCTAATTGCCCCCAACTGTCCCCCCTGTCAGCCTGGTTGCTCCACAGAGACAGCTGTTCAGTCATTTGTTTGTCCCTCGGGCTAGCCCTGGGCAGCCGCCATCTGAGGCTTGCCTGCACCTCAAGGCGGCCCTGGACGACTGGGGGGCTGAGGAAACTGGGGGACTCCAGAGGCAGGCACACAGAGTGGCTGGACCTGCCTGGGGGCAGGCCTGACCATGCCACATGCCTGCTGTCCCAGTGGATCTGAGGGACTGGGTGCCACCATCTTGTGGCTGTGGGCACTGCCATCTTTGACATCATGGCAATCAATTAGCATATTCTCTCCTTATTTTCTGTGGGCGCCACCATTTTTGTGAGAGCATCATGGTCAAAAAACATATCCCTCTTTTTTAGATAGGATATGAAAGTGAGAGTATACATGAAACCAGACTGGGTTCATAATTGTTGAAGCAAAGTGATGGGTACATGGAGTTTCATTGTATTACCTTCTTTGCTTTTGATTGTATCTGAATTTTTTTAGATGAGGTGGGAAGGAAAGTATAAGATGCTTGCTCCCTTTCCTACTCCTTTAGTTCATGTCTTTAAATTTCTGCTACTTCCTCAGAGTAACTAGAATGGGCATTTCTCATGCTTTTCTGGCTTCTGAGGAAGCATATTCTTTTGTTTCCAGAACTTCCTGCAGTTAGAAAGAAGACTCCATTTTGCCAAACAAATGCACCTGCCCAGATTTTAAATAGAAAGAACTTTAGATGAGGACTCAAGATCATGAGTGTACTGAGTCCAGTGTAGACTGAGCTACCCCATATCCTCTGATTACATTCCTTATCTATTTAATTCAGCCAGAGAATGATCCTGTTGCTTGTGATCAAAAGCATTACTTGAAGAGAATATTTTTCTGGTTCCCAGGTTAGGTCACACTTGTGATACAGATTTTTACATAACAATGTGCTTACTTTTATATAGAACTCGATACAGTTCTGGCTTGCTCACATACTTATTGGATGAGTATGTGTGTCCCTAATCATAAAGGGAGCTTTTTGAGTGCAGGAATCCTGTGTGTTGTGCTCTACATCTGTAGTCCCAATGCCAGGCACAGTGCCCTGAATATTGTATAAGCTCAGTAAGTTGTCTGCTGAATGAGTGAATGAGAATAAGAAGAGTGGGTGTTGTATAGCACTCAGCAATAAAAAGTTATTATATTTCCTATATAATAAAGAGCTAATATGCAAATGGTCATCATGCCCTCACACTGTCACGTCATAATGGCTCAGACACTCAACACTGGGGAGAAAGGAATGGGTCCAGCCAGGCTGTGGCCCAGGAGAGGGACAAGCTGCCCTGGGAAAAGCCACTCATTCATAGTCCCTTGCAGCTGTGGCTGGCCCGGAGGAAGCCAGCTCCAGTCCTGGGTGCCTGCAGTCAGACAGAGGGAGGGAAGCCTGAGTCTGGGTGGCTGTGATCAGCTGGAAGAGGGAATCCTGGGGTCCGGGTATAAGGTAAGGCAGAGACAGTTAGAGGCAATCAGGCCAGCATGGGAGCAGTTAGCGGCAATCAGGCAGGCAAGAAGAGTTGGTTAGGGGCAATCAGGAAGACAGAGGTGGTTAGGGGCAATCAGGCAGATGAGCAGTTAGGAGCCAGAGGTTCCAGATTGTGAGAAGCAATCAGACATCCCCCAAGGGGTCCCAGATTGGAGAGGGTGCAGGCCAGGCTAAGAGACCCCCTCCCTGTGCACAAATTTCATGCACCAGGCCTCTAGTTTTATAATAACTCTAGATTGCCTACAGGTTAATGCAGCCGGCTCCTCTAGGTTCATCCATGTTGTTGAAAATGGTAAGATTCCATTCATCTTATGGCTTAGTAATATTCCATTGCATTCTTGTATCACATCGTTATTCAATTGTCTATTGATGGACAGTTAGGATGCTTCCATATCTTGACTATTGTAAAAAATAATAGAAATAGACTCATAGATATAGAGAACAAACTGATGGTTGCCAGACAGGAGGGGATTTGGGGGACTGGGTGAGAAAGATGAAGGGATTAAGCCATACAAATTGACAGTTACAAAATGGTCATGGGGTGTAAAGTACAGCATAGGGAATACAGTCAATGATATTGTAATAACTACATATAATGTCAGATGGGTACTAGACTTATAGGGGGATCACTTCATAAATTATATGTGTCTAACCACTATGATGTACACTTTCAGCTAACATATTATTGAATGTCAACTATAATTGAAAAACAAACAAACAAACAAAAAAACTGTTATATCATTTAAGGCACATGAAAGAGTAGACTTCAGAATCCTGTAGGTAGGGGGGACCACAAGACCAGTTACGTTGAATGGCTTGAAGCACATCTCCCAGTTGAAGGCACTTAATTGCCAGTGCTAACCTTCTGACTGTCTCATGTCCCCTGCTTCAGTGACCAAATGATGCCCTCACTCAAGAAGGGCAGAGTGGGCCAGCCGAGGTGTCTGAGTGACTATGTGGAGTCAGGACTCTAAGCTTGACTGCATTAAACATGTAAGTTGAACAAAAATAGAAAACCTTCTGTAGAGCCACCAAGATTTGGGAGTACTTTCATTTCAGCCTAACCTACCCTATCCTGACACATACAAGCGGAAGAGAAAGAAAAATGAACAATATGGGCGGACCTGGAAGATGTCATGCTAAGGGAAGAAGTCAGTCATTGTGTGATTCCTCTTATATAAGACAGTGAGAATAGTCTAACTTACAGAAGCAGCCAGTGGAAGGAGGTTACCTGGGGACAGAGGAGGAAGAAGGGGGAGTTGTTCAAAGGAGATGAAGTTACAGATGAGTACCAGCAATCTGCCAGATATCTTGGTGCCTCCTGTTAACAATAGACATTGTACACCTAAAATGTGCTAAGAGAGTAAGTCCCATACTAGGTATTCTTATCACTGAAAAGAAACACAGAAAAGACAACAACAATAAAGAGACCCTAGGAAACCTTTGGAAATGATGGATATCTACACTAATAAAAGAGTAAGATGCAAATTGATCATACCTTTGTGATGCCCACCAGCCAATCAGGAGTGGGATTGCAAATTAACCCAACAAAGATGGCAGGTTAATTTGTATAAGGAGGCATTTGCAATTGCTAAACAACAGGGGGTGGGGTGGGAAGCTTGTGTCATAGCCATGCGATGACCCAGGCATTCCACACCACCCCAGTGGCTCCCGGCCTCTGGGTAGCTTAGGAAGACAGAAAGGTGGCTCCTGCCAGAGTGAAGGTAGTGCTGGCAGCCAGGGGAAGGAAGGCCCATTCTTGCATGAATCTTCATGCATCAGGTCTCTAGTTTTTTTTTTTAATAACCTAGATTGTGGTCATGGTAACACAAATATATACCTATGTCCAAGCTCTTCAAAATGTATACATTAATTATGGACAGGTTTTTTGGTTTTTTTCATACACCAATTACACTTCTAGTAGGAAATGGAAATTAAAAAAGGCACAGAAGGAGGAAGTAGAAAGAGGTATTTGTGGACAAAGGAGAAGATATACGACAATAGAGAACCTAGTCCCCAGTAGATAGATCCTTGGGCTTGTCTATGGATATTTTGGAGCTTGAATCTCAACTCTGCCACTCATTAGCTGTGTAATACTGGGTGTTTCTTAATCTCTCTCAACCTCAGTTTTCCCTGAAAACTTAAAGAAAAACTAACACCAAGTTTCTGGGGTGTTACATAGGTTCAGTTTAAATGAGATAATTTCTGGGTACTTGCTTACCTGGCATGGTGTGCTGGGCGCTCAATGAATATTGATTGAGTGAGTGGGTGGAGAAGTCTCAGGGGAATGGGGAGGGGCGGAGGCAGAGGCAGCTGTGTAGTCAGTGGAGGTCTGATTGCTAAGCAGGCCAGTGCCCCGACACTCCCAAGTCTGTCACTGTGCATTGCGATTTAGTAAATCATTTTGAGCAGTGGGGTGTTTGCTTATTCAATCAAGAAGTGGATTTATGCCTAATTCTAGTGGCTCCTCTGCAAAGAGCTGTGAGCTCAGGAGGTGCTGGGCTCAGGAGCAGATTGCTGTGTGGTAATTTATGTGTTTTGGGAGGCTGGCCCCACAGCCACGCGCATAAACCCGAGTCTTGCAGGGGGCCCTGACTCGGCCTGGCACACTCTGGCACGGCCCCAGCCCCTTGTCACCTTGATGTTACAAAGAGTGAGGGCAAGGGCCCAGCTCAGAGGCTGCTGGGTCTCATTTTCCACTCATTTACTTAAACAATAAGCTCTGGGCACCTGATCTGAGCTGGTTCTGGGCTTGGTACTTGAGATGTTAGTGGAGAACTTGAAAGACAGTCCTGACTATTTGATGCTCATACTGCGTTGGGGCCATCAGGTGTAAGACGTGATGAAAAGGAAGTGCAGGTGTCCTGGGAGCAAGGACAGCATCTCAGCTCCTGAGTCCCGGAGGTGGCTTTCCAGGAGGGGCCCCTTCAGCTTAGAAGCAGGCACCTAAGAAGAGGAAAGGAGGGAGGGGATAAGAGAGGAAGGAGATGGAAAGTTCCAAAGTGGTAAGAACGAGTTTGGTGTGTCTGGAAAGCAGAATGAGTTTGGAAACGGTGAGTGGTGGGCGAGGTGCTGGCGGGTGGCAGGTGTCCAGTTGCAGAGCCTTTGCAAGTCCAGCTGAGTGTGGACTCCGCTGAAGGGCGGAGGAGTGTGATTTCGCTGCACTGAGCTCCCAGGGCTCTTTGAGGTGCAGCACTGACAGGAGAGGCTCAGGTCAAGTAGGAGGCAGAGGACTAGGTGGGAACTGCCCCGATGGGACAGAGCTTACAGGTAGGACATAAAGGAGATAATAACTGCCCAAAGTAGCTTCCCTGACTTCATTTTCATAACTCTACTATAGGTCCTATTATTGTGCCCAGGTACCTGTTTAGTTCTGTTTTAACTCTCACCTGAGAACATGTTTTTATTGATTTTGGGAGAGAGGACTGGAGGAGAGAGAGAGAGAACATTGATCACTTGTCTGCCTTATGAACCCTGACTGGACACCTACCCTGAAACCTAGGGTTATGCCCTGACTGGGAATTGAATCCACAACATTTTGGTATAAGAAATGATGCTCCAACCCATCCAGCCATCAGCTCTTTTAAAGATACGAGGCACACAGAGGTAATATATTATGCTAAGGACACACAGTTTGTAAGTGACAGACCTGGGATTCAAACCCGGGCAGTTTAATCCTAAATCCAGGCGTTATACACCCCTGAGCGTGGCTGTCTCGGACCACGAGCTCTCTGGAATGGCAGTGTCCGAGCTCTGTAGCATCCTGCCACCCGGCCCAGCACCTGGCACCTGGCAGGCGCTTCATTGCTGTCTGTGGAATGAATGACTAATGGTTGGTGGGTAGAGCTTGCCCAGCTGCCTGCTGCTTCCCAGCGACCATTCCAGCATCTCCCTGTCCCTGCATCTGGCCCAGCCTGGTCCTCTGCCCTCTAATCAAACCTTAATTAGGAAACTAGGCGGCGACCTCGTGGGGCTCCCTGGATCATGCAGACCCATAATGCACTTGCAAGACTTTCCTGATGGACTGGCACTCTGCATGTGGTGGCGATGACAACTGTCACCGTCCTGGCTGAACCGCACGTTGATCCAGGTGGCATTCTCTCTGTTGGACCCACAAGCGTCCTTTCCCTGGAATCGGCAGCACAGGTCACACTGCTGTCTGTGCCGGGGCTGTGGCCGCCAGGCCAGCCCTCTCCAGCAGCAGCCGCTCCTGGGGCTCCGCAGCGGGAACCTCTCCCTCCTGGTGGCGGCTCCTTCCCTCCCATATTTACTTCTCCTTAATCTGCATATTATCATCAGCACAAAGCCCTGGAATAACATCTGACAAATGATGCCTATTAAAAACAAGCGGCGAGCACTTCTCTCTCACCGCCTTCTAATTTGGAGGCGCATTACAGCCACGCGCCGCCAGACAGGCGGCTTTATGCGAGGAGCATGATGAAGCGCCGGCGCCGGCGTGGCAGCGCCCAAATGGTAATTTCTGCTTCAGAAATTGGTCATTTATTTTGCTGGTCTGTTCTTACGTTCAAATTAGATGAAGTTTAATATACTGTAAAATTGAATGTATTCTGTCCTTTTCAACAAATATGGCATGTGTGAAGATGATTTATGGCTCGTGGGAACCTCTAAAATGTTAAATAATCTCTCTTTCTGTTTCTTAAGTAAGTTATGGCCCGAGTTTAAACACAGGAAAAGAAAAACTTTATGGAGCTCCAGGCCCTGGTTCTGCTCTCCCCGCGGTGAGAACGAGCCGGCAGCACGGGTCACCATGCCACTCCCATCCCCACCTCAACCCCCTTGTATCAGCCGTAACTGGAGGAAATAAGTCTGCCCAGGTCAGTGTTAGAATTTGCAACTTAATTTCTTTTTTTTTAATTTTTATTTTTTTGGCATTATTTCTTTTATTTTTTTATTTTTATTTCTTACATTTTATTTTTTTATTTTTTATTTTTTTTGCCCCCCTCCCTCCCATATATTCCCTCCCTCCCCAGAATTTTATGTCCATTGGTTGTACTAATATGCATGTATACAAGTCCTTCGGTTGATCTATTATCTCCCCCAGATCTCCCTCCCTCCCCGTTAATTTCTAAGGGAGCTGCGTGGAGCCCGGGGTGCCCAGCACAGGCCACTCCTCCGGTGGGCGTTAAGCTTCCTGCTGCCAGTGGACCGTGGGAACAGCCGCTTGAAATAGGTGCATAGGGGCAGGGGGCAGAGCGGAGGGAGGATGAGAACAGCTCTCCAGTGACAGGGATGAAGGCTTGACTGTGCCATTCACCCTCCACGGCACTTCTCCGAGCCCGAGGGAAAACGGGAGAACCCAGGTGAACGGCTGGAGGGACAGCTAGCTGTCCCCGACAGTGGCCAGGCCACAGCCCCAATCTGTGGCTGCAGGCAGGCCTCTTGAGCACTCTGAGCCTTAACTTTCTTATCTGTAAGATGAAGCGGTCACATGACAATATGATGATAATAACTGACTCATACGTGTACCATTTGACAGGCCTGTTCTAAGTACTTGACATATATTAATTGATGACGCTCTTATGACAAGGTATGCTTTTGCCCCCATTGTACAGATGAGGAAACTGAGACACAGAAACATTAGGCAACTTGCTTCAGGTCACACAGATGGAGGCTGGGTTGAAGCCCAAGTGGTCTTTCCCTGCACCCCATTCTATAAACCTTGAGGCTGAGCAATCCACACCAGAAGGAGACTAATAAGGAGACAGTGGCTGTGGCCAGGCTGGGCATTTCTTCATTGGAAGTCTTCAGTACTCAGACCCGCTGTGTGTGACAGCCACAGCCACCCTGGCGAGTGGGCTTACGGACTGACGAGGATTTAAGGTCTTTAATGCACTTCACACATCCCTAAAAGCATCTGTAAGTGTGAGTCTTCTCGCACCCCCTGGTTCTTGCACCAGCTGATTTTTGGTGACAACAGAACTCTGTCACTCAGATTTAGGGGGCAGTCCAGCTCCTGCCATGGGAGAAAGGAAGGGAGTTAAAAAGCGTCCCAGCCCTGCCAGAGTGTCCCAGTTTCTTATGCTACTGTTTCCTTCTCACAGCAAGGCAGACTTCACCATCTCTATCTGACAGCAGAATAACCCGGGGCTGGACTGCGGGTCCCACAATCCTACACCTTCCTCAGTAACCCTCCAACGTCTACCGCTGGGCCAGCTCCACCCCAAAGCAGAGCTCCCTGGCTGGTCAGCAGAGGCCAAAGGCAGCAATGGCCCCAGCGAAGGAAAGGTCCTGGGAGGGGAGATTTGCGGACACAATGGAAGCCCAGGCAGGTGGGAGGCCCTGACAGAACAAACAGCAACATGGCCGATAGAGGACTAAGGTATTGATGATGGAGAGACCTGCTAGTCAGACCTGCATCAAAATGCCAACCTCTCTTGGCCTTAGCCAGGTGACCTTGGGCAAGTTTCATCTACTTTTGGGGCCTCAATTTCCTCATTTCTAACACTCTAACGTGGGTGGTGAAGTCCTAGTGTTGTGGTTAGCATGTAATTAGATGTTGTGTGGATGAATGGTCTTAGCCCAGTGCCCTGCAGAGAAAGCGTTCCTCATTAATGACGACTGTAATTATGTTAGGAATTCGTGCTCGGGCTCACCACAAAGAAAAACATAATGTAACTAGGCTGTCCTCAGTGCAATTGGGAAATTTCGCCCACAATCTGTCATTGGCTTTCTGTGTACCCCTAAAGTAGGAAGGGAAGGTGAGCGGATACCCAGCAAGGAGGGCCCAAGCAGTAACCCACTGCTGCTCCTGCCCCCAAATATCCTAATCCTCTCGTTCTGGGCTGGGATCCCGGGCTGTTTATGTTTATTCTGGGGTGATTCCTATGATTGCCAGCTTGGGAAACCCTGCCCCGAATGGTGGGCCTCACCTTCAATATGTGTCAGAGTCGCCTGGAAAAGGTTACACTGCAGTCTGACCCCTGTCTCGTGACATTGAAATTCAGGGTCTGAGACCCCAGGTTCTGTATCTTGGTTTGTTTTTTTCCTGTTATTTATTTATTTATTTATTTATTTATTTATTTATTTATTTTTTATCTTTTTATTTCAACCTCATTTTCACCAAACTATTTAATAATTGCTTCCTGTCAGAGAGAGCAAGAGCCCTGCTCAGCACTGCTGCTCTGAGTTGCTCTTAGTCCATATATTCTTCTAACTTCTTCCTGAACACACCAGAGTACTAATAGGTTCCTTCTCAAAGCCTATTTGCTACACTATCTGTTGGGTCTGTGCTTCCTTACCTAGGGACTGGACCTCCTAAACCCTGGGTCTTAAACAGTGAAACCACCAGAGGTTGTATGTGTATAAGAATGAATCTTTATTCCAGAAGCCAGGGGCTATATAGAAGTCAGACAGAACAGTCCTTCACAGCAATTCTATGCAAGCAGGCAGCCGGACACCAGCTGATAAACACATATCTTTCTCACACAGTAGTAGCAGTCTGTACCCACAGTTATCATCTGAGCAGCTGCATGCTGCCCCCTAAGTTTACCACCTCACATCGTAACGGTACCTGAGCTCTCTGGCTCAGCAGCTTCTCCCATCTCCCCTGCCCAGCACACTGGCTAGGTAACCTGGTAGCTATATCTGAGCTCTCTCTGAGTCTTAGCCTTACATGATAGCAGGCCCAGCTCTCAGCTCCATCTGAGCTCCCCAGCCTTTTCCTCCTCTCTCTAGCTCACCCTTCTGCCCAGCACCCTGGCTGTTCTCTGTCGCCTACATCTATGTGTAGCATGCGCCAGCACACTTCTTCCTATTCCAGCAGACTCGCTGGTCATTACTTATGTATTATTCCAGAGAAAAGGCTTCTTGCCAATAGTCACATCAATCATATTTTGGCTCCAGAAGGGTACATGTGTGCAGTGTACAGTGGGATTGGTGTGCCTGTGTCCTTGCACCTGCTCATGATAGCTTAGGAACAGAGTGGCCGTGGACATACCGGTATACTAACAACAAGGCCTTCAAACCCTGAGTAACAGCTGTCTGGCCACTCTGGTGTGATTACCACACTTACCTGGCTAATTATCTCTGTATCTGCAAAGTTCAGCACATGCTCACCAAACACTGGGATCCATTCACCATTCATCCATCCATCCATCCATCCATCCATCATCTATCAAACCATCCATCCATCCATCCACCCACCCACCCATTCACTTATTTATTCAACAAATATGGTTGGAATGATAACAATGTTCTGAATATTACTGTTGGTACTGAATTATAGAACAAAAGGATTTACAGAAATCAAAGTTCTTCCCTCATAATTGTAAAATCTTTTTTATTTATTTGGGAGAGAAATTAACCTTATTTGGCACATAACAAGATTTTCAGGTGGGAAGTGCAGTCATTCTCTGGGCACTTAGGGAAGGAAGCTACGGAACGGCTCAGAATCTGGGCTTTTCCATGGAGCTCTGCTCTGAGGGTGAGCACTGATGCTTGCAGGGCCCCCGGGACAGGACAGGGACTTAAGGACGGGAGGTATAGTTGTTCTTCCTGATGCACAGAAGTGACTGTGCAGTGGACAGAGTTCCTGGCAGTGATGCCCTCTGCTGTCATTTCCCAGGTGAATGGCCAGGAAATAACTCTTGACACAATTATTGCAGAATCCAGGAAGCTCATCTCACATACCCTGTGAGTTTCTCTCTCTGATTTCGGGGAATTACTTTTTCTTCTTCTTATATATTCCACTTCTCCCTTATATTTGGATTAATGATTTCCATTTTGGTTTTCCCATTTTTAACTCTATTATTTCTTCTCCTTTTTTCCTTATTGCTCTTCTCTACTTCTTTTCTTACATTTCCTTCTTTGTTTCCTAGCTTTCTTATTCTTTATTACATACTAACAGACACCATTTTTCTCTGATTTTGTCTTTTTTGTTTTTTCTGCCTCTCAGTTCTTAAATGCTTGCTCATGAAAAGAGTTTCTTATTAATTTTTAGAGTAGATAAGCTGAATGCTTCCTATTTCTCTTCAAACCAACATCAGAAATAAAGGGAAGGTTATCCTTTTACAAATAAAGCAAGCCATTGTTTTCCTTTGTGCTGTGAGCCTCAGTGGCGGCGTAGCCTCTCCCGCGCTTGGCAGCCTTAGCAGCGGCATCTTCTCTACAGAGCAAGAGAACAAGGTCATTGTCAGCAGGATCTGGTTCCGGCACTTCTCTTCCACTAAACCAGCCCTGAGAGTCTGAGAATGTCATTCTGCTTCTCTGGGCTTCACTTCGACGTTTATAAAGTAAGTGGGCTGTACCAAACCTCTCTAAGGCACTTCTCAGCACTAACATTTCCATGAGTCTAATCTCTGGTTCATTGTCTCTAGCAATGCTATCAAGTGCCACATTTCATTAGCCTGACAAGCTCACTAGGCACACGCAGAAGTGTGCAGTTTCAGAAAGAAGACACTTGACATTATAGTTTTCAGTTTTCCCTGGGCCTAAAGCACAGTGTTAGATTTGGATTTAAAAATATATATCTCTATGAAGTCCCAGCGGGCATGAACAGGACCCTCTTTTTCTGCAGGCAGAACATTTTTTTTCTTTTAAAAAAATATTTTTATTGATTTGAGAGAGAGAGAGAGAGAAACATCAATGATGAGAAATAATCATTGATTGGCTGCCTCCTGCATGCCCCCTACTGGGGATCGAGCCTGCAACCCAAGCATTTGCCCTTGGCTAGAATCATCCTGGGACCCTACAGTCCTCAGGCCGATGCTCTATTCCCTGAGCCAAATCGGCTAGGGCAGAACGTTTCTTTTTCTACCCCTTGAAAACATTTTAAATAATTTTAAAGATAAATTTTCTAGCTTTACTGAAGCATAACTGACAACATTCTCATGTATTTCAAGTGTACATGTATTTCACTGTTACATGTAATGTATTTCACTGTTACATGTACATTAATGTCAGCTCATGATATTCATGTACATGTAACAGTGTCTCACTTGATCCTTCAGCAGCTTTGCATAGTCTGCTTTGTAGAACTAAATAAACTCTTTGCTTCCTTGATACTTCCTAGCACTTCCTGTCATTGAGAATTCTGTACTGCCAAGGCAAGGCCTGCGTACCCTAAGATGCTTACATCACTCACAGGGACACTAAGAGCAGATGGTACAACACCCTGGCACCTGACGTCACTCGCAGGCACCTCGTCATCATGGTCTCCTTTTCTCACCCATTGAAGTGTGACTCTGAGGACATCCTCAATGCTGCATCACACTGGTTCTGCAGGTTCCATACCTCTACAATGTTCTGGACATATGCCCAATTACGAGCACCTTTGCTTATGAAGACAGGTCATACTCAGATTGCCTATGGACTTTCTCAGTTCCTCTCACTGACATTCTTCTTATGTTTCCAGTGTCGGGTAAGTCCACCTAGATCTACCCAGTTGCTTAACTTATAAATATCCTGAGCTGAACTCTCCGTTCCTCTCTTCCCATAAAGTTAGTCAAAGCCTACCCATTGACCTCAAAGTTATTTCTTGACTTTGAATTCTCCTCTCTTTGTTTCCATCATTTTAGTTCATCATCTAATGTTCCACCTGTCTTGCCACCACCTTCTAGCTAATCTCAATGCTTTCAATGTTGAGACCCTCCTATGCTTTCTTTTCTGGGGAGAGAATTGTATTTCCAACCTGAAAACCTTCCCTGGTTCCCCATGGTTTTCATGATGGAGGCAGAACTCCTTGATATGCACACAAAGCCCTCATCATCTACTTCTTCTCTGCTACTTTAGCTTTCAGACACAGTTGGAAAAGGGACATTCTCACTGATAGATAGCCAAGCTGAAAGGATAGGGAGAATCTACTTAATAAAAAAAGCCAAAACACATGAGGCCAGAGCTATGACTCAGAGAGAGAAGTAAATACTAGTATATAAAAAGTGGCATCATGGCCCTGACCAGTTTGGCTCAGTGGATAGAGTGTCAGCCTGTGGAGTCAAGGGTCCCAGGGTGGAGTCCAGTCAAGGGCATGTACCTTGGTTGTGGGTACATCCCCAATGGGGGGTGTGCAGGAGGCAACTGATGATGTTTTTCTCTCATCAATGTTTCTAACTCTCCCTCCCTCTCCCTTTCTCTCTGTAAAATAATCAATAAAATATATATATATATATTTTAAAAAGAGGCATCATGGTGATGTGCAGACTAACAATGCAGCATCAGCCATGCCTGAGGCTTTCTGTACCTTCTCAGTTATGTAGCCAACTGGTTTTTGGAGGTGTGTGTGCTCAAGTCAGTGTTCATTGGGATTTCCTTCAAGTGTAACCCCCACCTCTCGCCCCCCCCCCCCAAAAAAAAAACACACACACACACTAATTTGAACTTGAGTTATCCCATAATATTTTTCAGTAAGGGCAATAAACAAAATATGGGATTCCCAAATTAGGATTTATTGGGGTTCTACCCATTACCACAAACTTCTGTTTTATTAAGACACAGATGTTATAGGGGTGGATATAAATTATATATCAGACTCTTTAGACACATTATATCTAAATATTGTAACAACTCATGTGATATACATGTGATAGTCTTATTTTGTATCTCTATAAATGAGGACCTAGGAAGTATGGTTAAAATCATATTCCCAGTGGATGAAGTAATTGAGATTCAGACCCAAGTCATGGCTGCCTTCCAAATAAATATTTATTATGTCATACCACACTATTCAAACTGTACATTGGAGCTATGTTCCCCATATGAAATAATAAAGTCATATTGAGTGAGTGCCTACTATGTGTCAAACACTGATATTTTAATAGACATCAACTAAAATCCTATGAATTAGGTGTTATCAACCTAAATTTACAAATAATTGAAGTAAGGACTAGAAAGTTCCAAGGTCAAAATGTGACTAGTATTGGGATCCAAATTCATTAATATCTAAAATTAAATTTATTTTTCTGATTATTCTTATAATTCAAAACCAACCTACCTAAATAATCACAGAAATAGGGGTACCATGAGTTTTGTGCAATTGGATTAAAATGTAAGTGTATTTAACATAATAAGGAGCATGATAATTACTGCTTCATCTTTAAAAGCACACTCCTGTCTTTGAAACTCAAGGTCCCCATTTCTAAACTGTGGGCATGGGATTTAATGACCTCAATGCTTCCTTCCCACTGTAAAATTTTACATTTCTATTCTATGTCAATTGGGACATCAAATACAGTGGAGGACTTTTAGGATTAGATTTGGCAGCAAATGAGAGAGACTAAAAATATAAGCTACAAAAACAAGAGTTTCTCTCTCTCTTCTCATATTGAGAGGAAGGCCACCCAAGGCTGATCCTGCAACTTCTTCAGGGACCAAGGCTTCTTCCAGAAAGCTGAATCTGCATCATAATCTAAAATGATGGCTAGATCTCCACCCAACAGGCTCATGCTCCCTATAAGTGAGCTGAGATAAAAAGAGCAAAGGGTAAATTCTGATCATCTAAAAAGCTGGTACATGGTACTTCCACTCCACATTTTGTTGATGAGAGCTTAGTCACATGACCACACCTAACCACAAAGGAAGCTGGGAAATACAGTCTTCCTCCCACATGTCATATTCCTGTTACCAGTGTGTGTGTTTTGGGGTGTCATTATTGGTTTTTACCACACATACTTATTGGTAAAGAAAGAATCATTGAAAATAACCAATTTATTTGCTTAAAACTAAATGCTAGATAAATGTTAGATCGTAAACCAAGTTAAAAAATGAGATATGAAAATCTTAGTTTTATAAACAAGTCTCATCGGAAACAGATAATCAAACAATTGTCAATCACTGACTGTTAGGGTTTGACTGGTGACTCAGGCTATGAAAGAATTCACAACTAGCCGGGACCGGTTTGGCTCAGTGGATAGAACGTCGGCCTGCGAACTGAATGGTCCCGGGTTTGATTCTGGTCAAGGGTATGTACCTTGGTTGCGAGTGCATCCCCAGTAGGGGGTGTGCAAGAGGCAGCTGATCGATGATTCTCTCTCATTGATGTTCCTAACTCTCTGTCCCTCTCAATTCCTCTCTGTGTAAAATCAATAAAATATATATTTTTTTAAAAAGAATTCACAACTAAAAGAAGACGTGCAGAGAGGAAATTTATTTTTTATTTTTCAAGAGAAGAAAAAGCTGGTGCATTGCTAATCAACACAGGTCAAGAAACAAAGGGTGGCTTCCAATTTTAAACAGTAATGGCTTCTGTTGCTAGGTGACAGAAAGGGAGGGGTTTGTGTTGGGTTGAAGTTGATCAGATACCAGAGAGTGTCTTAAAAAAGTTAGTTTATTTGATTTCCAGGAGACAGTCCTGCAAATGTCCTAGGGAGTTTCTGATCAGTATTTCCCCTGAGCCTGTAAAATATGTTTAGAACAAAAGTTATGAAGAGTTCAAAAGAGGCTTGTATGAAGGGGAGACTCCTTGGTGTGAATTATCCTGAGTTCTAAAAACAGCAGGGAGGAGGGGAATGCAAGAATGCAACCTTGAGAGTACTTTACAGTATCTTGTCTTGTAGTTTGAACAGAGAACTGTTTGAATCAGAGGAGCTACCAATCTTGGAGTTTCATTACCAGGTGCTTCTCCTAAATTGTGGAAGGCCACAGCAAAGAAAAGGAAATGACTTTTTCCTGTCTTTATACTGACCATTTTTTATTCTTTCCAAAATAAGACAAATGGATTGATCCTGAGCAAACTATTTCATTCCACCTCATATTCCTTGTCCTTAAAATGAAGATGGAAATATCTACTGTCCCAGGTTTTTGTGAGAATGAGGATAAGATTAATGATTTTCTACTCAAGTAGATTAGTTATTATAGATTTGGTTGTTAGGATAAAAATAATTGTCATTTTACTCCATGTACTGATGAAGAGAAGATACAAATTAGGGACTTTTTGGTTTCCAGCAGTGGTAACTGTGTCATAGAATCAGTGTGTGCCTGTGTGTGTGTGTGTGTGTGTGTGTGTGTGTGTGTGTTATAGTCATTGGCTCACATAGGTTGTGAGGTTGAAAGTCCCATTACTTGCCATTTTAAGATGGAACATCAGCCTGGAATGGGAAGGAATGGGGGTGGGGTTTGGAGACTCATGCTATAACTGCCCCTCTGATTCTGAAAACCTGAGAACCTGCCTCCCCCTTTTACTCTGTTTGGGCCCTCAGTCAATTGGATATTCCCCACAGACCTTTCGGAGTCCCATCTGCTTTGCTCAGTTCATCAGTTTAAATGCTAATCTCTTCTAGAAACACCCTCACTGACACATCCGGAAATTTTGTTTCATCAGCCACCTGGGCATCCCTTAACCCACTCAAGCTGGCACATAAACTTAGCCATAAGGGTAACCCAATTTAAATAGTATTAAGCTTTCTAAAAGGGAAGCTAATTGATTTACTATCATAATGATTTCAGGAATGGCTGGGTTCAGTTGTTTGAACCATATTATCAGGGTTTTCCCTTTCTTCTCATCTTTGACCCATTCCCTGTTGGTATAATTTTATAGCTTCTCCTCTTCTGGTGGCAAATATGGGTCAAGGGCAACATCTTGCCATTTGGTCAGCTCTAGCAGGACTCATTCCCAGTCCGTCTTGAAAATGTCTTTGGTGTTGATCTCATTGGATCTGTTTGGTGCACACACTGATGTCTGAACTAACCATGGACTCCCCTTCGGTAGAGTAAGCTTTGAGTGACTTGTCAACCACTTGTGGTTTGAGATTGCATTCACATTTCAACACCAGGTGGGATGACCAGAAGGGATGCTAGACAGATACTGCAACAGGCTGAACCTGGGAATTAGGCTCCATGTCCTTTTCCTGTTTATAAACGGAGAACTCTTCAGCTCCAGAGAAATTACATAGGTAATCTATTTCTGCCTCTCCTTTCCTATATGAACAGAACTAAAAGGTTAACTGACTTGCCCGATGATTTAGAGCCCGATGATGTAGTGACAGATCCAGGGTGGAATCCACTTCCTTTAGCTCCAATTCAGTGATCTTCCCACTATTCAACTCTAATTCTTCTTAAAAGATAACTAGTCAAGTCATAATCTGACTTGTGATAAAGCTGATCAGAGCTTTTCCCCCTTCTTCCAGCCATTGATACTTTCTCAAGAAGCTGTTATTGTTTTTGGTTTGGCTCATCACTTAGGCTGCAAAAAGTCATGGAAAAGGAATCTTGTCCATGAAAATCTGTGATGCTTTATTGGAGTTCGCTCCAAGCACTTTTGAGGAATTCTCACTTTTGTTCCCTAGACCTGTGACTTGGAAAAATCCATTATTTGTTCAAATGACCATAAGTTAAAAGAATATGTTTACCTCTTAAGAAGTGCAAATTTATTGAAGAAACAATGAAGCCATATAACCTTCATAAACCCACTTCCCAGAAATAATCACAGAATATATTGATGCGTGATATTATACAATTGATCACATTTATACATATATTGCTCTGCAACTTGCTTTTCTCACTTAACAATATGTTGCAAACATTTTGCAAGTCAATAATTATAAATCTACAACACCAGTTCAAGTGGTTGTAGAATACTTTGTTATTTGAATAAACCCTTACTTATGCGGACTCTTTCCATGTTTTAAGGAATTTCCTGGAAATCTTTTGGTTCACAGAACGATGGTCCAAATGAATCACTCAGCCAAAGCAGGGATTTCCTCTTCCTTCACTTTTATTTTTTCTTTCTTCACTAATATCTAATATAAGAATCTTTTTCTTATTTTATTTATGCAGTTAGGAACAATATGATGATGAGTGTCTTATATTTTTTGGATAATATTTCAATCAGGATCCTTTAATTTTAAGTAATGGAAGTCAATCTTGATGGGCTTGAAGGGAGAAAGAATTTGTGGGAATTGTTGATAATTCACCATTTTGAATCACATACCACATAACTAGGGATTAGAAAGCAGAGGGACCTGGGAAGCTCTGAGCACCCAAGTGACAGAAACTGATGGGAAGTCCACTGAAACCACGACCCAAAACAGGAATCCACATTGAACATTTTCTAATGGTATACTGTGTCTGTGTCCACCATCTGGCCAAGAGAACATGTGGCAGCTTTATTTATACTCTTACTGAAATGACAAAGAAACAGTCATTTCCTGAAGGAAAACCCAAAGGCTTCGGTCAGAGAAAAAGAAAATAGTTGACTCTGGACAATTGAAAATGACACCAAAATACATGTGTCTGGATATTTCTTAGATTGAATTTCTAGAAATAAAAGTGATGAGGTAGGAGGATATAAACTCATTTTTTAAATCTTCTCAACACTGTAAAATTCTTTTGGCAGCTGGAAAGCTAATAAAGAAAAAGTTATTATTCTTCTAACAGATTCATTAATAGGTTGTTAGAAGAAAGCCCAGGAGGTTTGTCTCAGCCTGCCCTTCATAGTGTGCTTTAGGGTTACAACCAAAGACCAAGGAAGGATGGAGCGTGGCTGAGTCTCCAGTCCAGCCCACTGCTCTGTGCTCTGTGACACGCAGCTGTGTTTACAGTACTGCCCAGAAGAAGAGAGGGTGAATGTGTTCATTCTACTGTTTTTTAAAAAAAGAGAGAAATAAATGGAATCTTGGAACTCAGATTCTTAGGTTTTGAACTCAGATTCTTATATTTAAGTACAATTATATAAAACTCAAAGAAGACGTTTAGCATAAGGGTTTAGAACAAAGGTTGGTGGGGGAGGGGGACAAAAGGATCTAGTTTGAGTTCAGGTTGTATCATTTCCTAGCTTCTTCACTGGAAACATTTTAGCATCCGTTTCCTCATGTCTAATCATGTCTAATATCAGTATCTGCCTTGTTGAGTGTTGTGAAGATTAAATGAAATAAATGTATACACCACTTAGAAGAGGAGATGGAATATAGTAAGTGCCCAATTAAAATCAGCTCTCAAATACTGAATTTGGAAAATTGTTCCGGAGGCCTTACAACTGTGAAGGAGTTGCTGGGCGTCCACAGGACACTGAGGGATAAATAAATCTCACCTGTTCTTCCTTTCCTGGGGGAGGCTGTGAGGGACGCCTTTCATTGTGAAGTAGTCAGAATCTTTCTCTTTTTTATTTAAGTAGAGTTGGTTGAAAAGATATATACACCCCTATGTTTATTAAAGCGCTATGTATAGTAGCCACAACATGGAAGGACCCTGAGTGTCCATCAGCAGAGGAGTGGGTAAAGGAGAAGAGGACTGGCCTGCAAACAACACTTTAGTGTCCAGATGTTGCTTGGGATATGAAGAAAGGCTTCCTGGAAGAGGTGGCATGTGGAAAGGGTTTGATAAGTGTATTGGCACAAGAGCTAGGTGATGCCTATGGCCTGACTGGTTTTTCTCAGCGGTTAGAGTACCTCTCCCAGGACTGAATAGTGATGGGTTTGATTCCTAGTCAAGGGCATGTACCTCACTTGTAAGTTCTATCTATCTATCATCTATCTATCTATGTATCTCCTTCCCCCTCTTCCCTCCATTTCACTCTCTAGAAATCCATGTAAAAAATTATCAACTAAGGATTTTTTTAAAAAATGTCTATGAAATGTCCACCTGTGAACTTTTTATATGACACCTCATTTAATCCCAGGGAAGTTTAGTTTTCAGATGAGGTGGCTTGGATCCAGATGCCAAATGACTTGCTAAGGTCACCCAACCAGTGTAGGGAGGAACATAGCCCAGATGCCACATTCCTCCACCATCAAATCCCAGGCCTACACCTGAAATCTCACCTCTGGCCCTGCCCCGATGTCTCTGGGAGCACCACGCGGCAGTGCCCTGTGGACCATCTCTCATGGCCCTGTTGGCTGAAAGGGGCCTCATTTGCTGCTCTCTACCTGAACTCAAACCTCACCGTGAGGTGACACAGCAAAAGCACCTCCCAGCGTGTTCCGCTGGAGGCAGATGGATTGCTCAGATGTGGAGCAGGGGACACACTCGCGGTAGCATCATTTCAATCGGGCCTCCACCTTCAGCGTGAGGATGTGACCTTACACCCCGCCACTGACTGCGGGGAAACTCTTACTTTCATTTCTCTGTTAAATGTGAGCTTTGTCGTGCTCCATTGATCTCTGCAAATACTCTGCTGTTCACAGCTTTGGTCACCTTTGGGGGATCTGCAGGAGGAACTGGAGTCCTCGCGTATCTTCGGTGTCAGCCGGATGGGAGGAAACAGGCCTCTGACGCTATGAACCACCCACCCTGATGTAGCAACCGCTTTTGTTCTCCGGTCACAGCTGGCCCCTCTCTGAGGTCGAAAGATTGATAAAGTGTATCAAGCGAGGGCAGAGTAACAGAAAGGACGCTGCTCATGAAGGATGCAGCAGGTGGTACGTCACAGCTCCTCAGCCTTTGGTTCCATCACTGTGGTGGCTGGTTACCATCTCCTTCAAAAAAACCAGGATGAAGGGGTTCTCATCTGTTAAAACCCTGCTCTTTTGGGGAAACACGCGCCACATCTTAGACCCCTCAGCGTGTGCTACTTTTGTGCAATAGCTGTCCTTTGTCAGAAACAAAGGACAAAGTTACCTTGCCACCCGCTGGCTGGGTACCTGGGCAGAGTAGCCTGTCCCAGCCATAGTCCATCCTGAGATGGGTGTGGTAAGGAGACTTACACTGGAGGGCTGCTATGAGGACTCATTAGGACATTGTAAAACCCTTGGAACACTAAGCACGCTTGTCTGTTAACTAAACTCAGTGATCCCATCTAGTCAGAGAACAGCGGGACTTGGGAAGCATAGATACTCTCAGAGGACTCGTATGTAGGGAAGAAGGGAGCCACATGGGGAGTGGAGGGTGACCGCTGGGCCTGAGTGCAGAGGGTCTCCAGCTGTAGCCTCCCTCCCCTGGCTCCCCCGTGAAACCCCAGGTCCATGGCAGAGCCCGCAGTGAAGGGAGCTGGCTTATGATTGACTCTTATAGTAACGTTTTTCCTAGAAAAAGCATTGTAGAACTTCAATAATAAGAACTTATTGAAAAATAATTAAATTCACTTAGTAGAATTTATTTAAATGCTATAACTCTTCAAGCATTGCCATGGAACTATGTTAATAATATATTGTTAGAGTGCTTTTTAACAAACAAACAGCAGCATATTGAGGAAAAGGTATAGAGGGATATATAACAAGTCATGGTTTTATTTGGTGTGTAAGATTATGGGTGATTGCCTGGCCCAGTGGTTGAGAATCAACCTATGAACCAGGAGGTCAAGGTTCAATTCCTAGTTAGGGCACATGCCTAGGGTACAGGCTTGATCCAGTAGGGTATGTGCAGGAGGCAGCTGATCAATGATTCTCTCTCATCATTGATGTTTCTATCTCCTTCTCCCTTCCTCTCTGAAGTCAATAAAGTATATATTTTTTTAAATAAAGATTATGGGTGATTATTTTTCTTGATTTTTTTTTCCTCTTTAAAATATACAGAGTGGCGAGGTTATTATGATCTCTGAACTCATAATAATCTGGCCACTCAATGTACATTTCTTGTTTTCCCTACCACTCTCAATCTTCATGGAAAAGCTTCCTTTCCATTTAAGTTGATGCCAACTGCTATGCCACCCTCTCCACCCACCCCATTGCCGTATGACCATTACGAGTTCCCTGGGATGAGTCTGCCCCTCAGGCATGGTCTTCAGCTCTACCCGGTACTGCATCCTCTGCCTCTCTGCCCGCTGCTCCCGACCCGGCACTATCTCCACCAGCACTGACAGCAAGGATTTCAGCTCCCCAGCCGACCACCACCTGCGGGCCCTCGCCTGGCACTGTATCTGCCTGGCTGTCTCAGACACCTCAGCTCCAAACGACTAACCTGGGAGCAATCGGAAGCACACCCGCAGATTTAAACTTGAACTGCATTCCTGCGCGCAGCCCCGGGGGCTCTGGGTTTAGTACCTCCTGCGGCTGTGAGGACTCACGCCAGGGATGGGGCCCAGGTGCCCGCAGCTCTTCCTTGCTCAGGGCTCCTCAGTAGCCCTCGGGAGGCTGGGTTCGGGGTGGTGGAGCGGCCCTTGCTCATGTCCATTTCAGGGTTCCAGGCATGACAGTCAGGGACTCAAAAATGGCAGCGGGAGGCCAGGAAAGGATGAAGGCTGGTGCAGAGCGCAGTGCCCGCCCCCAGAAGGGCCCGTGGGGCTCACAGGGATGTGGCTCAGCTTGTGTGGAGCGAGAGCTCACCTGCAGAGGCGAGGATGCCTCCTGGCCAGACATGGTGCTTGCGGGCTTTGATCTGAGGGGCCCACCTCAACGCTCCAGCTGGCCTGGAACTAGGACACCAGTTCCCAGTCCCACCCAGGGTCTTCTCATGGCCAGGCCCCACTGGCCAGCACCCCTTTGTGGCATCCAGACTGCTTGTGGTTGTCCCCATGGCTGTAATCAAACCCGGGGCCTAGAAATGTCAGTGGGAGGAACCCCAGAGCTCCAACCTCTTTTTGAAGGGACCCGAGCTTCCTACTGGCTTTCACATTGTACAGACGCGTACCTGTCTCCATAGGAGAGTTTGTCGCCTGGAACTCATCTTGTGGCCTAGGATGCCGGCCCCTGTGTGTGTGCTGTCGCGCCTGCCTTCTCGCACTCACAAGTGGAGGGCTGTCTCACCCTCAAGTCCTCTCCTGCAAACCCTTCCCTCTCCTGAGAGAACTTGCTCACCGTTAGGAATGCCAGCTCAGACAGCCCGCAGAGCACAACACCCAAGGATGCACTCCATGCAAAGAGATGACTTCATTTTATCTTGCAGAATCTAGATTAAAAAAAAAAAAAATCAGCCATCTATTTTTACACCAGTAGGAAAATCACCCAGGGAGTCACTCCATAGACTTGGCGTGGCCATGTATTTGGAAGAGCACTGGTTTTCTTCTTCTTCAAGTTCTAAGAACTTCACATCTTACTTGGAAGTTAAAATACCTCCCAGCTCCGTGGGCCAGGAGGGAGAAATAGAGCCTGCATGTGGCCACACAGAAGATGAACTGATGTTGGCATACCTTTGCCTGTCTCTACAGAATTAATACATAAGAAATATATTGGTTGTGGAAAATAAAAGTATACAGAATCTTAAAATAACCTATAATCTTACACCATAGATAGAAATTTTGTTAAAATTTAGTATCATTTCTTCTAGGGTCTAGCGTTCCTCTCTCTATATATAGATATATGCTATAGATTTAAGTATTTCTACCTCTATCTCTGTCTCTAGTTCTATACGTACAGATAAAGATTCAGCTGGAGAGTTTGAGTACTGGCCAGTGGAACTAAAGACACCAGTACTCACCAGTACTCAATGCTCTTTTTGTGTTGTATTTGTTTTTACAAAATTAAGATTATAGACTACACAGTTGACCCTGGCTTACATTAAAATTATTTTGTTTAATAACTAATTATTGCAGTGCATTCCACACACATGAACTCGTGTCATTAAATATTCTCGGCATCATGATTTTAATGGCATCAGAGTATTTCATTGTATGGCCATGCCATAATTCCCCCACACACACACACACACAAATCTCCTATTGTGAATATTAAAAAAAAAACAACCCACATTTTATTGTTATTGTAAATACTGTTGTGATAATGATGTCACATGTGCACTTCTTAGTATTTCCTGTGGATAAATTCCTGGAAGCAGAATTTCTAGGGGAGAAGATGTAAATGCTTTTTAAAGCCTTTTAAGATATCTTGCCAAATTACCCTCAACAAAAGCTAAAGCGATTTACTGTCCTGCCACTAGTGACTGTGTTATCACTGTGCTCCTGAGAACAGGAGGCATCCCATATATAATCATATTCTTTGTCAGTTTAATAGATGAATAATGGCACCTTGTTGTTATGTTAATTTGCATGAGTTTGATTACAAATTAGGCTTATTCTTTTAGCCCCTACTTATCTCAAGTATTTCTTCATTTGTAAACTGTCCATTTATCTTGATGGCTACTTTTCCATTGGATGTTTCTCTTTTTCCTTTATTGATGCACTAACGTTATTTAAATATTAAATGTATTAGCTTTGGGAAGTAAGCAGTGGTAAGGCTGTGCATAGAAAATTTTCCGGTAGAATAAACCCCAGACCATTCACAATCATTATTCTGTTTCCAGGGATTGGGACAGGTGGTGAGCGGGAGGAGCTGGTCCTTCTGGGTTGCCTCACTGACCCTTTCTCCATCCTTCCCTTCCTGCTTTGTGCCTCTGGAGGCTCGCCCCTGTGGCTGGGTTCTGAGGGCTCCCTTGCCCTGAGTTTCCCAGTTGGTTTGACTAGTGGCCTACAGTGATGGTAGATCAGATGGCCAGAGGAGAGAGAGGTGGGGATTTATGTCTTCAACCCACTCCTTCCTAGCTTGCTGAGGTTCTGGGAGAGCTTGCATTCCCTCTGCTGACTCAGCTTCCACCAGGTGGCCCTGTTCCATAGGTCCAGCCATTGATCTGAAAACAATAACTCCTTCCAGGTCCCTTTCAACCTGGGGAGGCAAGAGCCTCCTGCTGCTGCCTATGCCCCTGCCAGTCTCTTCACCATCCACACCTGTGCCTACTGCCCCTTCACTTAACTCTATTCTCTTCATTTAAACCCTGAGGAGGTCATTTGCATCCTGCCAGGGCCCTGTCTCCTACAGGAGGCGGTGAACTTTTCCCTCCAAATACTTCTGCAGGGTTCTTAATTTCACTGTCTCTAATAGGCATGAATTTCTTTGTGATTAATGAAAGTCCTTCACACTGTTTCCCTGGTCAGGTGGATTTGCTCCCCTGGGGTTGGATAGGCAGTGTCCACTTTGCATTGAGTCATAGGCCTCTATTGTCTGTCATCTATTACAGAATTTTAGGCACTGTATATCATTTCTATTATAAATGTCCCCCAAATCTGTCACTTCTTTCTGAGTTTTAAAGAAATAAGTTTTGACATGGAAACATCTGAAGCTATATTTAGTCAAATTGCCTGTAAAATTTTCTGTACTCTCTGTGTATCCTTGCCAATTATTAGGCTTTATTATCCTGGGAATTTGCCAGCATAGTATGTTCAATTGTTTTTTAATATTGTAATTTAAGTTTTATTTTTGAACCTGTCTGCTATCCAGGTAATGAATAATTTTTGGCTATCTTGAATAATGCTGCTAAGAATATTTATATATAAATCTTTGTGTGGATATGGAGTTTATGAATTACATAATGTGAGATAGAGGTTCAGACTCATTCATAGTCAGAAAATTAAAATCAATATAACAACAACATGTCACTTTACTCTCAAGAGTTTGGGGGAAATAATTACAAGCCATAACACTATTCCTGGTGGGCATGAGGGGAAAATTGTTGTCTCAGAAGTTACTGGAGACTGTTTCCATGTCTTCACCACCTTGAATAATGCTGCACTGAACATAGGGGTGCATATATCTTTGTGTATAAATGATTTTGGGTATAAATGTGTATACATGATTTCAGGAGTGGGGTTACTGGTTCATATGGTAGCTCTATTCTTAAACTTTTGAGGAATCTCCAGACTGCTTTCCATAGTGGTTGTACCAGTCTACATTCCCACCAGCAGTGAATGAGGGCTCCCTTTTTTCCAAAACCTCTCCAACACTTGTTGTTGCTTGTTTTGTTGATAATGGCCATTCTAACTGGTGCAACCAACAGTGTGGTGATTGTGGGAGAGTGGGAAAGGAGGGGACCCTAATATGAGGTAACAGGAGAAGATTTGATTTTGGGTTGTGAGCACATGGTGCTATATACAGATTTTATAACTTAGAAATCCACACATGAAACCTGTATGCCCATGCTGACTAATGTCATCCCAATAAAATTTAATTTAAAAAAAAGTCACTGGAGCAAGTATAAATTTTTATAGTCCTTTTGGAAAATAAAGTGGGAGTACCTCTCAGAATTAAAAGTACACCTGCTCAACCCAGCAATTCCACTCTGGGAACCCACCCACAGTAGTAAAAACATCGGCACATGGGAAAATGTGTGCTAGCATGTATATAGCAGCATTGCCTGTAGTAGCAAAAATAAATGCTGATGACAAAGGAAAGGTAGAATAAGCCATATAATAGAATATTTTGCAGTCATTTAAAAGAATGAATTTAAACAAAAGTGTTTCTATGAGGTATTGTTGAGTAAGAAAATAAAGAAATGTGTTGCATATGATACTATTTTTATTATTATAACAATGACAAAAAAAGGTGTGCGTGTGCATGTGTGTGTGTGTATGTGTATGTGTGTAAATTTGTGAATGGGTACATGAGCAAGGCAGAGAAGACTTACAGCTGTTCTGTTAGCATAGGTACATGGTTACAGGATTTGGGTAGGGCAAGAAAAACACCATAATAGAAAAAATTTCCCACTTATGATATGACCCCTTCAGAATTTGTTACAGAAATCTGCATATATTTGCATAAGTAAATTAGAAAAAGAGAATATATGTATATCTATTGACTTGTAAAGGTGTCCATGGGATTGTCAAGCAGGAAGGCTAGTTGCATAGTAATGTGTAAAAAATCAGTGGAGGAAAAACCCCTGAAATGTGGTACATGTGTGCATCCACATTTGCTGATGAGTAATTGTGTGACTAAGAACAAAGTAAAATACGTGTTCTAAGCTGTTCATGTGGTGAGGGGAGAGGAGGCAGGAAGGGGAGAGGGGTCTCAGGAAAGGGTGGATTTACACACATACAATTTCATGTTGCATTGTTTCCATCACAGTGTTTTTTTGTAATCGGAAAAACATAATTATTTAAGTAGGAAAAGAAATAAGGGGGAGGAGCATTAAGACTGGACGATGGCCAGGGGGTGCAAGGTGGATGCTGGGAAGATTGCAGAAAGGAGGCTATTGGCTGCCCCGTGCACTGTGGGGTGCTTAGCAGCATCCCAGGTCCCTCCTCATTAGATGGCATCAACCCCAGCTCCAACTGTAAAGGCCAAAGATGCCTCCAGGTGCTGTCCAATGTCACAGTGAGGAAACACTATCCCTCTACCTGGAGCTCCGCCCTGCTAGCTGGCAGGGTATAAGCAGCTGAGTGAGCTGGGCCGGGGCTGAATCATAGGAGGAATGTTCTGGTAGAATACACGAAGGGGGACAGATACAGCTAAGAGGCTGCTGCTGGGGCCCAGGTCCCACAGCCCAAACTCAGCAGCCGCTCCACACTGGCAGGGTCCTCTCCCACAATGCACCTCAGGTCTGCTGCCTCCTCTCCATCCTCCTGCTGTTGTCAGAGCCCTCCTCTCTCTCCACCTCCTCTCCCCACTCCAAGCTCTCCCCGTCCTCAAATCCATTGTCCATGTTGCTCCAGAGGGAACTTCCTTAAAAGCAAACCAAAGCATGCTCCTCCTCAGCTTAGACCTCACACAAGCCCCTGGTTATAGGTGGATGCAGAGCAGTCCTCTTGTAGGGAGCGAGGCCCTTCCTGAGCGGGACCTTGTCCCCTGTCTGTCTGTTCCAGGTCAGATCTCATGATGAGCTATTAGCAATCTGTTGAACTTATGGAACCTTCCCAAATGACCTCTTCCCAGCCTTTGTTTTTCTCCTGCCCCCAACCTGTGCAGACTCCCCTGAAATGCCACCTCTTCTGAGAAGCCTTCTGCAGGCGGGGTGGAGGTGCAGAGAGAGAGATGCGTTCTCTGGGCCTGTCCTCTAGCACAGCACACGCTGCATGGCGGTGCCCTAACAGTATCTGCTCCATCCTCTGAGTCCCTCAAGTCACAGCTGAGTCCTAGCTCATCTTTCAGATGCCGTGTCTGGGGCACAGTTGTCGACAATTTTTTTGGAAAAGGGGGAGAAGGACGAGAAGGGGCTCTAGAATAGACTGACACAGCAGCATCATGGCTCTGCGAACAGCCATGCAGGTAGCTCTCAGAGAGGCCTGGGAAGGCGGAATCCCAGCAATGAAACGGATCTGCAGACTCCGGAGGAGCTGCCTGGAGAGCAGGGAGCACCTGCGCTAGGAGGGAAGAACTCTGACAATAGAAGCCTATGTCAGAGGTTACAGAACCTGATGGAGTCTGGCCTGTTTCCTTTGGCTGTGCTTTCTTACAAAGTCAGGACTTACTGTAAACAGTTATTAAATATAAAGTAGACTTTGCAATAACAATGAAAGAAGTGAAAAGAAACGATATGATAATATTGATCTCCGTCTTCTCTTCACCTGGGTTGCTGAATAAGAAGCCAAGGGTTGACCAAGTCAAGTAGACTGGGTTACCTCCGAGGCTGAGACTGCGGCCCAGGGGCAGGCCGGGGCAGACACTTACTGCCTGAGCCCAGCGCAGGCTTCATGCAGACAAACTCGCGGTGCACACCACCTGCTGGTGGAGGCAGGGGTCCTGTTACCTGACATGCAGTGAATTGGGACTGGAGGTAGAGACCCCCGGGAAGCAGGAGTCTGCCAATTTTCAGAATCCCGGCACATCTCCTGAACTCGGGCTCCCCCAGGCAGCCACCAGGACCGGAGCACCAGTGGCCACCGAGTGGGAGCTGAGCTTAAGATGGCAAATGGGTTTGCCAAGGCATCGCCCAGTGCTTTATGAATTAAAGAGAAGAGCAATAACGGCACTTTACTCTCTATTCCCCGAGAAAAGCTAATCAGCAACCAAACCTGGAATTGATTTTCTTTTTTTCTCTAGTTCAATACTTAATGTTACATGTTAAGCAACAGGATTTTACAACTCACTGGCCCTTCGCTTGCAGGGAATTAAGCAATAAAAATCCATTCTCCTCCCAAATGCCAACGGCCAGGGCTGAGCGCGGAGTAGGTGAGCCATTGAGTGGTTCGGTCAGCACATTGATTTCTTGTTTTTCCAAATGTCTGTTTCTTTGTGTATGTGGGAACGCCTTAATGGACTCCACGAGCTCTTTCTCCCCGCCTCCCATCACCTTGCCCTTTGCCCTCTGTCCCCAGGCCCGAGACGCAGGCGCCTGCCAGCATGCGTGTTCCTGAGCTTTGGACTATGAGTGCAGGGCTGCGGAGGCCTGCAGCAGGATGCAGTTCACACACGGCACGTGTGTAGGTGCAGAGGGGCCTCCCTGGTCTCCACTGACCTTGTTAAGTGTGTACTTTGTTCCCTGGTGATCATGGGTCCGTGTTTCTAGACCATGGAGTTGTCGTCATGCTGAGGTCTCCCCGGTGGCCAGTGGCCGAGCTTGAATTTGACCCAAATTCTCTGGTCCTCAACTTGAACCGGTACGCTATGCTTCCTCTTGGATATTTACGCATGTAAGTAGCTTTCTCTACAGAGATTTGCTGCCTTTGGTTAATGCCCACACATGGCTACTTACCTATTAAGAAAATGGCAAGTATGGAGTAATTAGGCGACGCGCGAGTTCATTCCGAGCACTTGGCAGCTGCCCACTGTGGCCCCGCGTCGGCAGCCAGCTGGGCAGACAGCACAGAGCAGATGTGAAGAGCAGCCGTCCACAGCCTCTGAGAGCACAGTTTGTCCACCTGCTGGCGTTTTATAGGGTTGAAAGGCTTATGTATTCCCCAGGGCCTGCCCGGGAAAGGCCGCCATGCGCTGAAAGCTCAGTGAACGCAGGTCAAGCATCACCCGCACGTTCTGCCCAAACCCTGGGCGCTCCTGGCTCTGACCCAGGCCAGGGGCTGGAGTGGAAGGACAGTGACCTCCTAAGCCAGTCCCATCACGAAGCTCTTGGTCAAGCGAAGAGGATGAGGCTGTAAGCTGAGTTTCTCTCAGCCCAAGAGAGAAGAGCCAGGGAGGGCCCGGGTTGAGAGATTTCAGGTCCTGTGTCAATCACGAGGCCTCTGTCTGTGTTACTGGTTTTAGCGGGGTCGGTGGAGTCCTGGGCTAGCTGAGGAGGCACCTCAGGGCACTAGACGAAGGGGACATGGAGGAACATAAGCAACTGCTGTGTTCTCACCGGTTAATGAACTTGAATTACATTTATTACTTTGATAATAACTAACCAAAAAAAAAAAAAAAAAAAGTGCCCAGCTCTCGCAGGCTCCTCATGGTAAGCATTGTTTTACTTGTATTTCAGTGTATTGAATGTCTGTCTATATGTCACCAAAGAATCGGCAAGTTCACACAGCCAGTAAGGTGGCAGAGCCAGGATCTGAACCCTGTGTTTGGCTCCCAAACCTGGAAGTTGGCCCGCAGGCACCACTGCCGCTCCCAGAGCTCATCCTGCTTCCGCCTGCTGCGCCTGGCATCTCACCAGCTCCCCCTGCACCGGAACGGACTCCAGATGGAGTTTGTTTCCTCTGTACCCGGGCTGCTGGTCCGTGAGCACAGCCTTGCTGGGCACTGCATGGCAGCTGCTAAACTGCGGGCCTGACACAGGTTCTCTCCCCCCACGGCAGAAAGCTGAGGCAGGAGAGTTTTCTGAGTGAGACTACCTTTGTCTGTCTGGAATATCTTTTCATGCTGTGCTCCTCATTTGTACATTTGATTGGTTGACTTCTAGTTGCTATTAAAGAGTCCTCCTCCTCTAGAAAGGAATGTAATTCCTACACACATAGGCATACACACAGACACACAAGCACACAGGCACACGCATATCTGGCACATGCACACAGACGCACACACACATCTGGCACAGGATGTGAATCATTAAGTAGCTACTGGGTGAGTGAACTTAGAGAACATAGAGATAATCTTTATTCTTCTATTAAATACCAACGCTTAGGCATCTTAAAAGGTTAATTTATAACAAATAAAGTTTGAACTACCTTGTAAGAAAATTCAGGAGTCTGGGAAGAAAAATGGTGACAGAGTAACCTTTACACAGGCTTTCTCTAGAAAACACAAGAAAAACAAAACAGGCAAGCCTGTGGAGCTGTTGAGTGGCTGGCTTCCCCTGAGGGGTGAGGGGCGGGGCGGGCAGCAGCTCCTCTTCAGTTTCCTGAGACTAAAGGGCAGACTCACACGCATTGCTCTCAGAAATTCTGACTTGGGGTTAGACTCAGGACTTTTTTAAAATTTAGCAACATTACATATTCCATGTACTCTGTCAAGTGCGAACACTAATGAACTCCTCGGTCCTTCATCTCACCCAGAGCGGGGTGCTCCTTGTGCCTTCATGTAAGGTGCTCAGGGCCACGTGGTCTGTGAATGGGGAGCTGGGGTTGTGCACAGGCAGTTGCACGGTGGCTCTGCTGTGTCACTGATGGCGCTGGGCCACTGGATTAAGACACTTCCAGAAGGTCCTTCAGTGAGGTTCAAGTCGGTCTGCAAGCAGAGGAACACGATGGTGTTGGGCAAAGCTGAACTCTCTCCTCCCATAGAAAGTCTCTTGGCAGCCTCCTGCTTGGTGTGACTGTTGGCCCCTTACTATGGGCAACCTGAGAACAGTAACAGCTTTTGATTTATCTTTCAATACACTCACCCTGTCAACTTCCCATACTTAAGCCTATGCCTAGCACATAGTAGGTCCTCAATAACTGTTGAGTATATGAATGAATGAATGAATGAATGCATTTATTTTTCATCATAATCCTGTTAATGAGCTTGCCTATTAGATGTCAGTGATGTGCACTGTATTTGTTTGCTATTGCTGCTGTAACAAATTTCCTCAAATTCGGGGACTTAAAACCACACACAGGTATGGTATTATCTTACACTTCTAGGGGTCAGAAATGCAAATGGGTCTCATGGGCTAGAGTCCAGGTGCTGGCAGAGCTGTGTCTCCTGGAGGCCCTGGAGAGAATCTGCTTCCTTCTTTGGCAGCTACAAGAGGTTGCCAGATCCATTGTCTGAAAGACCCCTCCCATCTTCCCTCTGCAGGTCCAGCAACCTCATCACTCTAACCTCTGCTTTCATCCTCACATTGCTTTCTTTGATTCGATCTGCTGCCTCCCTCTGTCACTTGTAAGGATGCTGCGATTACCTTGGGTGCATCCAGATGATCCAGGATAATCTCCCCACTTTGTAATCCTTGACTTTTAATCACATCTGCAAAGTCCCTTTTGTCATGACTTGTGCCATTTTTACAGGTCCCAGGTCCCAGGATTCTGTCTAACACAGGAACATGGGAATTAATCGATGGCCCCTTTTGTTCTATTTAATGAATTAATAATCCTCTCACTCAGCATGAGTTTTCATAATGAGCTAGAAGTGTGTGCATGTGAGTCTGAGTCTCGTGTAGGCCTCACCTTAAAGAAATCCCAGAAAAACATTGGAGGAGAAGATAGAAAACCTTCCGTGAATTTCACGGAGGGCAGCACTGGTTGTTCTGAGAGAACACAGGAAGGCTTCATGGAAGAGGTGCCACCGGAACTGGAATGTAGAGAGGGTGTCAATTTTGAGGATGAGAGGAAGTTGGGTCAAGAGGAGCAAGGTTAAGGAGGAAGAAAAGCTTGGATGATAAGAAGAGCTAGTACACACGGCACGTTATCAGATGCCTGACACTGATAATTACTGTGTAAGAATTACTACCCTTTTTCTTTACAACCACAGCCCTAAGATATATACACTATTATTTCCCCACATTACAGGTGATGAAACTGAGACAAAGAGGCTGAGCAACTTATCCAAGGGATGTGATAGAATGAATTGAAACCCGCTTCCCACCCACAAGTAAATAGTTATGTTTGAGTGGAGAGTGGAGCGAATGTGTAAAGGGGAAGGATAATAAGATTGAAGAAGTAGTAGACGTCATATTATTTAAGAATTTGACAGCCAGGCCTTAAGTTAGCACATTATTTAAGAGGTTGTGGGGACTTCCACTTTGGGGAAGATGGAATGCATGAGGTCCCAACTTTTTTTTTTTTGTCTCTTATGATGCAGATATCCTGATTTGGAGCTGAAGAACCCAGCAACCTGGAAGCATCAAGGGGTGCAAAAAAGAAAAGCCCCCAACAAAGCCCTTTCTCCAGTCCACAACCATGAAAGGGCAACCAAGCAAAACAGACAACTTGTAGACAATAGCTGCTCTACTTTAGCCCAACTCCACAGGAAAACCTATGGCCCAGTGCCCATCTAAGCTAGCACAGCCTGAGTGGGGAGCCCATGCTCTGCCTTTGCCAGGCTGGTACAAAGGAGAGTCCACTGCTGTGCCACCAGAGGAGCTTACGGTGGGAGTCTGGGATCCCACACCCGCCCAGTATAATGTTCTGCTCACCCTCCCAATAGGGTGGTGCCAGGACTCTCCCTGGTTTCCAGCAGTGAGGCACATCCTATGCTGTCAGTGGAGGCCACTTGATAGGCAACCACAAGGCACACCTGCCTCTCCAGCTGGGAGGCAGTAGCAGAGTCTAGTCCGTCCCCCACTTGGCTACCCACAGAGACTCACAGGCGCCTGGACTCCTGTCCCACCAGCTGTGATGATGTGGTGAGTCTCTTCCCCTGCCAGCCAGCTGATGCAGAAAGTCAAAATAGGATTTAGAGTCTCATAACATAATCCCCCAAACATCCAGGTTTCAATTAATATCACTCATGGTTCAAAGGACAGAAGAAATTTCAACTCGAATGAAAACCCACAGTCAATGCCAGTATGAAAATGACAGAGAGCTAGAATTGTGAAACAAAGATTTTAAGTAGTCACCATAAAAAAAAAAAAATGCTTCAATGAGCAATAATAAACATGCTGAAAACATGTGAGACAAAAAGAGAAACTCAGCAAAGAAGCAGAATCTGTCTCTAAAGCAGAACTAAACGGAACTGAATGATACTGTAATTGAAATAAAGCCCCCATGAGTGGGCTCAGCAGCAGAATGGAGGGCAGAAGAAAGACTCGGTGAACTGGAAGACAGAACAAGATAAATTTCATGCAAGGCAGTCAGGGAAGTTCTATTTGATAAGGTAACAGGCATTTGAACAAAGACAGAACTACTCCTAGGGCCAGTCTCTGCTGGAAGTGTGGAACATGAATTTAACTTTTAGGTTGTAATGACGATCAATTGGAATGAACCTGACCAGGTATCTGGAACAAAGTAAACATTTAGAAAGTAAAGGCTAATGTTGCTGTCATTGCTATGGCTACAGGTGGTCACCAGTTGTTCTGACAGCCTATGAAAACTGAGGCATGATCAGGGTCCCTCCCAGTAGAGTCTCAATGATGTTTCTACATGAAAAGAAGGAAGAGCTCTGGGAAAAAAAAAAAGAAATTTGAAGGTTTTGTTTTTGTGTTGCTGTTTTCTTGTTTGGTTTTTGTTTTTTGTTCTTGTTATTTTTTTACAGTCACAGTAGTATTGGCGGGGGTTGACATCTTAATTAACTCAGAGGAAATGCCTCCATTTCTAGGCTTTTCAACTGGTGATGTCTGTGGTGCCAGCAGGACTGCTGGCTGATTGCCCTATGGTGGCTGAGCGAAGGAGCCAGCACCTCCTCTCAGGGTTGGTGTGGGGTTTTGAGTGGGGCGGGCCCCCTGTGCTGGTCTGGGGATGCTCTACCTGTTTGGTTCTCCCCAAAGGATGCTATCTGGAGGTTGCCTGCATCTTGCTCAGCCTCTACACTCATTCTCCACAGCCTGGATTAAGCCCAACTTATTTCATAATTGGCTGGACAGCCTGGGGAAAAAACAAAAAACAAAACAGTCAGAAGACAATGTGAAGGGAATGCAGACATATGTCATAAGACTAATGATAAAAATTATCATGGTGTGGGAGAGGCTCAAGCACAATAGTGCCCTGAGTGCTGGCCACTCTGAGCACCTTTGCTTTGCAGCTGGGACACGGTGATATCTATCACTTTGGCCAAGACCACACAGTGAATTCATGATACATTAGCAGTCAGAAGTCAGATCAATATTTTTCAAAAAGAAAACTCAGGGATGGCGATTGTATCAGTCTGCGTTTAAGTAGGAAGATGGAAATGACTTCCAAGTATTTAAAATGGTAGGAAGCCTATCCAGTATTACTCAGTGGTTGAGTGTTGACTTATGAACCAGGAGGTAGAGGTTCAATTCACAGTTAGGGCACATGCCAAGGTTGTGAGCTCGATATCCAGTGTAGGGTATTCAGGAGGCAGCCTATCAATGATGCTATCTCATCGTTGATGTTTCTATCTCTCTCTCCCTCTCTGAAGCCAATAAAAATATATATATATAATAATAATATGCTAATTAGACCAGATGTCCTTCGGGACAAACCCAGAGCTGCCAGAAAGAAGCTGGTGCTGCCCGACAGAGGAAGGAAGGTCTACTCTTGCACAAATTTCATATATTGGGCCTCCAGTTAAAAAAAAAAAAAAACAAGACAGAAGCTGAAACCGGTTTGGCTTAGTGGATAGAGCGTCAGCCTGCGGACTGAAAGGTCCCAGGTTCGATTCCAGTCAAGAGCATGTACCTTGGTTGCTGGCACATCCCCAGTAGGGGGTGTGCAAGAGGCAGCTGATTGATGATTTTCTCATCATCGATGTTTCTAACTCTCTGTTCCTCTCTCTTCCTCTCTATAAAAAATCAATAAAATATAAATAAATAAATAAATAAATAAATAAATAAATAAATAAAAACAAGACAGAAGGAATGTAGTAGAAGGAATTATCTCCCTAAGGGAGAGCCCTCCTGAGACAAAGCCTCAGACACCATAGTGCTCAGAGCTTAGATAGACAGGAAGCTGCTGCCAACTCCCTCCAGAAGGATGAAGAGTGTTGTCACCAGAGCTCAGGGTACCAGCCATGCTGGGCCCGTGATGGATCTGCCTTGAAAAAGCCCCAGAAGCCATGTGTGTGGATAGGAAAGCCTGTGTCCCCTTCCCCCTGCTTTCCAATGTACTCTGCCATGCCTGCCTCTGGCCAAACCCAAGAGGCAGCCAGCTCCTTAGAAGCCGGGGAAATCAGGCCACACAGGGGAAGCCCCACTGGCCATAGAGCAGAGCAGAGAAAGGGCATGAAACCCACCTAAGTGTAAACAAGCCAGAACCAGCAACATAATGACAATCTCTACTTTTTATTGATCACTAGAGGCTTGGTGCACAAAATTCATGCATGAGTAAGGTTCCTAGACCTGGCTGCTAATCAGGGTTGATGGGGCCTTCTGGCTGCCAGCTGGGGCATTCCTTCACTCTGCATCATAGCAATCAAACTCCTGGTCTCCCAGTTGAACTCCTGTGGGGACAATTTGCATATTAGGCCTTTATATATAGAATCTAGAGGCCCAGTGCATGAAATTTGTGTACTTGGGGTGGATGAGGGGGGTCCCTCAGGGTGCAGGCCAGGCTGAAGGACCCCATCAATGCATGATTGTGGCCAGGAAGGCATGTGGGAGGTTTGCCAGCCAGGGAGGGACTGCTGGGGGGCTCCAGGGCATGTCCAGCTCCTCTGACTCAGTCCTGATCAGCAAGACCCCAGCAGCAAGCTAACCTACTGGTCGGAGCCCCTGCCCCCTGGTGGTCAGTGCACATCATAGTGAGCAGTTGAGCAGCCTTAGCATATCATTAGTATATTACACTTTGATTGGTTGAATGGATGTCCAGACACTTAGCATATTAAACTTTTATTAGATACTATAGGCTGCCTGTGAACATTGTAAAAAAGACAGTTGGTACCAAGATCAATAATAGAAGTCATCAGGCTACTTCCCTGGTTAAATAAGCACTAGACCCTTTTCCCCCCACCCCCCTTTCCAGCTAGAATACTGAGGCTGAGCAAGGCCAGGTGACACTCACAGGCAGATCTCTTAGGTGACCAGACAGTATCAACTTAATGTTATTTGGATGCCCAAGCTGATGGCTTTAGTCCCGTATGGGAAGAGAATTAGGAGCCATACTTATTTTTCCATGGGGCTCATTATGTAACCGGCAAGATGACAAGACCTTGGTTCTTGTCTTTTTAAAGGAAAGAATCCACCGAAACCGGTTTGGCTCAGTGGATAGAGCATCGATCTGCGGACTGAAAGGTCCCAGGTTCGATTCTGGTCAAGGGCATGTACATTGGTTGTGGGCACACCTCCGGTGTGGGGTGTGCAGGAGGCAGCTGGTCGATGTTTCTCTCTCATTGACATTTCTAGGTCTCTATCCCTCTCCCTTCCTCTCTGTAAAAAAATCAATTAAAATATATTTTAAAATAAATAAATAAATAAATAAATAAATAAATAAAGGAAAGAATCCAATCAAGAGACAAAATGTAGGTAGCAAAGTAACAAAAACACACTTAGGACAGTGAAACAAGGAAGGCATAGAAGCAACGGGAGCCTAGGCTGGGCTGCTTTGTCTCACTGGGAAGTCAGAGAAAAGGGGGCCTTGGAGACAGGTTCAGCGGTTAGCCTGGTACAAGCTGCTGCTGCCTATTGCTCCCCTCGTTGCAAGACTTGTGGGGTCCCTTAGAGGGAAGAAGGGGAAGGGAATGGTGTGGGCATGCTGCCCTGGGAGAGAGCAGGCACTGGGTCCTTTGTCCTGAGCATGTTTATCTCCCTCTTACAGGTGGAAATCTTAGGGAAAGGTCTCAATAGAAAATCCATCAGCTTTCCAGCTGTGCTCTTTCGGGTCCTGGTCTCCCCTGATTGGTCAGTGCCAGGGGGTCATTAGTCAATGCAGCTGGTGCCCAGGCAGCCTGGCATCACTTGTCTGGTTTTTCTGCTTTTCTAGGCCTGGAGCTGAAATATAACTGAGGACTAGGTATTCCCAGGGAGTATAAGGTCTGGGGGTCTAACCCGCAGGACCAGTGGTAAGCTAGGGGAGAACATGTTACCCTGGGGGTGAAGTTCTTCTTTCCCAGATTTTGCCCCTTGCTAGGCACTGGGGCTTTCCACCTGGTGACCTTCTGTACCTGGCCCATCGTCCTTGCTTTGCTCATGTCTGTCTAACCGCCTATAACAATTATATCTGTTGGTAAATACATTATAAGAGTAGTTTTCTAGTAAAGTAAATATTAGTTTATTTATTAGAGGAGAACAATTAGTCCCTAAGGCATATTCTTTCATTTTTTAGGAAGGTATAATTTATTAAATTCAACATCTTAGTGGATAGTTCTGTGAGTTCTGACAAACACCTACCACTGGGTAATTAGCACCATTGGAGGGATTTCTCCTTACCCTTTGTAACCACCTCTCCCTCTCCCCAAGCCCCCTGGTGAGTGACTGCTAGCCTGTCTTCTGTCCCCATAATGTTGCTACCTTCCAAATATCATATAAATAAAGCTATTTATGTTTATGTTTTCACTTAGAATTATTTATAGATTCACTCTATCTATATCTATCTATATCTATCTATCTATCTATCTATCTATCTATCTATCTATCTATAGATATGGGAGAATGACCACAATGACCTGGCACTATGACGTGCCACTGCTAAGCCCGAGGGCCCCAGGGCCAGTTGCATGGCCGCCACCAAGGTGTCAGTAAAGAAGAACGTGAAGGTGGCCAGCATGAGCCTGCAGCTTGAAACGAAGGCTCTGTGGAATAAATTCAACCAGCTGGGCACTGAGATTATCGACACCAAGGCTGGCAGATCAGGGTGTCCCTTTCCCCTGTGACCCTCCTCATGTGGTGTCAGTCTCGAGCAGCAGGCTTTGGCCCAATCCATGTGAGCGAGACTGAGAAGTGGGGTGGGGAGTGTGTCCTGGCCACCTGTGAGTCCCTCTCTGCATGTGCCAGCTCCTTCGCTCTCTGAGTCCCGGCTCTAGCAACAGCTGCCTTGCATGCTGGGCCTGAGGGTATTGCTCTCAGGTACTGCTCTGCAGGCCAGGAAGGCAGTGGAGAGAAACACTGTGGACCTGCTGCCCAACCAGCAGCCCAAGACCCTGCAACGCCAGAAACGGACTGGCTCAGAGCACACCAAGCTTGGAGGGAAGGCACCTGCCTGTGAGGGGCTTCGGGTGGATCCCACCTCAAAGGAAACTCAGCCTTTGGTTCCTTAGTTCAGTCTATCCTGGCTAAAGAGGTGGGCAGAATAAGACTATAAAGCAGTGTGTTCTGTTCTGTGGAGATTGCTACCCAGTTGTCTTAGGCATAAATTCTGGATAATTCTGCCACTGGGGCTTGTGTCTTCAAATTGCCCTGTGTTTGTTGAAAAGTCTCAAAGAGAAGAAGGGGAACAAGTTTTTTGATGCAATGGATTTGACCAACAGACAAAGGCAAGTGAGAGACTGGGTCTAATGTACACACTAAGACACTAGCTCTGATTCCTCCTGACCAAAGGGAGCTCAGGGCATGTATGCAGAGCCTTCTGGGGTTTCTGTTTCCTTGCTGAGGCCATCCTCCTTGTGAAACCTGGGGCCCATGCTCAACTCCAGCTCAATGGGTCTTCTCGAGGCCCCTCCCCCAGCCGTCCCCATCCTCCATTGCCTCCCCTCCCAACCCAAATTGGGATTAGGGCTGGCTGACCTCCTGCATCCCCTCCCACCCCCACTGGCCCAGCCCTAATCAGCCCCCATTGTGGCGAGCCAGCCAGACCTTACCTGAGCATGAATTCATGCACCAGGCCTCTAGTCCTATACAATAAAAGACCAATATGCAAAGCGACCAAACTGCAGAAAAACTGCTCACTATTATGTGCACTGACCACCAGGGGTCAGATGGTCAATTCAGGAGCTTCCCTCAGGTGGTCAGTGTGCTCCCACGGTGGGGGGGTGGGGTGGGGAGGGAGCACCACTCAGCCAGAAACCCTGAGCCAGGGTCATGGTGGGGAGCATAGCGGCAGTTATGCGAGTCTCTCCTGCTTCTACTGCAGGTGGGTGATAAGGAGCGAGGGGTCCCAGACTGTGAGAGTGAAGTTGGACTGCCAGCTTAGGCTTGATTTGCAGGGAATCAGACCTAAACTGGAGGCAGAGATTCTCCAAGGGGTCCTATACTGCGAGAGGGCACAGGCTGGGCTGAGGGACTCTTTCCCCAAGTGCACAAATCTCATGCACTGGGCTTTTAATATATCCAGGAGAAGCTGGGGAAGTTCAGTGCCTACTGGGCAGGTGTGTGAGTTCAGTCTCCCCTGGGCAGGTGTGTGAGCTCACCCTCACTAGTAGGTATGTGAGGTCAGTCTTCCCTGGCCTTAGCAGCATTTTGAAGGCAAGTCTTAAAAATTGTCTGTGACTCAAGTACCTCAGATGAGGATAATGGGGATGATAATAGAGGAAACAATAATTTTCAAGCCACCTAATGGGCTTGGTTTGAAAATTAAGTAAGCTTATATAAGTTGTTAAAAAGAAACAACAGACCCAAAATGGAGTCACTGTGTGTGCGAAGCCCCATCAGGACTTAATACCGGAGCCAATCATGATTTTAGCCTCTCCCAGGAGTGGGATTGAAAGCCAGTCAGTCTAGAATTCTCAATACTCTGAGGTCACCTGCTAAGGAGAGGGGACCTCACTGACAACACCACGTTTAGACTCTTGTCCAGCCTGCTCACTCCTCAGAGCACCTGGCTGTTCACTGGCTGGGATGCTGCCTGTTTCATGAGCAGGTCAAGAAAGCCAATTAGGTCTCTAAATGGACTCAGTTGAACTGAGAACAGTGCAGGCATAAAGTCATTACATTGGTGTTACCACAATGACTATGATTGCTGTTATTTTTATTGCTGCTGTTGCTTCTGGTATGCTTGTTGAATAAACAATCAGGACATCACCAAGGTCAGCAGGAAATGGCACTGAGGGTGTGATATTGTGATTTATGATAAATATATAGTTCATCTTTGTTTCATTTCTGATAGCTCTCTTTGGAATTTCCCAATTTATGAGATGTTAAGGTATCTTGATATTCATAACCAACCCTGAGTTTATGTTAATGAGATGACTTGGGAAATCACTCAAGGATGGGGTCTGGTTTCCAGGGAAACCAGTCACATGATTAGAGTGTTGGAAGATTCAGAGTCACCCTCAACTCTTGTGGAGGGGATAGGGGCTGGAGATTGAGTTCAATAACTAATGGCCAATTATTTCATCAATCTTACATATGTAATGAAACCTCTATAGAACCTCAAAAGGTAGTGTATGTGTTTGGGGGGAATGGTATTCTCAGGAAGCTTCCAGGTTGGTAAACATTTGGAGGTGTGGGGAGAGGGGGACCTGGCAGATGGTTTAGTCTAAACTTTAGAAGCTCCATGCTCTTTTCACTACCTTGCCCTATGTCTCTCTTTCACCTGCTGTTCCTGAGTTATATCCTTTTATAATAATTCAAGTAAACTGTTGTTTAAAGAGTTCTGTGAGACACTCTAGCAAATTAATCAAACCCAAGGAAGGAGTCGTGGGAATCTGACATCTACAGCTGCTTGATCAGAAAGACAGGTGACAGCCAGATTTGTGCTTGGTGTCAGAAGTGAGGCTGTCTTGTAGGACCCAGCCCTTCACCTGTGGGATCTGCCACTGTCTTCAGCTTGTCATAAGTGAGTTAAATAGTAGGACACCCAAGTGTTCTCCACTGTGAACTGGAGAATTGCCTGATATTGGAAAGGTTACTACTTATTCGGAGAACAGAATTGTTCAGAGTATTGGGTGCAGTGTAAGGGGGGCAGTGGCTGTTCCCTTCACAGAGGACTCATGTGAAAACCCAGCTTGGAGCTCTGGACCTTTCACTCAGGCCATAGGCCCGAGTGTTTGTTTATTTTTATTTTTATTTTTATTTATTTATTTATTTATTTATTTATTTATTATTTTTTTAGCAAAACCACTTCATGATACAAACATTCCTTTTATTGTTTATTGCTGTGGATATCTGTTGTCTCTCTGCCCAGCACCTTGCCCTCTTATTCTGGCACCTGATTTTGAACCATTCCCCTTCTGTTTCTGAATGACTGTCCTGTCTCTGCTACAGTGTCAGTCATATGATTCAGCCATGGCAAATCGAAGTTCTGCATCCCTTTGACCACAGTGATTAGTTCAGACAGGGACATGTGACTCAGGGTAGGTCAGGCCAGGCTAGTGAGGATCCTTCCAGGAAAATTTTTTGCACTATCAGAAATATGGAACTTTATTTTGCAGGTTTCCCTAACCTGCAAGATTATAAACCAGGAGTTAGTGGTGACTCTTTACCACTGTAGGGAAGATCTACCTGTGAATAACAACAATTTGGAGGAAGGCAGATATGCAATGAAGGGGTGGGGATATTTTTTATAGCATTAGGGCATGGCTGAAGCCAACTGGCTTGTGTGTCCTCTAAGTACCACATTCTTCTCTTGTTGCTTTTGCTTAAGCCAGTTTGAGTTAGGTTGCTATCACTGGCAACCTAAAGTGTCCTGACTTACAGATCTGTTGATAATAGTCCTAATTGTGAAGATGAAATGGATTGACATCTCGTACATTGATTTGCAAAACCCAAAACATTCCACAAATTTTAATAAATTATAATTATTTAAAATAATGGACAAAATTCTTGAAGTATTTGTAATAGGAACTGAAAGTCACTTAACAGGTGAGGCATTAGAACATCACACCTCAGTCAATGACCAGATAAGGTGCTCTTTGGCTTTTTTAAAGCATGTTCAGTATTAAGGGCCTTCTATGTTCCTTCCCTCTCACATGGCATTAAAACTCCCTGCACCTGGGCAGTTGGGTATAGCCAAAGGTGTGATGACTCAGGAGATAATGGTACAGCAGTCAGAGCTGCAATACACCACATAGTTTTGTTGTAGGGTCGAAACCTGGGTTCAAAATAAGACCATCGGAGGCTGATGATTAATTAAAAAAGCAGGCAAGGATTTATTGAAATAATTGGCCAGGACAGCCGTGAGAGCACCACATGCAGGTGGTCTCACACAACTGCACCGTTTCAGGGGTAGGCAATTCCTTTTAAAGGTTTAAACTGTAAGAATTTTCCTTTTGTTCCTAAATCCTAAAGACTAAATTCTAAAGACTGGGGACAGCCCGCAGGGTTGGTTCCCAGTCACATCCTGCTGGACATTGGAATGTGGCCCTATCTTGCAATAGCAATAACACAGAAGCAGAGCTCAGCAGTTAGACTCTAAAGGTTATCTACAGCTTCTATCCCTGAAGCTACTGATGAGTCAGTGGGAATTAATCTCCTGTGGTCCTGGTCCCAGGCAAGGGAAAATTGCCTTAGCCTCCAGATCTCCACCTGGAAGCTGAGGTAAGTACCCAGTGTTTTAATCAGATGCAAGAGCCAGACTTAGCAGGGTTAAAATTCAAACAGCAGTTTTTACCAAAGTATGGTTGCCACTATATTTCAGTTTAGGGGTCTCAACATCTCAGCCTCCTGAGATGATGCAGAACGTGGCACTAACTCCCATCCTAGTGCAGGATTTCTCTTTGATTAAATGAGAAAAGAGATGTGCTAGGACTTTGAAAAGAGTGAAACATCATCATATGTGACATTCATTGTATGTGTTGATAAATACATTAAAACACTGGTTTTCTAGTAAAATAAGTATTACCATATTTTTCCGTGTATAAGACTTATTTTTTTTCTAAAATCCTTACACTGAAAATTGAAGGGTGTCTAATACATGGAAGTCAGCCTACAAGGTACAATAGCTTCGTGGGTGCGTAGCTGCCCATACCTTGTCAAACAGGCTTCCTCCAATCACGATCCTTATTGTTACTGACGTAAGCTAATGCCATAATTGGAGGTGGAGATGGAGAGTACACAGATGCAACAGAGACCAGAGCATTATGAGCCCATAAAGATGTCAAAAAATAAAAAGATAAATACCAGTAAGTGATTGTCTTACTCTGCAAAATTCAAACTGGATGTAATCAGCTATGCAAAAGAGCATGGAAATAGAGCTACAGAGAGACAATTTGGGCCTCCTCCCACTGAGTATGATCAGACAGTGGAGAAAACAGGAAGAACAACTCCTTAGGATGCCAAAAAGAAGGCCTAAATAAATAAATAAATAAATAAAAATAAAAATCCCAGATTAGAAGAGGGCACAGACCTTCTATGGAGGATTTGATGCTCCTTCTATCCAGAGATGGAGTTTGTATCTCTTCCCTTGAATCTGGGCTGTTCCTGTGACTTGCTTTGGCCAATAGACTGTGGCAGAAGAAATGTTACTCTAGTTCTAAGCCTAGGCCAAAAGAGGCTTTGCAACTTTCTTCCCATCTTGGGACCCTACTGATCACAAGGAAAAGCCTAAGTAGCCTGCAGGAGGATGAGAGACAACTAGAGAGAAACCATCTTAGCTGAGCTATCCTAGGCCCACAGCTCTCAGCTGACCCAGGAGCCCAGGGGAGACCTGAAGAGCCACCCCATGAGTGCAGCCTAATTTGCCAGTTCACCGTGACTAAAAGGCTGCTGTTTGAAGCCACTAAGCTTGAGAAGGTTTGTGCACAGCAAAAGCTAACAAATACGTCCCAGGTAGAGTCAGCGTATTGCTGTGTCTACCATCATGTCATTTTACAAGGACAATGGCTTCAGTGCCAGCTCCGCCTTTTGCCGGGACTCATCAGCAGGCCCTGAACGACGGATGAATTATTACTCTGACACATGTTTCTGTGAAAGAGAAGCTACGGGACTACTTGGCTATAGCCACCACATTGTCCTGTTTGCCTGCCTCCTTGGGCTTTTATTTTAAGAATAGCTTGAATGAAAATTAACCTCTAGATACAATCAGCAGGGTAAGCACCTGCATCTATATTATCTTTCAAACAAGGATGTTTTGAAATATAAACATATCAATTCTAGCAAAGCACCTGGGGGCTCAGACTTATTTGGAGAAGTCAAGGCAGAGTTTGCCTTGACTTCAGCAAAGTCCCCCAGAGGCCTCTGACCTTTCAGAGAATCCTCCTTACAGACCTTCCAACCAAGTCCCAAGCTTCCCCACAGCCTTTGATTCTCAAGTGACCTAGGGTAAGCCTTCCTGCTGCCTTCCTCCATCTTTAAAGGAGGACCAAGAGTTAACTTCCCTTGTGAGGCTGTAATAACTGAATAAGATAAAGTCAATGCTGGAGGAGGTAAGCTTGATCATGTTAGAGTTGGTGATCTTCAAGATTCCTTGCAAACTTGAGGGTTTACTGGTACATAGACTGTAGAAATGTAGGTTATTAATACTATCATTATGTATAGTGTAGAAAATAATCAATATTGATGACACAATTGGAATAAAATGGCCCAGACCTGAAAAAGACTAGAGGTCATCTTCCCAAGGCCATTGCAGTGTGCTAACCTGCATTCTGAAGGCCTTTAGGAGAGCTGTGGTAAGATGACAGTGCGGACCCTCCCACACAGGACACAAAAACTCACATGGTCCTTGAGTTCTGCTGTGTTCAGAGAAAATAAAGGAGGCAGTTTCTTTTAAAATATATATATTTTATTGATTTTTTTACAGAAAGGAAGAGAAAGGGATAGAGAGTTAGAAACTCAATGAGAGAGAATCATCGATCAGCTGCCTCTTGCACATCCCCCACTGGAGATGTGCCCGCAACCAAGGTACATGCCCTTGACTGGAATTGAACCCAGGACCCTTTAGTCCGCAGGCCACTCTATCCACTGAGCCAAACCGGTTTTAGCAAAGGAGACAGTTTCTTAGTCTCTGCTTCCACACTTCTCAGAGGGTAAGCAGCAAGGATTGTGAAATTCTGAGGAGCTCTGAGTTGGGGATGTAGGAAATTCATCAGCACTTTGTAAGTAGTCAGGCCCCTGTGGACCACCTCCAGTCATGAATAATGCAACACCAGAGCATGAATTATAATCTGACCATCACCAGGCTTTGACTTGGCCACAATGAGACAGCTTCCTGTGGTGGGTGTGCCATCCTAGAAAAGTAAGATGACCCTTTGGGACCACTTAGTGCCTGAGCCTAACCAGAACTGTTATTTTCTATGAAAGTGTCCAGCACAAGTAAATGTGGCCAGGAGTTCAGGAAAGACCATCTGGGTCTGAGGATACCCCCTCTTCCCTGGATAATCATTCATTCATTGCTAATATCCAGATGATTGTGGATACAAAAGAGGCCAGTGGACAAGGGCTTGAACTCTAGAATCAAACTTCTTGTGGCAGGATCCTAGCCCAGCTCCTCAGCAGCAGCACAATCTGGGGCACAATCTACAAGCCCACCACCTCAGCCATGCATTCTGTATAACAACAACAAACTATCCCCCGGACATTTGTGAGGTCATTTGTTCAATATGTGAAAATCATGCAAGTGTGCAAGGACTCGATTCATGTTCTTATCCTTATTTTACTACATATTAAGATTTCACTGTATGCTACATTCCTTGGTAGGAGGTGGACAGACTTTGAGAAACTAATGTCAAATGACCTTGTCCTCATCAAGTTTGCATATTATAGGGAATAGGTATTTAGTGACCAAATGACTAATGTAATGAAGCACTTAGAGGTTCCCAGGAGTGAGGGAGGTGTGGCCCAGCAGTGCTGAGAGGGCAGGTGCCCAGGGTGGACTCTGGCTGAGACCTGAGTGAGGAGCAAGAGCCACCAGGGAGACATGGAGAAAGAGGATTCGAGACAGAGAGAAGCACAAAGGCAAAGGCCCTGGAGCAGGAGGAGCTTGACGTTTCCAAAGAAAAAAGTGATTGGAGATGAGAAGAGTAGTAGAGGTGCCAAGAAGAAGGTAGGGGACTAGTGACCACATGGATGTGTTTGCAGGATGTCATGCAAAATAAAATAAGCCAAACACAGAGAAGCAAATGCTGTGATCTCACATATACATGGAACCTAAAAAGCAGAAAGGAGAAAGGGGTTGCCAGGAACTGGGGGAGGGAAATGTTAAAGGGATGATCAAAGGCTCTCAGTTTCAGTCGTGCAGGGTAACTTCTGGAGTACTGGACTATGTTATTAAAATTTGCTAAGCAGGTAGATCATATGCTAAGTGTTCTTACCACCAAAGAAAGTAATAATAATAATAATAATAATAATAATAATAACAACCCTATATAATAAAAGCCTAATATGCTAAGTGTCCAGTTGGCCAGTTGGCCATTCAACAAATCAAAGCATAATTCTATCTAATAAAAGAGAAACATGCAAATCGACCATACCTCTGCTATGCCCACAAGCCAATCAGGAGTGAGAATGCAAATTAACCCAATCAAGATGGTGGCACAGAGTGAAGACTGAAGACAGCATAGAAGGAGGCAAGTGCTGCAGAAGGGAGAAAAGCTGGGGAGAGGCAAGCAAGTGGGGCAGGGAAGAAGGGAGGGAAGCAGGAGGGGTGGCAGAGATGGGAGGCAAGCAGGTAGGGTGGTGAAGACTGCCACAGGAAGCCCTATTATGCTAATGATATGCTAAGGCCGCTCAACTGCTTGCTATGATGTGCACTGACCAACAGGGAACAGATACTCTGACCAGTAAATTAGCTTGTTGCTGGGGTCCAACTAGTAAGGACTGAGCAAGACTGGCCAGACACTCCCTGGAGCTCTCCTGTAGTCCCTCCCTGGCTGGCCAACCTCCCACATCCCTCCCTGGCCCCAATAGTGCAATGTTGGGGTCCCTCAGCCTGGCCTGCACCCTCTCGCAATCTGGTACCCCTTGGGGGATGTCAGAGAGCCAGTTTCAGCCCAATAGCAGAACAACTGATCACTATGATATGCACTGACCATCAGGGGGCAAATACTCAATGCAGGAGCTGGTCCCTGGTGGTCAGTGTGCTCCCACAGAGGGAGTGCCACACAGCCAAAAGCCAGCCTCTCCAGCCTTTGCAGTAGTGGTAAAGATGTCCAAATGTCAAACATTCCCTGAGGGCTCCTGGACTATGAGAGGGCCTAGGTTGGCTGAGGGACCCTGCCCCCTCCAGTGCACAAATTTTGTGCACCAGGCCTCTAGTATAATAATAAAGAAGGCTGGAAGAAACTTTTAGAGGAGATATATATGTTTATAGCTTTGATGGTAGTGATGGTTTTATGGACATATATTAATCCCCTTATGCTTGAACTCACCAATATATATACTTTAAATATGTACTGCTTTTTCCATGCCAATCATACCTTGAAAAAATGGTTCAAGACAAACAAACAAACAAACAAACAAACAAACAAACAAAAAAGACTAGGCATTGGACTATTCATGCTATTCATGAAGGCTATGCCAAAATAAAAGAATAAAAATAAGTAAAATGGGAATAGATGTTTTAATCCATAGGTTGGACATATTTCTTCTGATTTACATGTGCTTATATTTCACTGATTTACATTTTATTGGGTTGGAGAGAATTTAAATAACATTTTCAACATCACACAGTCTCCGCTCTTTATCCTGCATTCTGCAGGTTGCCTGGCCCCTGCTGAGTCAGTATTTTATTTTCCACTGTTCCCGTAGGTCTACCTGGTTTTGTGGCACATTTTGCATCTGCACTTCCCATCCTCTCTCATATCCTCTGTGTAGTTTCCTACATGAGAACTGGAAATCACAGACAATTGGGAAGAGCTGGTTTTAGAAATGTCCACTCCCCAGCTCTGCTCTTTTGCAGTGGGTTCTGAGCTATGTCCACCTGTTGGTACTTCTGGGTCAAAGAAAGGCATTCATCAGGTGATCAAATACCTCTCAGGTGTATGGAGAAACTCCCAGGATTCAGAGTTTGTATAATGAGGACATAGATGACCCAGGGGCAACAGTGACACCACTTGTTCTAGCAAAAGAATGATAAAAATGACAGTATCACAGGCGATGGGAAACCCAAGCAAATGTCAACACTGAGCTCAGCTATTCACATGTGGAAGGTCTGCACAGGCATGAGCTAGTGGCTTGGCTTTGTGGAGAGATATATTTGAAATTTCAGAAATTGTGCTCCAAGTATTTTAGGTAACCTTCTGTGTAGGGTTTTTCTTAATTGGTGTTCTGCTTTTGAGTGAAATCAAGAGTATATTCTGTTGGATTTAAAAAATAGATTAGCCTCTTTTGTTACCAGTTGAAATCACATGAGTGAACAGTCTAGGGTGGATGGCGGTTACAGTCCTTTTCGAATGCAGGCATGACAGGCACCTAACCCGGTACCTTGCTGACTATAAGGGCACCCGCTTCTTCCTGTGAACGAAGGGATCACTTCAGAGATGAGAAATGCGTGAGCAAGCCCTCTACACTCTGCACACATAGGATGAAATAGTGGTGACCTTTAGCGTCATTAAGGCAGATGTAATCTAGGCAGAAGCCTCCGACCAAGGAATTCACAGCTTTTAAAGATAAACTGCTCCTAAACGTCTCAATCCAGGTAATTAAGTCAGGTAACTGGTTTGTTATCCATTACTGATAGCACTGTGAAGATGTGGTTGAATACAGAGAAGGGCTGAAATCATGGAAATGAGGACCTGAATAAAGATTTTAAGCTGCAGAGTTGGGGAGGTACAGGGAACCATGTGAAGGTTTCCTGTGTCTTTTCTTTGAAGTGGGCGGTGAGGTTCTCCACCGAGTTGTCTACCAAACAGAGAGGGGCTAAGGTGATGCTAGGACTTGGGTGCTATGGAGGTGATTTGAAAAGTGAAAGATGTTTTCTAAGGAGATTAAATAAAGAAAGTTGAATCTCAGTGGTTACCCTCCTCAAGATGTTGTGACGTGCATAATCAGAAAAATTGAATGTCCAAAGTGATCCAGATTTAAGGGCTGGTTGGGGTGGAAAGGGTTATCAAATGAATGACTGCCCTCCATGGCCGTAAAGAACAGCCTGGAGTGTCTGGCCAAGTGATTAAACTAGGGAGGACAGCACATGAAGACAAAGGAGATAAAAAGCATAAGATAATGGAGAGATATCTCTGGACTGAACATCCAGTGACCATAATGAAGTGGTGGGAAAAAAGGTTTCAAATAGCAAAGCCTTAGGTAGAGATTGGAAACTCAAAATATAAGAGCCAACATGAGAAATTCAAATGAGTGGATACTGATGAAAATTCACTTTTAAACGAAAAGTACTGTGCATCACAAAATATTCATCATTGTGATGGCATTCAGAATGAAGATGATGATGGCGGTGGTGGTGCTGGTGCTGGTGGTGATGATGGTGGGGGTGGGGGTGGGGGTGGCTGTGACATCTCTGGTGTGATTATGCTCTTCTTGGTGAATAGGGAAAAGATAAATTTCCTCAACTGTTTCTTGCCTCCATATTTCTTCCACATTTTCTCACTTCCTGGCTTCTTCTTGCTCATGCTACCTTATTATGTCTGGAGAATGCCTCTCTGCCCATCGCTTCTCCCCACCTTTACTGCCATTTCCAAGTCTAATGCACCTAATTTCTCACCTAAACTGCCCAACAGCTTCCCAACTGATCTCTGCTTCAGATCTTGAATTTTCTTCTACCCTCAATCACCTCACCCAGATCCATTCTTCCAGGCAGGAGCCGGAATAATCATGCAAAAGTATGAATCATGTGTTGTCACTTTCTGGCCTTAACCATTCATCTAGGGAAGAAAAGGTAAAGCTGACCGGTGGGCATCTCCAACACAGCCCTCATGGCCTGGCCCAGCTCTGCAGCCTCACTTTATCCACCTTGCCCTTTGACCCCTGAGCTCCAGCCACATGGTTATCCCTTTTGATCTCTGAAAATCCATTCTTATCAGCTCTGAGAGCTTTCAAAACAGCAACTTGGGCTGTTCTTTCACTGCTGTGGCCTGGAGCCTGTCCAGCACTCAGTTCTCCGTAACATGTACACACTGAGTGAATGAACCACCAGCAGGTCAGAGGCAGCTCCATTACTGAGTTCTGACAGTGCATTATAATCTCATGTTTTATATCTGTTTCTCCACTAGAATATGAGCTTCTTCAGGGAAAGAGGTCTGATTTATTTCTACTTCCTCAGAACCGAGGGCAGTGTAGGCGAATAATGAGAACTCTATAAATACATGAAAAAATGAATAAAAGTCACCAGAGTTGTGGGATCAACGGCCTGTGAAATGAAGGTATCACGTGGAGGATCGGGGGTGCCATTGTTAAGGCTCATAACGAGCAATGGGCAGCGTGGAGGTGGTGTAACATGGAAATAAACTTTTATTACGGAGCTGAGGAATACCTTTCTTTTTATCCTGAGATGCCCTTGCTCTGGTCTCTGCTTTCCTTGAAAATAGCTTGTGTACTCCCTTCAGTCTGTTTGAAACTCTCCTTTCCATAGTTTCTCTCTGAGACAAGGGGCCAGGCAGAGAAATGGCAAACTCTTGGCCAAGATCCCTTTGAAGTCCTCGGCAGGAGCGCACAGGAGGCTCTCCCTTTCTGCTGCTCAGAAAGACTATTGGCAAAGGCAAAGAGCCAGGAGTTTCACTGATTCCCTCCCCACAGTGTATGCACAGGCTTCCTCTCCATAAAGATGCCTATTGTCAAGTACCCCTGTATTCAACCCCTGGTGCTTTGAATTGCATGTGGCTCCTTTGACCCAGGACAACAACAGAAGCTCATGGAGAAAAGCCAAGGTCAGGCATCCATTGCCCCAGAGGGGCCAATTAGCTTTCCTCTATGTAATGAGCCAAAGGAGCCCCCATGACTAAGTATCTACCCTGGGAAAAGCCTGGTGATAATCACAGAGAACAAGAGATGAAGGGCATGTTTTTGTTTTGTTTTTTTCTTTGAAAATGTAACAATATATTGGGGGTGGCAGAGAAATGAACAAACCATCATAGTAAAAAACTAACAAAACAAAAAAACATTAAGGGCTCTGGTGGAAGGAAGACACACAAAGACATCCGGGATGAAGGAAGAGGGGGGTTAGTGGTGCTGGAGAAGTTTTCTCTAGGAGGATGAGTGAGTTTTCTAAGAATAGGTTGCTCTATGCTGTAAGTGGGAAAAGGAGTTGGCCATCTGAAGGTGTATTTCCGTGGGATGGGGTTGGTTATATTGATGTTGTCCATGGGCCCCTGGCTGAAAAGGGAGTCAAAGAACTCTGAAGGTAAGCCTTGTCCACCCACCAACCTGTGGGGCCTGCCCTTCAGGGAGCGGTAATGGTACCAGCACCACAAGAGAATACAGGAATAAAACTTTATTTTCTGAACTTGGCTCAATTACCTATTCCCAGCACAGCTGGCTGCTAACGAGAACAGAAATGGGAAGAAAGGCCAAGTGTCAAGTGAGTGACTTTGTTGAGGGTCAGCCTAGAGCAGCTTACGATCTGCTCCCTGCACCCTGCCCTCTGCCCTGGTACAGGAGTGCACCACACAGCACCAGGAAAGCCAACGGCAGGATTGGGGCATCCCCTGGGGGAAGGGGCAGCTTGGCATTTGACTGAGCATGTGCTGTCAGCCTGCTCTTCACATGGCTAGAGGCTGCCATAGAATAACTTCTAATGCACAGTCTGATTGCCACCACTCCAAACTAAGCCATGCTGTGTGTGCAAAATTCCACAATGAATTCTGAAAATTTAGTAGAAAATGTAAATTATCTCAATAATGGTTAGAATATTTATTTCATGTTGAAATAGTAAAATTTTGGATATATCAGGTTAAACAAAATATGCTATCAACTTTTGCTTTACTTGTTTCTTTTTACTTTCATAAACATGGCTACTAGAAAAATTTGAATGGCCTAAGTTTTTTGCATTATACACTGAGTGGCCAAATTATTATGATATCTGAACGCATAATAATCTGACCACTCAGTGTTTATCCTATATAATAAAAGTATAATAAGAAAATTAACTGTCCCCTCAACCAAGAGTTCAACCAACAGGCAGGCCAGCCAACTGATCACGTTCCCTCCCCTGGCCAGGCTGACCAGACCCCACCCATGCACAAATTCATGCACCGGGCCTCTAATGTGTGTGTGTGTGTGTGTGTGTGTGTGTGTGTGTGTGTGTGTGTGTGTGTGTGTACTGAGTGGCTAGATTATTATGCGTTCAGAGATCATGATAATCCGGCCACTCAGTGTGTTTCCACTGCACAACACTGTCTACGGGATTAGAGATGCATAGCCTTCAGCCACTAAATTGTTTGTAGTAATCTGTTAGCAGCTGTAGAAAACTAACATGCAATGCCATATGATCTTTTCACAATGTGACCTTCACAAGTCAAAATGTGGGGCCTGTGGTCCTTCGCTTGAACATAGACAGGCTTTGTAACTGCCAAGACCATCAGAATGACGCTGTGTGACTTGCTGCATTCCTGCTAGAGACATGGGACCCAACCACGTTGTGAGGAAGCCCCAGCTGATGGTGTCAGCCTGAAGACCTGCAGGTAACCGAGCCAACAGAAGATCCAGCTCCAGCTGCAGGCTTCCAGGTGAGGCGCTAGGTACCATGTACCAAGACAAGACAAGTCCCCAGCCCATGTCTGAACTCCTCCATCCTATCATCACTCTCAGTGCATGAATGATGTTTCATATCTTGGGACCATTGGTAAACAATCATTATAGCATTTAAATATGAACCTGGATGAGGTTGTCCACAATTTAAATATTCAGCAAACTGAAGTATTAACTCCCTGTCTGAGTCATGGATCCTACGTGATTCTAACACTATTTTTTCTGTGTGAAATAATCATGCTTGCCATTGGGTGTTCTCTGGGTCCTGCTGCCTTCTTGGATGGTTAGGTGTATGTGCTCTCTCCCACTTGCCATTCGTAGCCTTTGAATGATGCTCCTCTGCTTCTACACTCAGTCCAGCATTGCCTCGGTCAACCTCTCAGCACAACCAACTTAACCTGTCCTGTGCTCCCAGTATCCCCCCAGGGGCCCAAGCCCTAGGAAGCAAGGACTACCCTTTAATGCAGGTCACTTATTGTAGGAGGTGGTCGAGGAGAGTGAAGGGGGAGGGAGAGAACCCCATGGAGGAGGCCACCAGTGCCGGCCAACAGGGCCAGGTCCAGCAGGACACTTCTGAGGAGGTATTTAGAGCGCAGCAAGGACTGCCCATCCAGGGGATGGATGAGGAAGCATTTATCCTTTGGCTCCAACCTCCCCTGGGGTGCTTGCCCCCATGCACTCACAGAGTGGGCCTGCCTGAGTGCCAGGCTGGAGCCGCCCCCCCCCCCCCCAGCCTTTCTACATAAAAGGCGTAGAACCGACAGTGAGAGCTGCGGTGGCGCTGAGCTGGGGTGTCGCCAGTAACACCTGCACAGAGGTGGCTGCACAGCAAGGCCTCAAGGTAGGGGTGGGCTGGGAGATGTAAAGTGGGCCCCCAAAGCACATGCCTCTTCATGGGTGTCCTTGTTACTACCCCAGCCGCTGTCACTCCCGTACTTTACCCATATGGTTTCCACATTGATCTTAAAGCCATAATGATATTAGTCTTCTGATTACAAACTTTTGCCAACTCTATTGCTGTGGGGCACACTATCATAGGCTGCTGCTTGCCTGACCATCCATCATACTTTCCCTCCTTTCCCAGTGTTTTATAGCTTTATTGAAGTACAAATGACATACAATAAACTACACATGTTTAAAGTATGTAAGTTGGTAAATTTTGGTACAAATATACCCAATTAACACTCAAGATTATGAGTCTATTCATTGCCTGGAACACTTCTCTTGCCCTTTGATAATTCCTCTCTTCTACTTCTCCTGTCCCAGAAAGCACTGAGCTTGCCATCACTAGAGATGAGTTGCATTTAGTGGAATATTATAGAAGAAGGATCATATAGCGTGCTATAATTATTTATTTTTTATTTTTGGTATGGTTGCTTTCTATTTGACCTAGTATTCCTTTTAGAATTTCTACTTCTCCCAAATCCAGTCCATGCTTACATTCCCAGGGTTCAGGGAGGGGGACATGATCCAGGAAGGCCAATGAGAATATCCTATTCCCTGGGCTACACTGATTGGTTAGAGAATAAACACTTGACCTAGCCTGGGCTACGGATCAGAACTAAATAAGCCAGACCCTGGTGTTTTGTTCAAACCATGAGCATCTGTTTCCAGTGGGACTCCTCAACTAGGAGTGTGTAAGCTGGGGCTGCCGACACCCACCCTTTCACCTGAAGGAGAGAACTGGTATGAAAATAGAAACAAATGGAGAAGGGCTGAACTAAGATATATATGGAGACAAATTCCTGATGATATCACTTGAATACCTAGATCCAGCCATGCCTGAATCCAGCTCCTATAAACATGCACCAATATAATTTCCTCTATGCCTAAACCAATAGAATTGTATTTTACAACTTGCAACTGAAAGGGTCTGGTATATACACATCATAATCTAGCCCCTTTCTCCTTTCATACCTTCTCTCACTGTTCCAACCATGGAGGTCATTGATTTATTAGTATCAAAACCTTGGGCTGTTTTGAAACACAACAGGCAATTTTGTGCCCCTGTCCCTTTGCACATACAGTTTTTATTTCCTTATACAATTTCATCATTTCTACCAGAAATCCAACTCTGATGGGGAAATTACATCTTTCTAGTATAATTCGTTCCATAATGCAGCCAAACACCTCCTGTGGGTCAAACTCTGTGAAATGAGCTTAAAAGCCACTGGTTAACTGAACTGAAGTAAAATATTTAGAAATAAACCCTCTGTATTTAAAAACAGTTTTACCAAAGAGACTGATTTCTGACTCATGTGGACATGTGGCGTGAACCCGGGGTCCTTACCCATGTCGTGATGCAAGGCCCCTTGCCTGGCTAAGTGACACTTGTGTCTGTGAAACGTGGTGGGAAATTACAAGTCGTGGTAGGATCCTGTGACATCAATCGCTGCTGCTTTAAGAATACTGAGGTTTTTTGTATCCATTTTATTTATTTGTAAGGCAATCACTGTGGTCAATATCTGAGAACCATTCAACCATGAAAGATTAATCAAATTCCCCTAATGACAAAAATATAACTATTTCTTGTTACAGCTAAAATCCCGATTGAATCAGCTATTGATTACCTGGCATCTGACTTGGAACATTTGGTCCAATCATAGAAGCTTTCTAAAAGGCTCAGTGATTCTCTCAGGCCAGCTGCCTTCCAAATCCTGCGGTCTTTGAAACCCATACACAGAGGATTGACTGGAAGCCTTCGGCAGAAAGATGAACATGATGCTTAAAAAGTAAAAGACTTTGGTCTCCTTTGTCCAACAAAGTTCAAATTTCCCCTCCAGCAACAAGCACCTTATCGGAGAGGAGTGCAGTATGGCTAACGTCTTCAACCATGAAATTGTCTGACTCTACCTTGACCTCTGGTTTTTCCAGTGAATCCTGCTCCTGAAATGCAAACAGCTCTCAGGGCTGTGCTCTGATCCAGCGGTGAGTTGTGTAAGTCTCGAGGAGTGCAGACTTCTGCACACAGGCACCCAGGGCACCTCCTCTGTCCTCACTCACCCTGCAGCCCCCGGCTCTTGTACGCATTTGACCAGCTTTCTGTCCACGCCCCCAGCAAACCAGGAGGAGACAGGCTTCCTGATGTGTGGAAGCCCAGGCCTCACTGAAGGGCTAGAGCAGTAGTGCTGAGTAGTGGCAGAGCTCTCATTGCCCCTGGCTCTTATCACCAACGCTATATTGGCTTGGTACTCCAAGTGTGGCCCCTCAAAGCAGTATCAGAATTACCTAGAGTTTATTAGAGAGACAGAATTTCAAATCCCATCACATAACTAATGAATCAGAACCTTCATTCTAACCAGACCCCCGGTGATTCTTGTGCACATTAATGTTTGAGAATCACCGGTGCAATGGGTCTGCTATTCCTGTCCCAAACCCTCCCACCCTCGTTCTGATAACAATCCCCTGAATTCCCTCCCCCTAGGGAGCCAGGCCTCTGGCTGAGGGAATCAGAGTCCATTCTCTGACCCCAGTGATGAACTCAGGGACGGGCATGTGATTATTGGAGCCAGAGGCGGCACAGTTAGTTGAACTGTTGGGGAGTGAGATAACGTCTTCACTTTTGAACTTGCACTTGGAAGATTGCAAGCTGCCAAAGGCCACCTTGTAGAGGCTGTGGATGAATTTACAATCAGAAATCAGAGCCAAGAAATGGGTAAAAATAAATTTTGATGCTACCCTTTGAGCCCCTGGATCAATATCACCTGAAGCTCACCTCCATAACATTAGTAGCACAAAATAAGAAATCCCTTCATGGTTTCTGTTGCTGCTTTTTATAGATAGAGGCACACATAAAGAGAGAAATTATAGACATAGGAATATGGATAGATATAGATGTTCTTCTTATCTACCTGTCAAGAGAGAGGGAGAAACTTACTTTGAGGAGTTGCTCGCGTGACTGTGGGGCTGGCAAGTGTGAGACTGCAGGGCGGGCTCGTCTCCCAGGTCAAGCTGATGTTGAGTCTCCAGTCTGAGAGTTGGAACTGAGGCGGCATTTCTATGTTGTTGTCTAGAGGCAGAGTTTCTGCTTTTATCAGAAAAACTAAGATTTTGCTCATAAGGCCTTCAATTGATTGGCAGAGACCCACTCCTTAGTATGGAGGCTAATCTGTTTTACTCAAAGTCACTGATTGTAAATGTCAGTCACATCTGAATGTCAGCCACAGCAACACCGTGGCTGGTGTTGGACCCAACACCTGGCTACACAGAACATTCACCGACAAGGGGGTTTTCTGAACCTGGAACTAAACAAGACAGCAAATAGTGCAGCCAGCATCCTTAGAGAGGGCCCTTCCCCTCAACCAAACACGCGTAAAGGAGTCGGCTTGCTGCTTTTCGGAAAAGGGCTGGCTTGGCTCCAAAAAGGAGCAAAGCCATTTAAACCCGATTTCATCCCAGGAGGCGAGGAGCTCTGGACTGGGGAAGACTTCCTGGTCTCGCCAGGGCTTTCGGACAGGCACTTCTGTTCTTAGCGCTGAGCTGTTTTCACCATAGTTACAGCCCACAGCATAGACATCCATGCCTGCTTGCATGATGTTTTTCTTTAAATCAAAATGATTCTTTAATAACGCAATTTATTATAAAAGTACTGTTTGAATTACTGCCATAAATATAAAATCCACACCATTTACCTTAAATATATGCATCCACATATAAATAAATACACTGAGAGCAAAATGGTTTTAAAAGTCTTATAAGGAAGAATCTTTACCTAAGGATTTATCTCCTTTTATAAAAGGGGATACAGAACAAATGTTAGATACTAAGGACACATGAGATGTTCTCCTTGACAGAACTGGAATAATAGGAAGGAATTACTTTTAAAAAATATGTTTTTGTTCAGTTTTAGAGAGAGAGAGGAAGAGAGAGAGAAACGCTGGTCAACTGCCTTCTGCATGCTTCCTCCTAAGAACTGAGCCTGAGCAGGAATCGAACCGGCGACTTCTTGGTGCTCAGGATGATGCTCACATAACTGAGCCACACCAGCTAGGGCACCTTTTGTTTTAATTTATTGACTTAGAGAAAGGGTGCAGGGGAAAGAAAGAGAGAAGCATTAACGTGTTTTTCCACCCAATTCATGCATTCATTGGTTGATTTTCCTATGTGTCCTGACCAGGCATTGAACACACAGCCTTGTTGTATGGGGATGAAAGCAACAGGGTGAGAAAGAATGACCATTTTACTACTTGATCCAATGTTATTTAATGGCATGTCTACCATTCCCATCTGTGGCATGTGCCCAGCTGTGTGATGTCCAGCTACGTCACCTCAGGCAGGACCCAGGCTTCACTCAGACGCTTCCTGCCCTGAGAAGCTCACTGCCTGTCAGCACAGAGTCTGTCACCAGATATGGGAGTAGAAAACTCAGCCTTTTGCTGAGCTGAACAAGCCCCTGTAGTTTCCACCAATCAAGATGACAGCATCACCTTTTGGGGACACACAGACTCTGACCCCAAACTCCACATGCAGGCCTCTGAGGACATTCTGGGCTGCTCCTCGGGCCCCTTTCCTTATACCTTCTATGCACAAGCATCATATCAGTCAAGCCCTAAACATGACTTCAAGACCCATAACATGGCAGGGACAGCAATGCTTTGAGGTCACTGGAACGACATTTGATCTCAGGATGGATATGCACCTCCCACCCCCACTCCGCCTCCCAGTTTCTCTTAGCTCACACCACTCTCCCTGTACAACTTGTCCCAGGTGGGGAATATGTCCACATTGTGCTTCTATGAACTAGAAAGATGCTCTCCAATTCTTTTTAAAAAATATGTTTTTATTGATTTCAGAGAGAAAGGGGGTTGGGGGGAGAGAAACATCAATATGAGAGAGATCTACTGTTGCCTGTGCATCTCGCACCAGGGTTGGAGCCCACAATCCATTCATGTGCCCTGACCAGGAATCCAAGTGTGACCTCTTGGTTCATAGGTCAATGTTCAACCCTGTGCCACACTGGCTGGGCTGCTTCCCAATTCTTTTATATAACTTGCTTCTCATGAGTTCAATCTCACTTAAGGTTACATTTTTTGTGGACAGGTTTTCTTTAGATAAGCAATATAAAGACTTCCAGTCCCACCGACCCTTTTGTCTCAACCTTATTCATTTGCTTTACGACTCCTACCTCTCTGAGATTACCTTGTTGGCTCATGGGGTTTTATATAAAATGCAAGTTACCAGATGGCGGGGAGCTGACTGCTCTCTAACACCAGTTTGTCACTCTCCCAGAAATGACTCCGTTTTTCCATTTCAGTTTTCAAGTGCTTTGGGCAAACATAGGCCTTCTATGTATGGTCTGACCCAGTAGAATCAACATATAGCCTTCTTTATTCTTGGCGCTTTGCTTCTGTTAATACAGACCACAACCACATGAGCTTTTTTGGCCACCTCATCACTCCCTTGATATTTATAAACCTCATAAAAAAAAAGGCTCAGTTTATTTATTTTTTAATATTTTTACTGATTTCAGAGAGGAAGGGAACAGGAGAGAGAGATGGAAACATCAATGATTGAGAATCATTGATCGGCTGCCTTCTGTATGCCTCCTCCTGGGGATCAAGCCTGCAACCGGGTGTGTGCCCTTGACTGGAATCAAAGCCGGGACCCTTCAATCCACAGACTGATGCTTTATCCACTGACCCAAACCAGCTAGGACAAGGCTGAGCTTTTAAGTGTGTGTTTCTGCTAAGCCATATACCCGTGGCAGCTGGCTTTTTAATACTAATGCAGGGCTACATTCATCCTTGTTAAACTTCATCATGTTATCTGACAGGTATTTGTGTCATCTTGTGTCTCCCAATCTGTGACTCTATTTGGGCTCTGGCAGGCTGTGAATAAGTGATGTGCAGAATTGCTTCACCGCAAGCAAAGTCGAGCGACACCTGAACATTCTGAGGACCCTTTCTCCACTGAATCCATGATGGGCCGGAGCCAACGCAAGGGAAACCAAACACCACAGAAATATATATGTTTTAAAGTCACAGAAACAACTAGCATTTCTTGTTTTGATTATCTGTTTCTGGGCAACAAACCATACCGCCGCATAGTTGCATAAAGCAAGTTATTATTTCTCACAATTCTGTGACCCAACTAGAGGGCGCCTCTGCTTCCCGTGGTATCAGTGCTGCCGGGAACCCACAGGGAAGCGGGAGCTCCAAAGTGGCCTTCCTCAAGGTCAGGGGTCGTCGCTGGATGATCTCTGGGAGGTCGGCTGAACTGTGGATGGAGGCCTCTGTCAGCTTCCATGTGGGCCTTTCCCAGGGCCTCAGCTTCCTCACGGCATGAAGGCTGGTACTAAGGTCTGCACTCCAGGAGATACGGGTGACACCACAGCCCTCTTGAGTTCAGCCTTGGAAGTCGAGGGGCTCTCTTCCATCAAGCTCCATTGGGTATGATGGTCACAGGGGATCTAATTTTGCAGATGAGAAAACTGGGGCTCAGTGACAGGGATTTGCACCCCTGGCCACCAGACTTTGCAGTAGAAAGGGGATGAGCATCTAGGAGGCATGGCAGTTTCACGGTGCTGTGTGTGGATGTGTATATCTTATCACTAAGAAGTAGTAAATAATATCCCCAAAGTTACAGATGTCCATTTTTACTAAATACAAATAAACACAGAGCAAACACACTTACCCACCATCCTGCTTTAGAGACAGCTGACCCTTGAGCAATGTGGGTTTTATCTCTGCAGGTCCACTTACACAAAGCTTTTTCTCTCTCAATAATACCTGTGCTGTTTTCAACCCGCAGTGGAAAGCCCATTCATGGGTGCTGTACTCAGGTGCAAAAGGATAACTATTGTATATGCTTTGATCTTGGCATTCCTTATAGAGGACTTCAACTCATATGACTCGGTATCTAAAAGGGTCCTGGACTCAACCCCCACCAAATACCAAAAACCAAGAGACAAGTTTCGAGGGAGTCAAAAGTCATACATAGATTATGCGAGGAGGGTGGTGCCCTAACACCACATCGTTCAAGGGTCAACTGCAATGTAATGTTCTTCATAGTTGTTTTTCCATGCTTTGATACACACACACACACACACACACACACACACACACACTCTCTAGAGGCCCGGTGCAGGAACTTGTGCACAGATGGGGTCCGTCTAGGTAGCCTTTGGGGATCAGGCTGAAACTGGCAGTCCAACAACACCTGCAGCTCCTACCTGCTGCTCTTGCCCATCCCAGCCCCACTGTGCCTGCCTTGGGCTCATGCCCAATCAGTCCTGTTGGGGAGAGGCTCGCACTGCTGCAGCAGTGCCCGCCAGCTGTGAATCCCGTGTTTGGCATCCTCCCAAGGGGAGTTGCCTGTGGGATCGAGCTGAAACTGGCTCTCTGACATCCCCTGAGGGGTTCTGGATTGTGAGAGGATTGCAGGCTAGGCCAAAGGACCCCACCAGTGCATGATTGGGTTGGGGAGGGACGATAGGAGGGCTCCAGGGCATATCCAGCCTATCTGGGTCAGTCTGATAGGCTGGACCCCCATAGCAAGCCAACCTACCGGTCAGAGCATCTGCCTCCTGGTGGTCAGTGTACATCATAGCAATCAGTCAACCAGTCGACTGTCTGCGCCCTGATGGTCAGTGCATGTCATAGCAAGCAGTTGAGCAGCCTTAGCATATCAATAGCATATTATCCTATGATTGGTTGAACAGTGGACAGGTCACCTGGAATGTTGGCTGGGGCCTGCTTTTCCTCCTTTCAGGCCTCCCTGTAGCTAATTTAACTTCCTCACAGGTGAGGGTTTCAAAAACGAATGAAGATGGAAGTTGATGCCTGGTCTTAAATACTTATTTCTCTTCTACCACACATCCCATTGGTCAAAGCAGATCGCAGGAAGATTTTAGGAAGGAGAACATGGACTCCATCTCTCCAGGAAGTAGTGGTGAGATCCATTGCCAAAGGGCACATGGATGAGGCCTTGCTGTGGCCATCTGCAGAAACATAGCCTGCCTTATGTATAGGGCACGTGCTATGCCCCCACTCTGTTCTAAGCACTTTCTGTGATAGAATAGGCCATTTCCTCCCTTAAGCCCTGTGAGATGGACTAATGTTATCTTCACCATATAGATGTGCACATGGAGACACAGAGAGGATAATTAATGTGCTGGAACTTACAGTTTATAAATTGCCGATATGCAAGCTGAACTCAGTCAAATCTTGCTTCGGAGGCTATGCAGGTGACCTCTACACTGTAAAGTCTACAGCCTTTGATCCGTCTTCTTGGGCTGTCATAACAAAACACACACACTGGGCGGCTTGAAGAACCAAAATGCATTTTCTTACAGTTCTCAAGTCTGGGGAGTCCACCATCAAGGTGCCGGCCAATTTGTTTCTGATGATATCTCCCTTTCTCCCTTGTAGATACCTGCCTTCTCACCATGCTCTCACATGGTGGAGACAGGGTGGGCTTTATGGTCTCTCTTTTTTAAAGACACCAGACCTATGGTGTCAGAGTTCTGTCCCATGACCTCACAAACACATTGGAGTTTGTATTACTTTCTTCCTATCCCCGCAGAGTAACATTTCATCCTCAAATGGTTAGCCTCCCAGGGGGTGTAAGAAATGCCTAAGGAAAACATACCCCTGATAACACTGTATTAATGTATTCATTTGCTTGTTCATAAAGCATTTATTGACAAGTCTGCAGAAGGCAGGTACTCTTCTAGTCATTAATAAATAAATCAAAAATTATTTTTGCTTTCAAAAATCTTATAATACATATGAAAAATAGCTACTCTGAATTTTAAATGATTGTTGTTACCGTGTTATTGTGTGCTTTGAAGAAGCAATAACATGCACAACTGTGTGAGCTTTAAATAATAGAGTGATTTGGGATTTTGTCCAGGGTCCAGGAAACTTAAACATTTAACATTTAAAATAATGATTTAAAAGCTTGTACAAATGCCATGCCCTTTTCCCTCAGCAAATGCCTTCCTCAGAAACATCCAGCTCTTCGACTTCCCCAGACAGGAGCCATCAGGGGCCCGTCAGGATGAGTCTCGCTGACAGCTGGCGGAGGCCGCTGGGCCCTCCCTCCTGCCAAGGACAGGCTGTCCACCCGCTCTTGGTAGCCGCAGGAGGCACCTGCCTTTTCCCACTTCCTCTCATGACCTAAGTTTCCATTTCTTCCTGGCTGTCTTCAGTTGTGGGTGTGTGACAGGTAGATTGAATTAAGCTTGAGGATCTACAGAACACTTCCTTGGGGAATTGACATTTGGGAAAGAGAGGGGAAAATGTGTGAATTTGCTGGGCACCCAGGTGAACTGCCATCTCCCTGGTCTCTGCTGGTGCCCAGTTTGGTAAATGCGGGGCAAGAAGAGATGGTTATAGCATTGGCTCTGTTGTTAGAGGCTTGACTTGAATCCTGGCCCCAAAAGCATTAGAGGATGATATTAAACAAAGTACTCAATTTCCCAGGCTTGGTTTCATCTCCTGCAAAACAGGAAATGAGTGACACCACTGAGAATTGTTGTGAAAATCAAGTGAGATGGCACTGAAGCCGTGCTCAGCACGAGGCAGAGCACAGGGCTGGGAGCTTATTGTTGGCTTATCGTAATCTTGCTTGAGTGGAGGTTTGGGAGACAGAAACAGAGCTTTATTTACATTCCTAAGGTCTTTAGGACTGGCCCGTGGCCAGCTGCTGGGAGAGGGCTGGGAGCATATGAGCGATATCCTGCCTCCTAGGAGTGTCTCTGTGTGTCTGAGACGCTGAGCCGTGCCCGCTGATTTATGCTAACAATGTGATTAGTGGAAAATAATTACTGCTGCATCCCCGAGGATAGGAGCACGCTACAGCACGTTGACATTCAGGTGGTTGGAGGCACTCCACACTTTGTGACTGACCCCTAAACATTCCCGGACGCCAACTAGTGGGTGACCCTCCTGGTTGGAGGTGGTGCACACACGGTCACATGGCATTGGCAGGAGAATTGAATGTTCTCTGCGTGATGCCAATGGGATAGGACAGCTGACAGGGCTCTGCCTATGTGTCTATTTCTTTGGCTGATTTTAAGATGTATCTTTTTACTATATTAAACATAACAGCTTTTTGAGATTTTCTTGAGAATTCTGGAACCTGAGGGAGGTCTTGGGGAGCTCCAACCCAGGTACTGGGCTAGGTACATGGTGACTCTCTTAGTTAAATCTTCAGCACCACGAAGTAATGAGGCTGCCATACTCAGAGGCCATCATCCCAGACGAAGCAGCAAGGCAGGCTCACACATGTAGTAGGTATTCAGCCAGAGTGAACCAGGACTGCCTGGCTTCAGAGAAGTGAGAGCTGGCTGGGCCGGTGATTTCTGATGGACAAGTGCATGTGCAGGAGAAAGCACGCTGTTCCCATGCAACGCTCATGCCTCTTCCGGCCTGACTTTCTTCGTTAGAAGCAGACTTGGATGTAGGGGGTTGGGGGGGGGGGGCAGAGAGAAGTGGATGGAGCATCAGAACCACTCAGGGAACTGTCTATATATTTCCTCAGGGAGCTGGAGAAGGGACCAGCCTGGGAGACCTGTGGTGCTAGAAATAAGAAGCCAAAGCCACTGAGTCTCAAGGAATTCCTTGCTGAGTTTTCTAATATTTTTTATTAAAATATGTATTTTGAGAAACAAAGTATGTCTATTGTCACTGATATTAAAGGTCTCTGAGATATATCATTAGAGAGAAATGTACAGTATTGTTATTTGTGTGACACACAGAAACTATACATACACACCTATACACATATGTTTAGTATCTTTGATAACTTACAGTAGATATCAGATGACATGTATGTCATCTCTATTACCTATGTATCTCCATATCCATTTTTATGTATCTATGAATTTATCACATACATGCTTATATCTATCTATCTATTGTCAACCAATGGTCATTGGCATCAATTCAACACCAACAGGAATCCCCAGTTTGGGGTACAGTTGTGAGGTGCAAGCAGGTCTGTGGTAATAAGGCGTGGCTATGAAGACATCTTCAGCTCCCACCCAGCAAGAATAGCCTTTAGTTTTCTGTGGAAAATGCACTATCTCAGCCAGAGAGGAGCAGGCTTATATAAGCAGAAGTTCCTGCCCCTGATCCCTGATTGGTCAGAATAGAGCTGCCCTGATTGGACAGAGTCGTGCAGCTCTGACTGGATGGGGAGAGCCTCCATCCTATTGGTTGAAACCTTTATAATGCAGGCAGGCAGGTCAGTGAAAAGGCAGACAGGTCAGAGTAGAGGCTTCTCCAAGGAGTGCAGTTTGCTGAGATGCCCCTGAGAAGAAATGCCTGCTAGGTCTCTTTTAAAAAAAATAAAATTTGCTTAAAAAATATTTTTAGATAGCAAGGAATTCCTTGCTGAGTTTTCTAATATTTTTTATTAAGACACCTACTTAACAGGTGTTTTCCTTTTTTCTTTTTCTTTTTTTCAGGGTTCACTCTATCATCTATCTACCTATTTATCATCCATCTATCTATCATCTATGATATCTACCATCCATGTATCTATCATCTATCTATCAATCATCTATCTATCATCCATCTGTCTATCATCTATCTATCTATCTATCTATCTATCTATCTATCTATCTATCTAGACTAGGGGTGTCGAACTCAATCAGAGAAGGGGCCAAAATCTAAAATCCAGCCTAAATCGCGGGCCGAATGGTTTACTGAACAGTCATAAACTATCATTGTGATGGAAACGCAGCGGAGTGCAGTGATGACAGCGCGGTGCGGGCCACATTGCAAGGCCTGGCGGGACGGATTTGGCCCGCGGGCCTTGTGTTTGACACATGTGATCTAGACTGTTTCTAGAAGGAAACAAGAGAACAGGGAAGAATAATTGCCTCCGGAAGGGGAATGAGATGTCAGGGTTGTAGTAGTTTCCTAATACAAATCTCCACTCACTCAGTGGTTTAAAACAATGCCCCTTATAGACAGTGCTGGGTCCACAGGTCCCTATTCCTCTGGAGGCTCAAAGGGAGTCTCACTCCTTTGCCTTTTCCAGCCTGAGGCCGCACAACCCTCTCACAACCTGCTCACAGCCCCACATCACTCAAGCCAGTTTCTTTCTCCGGCTCTGACCTTCTCTCTCCTGCATCCCTCCTAGCAGGACCCTGTGATTACACTGGATCCATCTGGATAAGCCAGAATAATCTTCCCATTTCAGAATTCTGAGCTTAATCATGTCAGCAAAGTTCCTTTCACCACACAGATTGCAGGGGCGGGATGCAGGCTCTTCTGGGGACCTCTTTTTGCTGACCAAGAGGGTTAATGAGAAACTTTTTTGTCATTGGATATAGTTGTCCATTTAAAATGATTGTGATGTTATATTAACTACTAAACTTAAAGTGAGATCTATATTTGATAAGATAATTTCTATGTATGTTTTTTAGAAATAGATATTTTTCTCTGACTGTGTGTCAAGCATCAGGTTAGGTCCAAGCCAGGGTGTGCTGTCACATGGCCTGGGACCTTGGGGGAAGCAGCCAGGCAGCCTCTTGCCCTCCCTGTGCAGAGGGGGAGGGTAGGGAAGGAGAGGGGCTTTCGCCAATTACAGAAACACACTGCATTTTCCAGGAGGCATCGCCTTTGTGCTGTGTGTTTACACTGAGGCTGGTGCTCCAAGCATTACAGAAGACAGAGAAAAACCAAGCGATGCTTAGAGAAATGGAGTTACACAGTTTCATTATGTCAGCAGTCTCAGTGCAGTCACCTCCAAGAAAATCTGAGCACAAACATGGAGGAAGCTGTCCCTTTTTATATCTTTCCAGCCCTTTGTCTCCCAAATAAGGCTTTTTCTGGACCTTACGTTAGATGACTACAAGATCGGACAGTTAAGTTTATCTTTCCTATTATTCAAGCATCAAAAAAGCAAAGTTAACTTACAGAATAAGGGACTGTCTAAAAAGAGCAGAGTATTTTAAACAGCAGTTTTTACAAAACAGAGGTTGGTATGCTTCAGGCTGACAACATAGTTTGGTTCTGCTTCTTTCGGAAGGTCCAAATGTTGGGAAAGTTCAACTTAAAGTGTTATAGGAAGGCTTAGCCTTCTAGCCTTCTCACAAGACCATCCTGTGATCAACCAAAGACCCATTGTCCTGTGGGGCCGGGACCAGGGGCCGGTCTGACATCGAGCTCCCTGGGCTGCTCTCTGCGGCCCACAGGCACACGGCAGGAAAGCAGATGATGCCCAGCTTTCCGGCTCCCTCCTCCCTTGGGGATCCCAGGTGGCTGATTCCTTTCAGTACCCTGCATCAGGCTGAGCCAGGGCCTCTGAGGACGGCCCCAGGTAGCTCTGGCTGTCAAGGGCGCCTACCATGGGCTAGTCCCGGAAATGGAATTTCTGGGCTGATTTCTCCTTTATCTGGCTGTACATTTTTAATCTTTGAAAGTCCGAATAATCTCAGACGCCCACACAAGCACTAAGCCACACAGGTCAGTACATTTTAGACCAAAAGAAAAAGTGCAGACGAGAGAGAAGGAACTGCAGAGATAGCCGGAGAGCCGGCCCTGAGACACCAGAGCATCCAAGCGCCAGAGCATCCAAGGCGAAGTGCCCTTCACACAGGAGCAGGGGGAGGACTGCGCAGTGTCAGCGGCAGCGGAGGCAGAGGTGGGTCGCCATCCGCAGGGCGCAGCCACCCACTATCTGCAGGTCTCTGAGGGACACAGCCTCTCTCGGGACAGGCCCCGGGTCCTCTGGGTCCACTCCCACCACCAATTTCCACTTTACAGACTCACCTCTTCCTCGTACCAGGAAAGACCTTCCAGAATGGAAGGTTCTGCCCCACAAATGAGAGGTTTTCTCTTGCAGGGAGTGTCCACATTGGGTCTGTGCCATGTGTCCACAGGGCCAACTTCCACGGGAGGCCGTCATTCCCCTGTCACGTAACAAGTGGCTCTAGAACGTAACAAGTGGCTCTAGAACCATAGCTCAGAGGCCTGGCTGGTGATGCAAAGTCCTCACACTGTTGAGTCCCTTTGCTTTGTAGCTGAGCGAGACCAGAACAGAGGCGGCTCACAGGCACCGGGCATTGCTGCAGGGCCTCAGACAGCGGTCCGGCCTCTCCTGTGGAACTGGGTCTTGCTCTGTTGTGGGAAGAGGAAAGCTGGTTCCCAAACTTACCAAGAATCGGGGACTCTACATGGCCCTCCCAGGGGGACCGCAATTATTTCCCTCTCTGCTGGAGCACAGAGGGGCTCCCCATCTGGCACCCCCACCTGATCCTGGCACAAAAGGCTACATTGAGCAGAGATCTGGCTCCACGCTGGTGTGGAAAGGCCCTCGTTCGGGAGCAGGATTATTAAATATTGTAATCAGCTCAATGTCGCCTGTTGAAGCGTTTTCCTTAATGGGCTTGTTAAATTTAGATTATGTTGAAAAGAAAGAGAAAGGAAGACATTTCGCTGTCTGAACTCTCGCGCCTCCGCAGCATGATCCGGTCTGTGTGAGGGAGAAGCTCCCGCCGCGATAATTACACGGAGCGTGGGAGGGAGACGCGACATTTCCAGAGGATTCAAGAGGACATTCTGTTTGGTAAACACCCTCCTGATGGAAGCCCGCGCTTACTGCGGAGAGAGCAATACAGACTGTCCTCCTTTCTTCTTTCCTCTTCCAGTCCTTTTCTTGGATGACATTTTCAATTAATTTTAATTCTTTCAGTAACATGATATTAATAGCTAGCATTAAGCATTTTATCTGCATTAATGTTTTAAATTCTTCTTAATGTCTGTGAGACGGATATTATCATCTCATGTCACAGAGGATGAGAATGAGGCACAGAGATGTTAAGCAACATGCCCAAGGTCACACAGCCAGTCAATGGCAAAGTCAAGATTCAAATTCAGGTCTGACGCTAAAGATCATGCTCCTACTTAACTGCTGTGCTCCATTGCACAGGTAAACATTTTCCCACAAAATGAAAGTTCACATAAAACTAACACCTCCTTTGATCACCCACCCAATCTGTCTCTTCTCCCCAAACCCAGAGTCAGCTTGGGAAATAACACATGTGTAAAAACAAACAAACAAACAAACAAAAAAAACTAAAAAGAATCTTCCATGTGTTTAAGTCAAATTTATCGTTCTGTATCATTCTGGAAGCAACTTTTTCGTTCAAACATATTCTATATCATACCTCAGTACTATCTGTTCTATTTAATTGAGCTTTTCTTCTGACAGCTGTTGCGTTGTTCCTAACATTTCATTAAAGCAAGTCACACATGCAAGTGTGCACCGGGGCAGCAAGCAGTCAGGGGACCCTGGGTTCACGAGGGTTTAACAGATCTTGACAGCTTACCCTTGACGGCAGGGCTCCCATTTCCTCCCAGTGCCACCACTCATAACTAGACTTCCTACAGTGACGGCCTGTGGGCGGAGGCGTGGGTGCGTCTCTCTACTTGGCTGCGCAGTCAGCCACCTCGGCCGCTCTGCCTTTGTGCCTGTCTCCTGGTCCCTGCTGAGGAGGCTCTGGCCTACTTAGAAAGAATAAAAAGATTTTTTTCTTGGTTCCCAGGGAAGTTTAGCAAGATTGGATGTAACTTCCCCCCTCCACTTGGGGGCCTGAGAATCAGGAGGCAATTTGTAGCTGTTGAGATTTCTGGGATATGGGACCCCTCCAACATGAAAACTATGTGTATGTGCTCATTTAAAATGAAGGCCTCTGCCTTCCCGCCAAACCGAGTGGCTCAGTTGGTTGAGCACTGTCCTGAGCACTGAAAGCTGCTGGTTCAATTCCTGGTCAGGGCATATATGGAAGGCAACCGAACAATCTCTCTCTCTCTCTCTCTCTCTCTCTCTCTCTCTCTCTCTCCATGTCATCAGGTGACGATTAAAACAAACAGAAATCAAAACCTTCCCCTCTTTGGTTTTTTTATCCATTCCAATATCCAATGCTCAATTCAGTGATAATCAGTGAGAGGTTTGCACCCGCTGGGTGCTGGATGCTGGGTGCTGGCACAGGACAAGTGCAGTGAATGCTGGTGCCATCCATACTGAGCTTCATAGACTCAGACATCCTCTCTGGTCCTCTCTACTTATATATAGTAACTGTTTCCGACCTACATCTTGAGGACTTCACCTTGAACCCTAAGTCAAGTGTTTGGGGCCCCGTTACTTTACAAAGTGCCCAGTCCCATATCCAAGGGTTGGATACTGCCTCCAATCTCCATACTTACTGTGAGGATTCCCACAGAGAACAAAGAAAGATACTTGAAAAAATATTTATGATCTGGATTGACTGCTATTGTGCCAGGTCTGTTTACATAGTTTAGGATGTAGATAGGCCTTAAACCTTGAGACAAAATACCCACTTGTTCTGTAAGAGACCATTCTGGTTGTAAAACCATTTTCTGGAGGAAATTCTGCCATTGGAACAACATGGTAGAACCAGGAAGACAGCTACGGGAAGGAAGCCGGGCACAGGACAAAGGCCACATGCCAGGCCTACGTGACGAATGTGAACCCCTAGGCCAGCGCCTGGGTGGGAGGTACTGGTGAAAGGAGACAGGGCCTGATGGTTGCATCTCTGCGGATCTGAAAAGCAAAAGGACTGATTGAGGCTGCTCTAAGCATCTTTCCAAGGACGTTTGCATGGAGACCAGCCTCAGAAGACAGAAAGCGTCTTCCCCTGGAGAACAGCGCGGGTGCTCTGGGCAGGCCCGCTGACTGCTTCGTCTAAAGATTCCTGTGCCCTGGCCTCAGGGCTCCCTTCCTGTCACCCTCTGCACAGTGCTGTGTGTGGACACGGGGCCTGGGAATCATGACAGATGCTGGCACTCTAGCTGCTGCTCTCTCCCCATCGTGCTATGGACAGGAAAGCTCTGTCTCCTACCGGCATCTGTGGAGCCCTGGCAGGCTAGCATGTCAGCTTGCAAGTATTTAAATGCCCCAGACGCCTCCGGCATTGAACATTTGTTATCCATTCAGATAGGATGCATTAACCTTCTCTGGGCTGGATACCAGGAACAGAGGTGAGCCTGACAGCCAGGTGCCTGCTCTCACGGGCATCACTCTAGCAAAGGAGGCCTGGGGGACAGGAAAGTCACAGCCCTGGAACCTGCGGGGATCACAGTGGGCACCAACAGGTGTGCAAAGTGGGCACAGAGCCTGCCTGCAGAGGTGGGAACTGTGAGCTGAGATGGTGCCAGTTGCCCACTAGGAAGCCCAGAGCAAAGGCACTGAGATGGCGTAGAGTCCAACGCCTCCCACGAACTGACCGGTGACCTAAGTGGAAGGTGCAAGGCAAGCAAGAGAGTGGCCTGCATGAGGGCAGGGAAGCAGCAGGAAATGCAGGTCCCGGAGGCTGCAGTATGGACACCGTGACTCATTCCAAGTGAACGTGAAATCATACACATGCTGACTAGCAGGGAGTGGGGCAGGATCTGGCTTACATCTTATACCAATGCCTTCTGGCAGCCAGGGCAGGGAGTCTTCCCAGGACACGGGCCTACCCCCCACTGCCCTCCCGGGCAGTCCTATCCCTGCCCCACTTCCTGTCCTGGAGTGGGTTGCCCACTGGTCCTCACTCCCTCTCACATTCTCCATTCTCACTGCCCCTGTTGCCCAGCAAACCCCGGTGCCGCTGTCTGGGTGCACAGGGCCAATGTGCTGAGCTCCACTTGGAGGGTGAGAGAGGATCCCAACAGCAGCAGCGTGAGCGTTGGCAGCCTCTCAGAATGAGCCGCTGTACACTGGGAAACAGAGGGCATCTGCAGCAGATGGCGGAGGAGCGGAACCTTCCTCAGCCAGGGCTCCCCAGCCATCCAGGAGAGCACCAGCCACACCGAGAGCCACGCTGCTGGCAGGTTTGACGGATGAGACAGAGAGACAGACCGAAAACAGGGCGACACAGTGAATGTCTGTCAGGAAAAGGATGGCGGCAAAGTGGTAACACGTGCGCTCTACTGCGGGATTTCCCGCTGCTAAAGGAGAACAAGTTGCCAAGTTGTGTTTATAGGATCCATTAGAGCAAGTTTGTCAAGCTCGCAGCCCACCAGCCTTGAGTTTGCCATGCTTGCTGATGTTTTTAAAAGAATGGGTTTGTGTGTGTATTCTCAAGGAGACCACTGGGAAGATTGCCATCTTTTAAAAAAATTGATTTTACAAAGAGAGAGAGAGAGAGAGAGAGAGAGAGAGAGAGAGAGAGAGAGAGAGAGAAACATTAATCAGTAGCCTCCCATTTGAGCTCCTACCAGTATCAAACCTACAATCTAGGTATGTGCCCTGACCAGGAATCAAACCCTCAACCTTCCAGTGCAGGGGATGGCTCTCCAACCAACTGCACCACACGGGCCAGAACGAAGATTACCTGCAGCAGAGTTGATGGGAAGGTGGTTCTCAACCCGGACTGATAATAGGATAGTGTTCCCCATTACTACCTAAATTTATTCCAAAATAAACTTCATAAAGGGGTTTTTTGTTTGTTTGTTTGTTTTGTTTTTGTGTGTGTGTGTGTGTATGTTTAAAGAATAAAATTAGATTTTACAGACAGATTTCTGCAAAGATAGCACAGATGACCTTGTACACCCATCACAGTTTTTGTGGGTGTTAATGTCCTGCTCAGCTGTGGCGCCTGTGCCGGAACTAACGCCAACGGCAGCACCTTGCTATTAACTAACTCAACTGTGCTCTTCTTTCACACCTTCTTCAGGAATGTCTTTCTTCTGTTCCAGGATCCAGCTCTGGACACAAGCTGCTCATCATTAGCTCTGTTGTGTTGCTCATTCTTTATTTTTATTTATTTTTTATTGATTATATTGTAGTATCACATAATTGTCCTCATCCCCCCATTCCCATCCCAAACCCCTCCCCACGTATGTCCCACCCCCCTGTTGTCCGTGACCACTGGCTAGGCTTATATGCATGCACACAAGTCCTTTAGTAGATCTCTCCCCCTTTTTCCCACCCTCCCCTACCTTCTCTCTGAGGTTTGACAGTCTGATCAATGCTTCCATGTCTCTGGGTCTGTTTTTGTTCATCAGTTTATGTTGTTCATTATTTCCCCTAGATGTGTGTCTTTATTTTTCTATGGTAACAATATTTTATTTATTATGAAAATTTAGCAAATCCATGTTAAAATAATTTTTAATTGTAAACACACACCTAAGTGTAAGAATTGCTGAGCAAGCCTCCCTCCCTGAAGTGTGGTCCCCAAAAAGCAGCATCAGTGTCACCTGGGAGCCTCTTGGAAAGGCACCACTGGCCCACCCACACCTACAGAATCAGGGTCTGCCTTTCAACAGAGCGCTCAGCAATCTGTATGCACATGGACCTTTGCACATCTCTGATGTAGCCTCTTGTTCCTCCTCAACTTAGGCCAGTCCAGAGAAAGCCTATCAAATACTGATGTCCAAGTTTGCTCCAGAACACTCCGGTCAGCTGGGTGGGGTCTAAGACTATTCCAGAACACTCCGGTGAGCTGGATGGGGTCTAAGACTATTCCAGAACACTCCGGTGAGCTAGGTGGGGGTCCAGGACTGTTCCAGAACATTCCGGTGAGCTAGGTGGGGGTCCAGCGCTGCTCCAGAACACTCTGATGAGTGGGGAAGGACCTTGAGTAGGATCTCTTTTTCAGTGATTTTAGGAAAGTTTTCCAGGTGGTTCCAGATCAGCCAGGGTTGAGAACCACTGTTAGAGGAGAAAGAGCTATCAGAGGTTGCATTCCAGAGCAGCACTTATTAGCTCTATGATGTTAGATGTTGCTCCAGAGCTTTAACTTCTGAATCTGTAAAGTGGATATATATATATATATAAAGTACTATTTCTAGGCAGATGGTGCAAATGGAGCTCCTGGAATCTTCCTTGCCTTGTGCCTCAGTTTCTGGGATGGATTGTTCTGCATGTTGGAGTGAAAAGCATATGCAGCCAAACAGAGCTGCAGAATGGGAGCTAGACTCTGTTTTCGTGTTAAGTGGACTAAGGCAAAGAGGACCGCTTGCTCCTGAGTCTAACAAGCCCAGGTGCCCAGGGAGCCTAGTCAGGGGCTACTTCCTCCCCTGGACCCTGCCGCCGCTTGAACACCACTCCTCCTCTGTAGGTAAATCAGTGGTGCTTCCTGCAGCAGGAGCTGCTTGCCAGCTTAGAGGGGGGCTGTCCTCCGTGTATGCTTTGAGTCTTTCTCCTCATTAGGTGCACAGGTCCGCAACGAGGCCAACTCGGGCAGCCTAATAGGCGAAGGACGTGCTTGGCTTTCGGGCGGATCGTCAATAGGCCTGTCTGCATTTCTGACCTAATCAGCTGCCTGGGGTCTCTCTCCGCCGAGTTCCCTCGGGGCAGAAGCTGTTACAGCTAAACAGTTTAAATCAGCTCCAAGCTCCAGGAGCAGAAACTGAAAAAAAATAATGGTAATGTTCACGGAAGCTTGTGTACACAAAGAACCTTTTTGATGATGGCAAGTGAGTTTGCACAGCATCTGCTCTTTACCTGAAATCAGACCAGAGCCTCCATGGGCCGTGCCAAGGCCATGTTCCTGAGAACAGGTGCACTCACATTCAAGTGAAACTGTCCGGTCATGTAGCAGTCAGTTCTTTCACAGGAGACCTGTGGCCAGAGCTCAGCAGGAAACAGCACATTCCATTATGGAGTGCTGGGACCAGGCTTCAGCCACAGTTAATATCCCCACCCATCTGGTAGGCTCTGGCACAGGCTATGTTCAAGTTTGACACAGACAGGGGTAACTTGCTGCAACCTGCATGGCTGGGTTCAGGATCTGAAGGAAGGGCTGACACACAAATGAAAATGTTATACAAGAAATATGAATTTAAAAGGCATTTGGGACTAGGGGATGTTTCTTTTGTGAAGAGCACACCGCCTTCTGGCCTTTTATTTGTGAATACACATTTTCCCTTTAGCAATGCTTACAGGCATATTAAAGGTAAAGTTTGGTAAACAGTAAAAGGACTATCAGGTTAGGGAATTGCAGTGAGCCACCACTATTTCAACACTCCATGCTTAAGCCCTGCTAACACCCAAGGTGCATCGGCCTTCCTCATTCCATCCTGTACTGACAGTACTGGCAAGCAGTGACTTCTGCAGCAACTGAAATATATGCTTTAATGTACCATTTAGCAAAACCTTAAACAAACTGGATTAAATATGGCTGAAGTTTATGGGTTTATAAAACACACACATACACACACACACACACACACACACACACACACAACAGATTCACTAGGTTTCAGACACTGATGAATCAGAATTCTTTAAACTCTGTCATCCTCCAGGCTTATTCCTGACTCAGTCCTCAGGGCAGCCAAATAGCTGAAGTATTTCCAGACATCCCTTCCCATGGCAGCCTGTAGGAGCTTCTCGCTCCCCAGCTTTGAAGAGTCCTGAGCTCCACATTAATGGATATAACTCATTTGCCTGCCTACTTGGGCAGGCATGTTGAAGGGAAATGACACTGTACAGAGTGGACTCAATTCCACCAAAACCTCAAAGCCACTTCTCAATAAGGTAAATAAATGCTGGGACAAAGACTCCTATAGAGACATTCTCACAAGACCTTAATAAATGTTTTTAATTAGAGAGAACGAGAGCAGATATAGGCTAAATTCAGAAAGCAGTTTAATATTGACATAGAATCTGTTCTCAAAGTGAGGGACATGGAAATTCAGATGAGCTACCTACTACCATCTCATGCTGATACAAACCTATTTTGAAGGGTTTGATCTTACAGCCATTGGATGCCTTCTGACACTGTGTGTGTGTGTGTGTGTGTGTGTGTGTGTGTGTGTGTGTGTGAAAAGTGGAGGTAGAGACCTAGAAATTTCTTTAATGACTAAGTATATTAGCTGCATGCTCGCAATCTTTCTTCCTACCTCAACTATTCTCATCATTCTTGGTGGCCAAAATATTCCTGTGGCTGTCATTTGGTCTTTGACCTACTCTCCTCTAAACATCTTTACCCTGCCCCACTTCCATTACCCACATCAGTATTCACACCCTGAACTTTGCACCAGGAAGTTTACCCCTTTTCCACAAAAAAAAATATATTTCAAACAGCTGTCTTAGACTAGCATTTTGCATTTTTGCTCACCTATTCCAGAATGCTCAAAGCCACAATTCTTTCATCCTTGCCATCCTAGGTCCCTTGGCCACACCCCCTTGATCAGTCTTCTGCTATTTTTGCTTGTCTCCTTATCTAGCTTAGATTACATGGCCCATTTTTATAATTATTACCTTGAAAACACTGTAACTCCTCTCTCTCTTCTTTCATCTTATTCAGATGGTTAAATCCCCTAACCAGCTAAACATACTAAAGAAAATCAGAGTCAGGACAGCCAGTTTCTCTTAAAAGTCATTATCACAGACCACATGTGAATGCTCCATAGGCCCCATCATCCATGTGCTTCTCTGGTATGACTCCTTCCTGTTCTGTAGACAATTGTGCATAAGTTCTCTCCTTTCTTCAGACCTATCATTTCCACTCTGCATGTCTTTTATTCTCCCATGATGATGTGACTTTATATGTATCTGGAAAATAGAAATCAATGGAGGAGCTTTTCATTCCCTCATGATACATCTACTCATGCCTGTTTTCTCTTCTTAGACTTTTCTCCTGTGAAGATGGAGGAAATAGGGGAGGAAGGAGTTCATGTTTAATGGTACAGAGTTTCAGTTTGAGATGATGAAGAATCTCTGGAGATGGATGGTGGTGGTGGTTGCACAACAATGTGAGTGTACTTAAAACATCAAACTGTATATTTCTAAGATAGTTTAAATGGTAAGTTTTAAGCTATTTATATTTTACCACAGTAAAAATATTTGTTACTGATAAACCAACAAGAGGTCAAGAATCAGAGCAGAAAATAACAGATAAACAGACTTCCTGCAGTCTTTAGGGGCTAGAAGAAAGAAAGAAAGAAAGAAAGAAAGAAAGAAAGAAAGAAAGAAAGAAAGAAAGAAAGAAAATAAAGAGTTTTTAAGTTTCCAAAGCTGCCAGAAATTGGAGGACTAAAATGTCAATGAGAAGAGAAACCAAGATGGTGGCATAGGTAAACACCTAAACTGCTGCCTTGCACAACAATTTCAAAACTACAACTAAAAGACAAAACTGACAACATCCAGAACCACAGGAAGGCTGGCTGAGTAGAAATTCTACAGCTAGAAGAGAAGAGAAAAGCACATTGAGATTCAAAGAAACTGCAGAAGGCAGAGGTACCAAGGCACACGTGTGCACACATGCCAGTGCAGAGGGCTGTCAACTGAGAACATGGCTGGCTTTCTCAACTGAGAGGGAGACAGAAGCTGCCAACAACTCTGAACTCCAGTTCCAGGGGAGACTCTGGGGACCCAGGCTCTTTCGGGAAGAAACTGGACTGTCTGGCAGCAGGCAAAACTCAAGGGCAGCTTTCTCTCAGAGATGCTTGCAGCAATTACCTCAGGACACTGAGACACAGGGGCCTCTTAGGGCAGAGCTGACAGGAAGTCATTGCAGTCTGCTGTACCCTGAGATTCCGCCCCATCCAAGCTGAGCACAGAGGCTTTTGCAAGTCTTGTCTCATAAGTGTCTCCAGCACAGAAGTTCTCTCAGCCTAGACTCAGCTGATCCTCACCGCCAATTGGCCTGAAGATCAATTACTCCCAGTGATACCAACAGCAATCAAGGCTTAACTACAACAAGCTGTTCACACAGTCCACAAAGGGGTGCACCAAGAGTGTCCACCTCAGGTAACTGGGGAGGCTGAGCCACTGGGCCCTATAAGACACCTAGCATACAAAGCCACTCTATTAACTCAGGGAAGCAGTCAAAATTCAGCTACAAAGAAACAGGTCACAAATGAAAGAAATAGAGGAAAGCAAATGACTGGATATAGAGTTCAAAACCATGGTTATAAGGTTTTTCAAGAATTTTCTAGAAAAGGCCAATAAATTTAGTGAGACCCTCAAGGATATGAAAAAGGACCAGCTAGAAATTAAGCATACACTAAATAATATACAGAGATCCAAAAGCAGAGGATCTCAAGAATCAAGTCAAAGATTTGAAATACAAAGAAGCAAAAACACCCAATCAGAAAAGCAAAAAGAAAAGAAAAATCCAAAAATATGAAGATAGTGTAAGGAACCTCTGGGACAACTTCAAGTGTACCAACATCAGAATTATGGGGATGCCAAAAGAAGAGAGAGAGCAAGATACTGAAAACCTATTTAAAGAAATAATGACAGAAAACTTCCCGCACCTGGTGAAAAAAATAGAATTATGAGTTCAGGAAGTGCAGAGAATTCCAAACAAAAGGAATCCAAAGAGGACCACACCAAGACACATCATAATTAAAATACCATGAACAAAAGACAAGGAGAGAATATTAAAGGCTGCAAGAGAAAAACAGCTAGTTACTTACAAGGGAACTCCCATATGATTGTCAGCTGATTTTTCAACAGAAACTATCCAGGCCAGCTGGGAGTGGCAAGAAATATTCAAAGTGATGAATAGCAAGAACCTACAACCAAGATTACTCTACCCAGGAAAGCTATCATTTAAAATTGAAAGTCAGATAAAGAGCCTCACAGATAAGAAAAAGCTAAAGGAGTTCATCACCACCAAACCAATATTATATGAAATGCTGAAAGGTATTCTTGAAGAAGAAGAAGAAGAGGAAGAAGAAGAAGAAGAAGAAGAAGAAGAAGAAGAAGAAGAAGAAATAAGGTAAAGATAAAAATTATGAATTACAAATATTTATCAACAAGTGAATCTAAAAATCAAGTGAATTAAAAATCTGATGAACAGAATGAACTAGTTAATATAATAAAATCAGGGGCATAGAAAGGGAGTAGACTGATAACTCTTGGGAATAAATGGGTGTGGGGGGTGTGGGAAGAGATGGAAATTGGAAAATATATTTTAAAAGCATCAAATTAAAAATTAATAAAGAAAATATATCTAGTTTAAGAAGTCAATGGATGGATTCAATAACAGATTAAAATCAACTGAAGAGAAAATCATTGGAATGGAAAATAAGACTTTATAAAAAAAATAATATAGACTTTATCAGAAAGAGAGAACAAGATTCAAAACAGAGAAAAGAGATTAAGAGACATATTGGGAAAAATAAAATAATTTAACATTTGTGTAATTGGAGTCTCATAAAGAAGGAGGAGAAGGAGAAGGAGGAGGAGGAGGAGGAGGAGGAGGAGGAGGAGGAGGAGGAGGAGGAGAGAGGAGTAAAAATAGATTTTTCCAAAATAGTTAGAACACATAGAGTTAAGAATTGTTACAAACTCCAAGCACAATACAAAATTTCAAACACATATGAGGAAATTGTAGAAAACTGTAAACACCAAATGCAAATATAAAATTGTAAAAGCAACTGAAATGAGTCATGGGAGGTAGGTTGCATTAAAAGAAGGAACAGTAAGCCCTGGCTGGTATTGCTAGGTGGTTAGAGCATTGGCCCTCACACCAAAAGGTTTCAATTCCTGGTCAAGGGAGCATATCTGGGTTGTAGGTCCCATCCCTAGCCTTGTTCAGGACTCATTGGGAGATAACAAACAAATTGATGTGTCTCTTTCATATCGATGTTTCTTTCTCTCTTTCCCTCTCTCTCTCTCTCCTTATTTCTCTCCCTCTCTCCCTCCCTCCCTTCCTCCTTTCCTTCCACTCTTTCTAAAAACCAATGGAAAAAATATCTTCAGGTGAGGATTCACACACACACACACACACACACACACACACACACACACACACACAGAGACCATGAAGAAACAATAAAAATGAAGGTTCAATTTCCAACTAAAATTATGGAATTCAGAAGTAATTGCTACAATTTAATCTAAGTATCGAAGAAAAGAATTACAACCCTTGTGAAAATACCCTTCAAAAGTGAAAGTGAAATAAAGTATCGTCCAGCAACTGAAACTGGAAGTTCATCTCCAACTCAGATCAGACTATTGGGTGTGCAAGGGAGGCCTCAGGTTCTGCTCTGGCTGCCGTGACAAAACCCAGGCTCTGGGGCTTAAACCATAGAAATCATTTGGCACAGCCCTGGGCATGCACAGCCTGCCATCGGGGTGTCCACATGCTTGCAATCCGGTAGGGTCCTCCTCCTTGCCTGCAGATGGGCCTCTTCCTGTTGTTTCCTCAGATGGCGGAGAGAAAAGCAAGCCCTCACCTCACTCTGTATAAGGGCACTGATCTCATCGGGAGAATGCCAACCTCATGACCGAATGACCCCAGTGATCAAAGGCCCCCTTTCCAAGCACCGTTTACATGGTGGATTAGGGTTTCGGCATATCAGTACTGGAGACACACACGCATGTAGTCTATAACCAAAGGTTTCTGAGATGCTGGCAATATTTTGTTTTATAATCTGAGTAGCGGTTGCACAGGTATGCTCGCTTCATGAAAAATGTTTGATCTGCACACCTGTGATTCATGCTCTCTTCTCAGCATGTTACAGTTTCACAAACATATTTAGTTATAAATCCATGTCCCTTTTCCTGTCACTTAGAAAACATTGTTTATTCTTGGTGTGTTAACTGCTCTATATCTCATTTTCTTTTTGTTTTACTTTAATCTAGATTATTCTTCACAACTTCAATGACATGATTTAAAATCATCAATGCCACCCGTCCATCCATGGTTCTGTCACGTTTCCTCATCTCTGTCTTTGTGGCATGGAAAGCTGCCATCGACAATACACAGACGATACGCACATGGATGGATGCTCTAAAAGAGTTATTTACCAAAACAGGTGTCACAGCGAGATTTGGCTCAAGGATTATAGTTCCCTGCTTTCTGGCCTATATGATACTCACTCTTGAACCTCGGACAGGCATTTTGATATTAAGAAAGTTAAATATTTTTCCCTGAGTTGGTCAATTTTTAAATCAAGATATTTAGATATTTGGTCAAATATTGTTTTAAATGTGTTCGAGGAGGTATTGTTTAGATAAAATTAGCATTTAAAAGAGTGGGCTTGGAGTAAAAAAATAAACCTCTGTAATGTGGGTTGGTCTCGTTCATCAGCTGAAGACTTAACAGAAAAAAGACTGCCCTTTCTGGCGGAGAAGGAACCGCTCCCAGCTTATCACCTTTGTATTTAAAGTGAAACTCTCCCCTGGGTCTTAGCCTGCTGGTCCACCCAGCAGATTTTGGATTTGCCAGTCCTTACAATTATATTATGTGAGTGAGATAATTCCTTAAAATCTCTGTCTCTCGTGTGTATGTGTGTGTGTGTGTGTGTACACACACATATATAATTCTCTCCAACTCCACCATCATTGTGACTCAAGCCATTATTTCCCAACTATATAATGTTGATATCCAGCTAACATGTCTCCCTCTAGTCCTTCATCCTTAGAAAAGTCAGAGTAATGTTTGTAAAGGCAAGATCATATTGCTCCCTGCTTAAGATAAATACTCTAAACAAACTCAGCTGTCCTGCCCAGCCCTGCCAGGGTGTGGAGAGGAAGGCGTGGGAAGCGGAGTGTGCTCAGCCTGCTGACCGGAGAAGCTGGCCTTCAGCTCCGGGTCACACAGCGCTGGCCCAGGGTTGCCATAGCTTTGCTTCTGGAAGAAGAGCAGCCATCCATCCATCCAGTTTTCCTTGGTCTTTGTAACGCACCGGACTCCTTGTCGGGTTGTCAAATCACTTTTAGGTTCTGTTTCTCTTTCTTTCCTTCCAAATGCCTATCTCTCCTCGCCTCTGCCCACCTTCCCCCTATCTGCCCAGGTAATCTAACGCTGATTTTCAACACACATCCGCCGCTCCCACCTTGGGTCACTTTCCCTGCTGCTCCTTCTGCTCAGGCTTCCCTCCACCTCCCGTCCCTTTCCCCTGGCTGAGATGGCAGTGTACCCCTTGCTCCCTGAGGCCTTCTTCAGGCCTCCCCTGATTCTGAGTTACCTGCTCTCCCTGGACTGCATGTTCCCCGTGACAGCTGGCACCTGCCAGGCTGCATCTCAGGCGTGTTCCAGGAGGCTGTGGCTCACTGCCCCTGTGCATGGACAGCATCTGGTATTCCTTCTTGCTCAGCACAGGAATGGCCATGGTTTGAACCCTGCTCCTAGGTTTTGCCTGGTTCACCTCCATGCTTCTCCAGGGGCTCTCGCTGTCCAAAGTGCTGGCCACCTCGTCCTGCCCATCTCCAGCCTACCTTCCTCAGCACTGCTCCTCTGCTCCCATCCCCAAGCCCAGACCTACTCACCGGCTCTGCTACTAGGGCCTGCTGCCCTCTCAGACAGTGGGACTGAGCTGACGCTTTACAGCAGGCCTCCGCTGCTTCCCAGCAGCTCTGGGTCAGTGTCTGCCTCCAGGCTGAGCTTTTCAGCGCCTGCCCTGACCTGAAGGGTGAGTCTTCACCGGCTCCCAGCTAGTGCTCTGTCCCCTGCTTCCTGCGCATGCCTGTGTCCACCTCAGACTTTCTCTCACATATGACCCTTGTCCTCACCCCTGAGCCTGTGTGAGAAGTAGCCCCTCACAATCATTTTCCTGTTAGGGGCGCTGAACAGAGGAAGCTGTGGTTACAGGCACACACGTTGTGTTACCTCAGACCTACATGTAAACTTTAGGCTCACCAGTGACTAGCTATGCCAAGCTGGGCAAGCTACGAACACCTCTGACTCTTAGTTTTCTCATCTCTAAAGTAGGAATAATAATACCTGTCCCATACGGTTCTTTAAAAATTGAAGCTAATGTGTTTAAACGCACTTAGTACATAAGTTATTTATTATTATTATTATTATTATTATTATTATTATTTAAATGTTGTTGCATACCAGGGTGGCTATGGCCTCACTCACTGTGCCCATCGAGCTCCACCTCCCTGTGCAGCATCCCCCAGCCGCTCCCACTCTCTCCTGGCAGATGCTCTTGGGATGTCGAGTTGCCTGCAGCAGCTGGCTCAGCACTGAGACAGCAGCACATGAATCAGACAGGATGCGAGGAGGAGGAGGCTGAAGACAGAAGCTCCAACTACCTTGGTGACAAGGAACAGAGAGAGAAAGAACAGATTATAATAGGATTTGGGGGTTGTTTTTCTGCCAGTGGGGTGAGTTTAAGCTTCTCCCACATTCACCACCCACTCGGGGTTTGGCACATTACTTCTGGGAGTGGCAACCAGTTGGGAATTTGGCAACCAAAAGGGACAAGTTTGCAAATGCCACCTGCCACCTGATGGCCAGGCTGGAGGAGGAAGGACCGGAGAAGGGGGTGGGGGGAGGGCAGGAAGCCCCGCTAGCCTTGCTGATGTGCTTGTCTTGGACGGATTTCTGGCCTGGTGGAGGAGGATTCCCACACTTGGAATTAGTTCCATAAAATTTGATGCCGTTAAGAATAAGTTTTCAATTTCACTGAAGGTCATTCGAAACCTAGTCCTTCCTGAACTCTCTCATCTCCCGCCACCTCTCCCACACATAAGGAGAGAGATAAAACCAGAAGGGTTTATTTCCTAAATACCAGCTTCTGTGCCTGGCTCTCATTTAGCCTTCTTAACAGCCCTTCAGAGCAGGTCTTATTATTACTCTTATTTTCTAGACAATCAAACTGAGGCTCGGCATTATTAAATTATTTCCTTGGTTCACAGATTTAGAACAGAGGTGAGCCAGGCAGCCTGGTAACACATTGCGATGAGGAGGCTTCAGTGACTTTGTGAAAAGAATGAGCTGTCCCCTGTATGCAGGTGTTGCCTAGCGTGGGTCAGGCACTGCTGTCCACACCTGTCCACCCTGGGCACCAGGGGGCACAGCACAGGCTGAGCAACGTCTTACAGCTCCCCAGGTCAACTGGGCAGCAGGGGGCAGAGTCGGGATCCTCTCACATTTATTTTCCTCTTACACTCAGGTGCTTCCCAATTCACACATCTTCCTATCCAAAGAGGCTGTTACCTGCCACATCACCCCCTGGGCCCGCACAGCAGTGCGGATGGAATTCGTGTTGGTAAGTAAGGGCCACCTGCCTTCTCGGTCTCTCGGAGAGGACAGTGCCCACCCCTCCTGTGGGAGCGGGGAGCTGAGGGTGGGATGGCAGAGGGGCCGCCAGCTCCCTGTGCCCTGGGGAGATGTCACCCCTCCCCAAGTCCTCACTGAACTGAGGGGAGTGGGTGGTGCCAGGCTCCTCAGCCTTCTGGGAGGAATGCATGGTCCTTTCCCACAAAAAGCCTTCACAATTCTTGGAGACGGAGAGCTCAGGGAAAAGACATTAGGGAGAGAAGATGTCACCAACTGAAGCACAGTTAAAAAAAATAAATAAACTGCCTTGGCTCTGCCGTCTGCGAAGTGTTGGATCTCACCCTCGGGTCCTCTTGTCTGCCAGGGTCCTCCACAGGCTTTAAAGTCTGGAAACCCAGTTTTATCTGGAGAGGACGCTCAGGGGCAGCGCAGTTGGCACACTCCTGGCTCCGTAGGAGAGACACACACCCAAGACAGTCCTTCGCTTTCTCCGTCATCCGGGTACAGGGGGGAGCTGCAAGCTTGCACTCAGAAACCAGACAGCAATGTCTGCATTTAGCCACCATCCCGTAGCTGCCCTCAGCCTGTTCCTTCCTCTGCAAGTGGGGTGGTCAGCACTCTCCTCCTGGGGCTGATCCATGGAGCTCCTGCAAAGCTTGGCTCCGCCCTGGAAGGGCAGAGAGATGGCCAACCAGCCAGGGCACAGCCCACAGATGATGTCCTATTGGCTTGGGTGGTGGAAGCACAGGGAGCTGCTGCCATTTGCCACTCAGCATGGGACACTTTGCAACTGGAGAGAGAGAGAGAGAGAGAGAGAGAGAGAGAGAGAGAGAGAGAGAGAGAGAGCTTTTAAATGTTTGGTTGGAAAACCAGCCAGACTGGCTTGCACCGAGTAAACCACTGGCTTTCACAAGAATTATTGGTAATGGCCTCCTCCTTCTCTTCTTTCTGCCCCTCCCCCTTCCCTTGGAGAGAGCTGGGTTGCCTGTATAGAGAAATGTCAGAAGGCACGCTCGCTCTTGACAGGGCAGCACAGAGAGCTGGAGGCTCAGGAATCCCAGCCAGTGCTCTCCAGTCACACCAGCTCAGCGCATCGTTCACAAGCTCCGAGCTGCAGAGCGTCTGCTCCTGGAGGAGAGGCTGAGGACTCTGACAGCCAGCCCGCATCACTTAGTTATTGCCCCCGAGCCTGAGAGGATGTAGCGAGCCTATTTCCTGCAGGCGTGCTCTCTGTACGCAGCCCCACCGGTGATTTAATTAAGCTACATAAATGCTAAATGGAATTCAAGCAGAATGGGATTTGCTGATCTGTGTGTGTTGAAAGAAATTCCTTGTTCTGTTCTAATTGAATAGATTGAACACAGGCTGTATTTGTTCTTATCCCGCAGCCGCTTTCTCGGGAGCGACAAATTGGAAATGTTATCTGGCTTGATATGCCAGTTTTTCTGAGAAAATCACTCTGCCAGGTGTTAGGGGAAGGAGGCGCTGAAAACAGCTTTGTTTTCAAAGTCATATGTCACAGACCAAGGAGACTTCAACAGAAAGGTGTGGCCGGTGCTGGCAAGGATATGGTGAGGCTGGTGCCTCATGCGTTGGCCAGTAGTGCTGAACATTAACGCAGCCATGGAAAGCAGGTGAGACCGGTCAGAGATCTTAAAGGTTACCCCATGCTTCACGCTCCTGCCAGGGATCCCAGGGAATCAAACCCAAATAACGAGGCCTGGGGGGAGCCCCACGCAGGGCGGTGTCCAGCATGTGCTCGCTGCAGCAGCACGCCAAGCAGATTCACCAAGACATTTTCCAGAAAACTCTAAATAAGAAACAGATAAGTACGGCATGATACTTTCTTAATAGACTATTAGGCAGCTCGTTAATGTAATGACCCCTTGAAATTCAATAGTGAGTTAAAAATAAAGTTATATGCCACACACTATACATAAAAATATGTCACTCAGCATGAAATGGCCAGAACAAACAAGTTCATAGAGACAGAAACAATGGAAATAATGGTTGTCAGAGGCTAGAGGAAGGGGAGAATGGCGAGTGACTGCTAAGGGTTTCCTTTTGGGGTGATGGTTTGTTCTGGAACAAGATAGTGGTGATGGTTACACCCCATTGTGAATATAAAATGCCACTGAATCGGACACCTCGAGATGGTTACAATGGTGAATTTGATCTTTTGTGTATTTTCTGCAATATTTTAAAAAAATATAATGAAGAATGAAAAATAAAAGAGGTATCAAAAAATCTGAACAGCAGTTATTTTTAAAAGCTTGTATTATGGCTGAAGTCTATATGTCCTTTGAGACTTTCTGTGATGTTAGTATTACTGAGAGGCAGAATCAGTGCCAGAATCCAGCCAAGAACGCAAGAGTCAGGGTCAGGGCCAAGATCAGGGTTTCTCTCCTACCCCACTCCCAGGCAGTGGGGAGGAAAAAATGGATTCCAGGAAAGAATGTGTATCTTAGAAAAGAAAGAAAAACCAACAGTCAGTAGTCTAAGCTTTCATCTTGGAGAACTAGATAAAGAAGCAGTATACAAGCAAGTAGAAAGAAAGAAATAACAATAATTTGAACAGAAATTAATAAAACTTGAAAACAGGATATCAAAAGAGAAAAGCAATGAAACCAAAAGCTGCTCTTATTTTCATTATTTTATTTGGTGGTACAAAAGTTTTATTTATAAAATACATCTTTAAAAATTTTATTGTTGACCCTATTAGAGATGTCACCCACTCCCCACATCTGTCCCCTCCACCCAGACCCCTCCCTCTGGCCCTAACCACATTGTTGTCTGTGTCCATGACCATGCATATATGCTCTTCCGCTGTTCTCTTCCCCTTCTTTCATCCTGTCTGCACGCCCCACGTACACAACTTCCCTCTGACACCTGTCAATTTTTTTTAAAAGGTCAGTGAGATTGATAAACTTCTAGTCAGAACAACAACAACAAAAATAGAGAAGACACAAATTTTTAACATCAGGAATGAGAGGGGAGATTCCTATGAACATTAAAAGGATAAGTTGATATTATGAATATTTCTATACCCCTAAATTTGATTAAATAAATTAATGTATTGAAGAAGAACATAAACTACCAAAGCTTATACAAGTAAAAATAGATAATCTATATAGGCCTATATCTATTATAAATTGAATTTATTGTTAATAACATATATATATATATATATATATATACACACACACACACACACACACACACACACACACACATATATATATATATATATATATATATATATATATATGCCCAAATGCTTTCACTGGTGAGTTCTATGAAGCATTTTAAGAAAGAAGTTTAAGAAATACAATTCTCTACAATGTATTTCAGAAGATAGAGGCAGAGAGAACACCCGCTAACACATTCTATGAGGCCAACTTTATCTAAATACCAAAACCAGACGGAGACACTCTAAGAAAGGAAAACCACACACCAATATTACTCACGAACACATATGCAAAAACCTTCAGCAACACTTTGGAAAATAGAACCAAGCAATGTATGAAACGAATTCTACACCAGGACTAAGAGGATTTACTCTAGGCTCACAATGGTGATTCCATACCCAAAAACACATAATATAATTCATATGCTAACCAGGAAAAAAAGCAAAGGCATATGGCATATCAATAAATGGAAAAAAGAATTTTAACAAAATCCAACACCCATTCATAATAAAAACTCCTAGAAAACTTCAATTTGCTGAAACTCATCTAAAAGACCCACAGCTACCAGCAGAGTTATTGGGGAGGAGACTTTTATTGCCCCCAGCCCAATGACACCCATTCTCACCACTTTTACCCAGCATTGTCCTGGGAGTTTCGCTAATGAAATGGCACTAGAAAGGAAAATAAAATCTATCAGGAATGCGGAGGAAGGAAATAATACATCTCTGCAAGCAGATGACATATGAATGTCTACAAAGAACAATCCAAGGAATCACTAAAAACTTCTGGAACTAATAAGCAGTTATAGCAAGGCCACAGGATATAAAAGTAACATAAAAAGTCAATTTTACCTATATATCAGCAATGGGCAACTGGAGTTTGTAATTTAAAACAAACAACAATGTTACATTAGCTTGCAAAAGAATAAGTATAATTTTAGCCAGATATGTGTAGGATCTATAAGTGAAAACCATAAAACTATGATGAAAGAAATTAAGATCTAAATAGAGATATTTCATATTCATAGATAAGAAGCCTCAATATTGTGAAGATATAAATTCCTCTGAATCTATTCTATATATTCAATGGAAAACCTGAAGCAGAAACAAAATCCCACCCATTTATTTTGTAGATATGACTTTAAAGTTTTTTAAAAATCATTTGTATAATGATTTTAAAGTTTTATGCGGAGAAGCAGAAGACACACACTAAGCAGCACTTAATGAAGAAGAATAAAGTCAGAGACTGACACTGCCTGGCTTGAAGACTTACTGCAAAGCTAAATAACAAGACAAATGGTATGGGGAAGCATAGGCAAATTGATGAAAAGAATAGAATAGATTGGAATAAAATAGAACATATAGAATAGAATAGAATAGAATAGAATAGAGCATTAGAATAGAGCATTGGAATAGAACATTAGAACAGAACATAAATAGAATAGAATAGAATAGAATAGAATAGAATAGAATAGAATAGAATAAGAGAGCCCAGAAATTGACCCACACAAATATAGTTAACTGATCTTGGACAAAGGAGCAAAAAAAATTCATTGTAGAAATCAGAAATGAGAGGGGAGATGAGCATTAAACCAGTAGGTTTTCAACAAATGGTGATGGAACATTTGGACATCTGGATGTAAAAAAATAAAATAAAAGATTACTTTGAAATAGGGCTTAAATGTAAATTGCAAAATTATGAGACTTCTAGAAGATAACATAAGGGAAACCTGGTGACCCTGGGTTTGTTGGTGAATATTTGATCAACACCAAAAGTGCACTCTGTTAAAGGAAACAGTTTGGAAAGTTTGACTTTACTAAAAATGAAGACTGTTCTCTGGGAGCAACACTCTGGAGAGCATGGAGGGTCAGGCCACAGGCGCGAAGGACATATTTGATGAACACACATCTGTTAAAGGACCTTTATCCAAAATACAAAGAGCTCTTAGAATGCAACATTAAGAAAACTAACAATCCAAAAAGAAATGGGCAAACGATGTGACACATACCTTGCCAATGAAAGATAGACATACAGATGTAAGTAAGCATGAGGAAAGGTGTTCAGCACCCATGTCCTTAGGGAATCTGCAGCTGTTACACACCTCCTAGAATGACTAAAACCCAAACAAAGCTGACAGTGCCCTTGCTGGCAAGGTGCCCACGGATAGGAATGCCTACTGGTTGATCTCTTACCCCCCACCTCTTACCCCTGCTTTCCTTCTGAGCTTGGACAGTCTGTTCGATGCTTCCATGTCTCTGGATCTATTTTTGTTCATCGGTTTATGTTGTTCATTGTATTCCACAAATGAGTGAGATCATGTGATATTTATCTTTCTCTGCCTGGTTTATTTCGCTTAACATAATGCTCTCCAGCTCCATCCATGTTCTTGCAAATGGTACGAGTCCCTTCTTTTTTACAGCAGCATAGTATTCCATTGTGTAAATGTACCACAGTTTTCTAACCCATTCATCTGCTGATGGGCACTTAGACTGTTTCCAAATCCTAGCTATTATAAATTGTGCTGCTATGAACATAGGGGTGCTATTTATTGCTGGTGGAGATGCTACATGGTGCAGCTACTTTGCAAGACGGGGGCAGTTACTATCTTTTCTAAAAATGATTTTAGAGAGAAAAACAGAGGGAGGAAGAAAGAGAAGGAGAAGCATCGATGTGAAACATGGATTAGTTGTCTCCTGCACACTTCCTGACCAGGGATTGAACCTGAAACCTAAGTATATGCGAGAATCAAACACTCCACCTTTTGGATTTCTTGAGAATGCTCCAACCAATTGAGCCACACAGGCCAGGGCCAGAGTGGCAGTTTTTACAAAGCTTAATATTACCATATGGGTCAGCATTTAGGCTCCTAGGTGTTTACCCAAAATAATGGAAAGCTTATGTATACTCAAAAAACTTCACACAGATGTTAATAGCAGCTTCATTTATAATAGCCAATATCTCGAAGCAACTAGGTCATACTTCAGTAAGTGAATGAATAATCTGTGATAGATATGTACCATAGAATATTATTCAGCAATAAAAAACTAAACTAGGACATGGAACAAAATTAAGGGCCAGTCTGAGAAACCTACACATTAGTAGATGACATTTTGGGAAAAAACAAAATCGCAAAGACAGTGGAAGCTCAACAGTTGCCAGGGGCTTGGGGCGGGAGGGATGCATAGGGAAGACAGGGCATTTTCTGGGCAATGAAAGTACTCTATTATGACATAATGGCGGTAAATTTGTCAAACTCATAGAGCTGTGAAACACACAGAAAGAACCTCAGTGTAAAGTAAGGACCTAATAGCAATGTGTAGCAGTGGAAACAGATGTGGGTGTTTTAACAGGAATGAAGATGCTGTAATGGGAACAGTGTGCTGAGATGGGGAGTGAGGTGAGGTATGTACATGGAACTTGCTCTACTAACTGCTCAATTTTTTTACAGAAAAATTGAAATCTACCATTCTCTAATTTTTAAATTACAGTTGACATCCAATATTATATTATTTTCAGGTGTACAACATAGTGGCTAGATTTGTTTTGTTGTTGTTGTTGTTGTTGTTGTTAACCAGGTCTGGATTCTCATTTATTTTTTAAAATTTTATAATTATTTTTATACTTACTTTTAATTTAAATTCTTTATTGTTTAAAGTATTACATATGTCTCCTTTTCCCCCCATTGACCTCTCCCTGGACGCTCCCACCCCCCTCTCCCTGGAACAATATCCTCACCCCCCTACTGTCTGTGTCCATGGGTTATGATCACATGCATGCATACAAGTCCCTTGGTTGATCTCTTACCCCCATACCTTTCCCCTACCTTTCCTCTGAGGTTGGATGGTCTGTTTGATGCTTCTATGTCTCTGGAACTATTTTTATTCATCAGTTTGTGTTGTTCATTGTATTCCACAAATAGTGAGATCATGTGATATTTTTCTTTCTCTGCCTGGCTTATTTTGTTTAACATAATGCTCTCCAGGTCCATCCATGCTGTTGCAAATGGTAAAAGTTCCTTCTTTTTTACAGCAGCATAGTATTTCAATGTGTAGATGTACCACAGTTCTTTAATCCGTTCATCTGCTGATGGGCACTTAAGCTGTGTCCAAATCTTAGCTATAGTGAATTGTGCTGTTATCCTACATAGGTGTGCATATATCCTGCCTGACCGGTGTTTCTGATTTGTTGGGATATATTCCTAGAAGTGGGATTACTGAATCAAATGGGAGTTCCATTTTTAATTCTTCAAGGAAACTCCATACCGTTTTCCATAGTGGCAGCACCAGTCTGCATTCCCACCAGCAGTGCACAAGGGTTCCCTTTTCTCCACATCCTCACTAGCACTTGTCATTTGTTGATTTATTGATGATAGCCATTCTGACAGGTGTGAGATGCTACTTCATTGTCGTTTTGATTTGCGTCTCTCAGATGTTTAGTAACTTTGAGTATGTTTTCCTACTTCTCTTGGCCTTCTGTATGTCCTCTTTTGAAAAAAGTGTCTATTTAGGTCCTTTGTTCATTTTTCGATTGGATTGTTTATCTACCTTTTGTTAAGTTGTATGAGTTCTCTGTAAATTTTGGAGATTAAACCCTTATCAAATATAACATTGGCAAATATGTTCTCACATGTAGTGGGCTCTCTTGTTTCGTTGATAGTTTCTTTTGTTGTGCAGAAGCTTTTTATTTTGTTTTAGTCCTATTTGTTTATTTTCCCTTTAGTCTCCATTGTACTAGGAGCTGTATCAGTAAAGATATTGCTACGATATATGTCTGATATTTTGCTGCCTATAATTCTTCTAAGATTTTTTATGGTTTCCTGTCTTATGTTAAAGTCTTTTATCCTAGAGTTTATTTTTGTGTATGGCATAAGTTGTTGGGCTAGTCTCAATTTTTTGAAGGTATCTGCCAGTTTTCCCAACACCATTTATTGAAAAAACTGTCTTGACTCCCTTGTATGCTCTTGCCTCCTTTGTCAAATATTAATTGAGCATAATGGCTTGGGTTGATTTCTGGGAGCTCTGTTCTGTTTCATTGGTATATATGTCTGTTCTTGTGCCAGTACTAGGCCATTCTGAGAACAGTGGCTTTGTAATATAACTTGACATCTGGTATTGTGATCCCTCCACCTTTATTCTTGCTTAGGATTGCTAAAAGACCCTGGTTATTCAGGGTCTTTTTGAAATTATTATTCCATATGAATTTTTGGAGAGTTTTTTTATAGGTCTGTGAAATGTGTCATTGGCATTTTAATGGAGATTGCATTAAATCTACAGATTACTTTGGGTAGTATGGACATTTTAATGATGTTGATTCTACCAATCCTTGAACATGGTATATTATTCCATTTGTTTATGTCTTCCTCTATCTCTTTTTTAATTGTCTCATAGTTTTCCTAGTATAGGCTTTTACAACCTTAGGTAAGTTTGTTCCTAGTGTCTTTAATTTTTTTGTTGCAATGGTAAATTGCAAAATGGGATACCAAAGAGATCAAAGAAGAAATAAAAAGCATCCTGGAAACAAATGACAATGAGAACACAACAATCCAAAATCTATGGGACACAGTTAAAGCAATCCTGAGAGGGAAATTCATAACTCTACAGACCTACCTCAAAAGAATGGTAATAAATGACCTAACCCTACCACTTAAAAAATTTGAGAACAACAAGAAAATACCAGAGTAATCAGAAGGAAGGAAATAATAAAGATCAGAGTGGGAATAAATGACATAGGGACCAAAAAAAAAAAAATCAATAAAACCAAGAGCTGGTTCTTTGAAAGGATAAACAAGATTGATGAAATTCTAGCCAGGCTCACCAAGAAACAAGGAGAGAGGACCCAAATAAACAAAACCAGAAATGAAAGAGGTGAAGTAACAATTGACCCCACAAACTTACAAAGAATTGTAAAATAAAGAGTACTATGAACAACTCTACTCCAACAAACTGGACAATCTAGATGAAATGGACATATTCCTAGAGAAATCTTCCAAAACTCATCAGGAAAAATCAAGAAACTTGAATCGGCTGATGACTACAGATGAAATTGAAGCAGTAATCAAAAAACTTCCAGCAAACAATAGCCCTGGCCTGGATGGCTTCACAGGGGAGTTTTACCAGATATCCAAAGAAGAACTAAACCTATCCTCCTCAGAATATTGCAAAAAATTCAAGAGATAAGCACACTTCCAAGCTATTTCTATGAAGGCAGCATTAACCTAATCTCAAAACCAGATAAAGACACTACAAAGCAAGATAATTATAGGTCAATATCCCTGATGAACATAAATGCTGAAATCCTCAACAAAATTTTAGCAAATTGGATCCAGCATTACATTAGAAAGATCATACACCATGACTAAGTGGGATTTATTCCAGGGATGCAAGGATGGTACAATATCTGCAAATCAACAAATGTGATACACCACATAAACAAATTGAGAGACAAAAATCACATGATCATATCAATCCATGCAGAAAAATAATTTGACAAAATCCAACACCCTTTCTTGATAAAAACTCTCAGCAAAGTGAGAATAGAGGGAGTATATCTCAACATAATAAAAGCCTTATATGACAAACCCATAGTCAACATCATACTCAATTGGCAAAAACTGAAGCCATTCCCTCTAAGAACTGAAACAAGACAGGGATGCCCACTCTCACCACTCGTGTTTGACATAGTACTAGAAGGTCTAACCATAGCAATCAGACAAGAAGAAGAAATAAAAGGCATCCAAATTGGAAAAGATGAAGTAAAACTGTCATTATTCACAGATGACATGATATTTTACATAGAAAACTCTAAAGACTCCATAAAAAAAACTACCAGTACTAGACTTAATAAATTATTTGGGCAATGTAGCAGAATATAAAATTATTAAATCCAGAAATCTATGGCTCTTTTATCCACCAATAATGAACTCATAGAAAGAGAAACTTAAAAAAAAAATCCATTTACCATGCTAGACATTAATATACCTTAGGAAATGATCCCCTAGGTAAGTCTAATGCTCATCATGTACTGTACATCATTAATCATTATCACAATATTATTGACTATGTTCCCAATGCTGTAATTTATACTCCCAAGACTGTTCCTATAACTGGCAGTTTGTATTTCTTCATCAAAATCTACTATGTTGTTATTATTTTTTTTAGTTTGTCATGGCTGCTGGGGTCATCCATACCTCCCTGGGGATGATGTCGGTAGGTAGGGGCAAAGCTACCTTGGAAATGCAACCTTCCCTCAAATGTATTAATATTCTTCCCAGAGGTTTTGTTTTGTGTTTGGAATGATCTTCTCATGGCTTTGTCACCTACTGACAAAAGGGTTGCAGTTGTCAATCGACCTGGCAGTCCGTGAATGTCTAGATGGGCCCATGTGGGAGTGATGTCCAGGCCTGCCTTCCAGGGTCAATCCGTCTGTGCTCACTCTTGGCTCTGCCACCTGCAACGCACACGAGTCTAACCAGATATGGGGAAATGTTGGTATTTACCTCCACGATTGTTGTGAGGATTGACAACAATCCCTGGTCACCAGCAAGTGCTCAGTGAATGTGAGCTGTTATTTTTATTACTAGTATGTAGATGTCTTGCCCAACACTCACATCTAATAGGGAAAGATGAAAGATTCCAGCTCAAGTTACTCTAGATGTCAAAGTGCATGAAAGAGCAGCTAAGAGGGGCTCGGAAGCTGTGGAAACATTGCCCAGAGGGAGAAAAGAGAGAGACACGATCAAAACAGTCTGAAATATTCTCTGCCCTTTATCTGGGTGCCCAATATAGCTCACCCCAAGTCCATTTAATAATCCTCTGCAGTGAACTTGACCCTAACTCTGTGCTTTCCTAAGCAGAGAGTGTGCTGAGGCCTGGGGCCTTGCTTCAGGCTCCTCAGCACTCCCCTGACCTGCCCCCTCCCTGAGCCCCCAGCTCTCAGACTGGGATCAGAAGGGATGGGATCTAACACATTGGCGCTTGTGTTTTCTTTGTTCCTCCTGCGTTGCTCCCTGTGCCTGGGCCCCTGGCCGGGAAGAGAGCTCCTTTAGAAAACCACATCGCTGTCTTACGCTTTGCTTGGTAGACAGTTAGAGAGCCTTGTTTCTTCACTTCGGGGAGCTTACAGCACAGACATTGCTGACACCCAGCCTCTAAACCACATGATTCGAAAGGGACCCGGAAGGACCACACCCTCACCTCCTACTAGGGGCCCACAGAGGTGCTGCCAGGCAGCTTCCTCTCCTTGAGGCTTGGACTTGCTTCTGCTGTCCAGGTCCTGGGAGTGTTGTTAGCCACGTGATCAGTCATTAACTCCGCTGACTCCCACAGGGACGGTGGCTGCTGTGTCCCCCTCCTGTCCTTGCTCAGCTGCCTTTGAAACAGAGCCCTGGCCCTTTTGTCGGGTCTTCCCTGAATGAAGGAGGGCGGTCTCCCAGTTCCTGTTATTCCTTTCCATGTATAACTCAATAAACTGTAAAAATCCTTTTGTCACCCTCTTCTCCTCACCCTCTTCCATCGTGAATTTAAAAACGGAGGCATTAGGTATGCACTTTCTGATGTTTGCGCCGCCGCCTCCCTAAATTGGGGTGTAAAAGTAGAAAAAGGCATCTGCTCAAATTGACATCGCACCCCAGCTCACTCACTCCGCAGTGACAGGCTACCATTTGGCAACAGGTCCCCCCACAGGCATAGGTGAGCACTGACATCGTGTGATTTCCCTACCATAACCACCTCCGGCTCGTGCGTGCTACCCAGCAGGCCACACTTAATGAAAAACAAGAAAAATAGAGAAAAAAGTTCTTGATTTTTGTAAGACTCTTAATGTACCAGACTTCTCTGTGGAGCAGGTGGGTGGGTCAGCCACGCATTGTAAAGCCTCATGGGGCGAGGAAAGCTGGCTTTCCTTGTCTCTCCACTCGCTTTGGTGCAAATGTACTTCATCTTTGATGCTCTGAGTAAACAGACTTGGTCCCCCGGGAAACCAGCGGCAGCCTCTGGCTCCCAGGACTGAGGGCAGCCAGCTGTCCAAGGCCAGAGAGGACATGCGGTTGGACCATGGGCCCTGCTGCTTCCCATCTCACTCTGTTTGGGAGCATCGCCTCCCAGGTGTTCGTTTACCTGCCAGCTCATCACCAGCCGAGAAGGGACCGAATTTGATTTGCTCTTTCCTTCCCTTCACTTCTGGTTTGTGCTCTGTAATTCTCCCTGGCAGCGCCTTCCGCCTGGACTCTATCTCCTCCCGCAGGCTCTGCTTCAGAGGTTTTGTGCAATGTCTCTTTGGTAGTAAGTTAGTTCTTGCTTAGTTTTTAACATGGTTTGTGGTACTATTTGCTGTTAGCTCCCTCTTGACAGGAGCTGTCATCTATAGGAATCATACGCGTGCCTAGATTTGGGAGGGATGCCATCGCCTGGTTCCGAGGTGGCCTTGGCCGGGGAGTCCCCAGTCCCTGGCAGTTTCTGCATTGCTTTCATGGCCTGGAGTTTCCACTCCGTGTGAGGAGTTAGTAGGTGTAGCGTCTACACCCCACACACAGCCAGGGTGCTCATGCTTTGTGAACAACTGCTTTCTATCATGACCTGAGCAGACGCTCCCTCTGGCCTCTGACTTGGGCTGGAAGGCCGTTTCTCCTTCTTCCAGCACATCCTCCCTGGCGCCCTTGTCCCCTCAGGAGTCCCACTGCGTGCCCTGCAGCCACAGAGGCCACGGCCCACTGAGTTTCTCTGGGAGCACTACAGCTTCAGGGGTTCGGAGCCAGCTCTCCACCGAGCTGGACGGTGCCTCATCGCCTCTGCATGGCCTGGCCCTTAGCCTTCCTCGTGCTGACATCAGCTTGTGCTACTTATTTGAAATGAGTTTGTCCAGTAACATTACAGCTTAGAGCAAGGGAAGGGTTTTCGTGCAGTGTTTGCTTCACGTTGTTTCCCGAGAGCCTGCACTGGCTCGGCAGCTTTCAGTTGTCACTGTGAAGCGTGTGTCATCATCCAGGTTTGCGTCTCCAGCCATTTATGGACTCGCCTACTGGTCAGGACATAGGCCAACCATGGGCTTCAAACCCCCACCGCATGGACAGCATGAAATGAGGCTCAAAGATATTCAGTGGGATGCCTGCTTGGAGAACCAAGATCTGCATGTGGCTTAGAAGCACATGTTGAGGTCTGAGCTCAACTGGGTCCCAGGCCTAGTTCTGGTCATGTGGGCAGCACTCAGCAGTGAGAGAGGGTGTGCAGGACTGCACGCTCAGCGGGATTGCCCAGCATCTGGGGTGACCGTGGTCCCTCTGGAGTGACCGTGGATAGCACTCCGGCATTCCTGTTCTGGTCTGCTGTTTCCTGCTAGACCAGCAGCTCCTTTTCTTGAGAGATAAGACATTTGTTTTGTCATCATTGTTTCTGGCACCAAAAGAATGATCAGTTCTCCTGTCCAGAGTGGGAGGAAACAACATCAGATGTCAGGATCAGGGAGCACTGTCTGGGCAGCCAGAGGAGAGCATGCCCATTTGAGTGGAGAAGCCTTCAGTGCCAGTGGGCAGTGGGCAGTGGGTAGTGGGCAGTAAGTGGCTGCCTTTTCCCTGCCTAGCGGGCAGATGCGCTTGGGTGTGAATGGGTGATACTGCTTAGGCTCAGGTGACACTTTGAGATGAGCACCCACACCAGATGGACAAGCAGAGGCTTCCACAGAGAGTGGAGAGCGGACAGCAGAGCCAACTGTCTCTGCTCGGCCTCCTGTCGGAAGAAGACCGGCAAGCAGCATCGTCTCACAGTCCTTCCGCACAGCACCCGATGCTTGGAGGAGAAAGGACCTCATGTGGCACTTACTCTGCTGAGCAGTAGCTTCCTCGCCTTTCCCCGGGCACCTCCCACCATGAGGGCAGCTGTGTGTGCCGAGCCTAGGCCCTGCCAGGTGGGGGTTTGATGATCCAATCTTGACATACCTGACAGAGTGATCCTTCTATTCTCCTTTAAAGGCAAATCCATTAGTACTTCCTTTCTATTCAGAAAATCCAGCTTCCTGCCCTTGCTTACTGGATAGGACCAGCATTTTCTCACCTGTTTTGTAATTCACCATAGTCCCCCTTGCTCACTACAGTACCACCTCTTTTTTTTTTTTTCCTTACAATTTTATTTTTCAGTGTATTTTACTGGGCTAGGATCACTTATTAGGAGCTCTACCTGTCAGGGAGTTTTTAAGTGTAGCACAGTATTCCGCCGCAGGCACGTGCTGTCCAGTGTTCTCATACAGGCTTGCGCCATCCAGCAGGTCTCTAGAATGCACTCATGTGGCCTGAGACTCTGCCTGTTGAGCGGTGGTTCCCCATCCCCTGCCCCTCCCTCAGCCTTTGGCAACCACCGTTCTGCTTCTGGGAAATGAGAGTTTTGGAGTTCACCCATGGTGGAGTCATGCAGGCTTGTCCTCCTGTGATGGCTTCTTTCACTCAGCACAGTGTCCTCCAGGTTCACCCATGCTCTTGCCTAGTGCAGGACTTGCTCCTTTTTGAAAACTGACTATTCCAATGCGTGTAATATTACACCTTTTCTTATCCACTCATCCGCCGATGGACACTTCAGTGGTGTCCACAGCCTGGCTCTCCGGGGAATAGTGCTGCTGTGGACATAGGGTGCTAAGATCCCTTTGGATTCCCAATTTCACTTCCTTTGGATGTACACCTCGAAGTGGGATTGCTGGATCAGATGGTGCTCTATTTTTAATCTTTTGAGGAGACTACATACTGTTTTTCATAGTGACTGAACCAATTTCCGTTTCCACCAACAGTGCACAGGCTTCCAATTTCTCCAATCCTCACCGATAGGAACTGAATAGACATTCTTCTGGAGGAGACGTGCGAACAGCCACCAGGTTCGTGAAAAGATGCTCAATGTCACTCATCGTCAAGGAAATGCAAATGCACAAATGCACACCACAGTGAGATGCCCCCTCACAGCAGTTAGGGCGGCCCTATTCTTTCTGCGTCTTCACGTTTCCTAGCTTGCTCCTACCTTAGGGCTGGGTGCCTGCTGCTTCCCCTTTGTCTGGGACACTTCCCCCTGGTCATTGTCTGGTCGGCTCCTCTGGTCACTGCAGTCTCAACTCAACTCAAATTTTACTTCCTTGGTGAATCTCCCTCTGACTGCTGTCTGAGACAGCAGCTCTTTTGTTTTGTGTTGGCTCTCACCACTGTCTGCACTCTTCTCTCCCACTGGCATGCAAGCACCCTAAGAACAGCAGTCAGGACTGTCTTCCTCACCATGCTCCTCCAGGGCCCAGAGCGGCTCTGGCCCTCAGTGAGCCAGGGGGCTAAGACCAGGTCCTCCTCAGCCAGCTGTCCCCGTACAGATCCTAGGTCTACAGTCCACTGCTGGGTGACCTTTCTCCTGTGACTGAACCTCTCCTCACCTCCCTTCTCCACCTGTGAACGGTGATGATAACAGTAATTCTTACTTCCTTGAGTGATTGTAAGGCTGGAAGGAGTTAATATGTATAAAGTGCTGTAAGCAGCCTCTGGGGTTCAGTGAGCACCTGCCTGACAAAGGCGAGCTATCAGCTTTGATCACGGGTGTGTTGAATGAATGACTAGGGCATTTTCCATAAAGATTTCATTTACTTCTCATACCTGGCTGTTCACAGCAGCAAGAATGACATCGGGCAGGATTCCATTCCATCCCAGGTTCCCCAGCGCTGACTGAATGGATCTCAGACATTCTTCTGTCACATTAAGCCTTGGGAGCTGGTGTCAGCCAGGCCTGGTCTTAAACCCAACCTGCTCCTGTGTGTGTGTGTGTGTGTGTGTGTGTGTGTGTGTGTGTGTGTCAGAGAATCTGCCTCTCAGGTCTGTTCATGCGGCAGCCCCGTGACCTTTGCAAGATAAACCAGAGATAATTGAAAAGGGAACACTTCCTTGTAGGTCCCAGCCATACCTCTTGGGCATAAACTGAGGAAGGGACTGTGGGCCCCTGGGCCCCCCTTCCTGTCTGGCTCCCTCTGTCGGGGGCAGAGTGGCCTTCTTGTTTGGTAGCGCTGTCCTGTAACTCCACTTCCTGTTGACATCCACGTTCAAGATAAAGCGGGGGAAACAGAAGTAAACATGTCTCCAGGAAGAAAAAGACGTAAGACTCCTATGAGCTTGGAGACTGTGGGGACGTTTGAGCCTGACCCGGGCTCCACATCCCAGTCCCTGGTCCACGTGTTGTGGAAGAATACTCTAAGTTCAGACCTCCTAGAGGTTCTTGAGATACACTTTGCCAATGCTCCACCAGCCACGCATGGGCAGCCTTGACAGGCTCCTGATGCCGGTGAACTGACCCCGTTCAGCACGTGGGGCCTGGCAGAGCGCAGAGCCTGAAGCAATGAGCCCTGGCGTGGACCAAGGCTGACCATCTCAGCTAAGGGCCAGCTGTCCGCAGGTTTAGAAGATGAGTCTGTGACTCCGGCAGGAGATGAATGATGGGTCAGATCATTCACCATTTGTTCTGCTCATGCACTCAGCAAACAGGAAGTGAGAGCCTGCTACACGCCAGCCCCTGTGCTAGACAATAAGATACAACAGTGAACAAGACACACTCCCACAGGGAAATTGGGGTCCAGTAATAATACTAACTGTTCAACAGGTAATTAGCACAGATGGTACATCCTGGGGCTGAGCCGTGTGCAAGCAGTGGTGGAAAGGAGAGGGGCTCCCAGAACTTCTGAACCGCTGGTGGGGGTCGTGACCCATCCTTGGGTCCTCAGCAATCTCTGGGGAGGAAGACAGGAAATCAAGGGCTTCCTCAGCTTCCCTTTCTGGCTGACAAGTTTGTCAGATCTTTCTCGGTGCTGCCCTGCCTCCTGGTCTGTGTCCTCCTGTCTCTTTCAGCTCCCAGCTCCTCCGGGTCCTCAGGCCGCGTCGTCTCTCACCAGTGCAGCTGGACGTCCAAGCGGCTGGGTACGGGTGCTGTCCGTTCAGTGGCCAGGGTTTCTGTGGCCAGGGAGGCAGGGAAGCAATGCCCGTGCTTGGTTCCTGCCAGCCCCTGATGAGCGAGTGGCCAAGGCTTGGCTTCCCTTGGGGCTCCTGCTCCCAGTGAGAGGAAAGTGAGCCCCCTCAGTTTCTGGAGATGCTGAGGTGTTCACCCTGGAAAGGGGGCGGAGGGAACAGCACCTCAGAGGGAAGGAGCAGAGGGAGGGGAGGCTGGGAGAGCTGGTGCAGGGTACCTCTGTGAAATGGCACCTGGGACCCTGTGGGGGAGGTGACTGAAAGGAACTCCTGGAGCGAGGGTGCTCGGAGACCCCAGCCAAGGGCGCGGGCACGGGGCACGGGGGAGTTGGACCCCAACGTGCTCTGAGGTGGCAGACAGACAGCTGGAGGCAGATCTTGAAATAGAAGTAAGAGGAACAAGGAGTGGAAATAAGTCATGTTCCAAAGAGAAGGAAAGGCAGCAGCTGTGGGAGAGATCCTGGACCATGTTCGTGACTCTCTCTTCCCATCCAGCGCCCACAGCCCCAGAGATGGCAGCTGTGCACGCCCGCAGAGCGCTGTCACTCGCAGAGCCAGCCGGGCAGCCTCAGGCCAGAGTCCCGCTCCGGCGCCAGGCCCGCCAACCAGCCGGCACCTGGCCCCGGGCCTGCTGCCTCCTTGCACCCTGTCACTTCACCTCCACTCCTCATCTCTGCCTTACCTGCAGTGCGGCTGTGGGTCCTGCTTCCATCCCCTCTCTGCTCTGCCCCTCCTTCATGCAGGGCCATCAGCCAGCCAGCTACTATCCTCCCATCAGGGTCTTCCAGCAGCCGGCTTGGAGCCCTGTGCGTCCCTGTGTAGTGAGTGCGGCCCCTGGGCATGGGGAGGGTCTGCCATTTGTATGAGATTATTGAAGAGATGCAGAGTCCCTTTCCCTATAAAGCAGCGCTCACTGCCCCGGCCTCATCCCTAGCTCCTCTCCTTCAAGGACATTAGCCCCTGACCTTCATCACGGACTTCTCCTCACCCCCATCTGCCCCACCACTAAAATCGACGCCTCTGAGGGCCTGACCACCGCCTTGGTCCTACAGGGTCCTCACCTCTTCCTGCTGATTCTGCTTTACCAGCTGCTGGGAAGCCAGGAAGCCTTCCTCGCCCCCTCCTGGCCTTTCCTCAGGTGGACGGCCTGCCATCGCACCCTCTGACTCCCAGTCAATCACTTACCCCTCCCACTGGAACCTGCGGCCCCTGGGTTCCTGGTCTCTTCTGTGGACCTGACTACATCGGAGAACACAAACTGGTGCCCTGCCCCCAATTCATAGGGGAAATCTCACCAGGGCACTCGGTAATCCTGTTGTTGACCTTTGCAATCTCTCCTCATTTTTCTTGGAAAATCCTGCAAGATTTAGCCACCTGTCCTCAAATCCCCTTACATGATCCCCCGCCAGGCCTCTCACGGAACAGCTCACCTCCCACAGAAAAGGGAGCCTGTGGAATTGACGCTCTCGCCCTCCTGCTTGTTATGCCGGCTGTGCCTTCCTCTGACAGGTGAGAAACTAGGATCAGAGAAGGGATGTGTCTCCTGACACCTCTGTCTAGTTCATGGCTGTGCCGGAGAGCCTCCTCCTTTGTCATGCTGTCCAGAAATGCTTCGTTTTATCCGTTCGGTATAATTATTGTTATTAGTAGGAGCAGTGGTAGGCAGTCTTTATTATTCATTAAAACGAGTATTTCTTGAGTACCTCCCATGCCCCATGCCTTACAGACCTGGAAATAAAGCAGGCCCACAGGTCCTGGGGCAGCTGTATGCATAGCCATAAGCAATACGTGCTCACACGCCTACATGTGCTGGGGCATGCTCACACACATGCATACAAAGGTGTGTGTCTGCAGAGGCACACGCCAGCTACAGATGTGGGTTCCTGCACAGATGTGCACACATGCAGACACCATGGCTTCCACTCAGTTCTATCTGCCACCTGTCTGCCCCCACTGTGCCCAGTGCCCACACTGTGCCCAGTGCCCCCACTGTGCCCAGTGCCCCCCACTGTGCCCAGTGTGCACATGTGAATGGAGATGCACAATAAAGTGTGTGTCACAAGTTCATTGATTCCTCAGGCCTCGGTTAGGACCAGTGCCTGAGTGATAGCACCAGTTCCGGGGGCTGTAGGGGCTGTGGAAGCTATGGGGGCTGTGGGGGGCTTTGGGGCCATGCTTATTTTCCAAGAACTGCCATTAGCCTCTGTGGGGAGGGTGCCGAGACCATGTTAGTGGCCTTTGGTCACGCTGCCCTGTGCAATCACAGCATCAGGCTGGCCTTATTGATGGGCCAGTTCCCCTTCCACAGGTCCCACTTGGCCCTTGGGATGATGAGATGGGTCTTTAGGGACCATCCGTCTCCCCACTGCTGAAGGCGGCTCTGAGGAGCCTGGCCTCTTAAGTGGCTGGTGATGGAGTGGAGCTGGGGCCCGCTGTAGCACCGCCGTTTATTTCCCCAGGAGCGGAGCGCTCGGCAGCCGCCCCTTCTCCCCGAGGGGCCCTCTGGCCAGCATAGCCACAGGCGAGTGAGGCTCCCTTCTCCCCGAGGGGCCCTCTGAGGCTGTCTCTAGCCAATGAAGGTGTGTGCCCAGCTCTGCTGGGCCCCTGGAGGCAGGTGCCTGACCTTCCTGAGTCCCCATTTTCTCTCTTATAAAGTGAAGACATACATTTGATGCAATTTCAGGGGAGGACCTACTCTGTGCTCAGCACTGTGCTGGCTTCCCACCACCGGGGGCAGACCCTGGTGAAGTCTCCATTCCCAGGAACATGAGAGCGACTCAGGGAGTCAATTATCGAGCTCAGAATGTGAACTTGGAAGGCAAGAGGCAGGACCGTGTGAGGGCCCTGTCCCCGCTGGGACCTCTGAGAGGGACATGAGCTGATATGTGCAGGTGAGCAGGGGTTAGTCACTGAGAGGGTAGGTGGAGGGATGCATCTGGTGAGGGAGGGCCGCGGTGCGCAGGGCCTGGAGCACAGCTGCAGCCCTGGTAGGAGCAAAGGGCCTGAAGGGGAGGCGGAGGAGGCCCCTCTTGGGACTTGCACCAAGAGCCTGGTTCAGGATTTGCCTTTTTCTTGGGAAACATAGAAAGATGCGCTCGTATTTGCCTTTTGGAGACATCCTACAGCTGCAATAGGGGATCTAGGGGATGGGGCCCAGAGAATATGCTGGGAGGCTGGCTGAATGCAGACCTGGGGCACGCCCTTGTGGGGCAGAGGCCAGGGGATGGGTGGTGCTGTGTGGGGCGTGAGCAGAATGGGCAGTGAGGAGATGGAGCTGTGATAACCGGCCTCTCCTTCCTGCTCAGACACACACACACACACACACACACACACACACACACACACATACACACACATATATACACACACACATACACACACACACACACACACACACACACACAGCCCGGCACCCTAGGAGCTCCATAAAGGCCAGTCTCACCTTCTGCTCCCATTCGATTCCCACTGACTCTCCCAGCTGGGACTCTGGCTCTTTGCTCTCCAAAAGGTTCTAACCTGTCTTTTTCTTGGAGCTGCCGGGTACTCCTGGTGGCTGCCTCCTCCTCCTGGTCGCTCGGGGTCTTCTATCAAACACGGGTTGTCTGGACTCACAGCGGTGCCACCACAGGACGCCCCCCTCCTCGCCTGGCCGGGAAGTGGGTTTTTTTCCGTCGCGGTCCACACTGGGTCTGTGTCTTCTTCCCGGAGTCTCGGAGGAGCTTCCAGCAGGTCGGCCTGAAGACCCTCAGGAGAGAATAAGAAACATGAACCAACACTTGCTCACATGTGCTTTGTCTCTTCAACAGTCTGCATTCCTGTCCCACAGGCCCTCTTTGATTAATGAGCTTTCTAGGGGCCTTTATTCCAAGATCCTAATAGGAATGAGTCTTAAAGAGGCACCATGCTCTCATGTATATCAGACTGCAAACCGCCAAGGCTGCTGCAGGGCTCTGAGTGCGTTAGCATGGGACTCTCCGAGCTGATTCAGGGTGATGTTTTAGGAGAATGGTGATGCTGCAATGGGCGGGCTGCGTAGCATCTGTTCCACCCTCACTGCCATGAAAGAACGGGAGGTATTAGAATCTCACTGCTCGGTGAGCTCAGGGAGGTCCAGCACGATTTCTTATATCGTGTTCTGTTTAGACTGGCCGGTGCTCTGGGCGTTTCTCAGTAGAATATTAAGGCACCGGGCAGGGGACTAGCTAAGGACGGAGGTAGGGGGTGTCCTGGGAGTGAAGGAAGAAGGCGGGGGTGTCCTGGAAAATAGGGAAGGAGGTGGGGTGTTTGCAGCTGGTGGGGTGCATGCTGACAGAAGAGCCCAGAGAAAGTGACCCTGCAAAACTCCAAACTGGGGAGCAGGTTGAAGGGTCTGACCCTCCCTGTGCGGTCACTGCCCCTGTGCCCAGAGCAGCACCCCTGGCCCCGAGAGACGAACGGGCCTCCTCTTGGAGACATCTTGGGGAGGAATAAGTCACCCATGTCTCTCTGGAGGATCAGCCTCCGCTGGAGAGAGCCTTCCGGTGGGGGATGGACTGGTGCGGGAGGGGCTGGCTGGGAGCCCTCCCCACTCTCACCCCCAGCCTGTCGGAGGAGCCGTGGTCACCAACCCACTGCCGTCCACGTGGATTTACATAGGTTTCCTGGAGACAAACTCTGACAGGGAGGATGCACGAGGAAGCCGTTCCTCTGGAATAAACCGTGAGGAAGCTGGGAAGGCGGGAGGAAGAAGCGGGCCCGCCATGTGGCTGCGCTAAGGGCTCAGGAGCTCCTCGGGAACACAGGTGTCCACACACACCCCCTCACTGGCTGGGGCGCCCACTAGAAGCACATAACCTTGGGGGAAGCAGAGCCTGCAGCAGCCAGCATTCCAGCCCAGGTTGACAGGTGTGTTAACTTGAAGGGATGTGGGAATGTCACATCACTTACTGAAACCGGCATCATTGTTACTTAGCAGGAGAGGCTCAAAAGTATTGAGCCACCACTCAGGGCCACGCTGGCAGATGGACCATCAGTCCCTCTTGCTCCTACGTGCCCCGCCCCCCACCCCTCCTCCTTTCCTTTCTCTCGGGAGCCAGCTGAAGAGGCAGGGGGGTGGGGTGATGGTGAAGGAGTGGTGTGCCCAATCAGGGAAGAAACAGCTCTGATGGAAAGGGTTCAGGGCCCCCTTTAATTGGATAATTGCCAATGAGCACCCACACACACCACGCACTACTCCGCACGCCTTGGGTATGACGGTAGAAAGGCAGAGGAAGCCCCTTGTCTCGGGGAATGCTTATCCTAGTCAAAGAGGTTTGTATTGCAGGGCGCCTAGGAGTCCATGCCGGGGCTGTAGCTGAGACGGGCCCAGTGGCCATGGGTCTCATTTGAAAGGACAGGAAAGGTTCTTACTGTCTGTGTTAACTGGGGCTATGTGGTATTTGGCTGTGTGTAATATAAAGTCTAGCTGACAGCGAGAAGGCTTTTTTTCTTCTTCTTTTGTTCCTTAAAAATGTGGGAATTTTATTGAGTGTAAGAGAATGCTAAAGAATGTAAGAAAGTATCCCACAGAAATCCCTCCACATATCAATGTCCTCTCATGTCTACTGCAGGCTGAAGTTGGGCATGGTTTGGGTTGGGTTGGCATGTTGTAGCATGTTGGCATGTGGTTTCCAATAAGAGGACAGAGAATGTGTGTCTGAAGAGCAGGGAGCACCTCCTGTCTTGAGAAACGTGGTGTAAGCAGAGTTGGAAGTGGTGGATTATTAGTCAATGAGACTCGGGGCCTCTTTTTCTTCTTAGTGAAGTCCAGTCCTCTTCCAGCCTGCTTTCCCACGCTGCGGGCACACCCACGCTGGGCTTCCGTGCACACTCCCAGGCTCTGCAGGGCATCCACTCCCGAATAAAACCTGCCTGAAAGAAGGGGCACACAGATTTCACTAATCCTGATCTCAGGTGTGGAAGAGAAGTCAGAGACTGGAGGTGACAGGCCTCCTGAGGAAGCGCCTGTACAGCACAAGAGAAGGGGTGGACAGATGGCAGGGGCTCAGCCCGGGCGGCCTTCAGACACCCTGGAGTTTACTGGCTGCCCTGTGGACACATCCAGCCTGCTCCTGATGCTGGACCTCTCCCTCAGTAATCCTGAATGCTCCGGCATGTAGCTGCTGTAGTCAGCTCGGCTGCCATAACAAAACACCACAGACCGGGAGCTTAGCCATCAGAAATTCATTTTCTCCCTGTTCTGGAGGCTAAAAATCCGACATCAAGATGCCAATCCTCTTAGTTCCTGCTGAGAGCTTTCTTTCTAGCTTATAGATGCTGCCTTCTTGCTGCATTCTTACCTAGGAGAGAAAGAGAGAGAGACACACAGAGAGACAGAGGGGGGAGGGAATAACCCTATCAGATCAGTGACCCCACACTTATGTCCTAATTTAACCTTAATTACCACCATAAAGGCTTTTTTTAAAAATATGTTTTTATTGATTTTTATGGAGAGCGAAAGTGAGAGATATAGATAAAAAGCTTAATGGGAGAGGAACATCATTGATAGCCTTGGCTGTCTCCTGCTTGCCCCTCTACTGGTGATTGAGCCTGAAACCTGGGCATGTGCCCTGACTGGGACTCAAACCAGTGACCTTCCAGTTCATAAGTGGATGCTCAAATACTGGGAATTTACACATGAAATCAAATACACATGAACCAGGCTATCACCATAAAGGCTTAGTCTTGGAGTACGTCTAGTCACATTGGACATTAGGGCTTCAACATATGAATTCTCAATTTAATCCCCAGCAGTAGCACTAAAATGTGTAGGTCCTATTTTTCTTCAAAGAGGAAGTTCTCAAGAGATGTTCTTATCCAGCCCAGCATCTGAAATCCTGTGCTTTCAACCCTGTGACTGAGGTGCGTGTTCACAACTTTCTGTCACCCATGTCATTGCCTGAGATCCCTATGGGCTCCCACTGCCCACTGGCCAGCCTGTCCATGCAGACCCCTCTAGGCATTAGCCACAAGTCTGAAATTCCGCCAACAGGGACCAGCCCCTGCAGGGCACTGCTGCTGTCTTTAGGTGAAAAAATGCAAAACTCCTTTCTGAGTGTTTCAAAGGCAAGGAGCTGTCGCATGGCCAGGTCATGAGCCAGTGCAATGATTTACCATCATAATCCTTAACCTTCACATCACCAGTGGGCTTCTGGGAGTCCTCCATTATTTTATGGCCAGACAGGAGACTTCCCCGGGCCCTTATTAAAGCTTCAAAAAGTTGGAAGGCTGATTCTGTGTGAAATACAGTTACCTGGCTCACCAGCATCGCCCTTTCCTGGGACGCAGACTAACTTCCCACTGGTGCCAGTATGCCCAGTGCGTGAGCAGGCATCAGAGAAGAGGGCCCGAGGATGCCACTGAGGCTCAGCTCAAACCTCAACTGTCTGGGCTTCTACCCACAGCAGTGGTTGAGCTCATCATCTATAGGCTCACATGTTGCAGCTTTGAGAGCAGCTGACCTCTCTCCCTTCGCTGTTGGCTTGGGAACCCCAAGGTAGGCAGTGGGTGTAAATCAAGGTGTGTGGGGGGGAGCGCTGGTGGAGCTTATGTTGGGTTCCAGTCAGAAGTGAGACACAATGTCTACGTAGGCAGAGCTCATGAGCACCAGTCCCAGGATAACGGATCGCTGACACATGCTCAGCTCTATGGCATCATTTTAAAGAAAGGGGCCTGCCCTCACTGACTGTAAAACCTGCTCACTTCTTCTGTAATAAACTCCCGTGAGAGGTGCCAGCAACTGGCCTATAGTTCCTCACAGCCAAACTCCCAGGCTAATTGGCCAGGCCCACCCCTGGCCCTTGCCTAGCCCAGGAACATGGCTGGGGATCAGGAAGGATTACTATTAGCTCACAAAATAGGAAGTCTGGAGCTCCTCAGAGAATTTGTCAGACCACAAGTTCCTTCTACCTTCCACTCTGTCATTACCGGCGAATCAGATGTATCTACCACTCGGTGTCAAAATGACTACAGCGGTTTGCTATTAGTTACAGTAATGTAGTTTCTATAACAAAAAATTCGGTGCAATATTCTGTATTCTCAAACAGGAAGTATTTCTCCATTGTCCACCATAGTCCAATGAGGGTTGGTGGAAGGAAGTTTTCCCCCTCTCTGTCACTCAAGAGCCCAGGCCCCTTCCACCAGTGGCTCTTCCCCCTCCAAGTCCTCAGAGTTCTCTTCACCTCTGGCACACACATCATGCAGAGACATTCTGGGGCTGTGTTGGTTGAGGACTGAGCTCAGGCCCTTGTGTTAGAGGCTGTTCTTATATCTGAATTGAACGTGAGGGCAGGAACTGTAGCAGCGAGGAGGGAGGCTCTGGACCATGGCCCACGCTCCATTCTGCCCTCACCATCAACGGGACATCTCTCCACGTCTCTCCACATCTCTGACACTCAGTCTTCTTCTGTGAAATACAATGACAATTACAGATCTTACCTCCTGAGGTGTTTGTGAGGCATAAACCAGGCAGCACCTGAGAAGTGCTCCGCACAGCACCTGCTGAGCAACAATGAGTAGCAGTGACTCTTGACAGGTTTCTGAGCGTTGGAAGAGCAATGCCAGCGTTCCATGCGAGGTGGTGCTTACAGCAGAGGTGGACCCAGGCACTCACCTCCACACGGGGTCAGCCGGCTGGCATCCAAATCGCCTGGGGGTGGGCAAAGGGGGCAAAAGAGGGGGCATCTGCAGTAATGGCAACATGAAAAATTTAAAATTAATAAAGAACTAAATCTATGGCTGCGTGGCTTGGAGCCAGTTCTTAGCCTCTCTGAGCTTCAGCCTTCTCATCTGTAAAAGGAGAATAAGAAAGCACTTGCCTCAGGGTGGCTGTGAGCATTAAATAAAATAACACAAGAGAAGCACTAGGGCAGACACACGGTATGAACAAAATTATCACTACCTGGCATTCTGCTCAGCCCAGTTTGGGGGACAAACATTACCTCCTTATCTATGTTTTTTTTTTTCTTTTTAACCCACCATTCCATAACTTATCAATTACCTGATGCTCCCTCCCCTTTAGGTGACTACACCTCCAGATGTTTGCAGCTGGCGGGATCAGACAAGGAGCTGCATTGCCCCAAGGGCAATGGGGGGAGGGGGCGAGGGGGGCCAGAGGCCTCCGGGTCTGAAGGGGGCAGGAGGGAGGAGAGAATTGGAGTGTGGGGTGCCTAGTGCTTCTCCCCAGGAGTTATAAATTAGCGCCCTTCGCTTTCTCCCCACTGCTCCTCGAAAACTAAATCCGCAGCCTCTGTTTAGACCCTGTATATTGTTTGGCTGAAGCTGGGGCTTCTTCACTCTGATGAAGAGAGCATGGTAATAGTGTCCCAGCACAAGACGTGGGAGCAGAGCCAGGGGCTCTCAGGAGTCGGGTTCTGGGCCGCTGAGATGGGAGCTGGCCACAACCTGGGTGCCCAGGAGTGATGAAGGCTCCCATTGGAAGGAGCCCTGTGCTCCTCTAGAGTCTGAGAGAGCTGCGGGGGGGGGGGGGGGGGGGGGGGGGGGGGGGGGGAGGAGAAGGTTGCGTGAGGCGGAGGACTCAGGGCTCAGGGGGAGGGATGGAGGGAGGACTCAGGACTTAGGGGAAGGGGGGTGGGATGGAGGGCCAGTAGGCACAGAGCAGGGGCAGCTGCTTCTGATGTCTGCAGAGGTCTTTGCCATTTGCCATTAACATGCGTGGGCTGGCTCCTGCTCTGAGTCGGATTCTAGGGGGTGGGGGGATGCGAAGACGAATAAGACACCGCCTCTGCCCTTGGGGAACTCTCATGTCAGTGGGAAGACATGCGCTCCCACAGGAAGAGCTCAGTCACTGTGGCTGTGCAGCTGTGCCCGCCTGGAGCAGCCGGGTGTGGAGCCTCACGTTCAATTAGCGGTCATTGCTCACCTGTGACTACGTGCCAAGGACGCTGTGGATCCATCACACTATGGCCCCTGCTCCCTGGAGCTTGTGCTCCCTGAGGTGATTGTGGAGGGATATGGTCTGGAAGTCAGTCAACAGGCTGTGGAACAGCTGGGTAGCAGTATGCCCAGCGGGGAGGACAGGCGCTGAGAGGGCAGAGCGGAGCGAGGATGAGCTCCAGACTCCACCCTGCAGGGCGGAGTTATCCCTAGCCCTCACCCAACCAATCAGGGTTAGCCGAGGCAGTGACATCACCACCGACCAGAGTAAAACCCCTGGACTGGGAGAAGTTCGCTCTCTCTTCTGCCGTGCTGCCGGCGTGGGTGGGAGGGGCCCATGCTAGCATGGAAAAGGCTCTTTTGTTTATTGCATCGGACTCGGCTCCCTGGTGGTCCTTGGGGATCACGAAGTCTGGGCATAACAGCCGCCATTGTAGGGCAGGTGCCTGAGGCCCTCTGAGTGGGTGAGGAAAGGGAAAGAGTGAGGCCCAGAGGCCCCAGAAGTGAGAGGCCCTGAGGCGCGTTTGTCCCAGGCCCAGCCAGAGACCAGCGGGCAGCAGAGCCAGGGGGGTGGTGGGAATGGGCTCTAGGGACCAGGGGTGGGGGCTGGGGGGGGAGGGGTTAACTCTGAGCACAGTGGGAAATCCGAGTGGATTTCAAAGTGAAGGAGTAGCATGTTTTCAAGGAATGGCTGTGGCCAGAGTGAGGGATGGTGTGAGGGAACCAGAGGACACGGGCCACTGGGAGGCGCCAGGCTGCTCTGCTACCACTGCATGTAGCTGGGAGGAGCTGAGGCTCCACGCCAACACTCACCTGTGGTGTCGGCCCAGATTGTGGAACAATGAGAGGCAAAGCCAGGATGTTGGGGCTCCGTGATCTCTGCCTTCAGCCCTGTGATCCCGCCTCCTGCTTCTGCGACTTCCCAGAGGAAAGGCACAATGTCATCCTCATGGTCACAGAGCCACCTTGCACCCGGCGGTTCGGAGGGGAACTGACCTCTGCGATGGGCCAATCAGCAAAGGCTGCACACTGGAAGTGACTGTGTGTTGGGCCTTCAAGGCAGGGGTACATTTGGGAGAGAGAAGAGGGTGGACCTCGCCATAAACAATTGCAGCAAAGGCTTGGAGATGGGAGAGAGGACTCTGCGGCTGGGAAGGCCAGGACGCGGGACCCACGCAAAGAGGTGTGGGCAGGAGGCCGAGCCGGTAGCTAGGCCATCACCAGCGTAAAATGCGGGTGGGAGAGTCGTTGATAAAGAGCCATTGAAGGTGCTCAGCCTGCTGGACTGTGCTGACTACAGGACAGGGCGAGGCACCAGGACAGGGCTGGGCAGCGCTTCTCGTGGGCTCCACGTGGACCAGGAGACCAGGACAAAGGTGAGGGAAGGCGCAGAAGCGGGGGGAGACAACACAGAGATCGTAGCTTATAAAGATGTGAACCTCTTGTCTCTGGAGCTTTTGAAATAAAATGCGAGGAGCTTACTTCACTGGCGCTCCCACAGCATTTACAATTGACCAGGTCTAATTCTACGTGCTTAACAAATATCGACATGCTTAATGCTCATAATCCTCGGCGGGAGCTGCTGCTACCACCCTGTTGTGCAGACAGGAAAACTGAAACACAGAGGCTAGCAAACTGCCAGCATCCCGTGGCGAGGGAGAGCCCGGGCTCGAACCCGGAATTCTGTTCCCTGAGTTCCCTTTAGACAACCAGGTGATGGCATCATCCTCGTGCGTGCCCACATCAGCCAGTCATCGGCAAATGGATGAATTTGGAAAAAAATAAAATAAAGACTCTGATTGTCCACGAGCCTCAGCTGCATCCAGACCCCTAGGTTTCCTCAGCTCGGGCACTGCTGAGAGCCAGCAAACCTGAGGCGCCTACTGGGTCCTCCAGTGGCCTGTCCACCACGAGGACCAGAGCCCCTGGCCACAGCCGGTTCTCACTGCATTGCTCGCACCCATAGCTGCACCTGGCCCTCGTGCTGTTCCGTAAACATTGTGGCCGTGTGCCGTCTGTCACAGCGGACAGAGAGCCCCACATCCAGACCCGTCCTCTCGCCCTGCAGCGGGTGGTCTGGAGCCGAGTCCGCAGTCAGACTCCCGGGTTTGAGTCCTGGCTCCGCCACGCACTAGCTACGTGACCACCAGCAGGTGCTCACCCTCCCTGTGCTTCCGTCTCCCGTACATGGAACGTGGATGGTAACGGTAATGACGGCATAGCATTGCCACTGGAGCAAATGATGAGGCATAGGTCAAGCCTGAAACAAGACAGGCCCATGGCAGAGACCACGTGTTCCCTGTTCCACCAGGAGACTCTCTGACCACGCCACCCCCTCGGCTGGAATGTGCAGATGGCTGCCTTTCCCCAACCAGCCCTGGCTCCCCCTGGGGTCTTCTTTGCCGGCCCCAAGGCCACCCAAGCCCTCTCCTTGCAGGACCAGCACGACTAAGTGCTCTTTTCTTGATGGAACATACGCCACCCTGATCCCTGGCGTCATTCTCCTCTCAAATCGTGAGCACCAGACGTCTCCTGAGCACTGCAGGGTGGAGTGTCATAGGGGTGGGTCTAAAGAACGGCTCCCACAGCAGCCCTGTGCGCTGGCCCCACGTGCTCTGTCCCGGCCACCTGTGCTCCCCTCCGGGGCTGCTGCAGTCATCCCTGCGCTGTTGCCCTGAGGTGGACATTCAGTGCTGCAGTCACTGCCCCCGGCCCCCTGCCCCCCTACCCCCTCTGCCCCCCTGCCCCCCTGCCCTCCAGCCTTCTTGCCCCAGGGAACTCAGCCAGGGGAACCTACAGGATTCTGGCTTACAGGCATGGGGGTTTTAAATGCCACTGGTCACTGTGGGGGTTCATTGTAAGTGTCAACTTGGCGAGCCTATAGCACCCGGTTGTACAATCAAATACAGGTCCCAGGTCCTGGGTTCTGCGAGGTGTCTTTGCAAGCATGCTCTGCGCCCCCAGCCAGAGCGAAGGAGGTTGCCCCGATAACAGTGGCTCCGCTCATGAGGTGAGCGCCTGGAGAGAAGAAACAAAGGAGGCTTCCGGGGAAGGAGAAATCTGCCTCAGGACTCAAACATCAACTCCTGCCTGACTGTCTGCCCTGCCAGCCCCATACACAAGTCTCCTCTCCTCTCTCGCTCTCGCTCTCGCTCTCTCTCTCTCTCTCTCTCTCGCTCGCTCTCGCTCTCTCTCTCTCTCCCCCCCTCTCTCTCTCCCTAAACATAGTGATGGTCTCTAACCTCCCAATGACACTGAGGCGGCTCAGGCATCGAGGCACCAGGAGAAAACTGAAGCAGGCTCTTGGCTATCAAATAACAGGAAGAGAAAATGAGAAAGGATGGAAGAAAGCAAGGGAGGGAGGTAGAGAAGGAGCTAGAGAGAAAACTTTTTAAAAAGGAAGGGAAAGGAGCAAGGCCACGAAGGAGGAGGGAAGGAGGGAGGAAGAACATAAACTGGTTTTTATGTATTTTTTATCCTAACACCCTCCAGGCTGCCCGCCCCTGTGAGTTCTGTATGGGACTAGCTGGCAGCCTGTTGGCCTGGCCCTGCCTCTGGTCAGGCAGTGGGCAGCTGTAGCCTAGAAAATGTGAGCCCCATTGCAGTCAAAGACTCAGAACTACCCGTCCAACTTCACTCCTCACAAATGACGAAACTGAGGTCCAGGCGGAGGCCTGGAGACAGAGAGTGACTTGGTTAATGTCATCCAGGAAGGGAGGGGCCAGGCTCAGGTCAGACGTAGCTGTCCTCTCTTCTTTCCACAGGATGGAGTGGACCCTCCCCTCAGCCTCCCTCCAGCCACCTCTGACCTTCCTGTTTGCCTTCACACCTGCAATCAGAGAGCAAGTGCCCCTCGGCCTCAGCCATCGGACCCAGGCAAGGGGAGCCCTGGGCTGAGGCGGGCACAGGGGAGGCTGGGTGGAAGCGGCTGCCCGCCACTCAGAAATTGACAGCAGCTCAGCCGCTTGCATGCTGCACTACACCCAACGTGCAGGGACTGAAAATCACCCAGCTGCTGTGCCCGAGCCGCCGCTTAATAAGATTAGGAGGAGTTGAGAACACTTGTTACATCCAGGCAATGATAGGAAAAGCTCACCATGGCGCTGAGGATTTGCCGTGGATTTGCAATCAGCAAGTAGTGGGGTGGGTTCTGAGGACACAGAAGCCAGCTCCCGGCTCTAGCCAGGTCAAGGCCAAACCTACTACTCTTAGGAGAAAAGCCAGCTGCCTTTATATGGGAGACCCCGCTGGCACTAGTTACAGACCACGTAATTTGCCCTGGGAATTCTTCCCCTAGATAGATCTGGTCTATGGAGCCTGAGCCCCAAAAGTATTTAGTGTTTGAATCCACAGGGTGGTAATCTGAATAAATCATATCAGATGGAAGTTCATTAACTTGGGTCAGAGAGAGGAGGGAACAGTGAGAATCTGTGCACAATCACAGCTGAGGATGCTACCAGCTGTGACGTGGCCCGCCCGGGCATCCCGGGGACTGTGCGCGACACCGGCTTAATTGGGCATTAGCATTCATAGATGTCCAACAGACCATGCTGCCTGTGGGAAGCAGAGCTCTAAGTGACAATGAAAACACTCGGGCGAGGAGTCTTGGTGTGCTAAGGAATGAAAAGAATGCTCAGATAGCTAAAGCACGGAGGGATTATGGGAAAAGGAGAATCGGATAAGGAGGGAGGGGATAGGGTCCGCAGAACCTTGAATTAAATATGGGATTTGGAGTATAATAATGAACAGGGGACGTCAGGGCTGTAGGCAGGGAGTGGTATGAATTGGTTTATATTTTTAAAAGGTCACTCTGGCTGTGAGGTGGGGAATAGATTGCAGGAGGGGTGGGTAAGAATTAAGCAGGGGCCCCTGCTGGAAGGACATTGCAGTAGTTCAGGATGGAGATGACGTTGGCTTTGACTAGGAGGATCAAAGTGGAGATGGAAAGGGCTGGATGGACGGATGAGTATTTGGATGGAAGGATGATGAATGGATGAGAGGATGAATGATAATTGCCTAGACGGATGGATGAGTGAACAGATGATGGATGGAAGGATGGATGATTCAATGACAGGGCATGAGCAGTTTGACCTTTGTCCTTGATTTCTTGCTGCTTGAACCCAGAGAGATATTGATTTTCTGTAAGAAGCTCATTGGCTATGTGAGATTTTCTGAATCGATAGAGAGTGAGTGAAGAATGATAAGCAATAGGCAGTTGGCGTTTGTGAAGAATGCATCCCGTGCCACCCGCAGTTCAATGAAGAGCCTCAAGTCTGTGGAGGAAAGCGAAGGCCTGTGACCATACAGCGGGGGGCGCTGGGGTAGGACTAGAGGCCCACCTTGCTGACCCGGCCCTGTTCAGGGTCCTCGCTCCACTGCCTGTGCCTGTGGCTACACTGCGGTGTGCCCTTTCCCCCTAAGGGGAGAAGTCGGGGCCATTTGCTTCTGCCATCAATCATGGTGACACCGAGCAAAGGAGCTGATGAAGTGACCACTGTGCACCGCCCACCCAGGGAGCAGCTGCACGTGGAAAGAATGCCACGTGGGGCAAGGCAGGGCTGAGAGCAGGAAGACAAGACAGGTTCATGTGCATGCATGCATGTCTCCACCTACAGGCAGGGAGGAGCTAGCGCATCCAGAAAGGGACTCAGTTTGGTCATTTCAGAGCTCTGAGTCCATCCACATCAAGGAGGAGAAAAGGGACAGAGAGGGGGTGGATGAATGATGGGGCCAGAGCTGCTCCGCTGGGCAGATGGGGATACGAGTCAGGTGATGTGTGTGGGTGTGTCTCCCTCTATGTGTGTGTGTGTGTGTGTGTGTGCACCAGTGAGGGTGTGTATTTGTGTTTGTTTGTGTGAGAGAGACGTTTTGAGAGATATCTCAGAGGATTCCCATTCCACGGTGCCTGCGCACTTAAGGGAGGGAGGGGGAAACGTCTCTGACATTTTGGAGTTTAGGTCCATATGGGTTTGTGGTTGGAGGAATCAGAGGACAGGAGAGACAGAGAAGCCAAGTCAGAGAGACAGAAAAGAAAGTGTGCGAGTCGGTGGCACTGCCCAGCGCAGAGGCCCCCAGGTCCATGCTCTCCCGGGCCCTCACACGTGTGCGAGGACCCTGCCTGGGTGTGGCACCTCAGTCCGCTACATGACAAGAAACTGCTTAGAGAGGAACTTGTGTTTTTCGTACTACAAAATCAGCCGGTCTCCGTTTCTGCCTTCTCTCCCTCGCAGCCTGCAAGAGGTGGTGGGTACCACAGCCAATCTCTGCTCTGTGGGGGTGGGAGGTCTCTCAGTTCTCCAGGAAGGAGGGGGTGGGAAAGTGGAGCTTCTGTTAGATCAGCCTCAGGTTGTCCAAGAGAAAAATGGAGAAAATAACAACAATAGCCCCTGGCCCTCGCAGGTGACTCTGGAAGAGCCATACATCTCTGCTCTCCAGAAGGTCCTCAAGGCAGGCTTTATGGAGGGGTGGTGGGTGGCGTGTTCAGATGGAGGCCCAGGTTAAAAGCCCTGCTGAGGAGGGAGGGAGGCTGGCCGGCCAGCCACGCTGTGGGCTTGGTCTGCTTTTGGTCAGAATCGAGGTATGGACTTGAATTCCCATTAGGCCAGCATGGCTAGACAACAGGACACCCAGGCCTTAGGCTTCTCACTCCCACTTACTGCAGTCTGGGGTTTGTGTGAGGAATGCAGTGGTTTAGTGACAACACGAGCAGCAAGAACAGGCCCTGGGCCTCACAAGACCCCATCCCCAGAGACGACAGGTGCTCACAACACACACTGAGGAAGGTCTCCCACGCGCAGACTGGCAGGTGCTGGGCACAGAGGGAGCTGGCAGGGGGCTTCCAGGTGAATGGGAGCAGCTCAGAGAAAGCCAGTGGGGTAGGTGATGCGGGCAGTGGGGGAGGAGGGGCGTTATCTAACCAGTGAATGAGGAAAGGCCAGCCTGCCAGGGAGGCATTATTTGAATTGAGATCTGCAGGGAGGAGGGAGACGTGGAGGCCTGAAGGTCGCCGGGAGAGCACAGATTTCTTTCTGAGCAGGACGGGGCCAGTGAAGCATTTCACAGGGAAGTGTCAGTATCGGGTGCTGTGAGAAGATATGCTGGGGGGTCTGGCAGGAGCAGAAAGCAAAAGGTGCAGTGGGGAGCCCAGTGCAGCTTCCAGGGAAGAAGTGGCGATGTCTTGGGGAGGGTGGCAGGACAGGACCTACACATGTATTCCCTGACGCCAGAATGGCCAAGGTTGAAAAGACTAATGATGCTGAATGGCAACAAGGAAGTGGAGGCCTGAAACGCATGCATCGTGCTGGTATACATAGTTTAAAGCTGCTTGTCAGTATCTTCTGAGACTCAACATACAGCGACCCTGTGACCCAGGAAGCCGACTCCTGGGAATGTGGCCAATAGATATGCATGCTGGCGCTCACCAGGAAACTCGAGGCTTTGTGGCAGCCTGTTCCTGGGAGCCCCAACTGGAAAGCCCAGTGTCCCCCTGCAGGGAAAAGACAAGTCAGGAAGCTGCTGAACTGCCAACAGCATGTGCAACGCACACATGTCCTGCTGAGCAGAACTCAGGGCGAAGAGTATACACCGAGTCCCTCCATGAGTGAGTCAAGAGCAGGTGACAGAGGCCAGCATAGTGGTCCCATTAGAAAGTTAAGTCTGTGCTTGAGCAATTGGGTGGATGGTGTCAGGAATCGGATGCTGGATATCCAGGTGGGCACGGCCTGTCACCAAGGTCTTTGCCATCACTTGTCATTTACTGAGGTCTGGGGTGAAGGATACACCAGGGCTCCCAGCAGGTGGGCAGGCCCAGTAAAAAGGAAGCCAGGCCCTTGGGGGGGCAGCACCTTGGCCACCAGTCCTGCCCCAGAAGACAGAGCTCCAGTCCCAGCACAGCAGAGATCCCACCTCACAAAGGGCTGGGAGACACTGGCCACTGGGGCCGGGAGCTGGGCTCTGTCCTGTGCAGCAGGCCTGGGATGAGACACAGAGGAAGCTGTGACAGAGTGAGGTGCCCCAGGCCTCCCGTTGTTGACCTAGGGACAGAGACCTTGCTTCCCGTCTCCCTTGCTGTTACACTGAGGCCACTGCTGGTCCTGCCAGGCGACTGTGGTTAAGTGAGATCACCAGCCAGGACTTGGAGATCCTTCTAGTTCCTTGTTCAGAGAATAGGGACCCCTGCAGCTGCAGAACCCCATGGGGAAGGCGGGGCCTGGAGATGGAGGAAACTGGATCACTAAGTTAATGCATGTAAGACTGCTGGCTCCATAGACGATTGAGTTGTGACAAATACAGTAAGAAATACACTGTGGTGCTGAGACTGTGAGATTGAGGGATTGTTGCAGTAAATGGAGTGGGTCATCCCGACCATCATACCTAGTCCAGACAGGAGGGCAGGGCTGCCAGAGGAGATGACCTGGGACCCTAAGGTCTGAGTAGCTCTGAGGAGCCCAGGGTGCAGCCAGCCAATGGGCAGATACAGATGGAGCCCAGTCCTCATGATGGAAAGACCAAGAAATGACAGGGATGTAAAACCTCTGCCTTTGGGAGAGGAGTCTGGGAATGAGGCTGCACTTGTCTGTGGCCAATAGGGGACATAGCTGCAGGGGTGCTGCAACTAGGAGAAGTAGAGAAACTCAGTAATTCATCTGAACGCCTGGGCTCTGCTCTCTGCTTCTGGAAGACTCACCGACATGAGCACTTGCACAATGAGCTTGGTCGGCGGCTGGAACAGTGTGATCGCTGGCTAGCTGGTCAGTGCCAGGAGCACTGCACTGGCCATGGGAGCCTGGGCCACCCCCTGAGGCACCTCCTGAGGCTGCGGGAGCTGGCAGCCTTCCTTTTGGAAAAGGAGGACTGCACATTTGTTTGTGCTTTGCAGCAAACAAAACAAAACAAACCCTAAGTCCTGGAAGGCAAAAAAGAAAGCAGACTATTATCCCCTTGTCTGGTGGGATAAAAAGCTCCCCGTTGCCTTACCCAAAAGGTCAGCCATCCATGCTATAGATGAAGACAGTGGACTTTCGAAGGCCAGGTCCTTTGTGAACTCAAGGTCACAGGCTCCATAGGGATGCAGCCAACAGTCTCTGTGGTCCAAAATCTGAACTGTTAACCGGCAGACGCTGGCTCCCAGCAGCAAACGCCTTCCCATGGTGGGCCCATCCCCAGCACCATCCCACTGCATCCTCAGGGCTGTCATCACACCAGGCACATAGTAGGTACTTAGTAAGTGTTCACTCAATGAATGAGTGGCTGTGCTTCCTCAAGATACAGTGGTGACTTAGACGTGACACCAGTGTGGCAGGGTCACTGTAACTAGGGCCCAAACAAAACCCTGAGTTTTGTGCCGGTGTCTGGAAGGGTGAGGACACATGGACTTCCCTGAAGTGGCTCTAGAATCCTCCCTCTTTCATTAATACACCCTTTTTACTGAGAATCAGCTGTGCTGACCCAACACACATTGTCTAACTGAATTCCCTTTACAGCCATGGGAGGCACATCTTAGCCCCGTTTTGCAAATGAAAAACCACGGCCCAGAGGGGTTAATACCTTGCCCCAGTGCATGCTGGGACTTAGCGGCAGAGCTGGGATCTGACTATAACCTGTGGGGACTGAAGGCTGCTGGTTTCCAGCAAGGGTGGCCCTCTTCGATTGTCCAGGTGAGTCCGGGAGCTGGCAGCTTCAGGGAGCCTGACCAGACACGGCTCCCCTCCCCTCTCCTGGTGAACCCTGCCACTTCCAGCCAATTCCACCTTCCCCGCCCCCAGCAGAGGGAGAAGCCAGCAGAGAGATCTCGCTTTGCTCATCGCAAAGCTTCAGATGGAAAGCTAGTTAACAATTCATCTAAAAGAAGCAGCGTATTCCAAGCATATCCAAATTAATATTTATAGAGGGAATGCTTGCTCAGACCCAATTATTCGGAGGGCCTGGAAGCCGGCACAAGTGATGCGTGGAGGAAGGGAGGGAGCGGCTGCCAAGAGCCAGCAAGCAGGGGCTGGGGTACAGCCCGGTGTCTGTTGCGCGAGGACATTTGACAGTGAACAGGGAACACCTTGCAGCCCCTGGCGGCATTTGTAGGTGGCACAGAGCAGTTTCCGTGGCTCTCTTCAGCACAGAACCTGGGCAGAGCGCTTCTTGGTGGAGGTCACCATCCCAAAGGCCAGCGGGTGGGCGGTGGGGGAAACTCCTAGAGGGCCAGCCAGGACCCTGATGCTCCAGACCAGGCACTGCCCTTTCCCGCCTGCAGTTCGTTACTGCCAGTGCGGATGGTGCCCACGCATGGGCAGCCAGTTTTTGTATAGAAAACTCAGATTTTAATATGAAATCTCCATGGCAACTAATTCACATGTTTAAGTAGTGAGAGGGTCAACAGAGCAGGTCTGCATTATTTTTGGCCCCCGTGTCACCTTGTTCTCACCCCTGGCCTGGAGGCTGGAATCTGAGATTATTTCCAGGAGCTTTGATTAAATCCTGCCGGTTTTGCCTTATAGCTTTCTCCCAGCGCTGGCTTAAAACCAATCCATCTGTGATGGCATTTCCCCAGGTTCTAGCAGACACAGCCCATCGAAACCCCGGGACCTGAGTCCCATTAGCAGTCCCAATCCACCACTGAAAGGAGCAAGAACTAGGCTCAGGCATTATTCCTGAGGCCTCATTGTCACCACCAGCACCGTCTTCCCCCACCACTCCCCCACCCTCCACCCCTGGATCCCCACTGCTGGGTCTCTGGTCTCTGTCTCTCCATCCTCTTTGTCATCTGCATCACACAAGTGGGAGACTTGGGAAATGCAAATCTGATGTTATCCTTCTTCTTCCCCTCAAAAGCTCCCGGTTGCCTTGCCCAAAAGGTCAGCCTCCTCAGAATGGCCCTCAAGGCCTGTGAGATCTGACTGTGCCCCTAGCTCTCCCGCTCATCTCCCCCCAGGGGCAGCCTCGAATTCTATAATGGTGCTGGGAACTGCCGATGCTGTCCTGACTCTGGCACTCAATGGCACTTGCCTGGGTCGCGGCTGGTCCACAGGCCCAGTGCAACCTCTTCTCAGTACAGCAGCGGGACCGAGGTTTGAACCTGAGTCAGTCCATGTCCCTCTCCTGCTTGGAGTCCTCCTTACATTGAGAATAAAAATGTAATTGTCATCACGATTTCAGCAATAACTAATGTTTATCAAGCAGTATGTACCAGGAACTTCTTTGTGTGTTTTTTGTTTGTTTGTTTTGTTTTGTGTTTTTTTAAATTATATTTTATTGATTTTTGCAGACAGGATGGGAGAGGGATAGAGAGTTAGAAACATCAATGAGAGAAAAACATTAATCAGTTGCCTCCTGCACACCCCCTACTGGGGATGTGCCCGCAACCAAGGTACATGCCCTTGATCAGAATCGAACCTGGGACCCTTCAGTCCAAAGGCCGACGCTCTATCCACTGAACTAAACCAGTTAGAGCAGAACTTCTTTGTTTTTTAATCCTCACCTGAGGATATTTTTTTAAATATATATTTTTATTGATATTTTACAGAGAGGAAGGGAGAGAGATAGAGAGCTAGAAATGTCAATGAGAAAGAAATACCGACCAGCTTCCTCTTGCACACCCCCTACCCGGGATGTGCCCGCAACCAACGTACATGCCCCTGACCAGAATCGAACCTGGGACCTTTCAGTCCATAGATCGATGCTCTATCCACTGAGCCAAACCGGTTTCGACAGGATACGTTTTTAGGAAGGGAGAGGGAGGGGAGGGAGAGATGTGAGGGAGAAATATGGATTGGTTGCCTCCCAAACACACTCTGACTGTGGATTGAACCTGCAACCCAGGTATGTGGCCTGACTGGGAATCTAACTCACAACCATTTGGTGTATGGGACGGCCCTCCAACCAACTGCGCCACCCAGCCAGGCATGTGCCAGGCACTTTTCTAACCCTTGACATATATTAACATGTCTCAGCAACCCGTGGGTGGGTTTATTATTGGCCCCATTTAACTGATGGGAATACTGAGGACTAGAGGTCAAGTAGCTTGACCAACAGCACACATTGGAGGGGACAGGCTGACATGAGAGCCCCTGTTCTCAGCCCTGCTGCACCCATGTTGGCTGTGGTCTCCTCATTCGCCATGCTCCGTCTCACTACTCTTACCTCTGCTCTTCTTCCAGCCTTCCCTGGGTGCTCCCACCTCAGCCTCCACTCCTGCTACCCCCACCCCCACCCTCACCCCACCCCATCCCCACCTGGAGCACCTTTGTCAGATCTGCATTGCCCCTTAAGTCACCTACCAAAAGGCTGCCCTGGCCATCCTACCAAAATCAGCACCTTCCCTCCTTCCTGGCCACGTGATTCCCTAGACTGTGATGGTCTTCTCCAAAGCTCTATGTAGATGGAGGCTGGAGGAATCTCTAAAAAGGGCTGGGACCAGGGAGCTTGGGGAGGTCCTTGCAGCAGGCACTGATGGGGTAGCTTCCATCTCTTCATGATCACCTCCTACCATTTGCCATCCTTATTAGAAACACCACGGAGAAAGATCCTTGTTGGCAGAGACTTGGTTACATACCTAATTCTTGGCTAAAGGAGAGCTGGGCACTTAATCACAACCAGGTGGCTGCCAGCCCATGTGGCACCTTAGTTTAAGTTGGGGGGAAATGTTCCTTCTTTGCAATACAGGCTGGTGAACAGAATCAGGGAGTGGTTTTAACCAGCCTTGAGCAGGTGCCCTCCATGGCCACATGTGGCTGCTTAGTGGGGGTGGGGGAATAGAGAGTAATTCCTCAAATATAACCAAGGACTTTCACTGAAGAAGCGAGGGCGCATGCTCACTGGCCAGAAACAAACACACTGGTGTCCCAGAGCTCTCAGGAGCAGCTCTCCTCTCAGACGCTCCTCACAGCCACCGAGGGACCAGCGGGTTCTCACTTGTTTAACATGCACTGTTTCCATGCCCTCGTTCCAACTGCCGCCTTTTCCTGGAATGCATGTAAGCACCACACACATGTGTGCAGGCATACACACGCATATGCCATACTTCGCTGTAATAGTTCCTGCTCACATCTTCAAAAATATATACCTCCCCAGTTGGTTGGAGTGTTGTCCACACAACAAAAAGGTTTCAGGTTCGATTTCTGGTCAGGGCACATACTGAGGTTGAGAGCTCAATTCCCAGTTGGGGTGTATATCGGAGGCAACTGATTGATCTTTCTCTCTCATATCTATGTCTCTCTCTCTCTCTCTTTCTCTTTTTTTTTTTTCTTTTTTTTTCTCTCTCCCTCCCTTCCTCTCTCTCTAAAGTAAAAATAAATAAAAGTACCTGACCTCCACTGGCCCCACCCTACGCTTTCCGATGACTGCACAGCCCACAAGTCACAGTTGTCACCAAGTCTGCAGTCCAGCCCACATACTATGAGCGACCTGAAGACAGGGTCTGGACCAGTTTCACAACCAGCAACCTGGAACCCCGCCCTAAACCCAGGCTGATATTTCCTTCCATCCATGTCCTGCCAACACTACCTCTCAGCTTAGGTGGACTCAGGATTTCAGTTCTGTCGCCATCTCAATTTCTACAGCCCAGAAGCCACACTTCTGAAAATCTCTGTTACTCAGAAATCTTGAAGTTCAGATCTCCCAGTGTTTAGTCTGGACTGTCCAGAAACCAAACCAAAAGGAGACAAGGAGATTAGGAGGTTGGCTGTAGGATCTGTGACAATGGAGGCTGAGGAGACCCATATGCCATCTGCCAGTGAAAGGCCCCCAAAGCTGGTGGGGTGACTCAGCCACGTCGGCCTGAGAGCAGCGGAGGACGGAGTCCCAGCGCGGGAAGAGAAACAATCTGTTCTCCCTTCACCTTCTTGCTCCTTTGGGCCCTCAGTGGAGTGGATGGCGCCCACCCACCCTGGTGCAGTGTTTCCCCCTCTCTCCTGATTCAAATGCTGGGCTCCTCCAGAGATGCCTTGGCAGACGCACCCAGACACAGTTTCCCCAGCTGCCTGGCGCCCTGCGCCCAGCCGTGAGGACACCTAACATTGACTGTGGCAGCCTGGATGCCATCCGGCACGCAGTAAATGTCTCTGTTTGTTGGTGTTTGTCATCTTGTGTCCTTGGACTTTGGAAACTAAATCCTGTCTGTGCCTCTTCCTGCGACAATCAGGCTGCCACACACTTTGGTTCCAGTAAAGTTCCTGAGCCACAGCATCTCTGTCTCAGTCTACCCTTTCCCTGCAGCTTAAGCTCTACCCTCAGAGGGAGCCTCTGACACTCTCCCTGCTTTCACACCCCCTGCCCAAGGGCTGCTGGCACTCCCAGTCCCACCTTGCCTTAGGGAGGAAAGCAGGCCCACTTGGGTGGGAAGAACGATGCAGGTAGGGTCTGAGTGAGCTGGCACTCAGGGTCTGAGTGAGTTGGCATGCAGTTTCTCCTGGCTGTGCTGCAGACAGACAGGGAGGGCTTCGCAGCGAGCTCCCGTCTCTGCTCAGTGGCAGCAGCTGTTCCTAAGCCCGCGGAGCAATGGTGTGTGTCTGGGCTGAAGAGAACAGAGGTTGCTTAAATTGGTTTCCATCCCCTCTGAAACCAATAAGTGCTCCTCCACTGCTTGGCACAATTGAGTTTCGGAGTGGTGCCCCAATGGGGTGTCAAATCAAATCTTAATCCCATCAACGGCTGCCCTGTGCGTCCCCGGGAGCAGGCACAGGGCCAAGTGAGGAGGGGGGTCCTGTAGCACCAGCCGGTGCCGGGGCCGTGCTGGCGCCTCCTCCGTCTCCGGGAGAAAGGCCGCCGGACCAGCGCACGCCTGGGCCTGAGAGAGGTCTGCAGGCCTCACAGGGCCATGAGCAGTTCTTACGGCCTCACCTTACGATGCGGTTTAGCAAGGCAGGCAGTGGTCAGAGGTGCTATAATAACATTATGGTCATAAGGAAACCCCTCTGATGTATGAAATGATTACTGTGTGCAATGTTTGCTGTGTGGAAACCCCAATACTCTGTACCTTCCAAAATTGATGAACACCCCACTATCTTGATGTGAAAGCCCTGAGCCCTTAGAGTATAAACGCCCTGCTCCCAGCATAAGGCATACCATCCGACGCACACTGATAAGGACACAAGTTGTTTACTTTGGTCTATATAAGCCTGGGACCATCTTCAGTTGATGTCTCCTGCCCCATAAGAGGAGGACTTCACATCGCTCTGAGAGACAAGCTCATGACTGCTCTGCTGTGTGAGCCTGCCTGTCTCTGTCTTCGTCGTCCGCTCTTCGGTGTGCATGGCCGGGTGGCCCTTGCTGGAGCCTAGGACCCACTAGAAATAGGTAAATAAACCCTTTGTGATTGCATACTCTTTCTGTCTGTGTGTCATGTGTTCCAGTTCGGGTCAGCTGTCTAGACATTGAAGCACCAGGGGATAGGCCGTTATTGCTGACTCCTGGTCACCTGCGTTTGTCCCACTAAGTCTGGACTCTAGACAGATAATCAATTAATTGGGGCATAACTGGGACAAGAGGGCATAAGGTTGCTGAAATTAAGGATGGAGGTCGGGTGGATTTAGTTAATCATCAAGTAACTAGGCACTATGCTAGACCCTGGGGCAAAACCAGTGAATAAGATGGTGAAGATCCCTGCACTCAGGGGGCTGATGTTCCAGACATGTCTCCCTCCAACTCACTTGGAAAAGCCCAGGTCCCGGGAGATGAAGAAGACCTCCAAGAGACGCCATAGGACAGGAAAGGAATCCCAGCTGCTCAGCGGGCCTGGAGAATTGGGCCTTGCCTTCATCAAGGGTTCCAACCTTATCTGGCTCCCCGGATAAGAGGCCACAGCACAAGTGCCCAGTTAAGTTTCCATTCCTCGTCCCTCTCTGTGCTGCTCGGGGGTCTTGCCATCCTTCACGATGGCCTCTGTCACCTGGATGTGTCCCAGTTCATATCTGACTCAAGATAATGTACTAAATGGTGATACTGAATTTTTGGACTGGAACTAGGATTCTTTGTCCATGGGAATCGAAAGATGAATCCACAGATAGAAGGTGGTACGCAAAGGTGGAGATTTATTGAAGAACAAGTACAGACTCCCACATGGAAAGGGGTAAGAGTCCCACAGAACTGACTCCCATGTAGGGAGGGAGAAAGATTCCACTAGGTTCCCTTTCCCTATGGCTTATGGAGGCTGCAGATCCTGGTGCCTGATATCCCTCTGATTGGTCACTGTTCCCTTAGACTGGTTACTATAGTAACTTCTGGGCTCCAAGGTTGCCCCCTACTTCCTTATTGATTTCCTATTCCCTTTGGGCTTCTTTCTCTTTATTCTGTAAATGTGACCTTTCTTGGCCACTTCTACTTCCCTTGTCTTATGGAAATACACCTGTTGCTGACTCCTTGACTTATGGAAATGTAACTGCAACTGGCTTCCTTGTGTTATGGAAATGCACCTTCTCCCAGTCTGCAGCACCAAGCTTTTCCATGGACCCCAACTCTAAAAAGATCCCTAAGCCTGCCTATGTCGCCCCCAAATTCCTGCTTCATTGAGATGAAGAGGTGGCAAAGGTCTGACTCCAGATTCAGGTTTTGGATCCCAGCTCGGCCACTTAATAGAGTGTGACCTTGAGCATGTCCCCTGCCCTCTGAGTCTCCATTTCCTCAGCTAGAAAATGAAGTGAGTACCTACCTTTCAGAGCTGAGGTAAGGATTCACTGAGATAACCCCGGTAAGAATTAACTAATGCATGGTAATTACTTTGTCATTCCTCCCCACCTGTTCACTGTGTTTCATTGCAGTCTGATTTACATGCAATATATGCACAGATCTCACATGTTACCGTGATGTCACCCATGTAACCACCCCCCAAACACACAGAAGACATTCCCACAGCTCAGAAAGTTCCCTCACACCCCTTCAGTCTGACTACATTTTAATTTTGAATACTGAGTTCTTTATATGTTCTAGATGTAAATTTTTGTTTACATATATGTT